>NC_139020.1:108270673-108879957 GCF_964662115.1 Mustela nivalis | reverse complement strand
GCCTTTCCCCAGCCCCTATGCTATAAATAAATAAATAAATCTTTAACACAAAGATAATAATAAACATATGTGGGAAATGTTTATGACATTAATTTTTTTAAAAAACACTTAAATGTGTGCTATAAACTTAACCCTGAAAAGCTTAATTACACAAATAGAAAATTAGAAGTAAATAGATACAAATATAAACTACTATGTTCTTAATTGGGAAGTCATCAATTCACTTTATTTTCTTCAGTATTTTTCTAATTTTCTGCAATGAAATAAAGTGAATTTTATAAGAAGTAAACAAAAAGTAGATGTTATTCATTATAAAAGTTGACTCCAGAGATTTGTTGGTAATTTTTTGTTTGTCTGTTTGGTTGGTACATGCCCACATGACCTCTAGGCTGTTCAAAGAAAATTCCAACTTCTCTTCCCACTTCTTTCCTTGTCTGTCTCTCATTCTATTCTCCACACTGCTGACAGGTTCCTGAGAATCTCTCTCTATCATTTTCTAATCACAGGGCTCCGCTGATGGGAACACTTCAATAATTTTCACCACCTCTGAAATGAAATTTGAAATTTTGGACATCAGCAACTAAGCTTTCCATTTCTAGACTCTGAGTGTATGTCTATGCTTTTACTCACTTTTACTTTAAACAAATTCTATGTTCAGGTAAAAATGAATACTGAACTCAACTCTCTGCTTGCAGGGACTTGAGTCCTTGCAAAAATAATCCTGTTTTTTAATAACATCAGTACCCACTCATATGAAAATGTAATAAAAATTTCCTAGGCCCTTCTTAATTACCTCTACTGGAATAAGTAAACTTGTTATATCTTTTAATGGTCTTTACTTCATACTGCCTTCGATTGTAGTCATTTATGTTAATGTACATGTTTATGTATCCAAATAAATTATCTTGAATAGAATTCAGTACATGTGTATTTCCTTACTGGTACTCTTTGAAGTTCTGTATCTTACCCAGCTGTATAGAGTCACTGTCACCATTATCTGGTGGAAGCTTGCATACAGTAGGTGCTAGCTAGAGAAGACTGGAAGGAATTATTAAAGAACTATTTTCTTTTCTAAGTCATGCTGTTCTTATATACCAAAAATCTAGGTTGTTAATTTGTTAATTTTCTTCTCTGGTTTTGTTTTGTTTTGTTTTGTTTTTGTTTTTTTGTTTTGTTTTGTTTTGTTTTGTTTTACTCAGAAAACAGTTGCATATTTGAACTTTTAAACACCAGCATTGTACAAAACTCCTTTCCCTGCTATGAGGAATTGAGCCCATTTTGTGAAGCCAAAACTGATAGAAGACATCTCTAAGTCAGAAGTATGGGTGAAAACTGATAGAAGACATCTCTAAGTCAAAAGTATGAATGATAGTTGATTGTGTGTTTGGGGGAAGGATGCACTAGGAGGATATCCAAAGAGGCACCCTGAGCATGTCAGCATTATAAGGACAGAGGACAGAGCCCAGTGATAGAGACTAGAGAGGAATAAGTGGTAGAAGACTCAGGTAAGTCAAAAGTCCAAACCTCAGCAAATATGTGAGAGAAGCGTTTTTGCTTATGGCTGCCTTTCATTCACATGCTCCCATGACATGATATATAGGGGAAAACACTTGTAGAACCGGTAACAATGTGGTTCCTTTGCATTTATTTTCCCTTCCTTGCATATTAATAATCAGACACATGTAGCTCTCTCTAAAGTAAAACTGTTTTCAATACTTAATGAGCCTTTCCAGTTGAATTAAAGCTGGTCTGTTCGTAGGATTCAAAAATGTCTCGTGAAATCTTGAAATCTTGGGGTTGGGCACAAGAAATAAATTACAAGGGCATTTAGTTCAAAATGTCAGACACCAAAATAGAAGGCGGTGGCTGAGTAGTCCACTTCCTCATGCATGGTCCTCCTCACCTGCCCCATAGGCTGTGTCTGACTATGCAACAGAAACTGAAGGAACATATTTTTCTAAAGCTCTTAAAGCCACTGTGAAACTTCCTTAGAACCCATCTCAAAGTAACAGTAAGAGAGAGATTCTCTGAACCTCTGCGTAGAAGCCAGTATGAATTTAGTACAAGAAGATTCCAGGCCTCTGGAGCCCCTTGAGACCTCAGCTTTCCCCTTTCCATCACACTCCTCTCTCTGACCTCATTGGAACCCTCTAAGGGAATAGGAATTATTAATCTAATTGACTAGAACCCAAAGGGTGATTTTGAAAAACAACAGTGTCTTAAAGTTAGATTCCATAACCACCTTTTTTTTTTTTTTTTTTTAAACTCTGGCTATCCCTTTAGGAAGCACTCTCTGTTCTTTATCCTAGCCTCTATGCAAGCTGAAGGCTGGATAAGTGGATGCTGGGGTTGCTTCTCCTAAGCCTCAGGCCTAAGTTGTGTTCTCTTTTGTGGGCTTTCCCAGACAATAATATCAGCACTTTCTTTCCCATTTGGCTGCTGATCCTTTGGTGAATATGCTCTTTGGCATATTCACTCCAGAGAAGAGGAGGGCTGAGTGGAAGGATTTGGGCAACGAACCAACCGCACCCTAAACCACACCCAGAATGCATCATTGTCCTTTTTATAGGATTTTGGAAGGATTAAATAAGAGTATGCATGTAAAATGCTAAACACAGTCCCTGGCATATAGTACCCACTCAATAAATGTTAATTATTGTTAATAATACACACAGATTCTAAATATTTGCCATCAGCTATTCGTACCTGATCAGATAGCTCCCAAGTTTTGGGAAAAGTGCTTTAGGGCTGAACACCTGAATGTCTGACTGATAGACACTGGAACAAAATAGGTTGTCTTAGCTTACTGTGAATTTTCTTCCTATGGTTTAACAAAGAAGTAAGAATTTCCTTCGAGGCATACCACTTGCTCTTCTGGGAGAGTTCACTCTGTGGAATGTTCTGGTTATGCACATTAAGTACCTATACTTTGGCCTTTGGGTAGCCAGTACCCAGTGAAAGGATTCAAATGCAAATTCCTCAGACCTGCCTTGACAGATTCTGCTTAATGAATCATCAAAGTAGGGAGTGAGCTCTATCTTCTCAAAGATTTTTCCTTTCTATATTAAAAGATCCTTTTGGATTTTTTTCTTGCCAGACTAAAGACAAGAGTTGGGAGTAAAAGACTGATACTCAAGGAAAAGATCTGGTGGAAGCAGCTCTGAAGAGTAGACCCATGTAGCATCTTGGGAAGCCAGAGACAGAAGAACACAGCCGCCCCAGCTCCCTTGTGATGCGATTTAGTGGGTAGGCTTGAGGAAGTATTGCTGCCTAATGGCCAATATTTGGGTTTCCCCTTCTGACTTAGCAATTCCCTTTTGCTATCTTCATGTTTTTGATAGATGCTTTTAAACCTCATGCTCAATGCTCAGGGTGTGGCAGAAGAGGAGAGTCCGTGCTCAGGGGAATCAGTAAGAAGCAAGAACAAGTAGCGCACCAAAGAGGCTGTGAGACTGCAGAGAGGGAACCAAAGAGCTGGTGATGGCTCCAGTCTGGATAATAGAAAATGGAAGCTTTTCTGAAGTATGTTCAGAGGTACTTCTGGAGGGGGAGACTCATCCACTGATTGGGGCATCCTTTATTAACTTTAGCTATAATTTAACAGGATGATTTGAAAGGATAGAGAACTTGCACACTATAGTAGAAACCTGGACCTGAGTAGCACAGACCACCCTTTGGAGAAGTGGTCTTGTTCCTGCTTCTTACTCTTTCTGACCTTGAATGTGTCCTCTTTGGTGTCCTCCTCAGTCATATGAGGGCCAAGGTATATCACCTTTAGACTCTCAATACCATCGACTACATTATTTTATATTCAGTCAATGATCTAATTGAGCATTTGTCTTTGCCATGTTCAGGCACCAGAAAATACAAAGATGAATAAGTCATGGTCCCTGAGCTCAAGGGTCTATAGGAAAGAAAGAGAAATGCATAAATAGGTGATTTACATGCATTGTAAATGTGCATGCAAGATGCTGTCAAAGCATAAAGAAGAGAGGGGGACAATCTCAGATTGAGACTATTGGTTATAGCTTCCTGAAGATGACATACAAACTGATTCTTGAAGTTACCTCAGATTGTCTATTTGAATTGTGTATGCTCTTTCTTCTATTTCATAAAATATGGTGAATATGGGAGAGAGCTCTTCTTGATCATAGCTTTTCTGGAACAAAAACGAATTAGAGAAGAACAGATTGCTAAGCAGTAGCAGCCATTAAAATACATATGTGGAATTGAGAGCCAATAGAGTGATATCCAATAGGCTGGTTTTCAGTTGACTTGAACGCTAATTCTGATGGCCACCTACTTTACCATTTCACTTGGGACAATTCAGGGGACCCTTGGAACCCCATTTCCTTCACTACTGATAAGGAAATAATACCCTTGCTTGGTTCCCCCCAGGGGGCTGTAATGAGAAACAGATGAAGTACTGGACATGAAGTTGCCTCACAAGATACATGGGAGCTCTCTCATTGGTGGGGAATATATTCTGAAGAGTTTGGCCCTCCTTTAAACCAGGAGAATGGCTGGTGTGGGGAGGGACCCTTGTAGAGAAGCAGACAGTATTTTACTGGAATGAGAGTTCCCATCAATCACCTATACCCATGGGAAATTGGAGTCCCAGGACCAGGATAACAGAGAGTGGGATTTTCCTCCAAGCAGCTCCACAGACCTATTTGCCATCAGCCAGCGTGAGGTGGAAAACAGGGACAGACGTGGGTGAAAGACAAGAAGGAAGGACAGTGTCAGCAAAGGTCAGGGTGTCGCACATCAGTCACCGTGACAGCTGCTGGGGCTCAGAGGGCTACAGAGCACGGTGAGGACGGCCACTGGATTGGATTCGGACACATTCCCGAGGCTTTGCATCACACACCCAGGATGGTGGTCTTTGCTCATCTCAGCTCATTCTCCTGCTCAGCCTCCCTGAACGTGTGCTTTCCAGGCTGCTGTATCTGCTTTCCTCCCAGAAAGGATTACTCATATGCACTCTCACAGCCCTGCCATCAACACCAGGGAGAGGTTCTGCCTCCCCGCTGGGCCAAAGGCCCTCGGACCACAGGTTATGAAACCCAGGAGCTCCACACAGATTCCCTGGAAAGTAGACAGAGCTGTTCCAGCATGTGCCTCACATCCCAGTGTACCTAACACCACATCTCATTTGTACATATTTGGAGAAGCAGAAAAGCATGCTAGGAAGGGGCCTGGATTCTGAGCCACTTACTTCAAATCACCTGAAGGGAACAGATAGTAACTTAGAACTGCTAGTTGCTGAGTGGTATGCTGGGATTGCTCCCAGATTTTTTACAATTTACCTCAGAGCTATTTTTAAGATGGATATTTTTAATACAACATTTCAGATCAACAAACTGAGGCAGAGAGAGGGTAGGTAAGTTGCCCAAGGTTACCCAGTGATGAAGTGTTGAAACTAGAAATCCAACCCAAATCAGGCCCACAACAAAGTCCAGGCTCTTGCCTCGCCCTCATCTAAGAGTGGAACCCTGTTGGTGTCTGGGGTAGCTTCTATGTCCAAAATGCCACGACCTTTCTTAGCTATGTGCTCTGGGAGTAAATGACTTCATTTATTTTTAACTGTAAGCACTCTTTGTATCTTACTATCCAGTATGTTTTCTCTTCCTAGATTACAATAGAAACTTAAGAAATATTCGTTGAGTTGAATTGACCTGTATTTTCAAAACCTCATTTCCTTCATTTCTAAAATGGTGACAGTGGTCTTTATATCACTAGTCCCAACAGGTTGTTATGAGGCTCAGATGAAATCCTGTGTTTAGTAGCATGTTTTGAAAATATATAATTGTGATACTGTGTGGGATATATTATTGTGCTATTATATATAATGTGCAGACACACACATAAGTGTATGTGTTATAACTGTACTCAAGGAAAACAAACACTCAGTGACCAGAAGGAAAAAAAAATGTTGCACAGAATTCTGGAAGTCTCATTGAGCTCTCTTCCAGTCACTAGCCCCTTACCATAAGGACAACCACTTCCCTGACAGCAGAAGTAAGTATTCTCTGCTTTTGTAGGATACTTAATGGAATAATCCATACGCCTTCTTATGTCTGTCTTCTTTCACTCAATAACTGTTTGTGAGAGTCATTCCTATTTGTTGGTATAATTTTATATCATGTAAATGAAATCTCTGGTAGCATCACTGGATGTATCTTGAAACTTTCATCCCCAACATAAAAGAAACAACTGAAACATTTAGCACAAAGAATAACAAAATCCCAGATTTCCCAGAATAATGTGCATAGTGACTACCTTTGAAAATAGTCTTCTTCCCTGATCACTTTTTTGTCATCCACATTTTCAGAAAAACCTTGGAGGGCAGGTATACCAGGATTGATTTTGAAATGGTATGAATCCCTTCAACCAAACAAAAAAAAGCAAAAACTTAAATGAAATAAAACAAAAAAATCTCTCTTAAAAAATTGATCATATGTAAGGTTTGAGGATTTGCTTTAGCTCTTGTTCATTTCAATCACCTTTAGTCACCTTGTAAATATGAGAAGGAATTTATATTCAGCTACTTTGCTGAGTGTTGTTTCCTCTCTACTGTTTTTAATAGGGACACTGATATGAAGTTGCAGGAAATCATATCTAGGAAGAATCTTAGATGTTACCAAGAGCCATCCCCCATGTGCAGATGAAAATAATTGTGACCTATGTGATGAAGTGGCTTGTCAATTCCAGTCAAAAGACTATGAACAGAAATTGGACTACTCATTGTACCTGGAATTCTAAATATTTTTCTTTTAAATTGTCTATAAGAATTCAATAACAGGTATCAGCATTAGGTAGAAGACATAGTTTCTTATTTTTGTTTTTTTTCAGTTTTTTTATTAATATAAATTATTTATTATTTGCTACCAGGGTACAGGTCTGTGAATCATCCGGCTTACACATTTTACAGCACTCACCATAGCACATACCTTCCCCAATGTCCATAACCCAGCCACCTTATCCCTACCCCCTCACCTCCAGCACACTCAGTTTCGTGAGATTAAGAGTCTCTTATGGTTTATCTCCCTCCTGATCCCGAATTTTGTTTCATTTTTTCCCTCCCTAGGCCCCAGGACCCCCTGCCCTTCCTCATATCAGAGAGATCATATGATAATTATCTTTATCTGATTGACTTATTTCACTTAGCATAATACCCTCTAGTTCCATCCATGTCATTGCAAATGGCAAGAGTTGGTGGTTTTTTGATGGCTGCATTGTATTCCATTATAGATGTTTATATATCTATATATAGATACATAGATATAGATATAGATATCTCATATCTTCTTTATCCATTCATCTGATGGACATCCAGGTTCTTTCCATAGTTTAGCTATTCTGGACATTGCTGTCATAAACATTTGGGTGCACGTGCCCCTTCAGATCACTGCATTTGTATCTTTAGGGTAAATATCCAGTAGAGCGATTTCTGGGTTCTAGGGTAGCCCTATTTTCAGCTTTTTGAGGAACCTCCATGCTGTTTTCCAGAGTGGCTGCACCAGCTTGCCTTCCCACCAACAGTGTAGGAGGTTTCCCCTTTCTCCGCATCCTCGCCAACATCTGTCATTTCTTGACTTGTTAATTTTAGCCGTTCTGACTGGTGTGAGATGGTGTCTCACTGCAGTTTTGATTCATATTTCCCTGATGCCGAGCAATGTGCAGCACTTTGGCCATTTGGATGTCTTCTTTGCCGAAATGTCTGTTCATGTAGAAGACAAAGTTTATTGTAAAAATAAAAATAGAAGTAGGGATTGTAATTGTAATGTAATGGGGAAATAGTTTTCCAATATACTAGGATGCTTTTTTCTTCGGTATTATTTGTTTGTTTGTTTGTTTGTTTGTTTAATGCACTGATCTTTTTACTGAGTTTGTTGGGGACATTCATTTGCCTCAGGAAGTTATGAAACTACCAGAAGAGTAAAACAAAGAGAGGTTTTTGTTTTTGTTTTCTCATTCTGACCTCTAAAATAAAATCATTTAAACCAACTTTATTGAGGTATAACCTGATAACAGTAATAACGCATGCATTTTTCCTCCACCATTCAATGAGTTTTGACAAATGTGTAGTCTCATGACCCGACCATCATCCTCAAGAGGCAGACTATTTCCAACATAACTGTAAGTTCCCTAGTGCCAAGTCATCTGCCCCACCCAAGCAGGTCTCAAGCAACTACTAACTTGCTTTTCCTGACTAAAAATGTGCCTTTTATAGAATACTATAAAAATGGAATCATAAAGTATACAGTGTTATATTTCACTTCTTTCAGTTAGCATAATGTTTTGAGATTCATTCCTGTTTTATGTATTAATATTTTGGTTTTCTATCGGTGAGTACAGTATCCCATGTATGGCTATACCATAATTTGTTTTTTTCATTCATCAGTTGATGGAAATTTAAGTTGTTTCCAGTTTGAGGCAATTATATATAACGTTGCTAAGAACATTTGCATATGTGTATTTGTTATTTGTGTGAAGATATACTTTTATTTCCCTTTGGTATATATCCAGGAGTGGAATTCTTGAGTCATGATAAACATTTATAAACACACATATAAAATAGATAATTGCAATGCAATTATAATTATTAATTACATATAATTATAATATTTATATATATTTTTACTTTATAAGGTAATACCATAGTGTTTTTCAATGAGGCTGTACTATTTTATATTCTCAAAAGCAATATAAGAAAATGCCAGTTATTCCATATACTCACCAACACTGTATTTACAAGTCTTTTTAACCAGAATTGTCCATTTCATCTAACTTATTAAATTTACTGCTCTTACCTTAACTTAGTACCCTTAACTTAGTATTGCCCTATGTTTAGTATTAGTATTTGGTATTAAATGATATCTGCAAACTGTAACTTTTCTTTCTTTTTATCACTGGTACTAGAAATTGCTCAATTTTATTGATATTTTTAAAGGCAATATGTCTTCATTGATTTTTTCTATTGTTTGTTTTCTATGTCACTGCTTTCCACTGTTTATTACTTTTTACTTAGCCTTGGCTTCACTACTATTGTTTTCCAGTTTCTTTTGGAAGCCTACACATGCCTTTAGACCTTTCCTCCTCCTTCTATAATTAAAACATTTTGTGCTAGAAATTTCACTCTAAGAGCTATTTTAGTTAAATCTCACACATTTTATGTTTTGTTTTCATTTTCATTCAGTTTAAAATATTTTCTAATTTTCCTTGTGATTCCTTTTTAATTAATGGTTTGTATAGAAGTATATAATTTAATTTCTAAACAGTTGGGAAAATTTAATATATTCTTTTTTTGTTACTGATTGTTAATTTTGTTCTATTGTAGCCAAAGAAAATGTTTTGTTTGCTTTCAGTTCCTTTTATATTTTTTGACACTTGGTTTATGACCCAGTATATCAAGATGAATGTTCCATGCATACTTGGTAGTGTGAAGGTAGATGGGTCAGTATTCTGCTGTTGCTGGGAAAGGTATTTAAACATCAATTAAGTCAAATGAATTTATAATATTTTTGTTCAGTTTTTCTATATCCTTATTTATTTATGTTTTTATTAGTCATTGGAACAGGAATGCTAATCATCTACTATAATTATAGACATGCAAGAATATGAACTTACACACTAATTACTACTAGCTGGTTTATTTTCTGGCATTAGTTCTATTTTTTTTGTTGTTTGTATTTGAACGTCTGTTATTAAGTAAATATACATTTATGTTGTTCTGTCTTCTAGATGCATTTACCTGTTTATCTTTATGAAATATTCCAGTTGTCCCAGGTAATAGTTTTTTTCCTAAAGCCTGTCTGAAGTTAATATAGCCAGTTCAAAAATTTTAAGATGTGTGTTTACATGATCTTTTTTTCACCCTTTTATTTTTGTAGATATTTTTTAAATTTTGGAATCTATTTTAGATATAGAGAAAAGTGGTAAAAGTAGAAGAAAATATTCCTATACACCCTTCACCTAGTTTCCCCCCAATATTAACATCTTATATAACGATGGTACATTTATCAAAATTAAAAACTAACATTGGCACATTACTATTAACTAAATTCCAGCATCTGATCCATTACATGGCATTTATTAATCATTACACTTCTGTTTCTTCTGCAGTATAAAATTTCTTACTCTTTGTTTTTCATGACCATGGCAGTTTTGAAAAGTGCATGTTGGGTATTTTATAAAAAATCTTTCAATATGTATTTGTTATATGGTTTTTTAATGATTTATTTTTTATTTTTTTATAAAGATTTTGTTATTTTTTTATGATTATAAGGATTATTGGTTTTGGGGAGGAATACCACAGAGGTCTAGAGTGTTCTCCTCACATTATATCAGGAGGTTAATAACAGCAATGACTTATCACTGGTTGTGTTAACTTTGTATAAGTTAGAGTCTTTCAGATACTCCCCCCATTAAGTTACCATATCTTGCCTTTCATACTCTATTATTTGGAAGCAAATTCCTAAGTCCTGTCCACAGTCAAGAAGAAGGGAATTAACCTCCAATTTCTAGAAGGAGGTGCATCTACATGTGTTACTTGGAATTCTGTAAAGAAGATTAGTTCCATCTTTCCCATTTATTTATTGGTTTAATCATTTATACATAACAGTATGCACTCAGCATCTTTAATTTATACTTTCAGTTATAACCCAATATTACAGTATTTGTGGGGTTTTTTTTCCCCTCATATTATTCTAGTTTGGACCATTGGAAGCTCTCTCATACTGGCTCCTGTGTCACTTTGAAATGCTCCCACAACTTCTTTTTTAAGCACTTTCTTACTTCCTGGTACTGTAAGGTGCTCTGGTTTTATTTCATGTTCCTGAATTAGGTCTAGAATTAACAATCTGCTTAGGAAATTTGGTTCCTTTTTTACTGTAGATCCAAGTTTCTTACCTATGTCATTTTCTTACTCCCTAAAGAATTTCTTTTAATTTTTTTGTTTTTCAGGGAAGATCTGATGATAGTAAATTATCTCAGTGTTTGTCTGGGAAAATATTTATTTCTCCCTCACATTTGAAGCTTTATTTTTCTAGATATAAAATTTTAAGTTGGTGATTTTCTTTTGTCTCATTTTTCCTTTCAACACAAAAATATCATCCAACTGTCTTCTAGCTTTTATGGTTTTTGATGGCAAGTCTGCTGTAATTCTTATCCTATTTCCCTCTATAGATAAAGTTTTGTTTTCCTCTGTCTCCTTTCAAGATTTTCTTTTACTCTTTGGTTTTCTGGGTTTGCATATAAAATGCTTAGATATACATATAGATGCATGTATGTTTGCTTGTTTATCATATATCTGTTTGTCATCCTCTGACATTCCTGCATCTGTGGTTCTGTTGTGTGACATTAATTTGGTTCAGTTTTCAGTCATTACGCCTTCACTTTTTTTTCTTTCTTTTCTATCATCTTTTCTTTCCGATATTCCAGATTATAACCCATAGCTCTTCATTGTTCTATTTTTTTCTTTCTTTTTCTTTTTCAATCTTTTGTAATCTTCTTCCCCTTGGATTTCAGCTGGAAATGTGTATATTTGCCTATCTTGAAGCTCACTGATTCTTGAGCAATGTCAAATTTACTGAATGGGTCCATCAAAGACATTCTTCATTTCTGATACAGTGATTTTTTTTTTTTAATTTCTAGAAATTCCTTTTGATTCTTCATATTTTCATCTCTCTGCTTACATTTTCCCAACTGTCCTTAGAAGTTATTTATTTTTAGCTTAAAGCCCTTAACATATTAATGATAATTATTTTAAATTCCCATGTGTTGATTTCAGTATCCATGTCATATTTGAGGAGAGGATGGTTTTGCAGATGATTTTTCTCTTCAGGCTATGTTTTTTTCTTGCCTTTTGGCATGATCTGATAGATAGATATATTTTATTGGATAATAGAGACTGACATAAATAGGTCTTTAGTGTGAAAATTTGTGTTAATTTGGCTAGAAGTTGGGTTATGTTTAATATTTGCTGTATCTATAAGTGCCAGAAGATTCAAATGCCTTTAGTGTCCTATATGCTTCCTTCAAAAGTCCTCTGTAAAGAGTCTGTGTCTTGCAGCCATTATAGCTCTAATCCACTGTTATTACACTGGAGCCCTATTGGTGTGATGGTAAAGTGTGTGGTAAAGGAATTGTTTATAACCCTCTGATTAAATTTTTAGTCTTTTAGTAGACCTATGTCTCAGAACTGTAAGCTCCACAAATGTTTCCAGGAGCAGAATTGCTTTCTGTTTTGTTTTGTTTTGTTTTTGTTTTTCCCTAACCCCGTTAAGTATGTTTTATTACGTTTTCTCTTAGCTGAGACAGAAGGCTGGAATGAAATGATTGGAAGGGATTCTCTTACCTGAGTTGGGATATGACTCTGGAAAAGTCCGTTCTTCTGAATAGTAGTCTTTTGTCATAAAGGCTCTGAGTATATTCCACAATGAATATACTCATACTGGTATGAATTGAATTTTGCCCCTCCTACCAATTAGATGTTGAATTCCTAACTTTCAGGACCTGAAAACATAGACCTTATTTGGGGGAAAAAAAAAATGGTCTTGGTAGATTCAGCCAAATTAAGATAAGATCATTAGCATAAGTCTTAATCCTCTATGACTGGTATCCTCATAGAAGAAGGAAATTTGGACACAGGTATGCATAAAAAGTGCCATGTGAAGACAGAGCAGAGATTGGAGGGATGCAGCCACAAGCCAAGAAGTACTAAGGACTGCTGGCCACCATCAGAAGCTAAAAAGAAACAGGGACGTATTCTTGCCTATATATTTCAGAGGGAGCATGGCCCTGCTGACACCTTAGTTTCAAACTCCCAGCCTTTAGAAGTATGAAAGAGGGAATTCTTGTTGTTTTAAGCCATACCCATCTGTGGTACTTTGTTATGGCATCCCTAGAAAACTAACAATTACTCTTCCCCTCCCCTGATATGAAAGAACCTTACTTGAAACTTCACCATGGTGACCTGGTAGTTTCTGGATGTAAAGCTTGCAAATTTGGGAGGAATCTACACAGCTCAGCAGTTTCTTAGTCTCATGCTACTCCACAGTCAATCTCTAGCAGTTCATCAGAGTTACCAGTTAAGTGTTCTTATAGGTTTATGGCTCCAGGAGCCTCCCTTTAAGTAAATGGATTTTAGCTGTATGTCTCTATATGCACATGTCTCTCCAAATACCAGACTTGTAGATTGTCTTCTTACCCACTTCTCTGCTATGTCCAAGAATATTTACTGATGTCCAGTTTGCACATATTTTTCTTGTGGTAATGATAGAATGAGAACTTTCAAGCTCTTTACATATCAAAAGTGAAACAGAAAGTTGAGAAAGCTATTTAGAAACCAAGATCTGAATGCTAGGCATGCTCATTGCTACTGGGGTGTCATTGGCTGTAGGTCATCTCAGTAGGTAGAGCTAGGAAATATATGTATCTTTTGCCCCAAGTACACACATGCATCTGTAATTATTCATTTATAATATTTTTATTTTTAACTTACATGTGTCTTTACATTGAATATGTATTTCTTATAGACAGCATATACTTGGTTCTTATATTTGTATCTGGTTAATCAGACAATTACTGCCTTTTAATTAGAGTATTAACATCATTTGCTTTGATGACATTATTAATATGATAATTTTACATCTACCTTGTTATTTGTGTCCTCCCTTTGGATTAATTGTATTCCTTTTTATTTGTATTATTAGTTTGGTAGGTATACCTCCATTTCTACTTCTTTGCTTTAATAGTTGTCCCGGCAGTTTCAATATACATTTTTAATTTAACAAAGTCTATCTTTATGTTAGACGCTTGAGTTGCTTAAGATCTAATGACTAGAAAGAGTTGCTTCATGTGTTTTTATCTGGTTTTATAGTTGTTTATGAAAGAAGGGCAAATACACTAATTACCTTTGGAGCTGGAAAAAGAAGTCTTTAAAATAGAATTTCCAGGCAAGATAATAGTAGTAAATTTATACATATTTTAAAAAAACATTAAAATTTTAAAGATTCATTTGATAGTTCCAACAAACATCAAGACTAGGCATAGACAATTTTTTTCTATAGTACTGGGAAAGTAATTTTTCATCCATTTCCTGAGATATAATGTCCTACTTAGAAGAAAGATAGTAGAGAATGGAGAAATCTTTCAATCAGAAGAATTTTGAGAAGAGGGGAAAGAGCAGAATATGTATGAGTTCAGGGGACAATATTCTTGGGGGTTTTTTATTTGTTTTTGTTTTTGTTTTTTTGTTTTGGCTTTGGTTTGACTTTCTCTCAGAACCTGCAACTTAGTGATAATTATTAGAGGTTTTAGAAACATTTCATTCGGGTGGAGGAGCCTAAGAACATAGGAACTCCTGGGATATGCCTTTAAAGAATAAGGAGGGCTAAAGATCTCTAGAAGAATCCTAGCCTTTAGTTATGCACCACTTTCAGAATTGCAATATAAGCATAGGAGCAATGGCATGGAACTGGGGTCTGGTAGTATGAAGAAAAAAAGGTCCTGAGCAATGATCTTGCTTCTTTAGTCTCTGTGGGAATAATCTGCTACCTTGGGAATAGGACCCAAAAGTATCAAAAGAAAATTAAACGGAGAGAGTCCTGATCCTCAGATACTAGCTTGTTTCCCAATTGAGAGAGAAAAAGACAGAACAAGTTATACTTCAATTATCACCTGTTAAAGGAGCAGCAGAAGCCACCTGACTTCACTGATCATATCAGTGGAATATATAGAAGATGTCACATCAAGTTGCATCATCCTTACAACCATGAGGCTACTTACACTACTTTTTTTCCCCACCAGACATCCATATCATTTTGGGGAGAAGTCAGGGTGGGAGTGGCAGACTAGAAATCTGAGGAACTAAGCATATTCCTCAGTCCTTCCAGCAAACACTGAGTTATCTAGAAAGAATGCTTAAATTACTGTCTGTCTAAGATTATATAATTGGAATTGAAGATATTTATGATATGTCTCATGCATAGGCATTATAAATCATGTAAGACATATAATAGCTTTGTATTTTAACATAGCATTCTTGACAATTTAATTAATTTGATGCCAAGTTCAGTTACTTCTATGCCAGTGAAGATATGTATGTGTTGTCTAGCTCTTCTGCAGTATGATTCACTGGGATAAAGTCTACGTATTTTGTTCTATTTATAACTCTGATCATGATACCTCTACCAAATAAACATCTTTATTTTAACACTGAGGAATTTGAAATACAAAGAAAGGAAATTTTTTTTTTCAAGACTATTCAATTAGTGAAGGACAGAGTTGGAAGCCAAATCTAAGCCTGTCTGTTCTCAACCATTATATTATATTTCTAAATATTACCTTTTTTTTTTTTTTTTTTTTTAGTGAGAGAGAGCCATGCAACTCACTCTTTAGGATAATTTGTCCTGGAAAGGTGTTAAACAGCCATATAGCCATATGAAGATATGACTATAAGCTCCACAAGGACAGAAACAATGAATGTTTTGTTCATCACTAAGTCCTAGGTGCAATGTGTGGTATATAACAGTTTTCAATAAATATATATTAAAGGAAGTTCAGAAAGAAGGGAAACAATAGAAAAAAGAAGAAAAAGTAGGAGCTATATGTAGCAGTATAAGTTGTTTAGTAGGACATGTTAATATAGCTCTTTTTGATGAATCCTAAGTTGCAGAGTTTACCAAAATCTAAAATTCTAATACTAATTACTAAAGAATATGAACAATTTCTTACTTTACTCTACTCTAGGTCCTTACTTTTGTCCCAAACCTCATCTGTCCCTAGTATGCTCTAAATAAAATAATCAGAAAGGGAGTAAGTCTGAAATATGGGGGCAGAAGTTATGGAGACAGCTAGTTGCATATCTAACTTATATCGTTTTTTCTTCCCCACTAATAGAACTCCTATATCATTTGGACTGACAATATGCCCAGCCTAAAGATAAAATTTTCCAATTGGCGTAACAGCTGGAGTGGTTATGTGAATAAGTTTTAGTCAATGAGGTATGAGTCAAAGTTATTGAGAGAAAAAGTTATTGAGATTTCTTGGAGGTTTCCATAAAGGGAGCAAGACAGAAATCTGTGAAAATCCCATATTTCTCCATTTTTTCCCCCCAGCCTACAATATGGTTGGAAGGTGGAAACACTCACAGCTCCACTGGCTGTGAGACTGCCTTGATGAGAGTAGGTCCTGTGTACAAGGCATGCCAGTAGAGTCTGGATTCTTAATGATGGTGGAGACACCAGTTCTGAACTTAATTCCAAGGTGAATTCTGAATTTTTTTCACATAAAAAGAGAGAGAGAGAGTGAAATATATTTCTTCCTTTTTTAAGCCAGTATTACTTTGTGATTGTTGTTATTTATAGTTGAATTTCATTCTAGCTGATTTATGTTAAGACTCAGAGATGACTGAGAATCATGTATAGGCTAGGGGTATCTACTACAAAATATACTTGCCAATTTTTAAAATGTTCAATATTTTTAAGCCCAATATTTCTACACTGAAGTATATAACTCAAAGTAGCCATAGTCAATGTAGATATTTGAAACATCTCTTGCCTAGTCACATAGCTAAATCATATCCTCAGCCTCTTTTGCAGTTAGCGTGTCCATATGACTGAGTTCTAGTCAATGAAAGGTGATGTGTACCACTTCTAGGCTGGCCTATAAAAGTTTATCAGATAAATTCCATGCTCCCTCTTTTCCTTATTTCGCTAAAAGGAAGGACTTTGTGGACATAGAGACTAGTAGAGGTGCAAAATGGAAGAAGTTTACATTCCTGAATGACTAGATAGAAGGATTACTAGACTTGAATTTTTATGTAAGGAGAAATAAGCTCCTGTTCTTTTAACCCTTTGAGATTTGGGATTGTTATGACAATAGTTTGCCTACAATAGCTAATTTAACTAAATTCAAATGCCAGTGTCAGAGTCAAAATACCCTATAACCATAAGCTTATCAAATGATATAAAGGGAAGTCTGAACTCCATTAACAATATAATTAAGGGGAAATAACTTAATCTTTCTTATCTTTAGTTTTATCACTGGTAAAATGGGGGAAATATCATCTACACTAGAGGGTTATTGAAAAGACTGATTAATATGGTTTTTATGCACACCTTAAACATTTGAGGAAGATTAATAACTAACAGTGTAAGAGGAAATGAGGGTCTGAGGAAAGTCCACCTTCACAGGTAATGGCAAAGAGCTGGTGCACAGAACTCCCCCCACCACCCTGCCCCAGTATTTTGGCCTATTGAAACTACCTTGAGGTAACTTACTCATGGGTTCACTCTGCTTAAATTTTTATTGGAAAAATAAAAATAGTATGCTGCCAGAAAGCCTTCATTTCTCTGGTTTTCTCTTAAAAATCAGTTAGAAAATAATTAAAAATGATCTTACATGAGGTGGCTATTCAGGAAATGCTGTAAATAACAAGTACCAACCTAAAATGGATATCCCTAGGTACTGATTCCCTGGTAACTATGGCAAAGCCAATTCTATTTGCTAAATATTGGCAATGGCCAGTGAAATAACAGTCACCAAATCTAGGGTACTCTCTCTTGTCTTTGGTAACAAGCTGCAATGTATCATGGCATGGCACTCAGAAGGTGAATGGTGGCTGTAATATGACTTATAAGAGACATACATTTGGTCTTCATCTAGTTTCTGGCACAGAGTTTCTAAAACCCTTGGTATTTTATAAGTGTTTAGAACAACGAAGATGAAGATGTTTTTTGTTATGTTAACGAGGTGATTTTAGAACACATCAAAGGATAGGGGCTGGTTGCTAGGCAAGCAAATGGTAATTAGAGAGAACTCTCAGTCTCACACTCTGACCTCCAGGGAGGAGTGGGTGGCAATGGGAGAGGCCCAGGATCAGATTCAATCACCAAAGGCCAATGATTTAATCATACTTGAGTAATGAAACCTCCATAGGAACCCAGAAGGATGGTTGAGGGAACTTCTGGGTTGGTTAGCACATGGAGATAGGGGTGGAGTGGCAAGCTTGGAGTCAGCAAGCTTGGAGTCCAGAATGGAAGCTCCATTCTCCTTCCCACATACCTTGCCCTAAGCATCTCTTCCATCTGGCTGTTTCTGGTTTATATCCTGTTATAATAACCACCAATCTAGTAAGTAAAATGTGTCTCTGAGTTCTGTTAGCTGCTAGAGCAAATTAATCAAAGCCAAGGAGAGGGTCATGGAAACATTTAATCTCTAGCCAGGTGGTCAGAAGTTGGACTTGAGAATGAGATCTGAAGTACAAAGAGGGAGTGATGGGGTGGGGGGAGGGTAGTCCTGCAACCCTTACCCTGTGGGATCTCTGGTAGATAGGTATCAGAACTGAGTTGAATTCTTGGATACCCTTCTGGTGTCCAAGAAATGTTCAGTGTGTTATGGAAAGACCATCCACCCAACACATGTTGGAATTGTGTCCAGGAACTAAAAGAATCACCAAGAGAGACATTCTATGTGATTTTGCTTGGAACAAAAGAATTTGGGTAATGAAACTATATAGAATAGCACATAGTTTCCCACTCTATAAAACAGCATAAGGAAAAAGTATATTAGTCAAGGGTTCCAGAGAACACACACACACCACACACGTACACACACACACACACACACATATATATGCTGTATAAACTGCAATATATGTAAATTTTGTCTAAACTGTTAATAGTCCTCTAATAAATTTAAAGATAAATGTTTATATAATAACAATAATAAAGATCTTATGAAATATTTTCCTAGATATTTAACTTTCTGATGTTTTTCATTCCCTCCTGAAGATCTGAGCTTCCCTCTAACACAAGAATCTTTTATCCTGGAGAACTTATTCTTCTATCATTTCTTATACAGCCAAAATAATGATAATGTATTGTAGGTTTTATAACACATACTTTTTTCTCCCCAAGAAGATATGAAATATTGAGAAAATCAAGAACAGATGACAAAGATAATAGACTTAAGCACATCTATATCAATAATTATATTAGATTTAAAGGAATGAACACTTTAATTTAAAAAAGCAGAGATTGCCAAATTGAATTTAAAATGTAAGATACCTTGTGTTCAGTTTACAACATTATAAAGTTTAATTTTATCCCAAATGTAAATATATGTAAATATTATATATATATATGTATATGTATATAAAGATCCTTGAAAAGCCATGACAGTTTGAAATAAGACGTGCCCTATCTTTTTTTCTAGCTTATTTAAAGCTGCAAGAACAATGTGTTAGTATTGGTTAATTAAGCCAATTCTGAGCAAAAACTATGGTAGAAGAAGTCACTAGAGTGGGGATTAGACACTTTTTCTTTGCTGATAAAAAGAACCAGATTCAAGAGGAGAGTCCTATAAACCATCTCTCCCCTTGCCCCCTTTTCTATTGAACATTTAAGTGATATAGTGGCAATCATCTTGCAACCATAAGATGATAAGCATGAGGAAGAAAAGCCAACATCCTTAGGATAATGCAGTAGAAAGATGTCTGAGCTTAATTTTCCTGATTACATTAATGATCTGCAAAACCAATGCTAGCAAGTGCTTAATTCCACATTTCTTATGTAGAAAAAAAAAATAAACCTCAATTATGTAATCACTGTTATCAAGAATTCTTTTGATTGCCATCATGCCTATTTCTAACCATCCTAATATCTAAAAAGAGAGGTGGAAATTAAACAACAGTAACTTTCAATTCCCCTGGCACCATATTGACAACATTCACAAGTTTGATCATTCCAAAGAGTGAAGCAGAAAAGGCAAAGGGATTTTCATGCTATGCAGGTGGTTTACACATTGGCACAACCATTTGGAGAACAGTTTAACATGAATTTAATAAAGAAGTTTGGAGTCATGTATATTCTACAACACACAAATTAATCTTTAATTCTCTAGATAAACACTCTCATATTGATGTGAGGAGACATGCAGAAAGATGTTTATTGTAAATAATTGGAAAGTTTCTATGTATTCACCAATCAAAGAAATATTTAAATAAATTATACTATAATCCTGCAGTATGATAGTATTCAACAGTTAAAACGAATGAACTAGATCTGTATGTATTAGAATATATAAATCTTGGAGACATAATTTTGAGTTACAAAAAAGTAACAGGCAGAAGGATTCATGCAGAAAGATATCATTCATATAAATTCTTAAATTACACAATCATTATATATTGCTTATGAACACACAGATTGCACTGATTTGCTAGTTGTTCCTCCAAATTCATTCTCCTTTCCTCATAGTGAAAAGAATTTTAGTTGAATATAGCTTCCAACTAGACACTACATTTTTCTACTTTCCCTATTTAGAATTCCAAAGAGCTTTTATTTATGTTGGAATATCCATTGATATTTATCAAATTCAAATTTAAAGTTGAGGCATTAAAAATATAATTTCATTATAAAAGGATAATATATGTTTATATAAATATATTATTTGATGATAAATAACTTTAAATTTGGTGAAAAAACATTTTTGAAAATCTTTTTAATGTATGACTTGATTCAAGAGAAGTAGGAGTCTCATCTGCTTCAACAATCCATATTAATATTGTTCTTATTGCTGCACATGAAGAAAATTTGTCCTCAAACAGATATATAGCTGGGTGGGGTGATTACAGTCACCTTGAAAGAATCCTAGTGACCCAAGGAGCACTGAGATTGCACTTTTAAAACTATTCCCTTAAAAACTGGTGAAACAACCAAATCCCACAGTTCAAAGCAGACTGTCTACCCTGTCCCTTTCACCATCCTACAAACTGCTTTGAGGGAGAAATAAGCTCCAATCTCCTTTGAGTCACTGTGTTTGGGGACTCTTGGTTAGAGCGGCTTAGTTAATATCTTATGTAATAAACAGATACATAGGCAAAGTAGAAACGTGATCCAGAAATATACACCCACCACAAACCATAATTGGGAAAGGGTAGACGAGGACTTTAAGTGTATCTGTATTATTTTCTTCATCCTTAAGTGAGGAAAACATGGCAAAGAATTGACCTCCGTTAAATATGGGTTCTTGGTGATTATTATGTTATTTTCCGTATATTTGAACATTTTATGAAAAGAATTGAATGTTTTTTGGGGATCCTGGCACAAAATACCTGACTCTACTTACTGCACTGGCCATTATGCTCTCCAAGGAGAGAGGTGAAAGTATCAATGTTTTTCTTTATAAACATAAGTTCACTGAGACTTATTAAATAATTATAATTACACATAGATTTTGAGAGAAATGAATACAATGAAAATGAAATATGTATGCATAAATAAATGCATTGCAAGTCTTTTACACACTATTCTATTTACTTGAATTTTCTTGACGTATAGAAGCATATTTTCCCAGAGTTGGCGTATTAGCATACACTTTCATGCATTACTGATGTATTTGTATTATCAGTTTTCATCTAAAGATTTCAAAGTAAGGGGCGCCTGGGTGGCTCAGTGGGTTAAAACCTCTGCCTTAGGCTTAGGTCATGATCCCAGGGTCCTGGGATCGAGCCCCGCATCTGGCTTTCTGCTCAGCATGGAGCCTGCTTCCTCCTCTCTCTCTGCCTGCCTCTCTGCCTACTTGTGATCTCTGTCTTTCAAATAAATAAAATCTTAAAAAAAAAAAAAAAAAGATTTCAAAGTAATTTACATTTAATGGTAATTATTTACATCTTACAGGTATTTAGAATTTGAAAATTGTGTTAAAATCTATGGTTTTCTATATCATTAACAATAACACTGTTAATTAGCTAGGACACAGGTTATTATGAGATACGTATGGTGGGGAAACTGAGCCCTTGGGGTAAAGTGATAAATGCCCAAGGCCACAGAACAAGTTATTCTCTTCACGGAGAGATCAAATACATTTTTTGTATTGACCTTGATTCTCAAACACCTTCATGTGAAATGTCCCAACACATATTCCCTCACCTTTCATTAGCCAGAACAGGGTTGTATGCCACTCCAAACCAATCACTGGCAAGAGGGAGAGACACTAGCAAAAATCTTAGCTCAGAACTCATTGAGGTCCATTTTCTGTTGCATGTTGGAAGCCACTTTTCCTGAGCACACTGTTACCTCAAACCAAAACAAAACAAATTCTCTTACAGATAAAGAAATAGAAATGGCCTTTAGGGGAACACCTCACAGTGTCCTCCACAATGATGTAAACTCATCTTTTTTTTTTTTTTTTTAAGATTTTATTTATTTATTTGACAGACTGAGATCACAAGTAGGCAGAGAAGCAGGCAGAGAGAGAGGGGGAAACAGGCTCCCTGCTTAGCAGCGATCTCAGGACCTGGGATCATGACCTGAGCGGAAGGCAGAGGCTTTAACCCACTGGGCCACCCAGGTGCCCCAGTAAACTCATCTTTTGTGCTAAGTGACCTGGTAAGGTAGGAAAAAAAATCCATGATGCAAATGTTAATGAGGAGAGGATATGCTCCATTCCTTGGAACTCCTTGAATTTTGTTGAAAGCCCCTTTGAACACACAACAGTTTGTATACATACTAGCAGGGCTAGGCTAGAATTCTGCATAAGAATGGGAGACATACACACTCTCTTAGCTCGGTTGAATTTCATCCACTGATTGTGAATTCTGTGAGAGAAGTGAGTTTAAACTCTCCATCATTTTATTCCTGGAGCCTCAGTCAGTGTATTGCGTGTAATATGTGTTCAGCATGACTTCTATGCTATTAAATCTTGCTATTTCTTACCATTTCTCATCACTTCCTTTTTGTTTCCACTGAAATTCTCCTTTTTATTTTTTTTTTTTAAGATTTTATTTATTTGTTTGTCAGAGAGAGACATGGAGAGAGGGAACACAAGCAGGGGGAGTGGGGGAGGGAGAAGCAGTGTTCTTGCCAAGCAGGGAGACGGATATAGAGCTTGGTCCCAGAACCCCAGGATCATGACCCAAGCCGAAGGAAGATGTTAAACAACTGAGCCCCCCCGGGAACCCCTGAAATTCTCCTGTTTAGATAGAAAGCTCGATTCCTCTGTAAAGTGCCAGAGTAATAACCAATACTGCGCTAGCACTGACTTGGTACCAAGCACTTTCCTAAGTATTTTATTTATACTGTATGTTTATCCCTCCCACCCCCACATTAAATTAATCAGAGTATCACCCAGAAAAGCCCCAGCCTGGATGTTGTGGAGGCACTGTGTTCTGTGCGTCCTTAAACTTGGAACTTACTATCAGAGAGAGGAAAAACAAACATCCTGCCAAAAAAATCCTGCATGTATGTTACCATGATAGTGCACAGATAGTACAGAAGAGAGCCAAATGGCATTGAAAAAGATACACTTCTCGCCTCAATCCATAAGCCCTGGAACGTCCCCCTCACCCAGGGATTGGTGTCCAGGGAACTCAGTGGGCCAGCCAGTAAGCTCACACTAGACACAGGACACCCAAGGCTGTGGGAAGTCCCCTGAAGTCACTGGAACATACACAAGAGTGTGTGTGTCTATGGATATAAATATAAAATGCTTCACTCACCTCGGCCCCCAAATCTGACCTCATTTGTCAGTGCTACCTTGGCTGGGTCTGGAGTGCAAGGAAATAACATCTTGACCAGCTGATGCTCCAACAGATGCGGGAGAGCCATGTGTGCTGGAGATGTGGAGAAAATGGCATGCTGGCCGGCCTGCATCTTCACCTTTGCTGCCCTCACAGGCCTGCTGGCAGGTGCCTCTTGCCTCAGGAAGTGGCCAACACTTTCTGTTGTTTTTTTTCTCTAGAGTAGTGTGTTCCCTGTTAAAATAACAAGATCTCAATTGTTAAAATGCAAATGGAAGAAGAGAAAGAAATTCATCATCTTTCTCACCTAGCACAGTCCTATTAGCACTTAAAAAAAAAAAAAAACCCTTACAGTCTTTTCCCTATGTTTTTTTAAAAATTGAATTTTATTTTACCTCTAGCTTTTGTTCTGAACATGAAACAGCAATAGGGAAAAATGTCTATGTGATATCTAGAGGGATCATAGAATGTTTGATTCAGGACAATTTTGAGAGTAAAAGGGAGCTAAAATTCATTATACAAATTTTTGAAATTTCTATTTATTGACAGAGAAATTAGTTCTAAGATATATATGTACCTTAAATAGTACTATTCAAAATCTATTTTCAAAAATAAAATTCACCCTAAAAAACTTAGGTACCATGTATCTATGTACATTGAAGCATTTAAAGTTACATTGAAATTTTTTTTTAATTTCTTCATATTATCTGAATTCAACAACCTTATGTAATAATTTTTTTTTAAGATTTTATTTATTTAGTTGACAGAGACAGCGAGAGCAGGAACACAAGCAAGTGGGTGGGAGCTAAGCAGGGAGCCTGATGTGGGGCTCCAGACCAGGACTCTGGGATCATGACCTGAGCCAAAGGCAATAATTATTATTAATTATTAATTTTCATTTAATTATTGATTATTAATTAAATAATAATAATTGATTAGTGTTTCTGCAAGTTCACAAACTATTAATGTTTTAGTTATATCTGCTTCTAATACATGATACTGGTGTTTCTTAAAGAACATATTATTTTCAATATGACATTATTTTAACTTTTTCAAACAATTAGCTAAAATATTTCTTCAAAGTTGCAATTAACTATTAATACAGTTGAAATTGTTGGCTTTTTAGTTGATCTTCTGTACAGACAAGTTTTTATGGACAAAACACTCTTCATAGCACTTCAAATATTTCATGAGTTCAGTGCAAAACTCACAAAATAAGAGACAGATTCTATTCTATTTCATATAAAAATATGTTAACATTTCAGCCATATGCCTTCAAAAATACTGTCTTTCCCATTTAGAATACCTTTCATCAATAAATATTTTTACAAGCCAAAACTTATTAAAAAGTCGCCTCTTTCTTTATTGGTTGAAAGTTTCACCAAACTTAGATACAACAAAATAAAGTTTCTTCTTGAGTTCATTTTATTCTAAAACAGAATGTAAATGTATTGAACATAATTAAGAGCCTCCTGAAAAATAAAAATCTCTTTCCACAAGTCTACATATTCTAAAACACAATTACCTAATCCCAGAGTCATTTTTTTTTTTATAAAGTTTGTACTTTCTTGGTTTGTTTTGCTCTTAAAAGGATAAATTTCAACATCTTCCTCTTTGTAAACTTTATTTTCTGTAATTACTTTATTCCAAAAGTTTCAGAGCTGAAGTTTTTTAAAGCTTCCTTCCCTGCATACTTAGATGAGGAATTTTCAAACTGATTTTGAATGAAGTACAAAAAAAAAAAAATGTATAGGCCTCATTTATAAAAAGTTCAATGCCATTGCAGGACACTTAAGTTTATTTGCAAAATAAACTTAATAGTTTCTTAAACTATAGTTCTTAAAAATGCAAACATTCCAAAAATCAAAAGGTAACAAGCAGTGCAAAGAGAAAAGATCAGATTTTCATGCCACCATATTTTTTTTTTTAGATTCTATGTCAGCTTCCTCACAAAATTCTCTGTCTAGAGTGGGCACTTCAACTAAACATTTCTTCATCATAAGACATGTAAGCTTTGTGGACGTTTCTCCACCATGTAAGCAGTTGTGTAAAGTTCATGGCTGTGTTCCTCTGGCACTTCCACCTCCCTGGGCCATCTCAACCTCTCTGTGGGCACAGTGGTGGGAGAGGCACCAAGTTGAGGGCTGGAGATCTCTAGGGCTTTAGTCTCCTGGATGCTTTGCACATGAGAGCAGACCAGAATTCCAGCTGTCTCTGGGTCTTCCCCTGCTTAGTTGGGCCTTTCTAAAGTAATCCCCCACGACTCTTTGCATAGGACAATACCGTTGGCTCCAGGATGGTTAAGAGAAGACTGGTATCTGCTCTGCTCTTGGTTCCCCTCTTCCTCTTTCAGCCATTGGGGCTGGCAGGGTTGGGTTTCCCCTCTTTCTCTTTTTAAATGACCACTATCATCCTTAAATAAAAATCTGTTGCTGAGTCTTCCAGGCCTTAATGCTAGAGTAGGGAAAAGGGAATGCTGAAACCTTTCCCTCTCTTTGCGAGTCTGCTTTACGTCTCACTCTTTCCCTGTGGACATAAAATTCCTATTTCGGTTGCCAGAAACCGAATATTAACTTCTACTCTCTCTGCATTGCTGTTGTACCTATCCTAATTACTTTTTCTGCTTGCCCACTCTGCATCCCCCCAGACAGTAAATGAATGCTTGCGCTGACTTGGAAGGAAGTCAGGCCTATAAAAATGCAAAAGAGACAAGCATATCCATGTATCTCCCAAATTATCACTCCCTCTTGCAATATGTTACTGGAGAAATAATTAGTGGGTCGAAAGTATGTATGTATGAACGTCATCAGATAATATTGACAAGCTGAATTATAAAATAACTCCCTATAAATGAGAGTACTGGTTTCACAGTATCCTTGTAAGCAATATCATATTGAAAATTTTTGATACCTTAAAATCAAAGAATAATCAAGGAATAATCCTTAGATTTCCTTAGTTTTCTTTTCTTTTTTTTTTTTTTTTAACATTTATTTATTTGGCAGAGAGAGACACAGTGAGAGGGAAAACACAAGCAGAGGGAGTGAGAGAGGGAGAAGCAGGCTTCCCACCAAACAGAGAGACTCATGTGGGGCTCAATCCCAGGACCCTGGGATCATGACCAGACGAGACTGCAGGCAAAGGCAGACGCTTAACGACTGAGCCACCCAGGCGCCTCTAGATTTCCTTAGTTTTCTAACCTCTAATTCTGACCTCTAATTCTGTAGGCACATAAACTTGAACCCACGAAAGACGTGATTTAATACCTTGATCTGGGGATATAAAATGACGAGGCACTGAGCAAAACCAGGACGAAGAAATTTTTGTTACTGAGATCAACAGCTTGTGATCCCAGTGTCACTAGGAAGCAGGCTTGATCACCTGGGCTACTAGTGTGACTACTCGGCCATTCAATAGTCTCTTAGATTTGCTTAGGTCCTGCAGGTCCTAAGCAAAGCTGTTTCCATTTTAGATATAGGATTTAACTTCTCCATGAATGCTATGGGGTATTATTAATTCCATGTGATAGCCAAACTGAGACCCAAATATCTTAAGTGATGTGCTTGATATGTGGATGGAAAAGAGCAGAGTGGTAGATAAAGAAGGTCAGTCTCATTTGGAATTCTGACTCTACCACTGAGGGGTTCTGTTATGTCCAAGAATTTCCTAATATCCCAAGATGCTTCCTCACCCGCCAATCAAAGTTCACCTCGGGGTTGTAATAAATACTTCAATCTGTATAAAGGAGTTTTTGTCCCAAGCTTGAAAGGGAGCACTCAGTTAATGAATGGTTATTCTCATTGAGGGACGGTGCAGTTGCTTGCTCTCTTACAGCCTCATTGCCTTTGCTCTTCCTTTGAAATAAATCTTTTTCGGGGTGCCTGGGTATCTTTAAGTATTTGCCTTCGGCTCAGGTCATGATCTTGGGGTCCTGGGATCAAGCCCCGCATGGGGCTCCCTGCTCAGCAGGAAGCCTGCTTCTTCCTCTCCCACTCCCCCCTGCTTGTGTTCCTTCTCTCGCTGTCTCTCTGTCTGTCGAATAAATAGATAAAATCTTTTTAAAAAATAAAATAAATCTTTTTTCAAATCAGAATGACTGACTGACTACAATACATCTTGTTAGGTCAACGATCAGCAGAGATAAAGAGAAACGGAACCAAACGGGATGTTTCCATTTGAATTTACCTTACAAAATCATAGAATCATAAAAAGCAAGTACTATAAGAATAACGCCTGTGAATCCCTCTCACTACTGACAGAAACCTAGGTGTGGAAGGAAAAGGCTGGCCCAGAGTTCCACAGGGAGTCAACTGCAGTCAGTATTTCTCTCAGAGCGCTGGTCTCTGAAATCAGATCCAGGCTTTCGACACAATGTGTGTTTTATCCTCCTCAAACCCCGCAAGAAGAGCCATAAGTTTTACCAATGAAAAATGACAAGGCCTGTCAAAATTCCAGCCAACCCTGCACACTTAGTGGGTGTGCACAAAGTACCAGTGTCTGGGCCAAGTGCTCTGGGGGAGAGAGTTGAGTAAGGCATGGTCACTGCTTTCTCATCTGGTGGCGGAAGCAGGCACACACATGAGTAACCTGATTCCAAGGCAGAATGTGATAAGTGTTATCTTAGATCAGTGGAGGAGACAGGTCACACGACTGGAATAGCATGAAGTCAGGCCTGAGGCTGAGGCCATGCTGTTATTTAGGAACCCTATCAGGTTCATCTCACGGCTTGGCAATGGTCCCAAAACCCTGTAGCTTCTTGTCCTGGGTGTGCTGGGTCATAGGATGTTCCTCTGCCTCTCCTGGGTCTACTGTGAAGGCCCTTGGATTGGAGAGTGTAATAAAGACAGGTAGAGAGAGAGGTTTGTTCTACTTTTTAAAATAGGATCTTAGAATGCCTGGCCCAGTGGAAAAACAGCTATTTCAAGATGACGTCTCTTTTCTCTTCCAAGCATGTAGGGAGGTGGCAAACATTAGAGCCTCCCCATTTCCTAGCCATTCAGGAAGTGAACAAAACCAAAAATATGAAATTCGTTTACTTTTCCAGGGTAGTTCTTATCTCATTCAGCCTTGCCTTAGCTCTCTGCAGGTCTGTCTCACCGACAGGGACCATAAGGTTCTGGAGGACAGAGCCCTCTGACTCACCTCAGCTCCCACAGCACCCAGGGAAATCTTTATTGCATTAAATAAACACTCAAGTTCAGCTGACTTGAACTGACCCTTCTGCTATTTCTTTAACTCTTTCCCATTTCCCAACTTGCTGGTAACTTTTCCAAAATGCCTTCAAACAGAGTTAAAAGTGAGAGGGAATACATAAGACCTTTCTCTACTGAATATTGCATTGTGTAAAATAGATTGCAAAAAAGCAAGGGTGAGGGGAGGAATTAACTTGGATAAAAAAGGGAAAGAGGACTTGAGCAAGAGCCCAAGGGTCTGAGCTCTGCCCTGACTCCATCTGCCTGTGGGCATGTGGTTCCCCTCCCTGAGCCTCAACTTCTCAGCTGAGAGACAACACGACTGAGCAGGCTGATTGCCAAGACCTCACTTATTTTAAGTGATCTATCATTTTAATTATGACTATTCTCTACACATTTGCAGCAGCAATAATCATGGTCTGATAATATTAGACTTATAAAGCATTAGTAGATTCATCATTCTCTAATATCTGTTGAAGAGGGAGCAAGTTAAGCTGCCTAGTCCCGTGGTCCGTGCCCTCTCTGAAGCAGACTTGACCTCTGAGCTTAGTCTGGCCTAGATCAGATTTCTGTGGTCACACTCTGATCCAAACCAATTGGTGGAGCTTTGGAGTGGACTAGGCACTGCTGTGAATGCATCCAAGAAACCCACAAAGTTGTGCTTCTCCGTGCACTGGCCAGACCCACCAACCAGAGCTCCAGGAAGACATGGGGCAGAAGACCCTCCTCTCTTCTTTTTCCCTTATTCAGTCTTCTCTGCCTACTTCTCATGTACACTTAAGGCTTCAGTCAGCACCTACCAGTGATGATCACCAACCCTGGAAGGCTAACCTGGACTGGGGTCTCAGCTCCTGACCCACTTTTCTAACTAATCAACCTCAGTATTGTGTCCCTGAAGCTTGATGTGATCTATTCTGTCTTCATGGAGTTCCACGTCAGCCTCTGTTCCTGACCTCCATGGCTCCTGCAGCATCTGCCTGCTGAACATGGCTCAAAATTTCTGTTTCAGCTCTGATGTCTTTCATGTCCTTCTATTGTTACTCAGCGGCAGAGTCCGGCAGATTTTTCCCTGGTTGTATCTACCCTCTGCTGCCACCACCCCACCCCCCAACACCGCCATCTTACTTAGGTCTCCTCATTGCTTCCTTAGACAAATTCTTAAATTTTATTTTATTTTATTTCTTTGATTTTTGACAAAGTCCTAACTTTTAAAACATTCTGCCTGGGTCATGAAGCCAGCACACACTCGTTTCTAATCATGCCACACCTTTAATCGGAAACACTTAGAGGGCCTCCAGTGCCAACCGCACAGTGGATTTTTTTTGCAACACTAGTGTTCCAGGCCTTCTGCCATCTGGTGTAATCAGCAATTGCAGACGTAGGTCCAGTGACTCAGTGAATTGTGCACTCTTCTCCATGCACACCCTCCCATGCCCATATTTCTGTAATGTTGTAAAGTTGATCAGAATGCCCTGCCCTCCTTCTCCCCACCATTCTCATTAACACATAATTCCATGTTTCTGCCTTCTTCTTCGAGGTGCAGCTGGAACGACCCCTCTCCTACTACCCTTTCCTCAGGCCAGATTGTATCCTCTCGTCTTCTGAATCTGTCTTTTTGTCTTTTTCTTTGTAAGACAAGGCACTAATCTTATTTTGCCTCGTTATCTGGCCATCTGTGTGGGAGTTCACTTCCAAATTTTGTTGCTGTTGTGGTTACTCCAGGTGTCATGTCAGTGTGCACTGCTGTGGAATTTGACACAGCAAAGAGCACAATACAGTTTTGATTGAGTGGGGTTGCAGCGAGAAATCAAAAAGATAGGGGACAAGAAAGAGATGGAAAAAAAGTCATCAAGAGTCATCGTGGTCTTTTATCTGTGATTGAAACCATGATTTCCGCTGGAAGGATACAGTTATAACACGGGTACCCTTTGCTGACTTCCACAGAAATGATGTTTTTATGAGAATCACAAAACGCTAGAACTGGTGGAACTTAGGGAAAGATGAAGTTGGTGCGAGTTTGCTTACTCCAAACCACAAATTTCAGTAAGCAGCTGAACTAGGACTGGAACCATTTATCCTGTTACCGAGGCTGTACTCTACCCACTGTTATCTTCTAACTAGCTTTTACCAACTTAACTGCACCAGAATGCAGAAGGCCAGAGTGTCTATATTTAAGTAATATTGATCTTGGGACAATGTATAACTGGTTGGATTTCCAAAGCTCACCCCAGGGTCTCCTACCATAGACAAGTCATACGACTCTTAATTTTACATGTGTCCACCCAGGCAGGAACTGGAAGATTCTGGTAAACGGAGCCACTCTGACTGCCCTGTTCATCTCATAGCACCTAGAAAGTGCTTTGCTTTATTAAATATCCAGTCAGTTATCAATTGAATTGCTATAATCTCCTGCTGTTCCATGGTTCTTTTCTATGCCCCAGCTTTTGTAATAGCTGCTAAAGGGTCTCTGATCAGAACTTTTGAGGTAAGATTCCCCTTACAAATGAATTAATCTGCTCCACATGCTCCCAATAGTCATTCAACCCCCTAGCAGAAGAATCTGGCTCCTCCACCCTGAAACTCTTGGCTTGGGGACATGAAGTGAGCACACTGTGCCTAACTAGCCAGCCCTTACTGAGGGACAGTGTGTGCCCTGGGCCAGGGCCTGGCCCACTCCCTCAGCAGCTGCACCTGAGCCAAAGGAGCAGGCCACCTGGTCCTTACCCTCTAGTCCCACCTGACAGGAAGATAGTTTAAGCTTTCTCTTGCACAATGCACTGGAGGCGGAGGAGGAAGGCAGACAAAAAGAGAGGGTCAGGCAGATTTCATCAGCCAGCAGCCGGCATCAATATTTCTCTGAAAAAAGATGTTTGGCAGCTTCCACACAGCATGCTCAGGCAGATTCCATGTAACAGGACATACGAGCAGTGGCCTCCTTTCCTCTTTTCACCTCTCTTTCTCCTGGCCCAAGGCACGGTTGTTTTCTTTTCTGGAGGGTGTAATGATTGTTAACAGAGTCAATGATTTAATGTCAATAACATGGGCTTTCTTCAATACCAAGTTCTCACCACTGGATCTTAAGAAATAAAGATGCAGTGCATCCCCCCTCCCTTGATTTTTTTAAAAAGATTTATTTATTTGAGAGAGAGAGAGTGAGAGACAGAGAGACACAGAGAGAGAGCACAGTGGGGAGGGGAGAGAGGGAGAGAGAATACCAAACAGACGTTCCACTGAGTGCAGAGCCCGACTGGGGGCTCTATCTTAGGACACTGAGCTCATGACCTGAGCTGAAATCAAGAGTTGGAAGCTCAACCAACTGAGCTATGAGGCGCTTCTCCCCCCTCCCTTTAAAAAAACCCGAGGGGTGTGTGTGTGTGTGTGAGTGTGTGTGTGTGTACACAAAAGTAATATGCTCAGTGTGGAATTTTTGGAAATTATATTACATATATATGTATATGTGTACATTATATAAATATGCTTATATTCAATAGATCATTTGATAAAAACAATTTATAACTTCTTACCTAGACATTATAGTACAGATACTTGTTTATGTTAGTAAATTTTCTTTCACAGCATGATTACTTGGTCACGTAATGACACATCATAGACCAAAACATGTATTTAGTTCTACATTATTAGACATTAGGATCCATTTCCTATTTGCTATATATAACACAGCAATAAATACCTTGTACAATATTTTTTTTCTGTTGTGTATATTCATATTGATTTTCTTAGACCGAGTTCCCTTTCCACTTTGTGAGATATGATACCAAGTTTGGATTCTCAAATTTAGCCAGTAGACTAAGATTGGACTGTGGGAGGTTTGGGCAGCTTGGGGGGAAGTAAAGAACTACTACAGCAACCACCCAGCCTCGGGGCTCATTAGAATCCACAGGCTACTGTGTCAAAATCTCTGCTTATTAAACAACTGACCCCAAGATTCTCTCAGACTTTAATTGATCCATAGTTTCATTCCTCCCATTAATTACAGTCTTAAAGCACAGAGACCTGTGTGGATCAGTACATGAGCCCACCAACATCGTTCAACAGGTGAAAATAATTACAGGTATTTCATTCTTTTTTTTTTTTTAAAGATTTTATTTATTTATTTGACAGAGAGAGATCACAGTAGACAGAGAGGCAGGCAGAGAGAGAGAGAGGGAAGCAGGCTCCCTGCTGAGCAGAGAGTCCGATGCGGGACTCGATCCCAGGACCCTGAGATCATGACCTGAGCCAAAGGCAGCGGCTTAACCCACTGAGCCACCCAGGCGCCCCAGGCACTTCATTCTTAATTTTTATCCATATGGACTTAAAAGAGGCCTGAATACCCAATACGCAGCAACACTTCACAAAATTTTAGCCACTTTCCTTAATCTTGCAGCTACTCCAACAGGAGGAGGCTCTTCAGTATGTAGATCAACTTAATCTCCTTCCTAGCAGGAAGAATCATTCCTCACTGGAAGAAAGAAAAGTAGGAAGGGGAGTACAGGATTCTATTTGGCAGGTCAGGATGAAGAATTGAGTGTTAGCAATGTTTGTCCCATTCACCTAATCATTCCTCAAATATTTACTGAAGCTGGGCAAGCCAGACACTGTTGTGCTAGTTCCTGAATAGAAGACGAAAATCTCCATTATTGAGAAATAGAACTAGTCAAGGAGGCTGGCAAATAGTAAACTATCTGACAAGAGGATTGGTCTTCTATTACAGAAAGCAAGGATTATTGGTTACTGGTGACTTGCCTCTGTTGATTCAAAGTCGTAAAAGGACAAGACCCAGATTTTTGTTGTCATGAACAACAATTTATTTAAAAAACATGGGCAACCAAAGTCTTATGGAGGGTGCAAAGACATTTACCATTTAAGCAAAACTCCAGGAATTAAAATCTGGTTAGATTAATGATAGACTGATACATGAAATGGTGAATAAGCAGTTGTTCAAGGAATTATGTAAGTAGCAAGGGTCAACATATTTTGAAATAGATAATTTTCAGGGTTTCAGGAAAGAAAATGAGACAATACTAGGCTTTGAAGTCTTTTTCTTTCTTTCAAGTTGCTAAGCGATATAGAATTAAAGTGACAATAATAATCTTGAGGTAACACCACTTAAAACAATGAATTTGGACTCTACTGGGTCTTATTTTACAGATGTTTGGTAAGTATCAGCAATGAGTGAGAAAATTTGTCAAATTCTAGTGATATGAGATTCATAAGACACAGAAGTGTGAGCTACTCTGGGAGAAGACAATAATTACTATACTTAGAGTTTGCCAGCTTATTCATACACAGTACTTTAAGCTCAATAAAAAGTTGGTAAGTTTGATATTACTTTCTCTAGCTTTCCTGTAAAAACAAACCAAACCACACCAGAGACAACTGGTCTTTCATTTAACTCTTAAAACCTGGCCCCATGGCATTGGCCCACAGAGTGATGAGGTGCCTGTGTACGAAGGGATCTTTTCGTTTTTCCACCACTTCCAATCTAAGAGCCTTTTACTCACATGTGTACTTATCTGTTTACAGACTGTAGATGGATATAATTTAAAATCTTGATTTAATAAACCTCTAATGCCCCCCCCAAAAAAAACAAAAACAAAACTGAGTCAGATTCTTTTTCACTTGCTCTAGATTACACAGGGCTCCAAACTATTTTTTTTTTTAAGATTTTATTTATTTATTTGACACAGAGAGAGAGAGAGAGATCACAAGTAGGCAGAGAGGCAGGCGGAGGGAGAGGAGGAAGCAGGCTCCCTGCTGAGCAGGGACCCGATGAGGGGCTCGATCCAGGACCCTGTGACCATGACCTAAGCTGAGGGCAGAGGCTTAACCCACTGAGCCACCCAGGTGCCCCTAAACTATTTTATTTATCCTATACTATTGTTATTTGCCAGAGAATGTTTCATACAAATGAGATAAGCTTTAGATCTTTGATCACCCATGATTAATTATTCAGCTTAGTAATTACACTGATCATTTTCATATTTTATTTCTTAGATATTTGTCTTTTCCTTATTTTCAAAATTCATTATTCCAACAATTAAGTAACAGAGATCACAGCATCTGGGAATAAATTGTCTGCTTTCTATGACATTTACTAAGAGCCAAGGAGTTGGCTTAGCTCATTAGTCAGCTCTGCATAATTTTCCATGTATTTCATTAAATTTTGTACTGGAACATTCATTTTAATTTATTCGTTCATGATTTTATAACTTTAAATAAGTTTTAATCTTCTATTATATTTGTATTATTAAAAGACATTAAAATAATGTATGTATCAAAATAAAGTATCTATTATTAAAATATGTAAATAAAATTTATATTATTAAAATATTATAAAATATAAATTTATGGAATATATTTTACAATATAAAGGCTATGTTGTTATTATATACTATATACCATAATTAATAAGTATCAATAATATATATGTTGGTATAATATGTTATTTGTTATAATGAGTAATGAGTAATTTTTAAAACTACATTTTTATTAATATCTGGTAGAAATTAAATGACTATAAATATTCTTTTCATATTTATACTAATGAATGAAAAAGGAAGATCTCTGATATCCAAAGATTTGGCAACTGGTATAAAATTTAAGGACAGACAATGGCAGTTTTAGGAAACGTTTTAGAGAAACTATAGTCTACCAGGGATTGCAGGTACTTTTGCACACCTTGTTGCATTTAATTCTCAAAGATTCTAAGTTTGAAGTACTAGTTCCTATTTTACAAACGAAGAAATGCTCTCAGAGATAGTTATAAGCTCAGCTAAGATCATATACCTGGCAAGTCGGAGAACCAGGATGTGGCCAAATGAATTACTTTCACCCTGTGAAGTAAAAGAGTCTTCCATGGCATTATTTTCTCGTGTTGCTTGAGTTGGTCACCATGACCCATCTACCACTATGAATAAATGTTAGCAAATCTTGCTGTCTTCTGCTTGTTTGCCCATAGAGCTCAGTTTGGGAGCTACGTTATGAAAAACACTGTTTGAAGGCCATTGCTAGCGCTACAAACTTCATTTTTCTCCCTTATGGATTTGCTTTAACTTTGCAACTGATTTCAAGTGTTCTTATGCAAATGTGTAGTCTCATCATCTGGGCCACCAGCAATCCTCTGCTCTCTTACCATTTCCACCCCCACAATGTACTTGTTTCAAAAACAATTGTCCTAACAGAAGGTACTTGTGAGAATTCCATCTCAAATAATACCATCAATTGATAAAATGGCATCTTTCTTCTGGTGAATATAAAAGATTCTTGCAGACATTATTAAGAACAATATAACCTCACTCAATACTTAGGACATAAACTAGAGGACATTTTATTGAGCATGCCCTATGCATTTCAGGCAATTCTCTTTTAATCTTCACAGTTGGGTATCAGCACACAGACAACACAGACAAGGAATGGAAACTGAGTCTAGTTGAGAAGGAATTTGCCCGAAGTCATACAACTAGTTAGTAGTAGAACCAGGTGCAATATCCGATCTTAAGGTTAGAGATCCACTTACTATTTATAAGAACTTAAGGTAAGACGATTACTTAATTTTTCCCATCTTCAAGTTCCTCATCTTTAAATGAGGGCTGTTAAGAGCTATTCCATAGGCTGTTTGAGATCAAAGGAGCTAATGGGAAGCAAGTGAGAATATTTTGCTAAAAGCATACAGAAATACAAGGTTTTCTCGGTCTAAGGCATCTCTCTCATAATTGAGTAGGAGTTTCACTTTTCTTTGATGTAGTCACCATCCTTTCAAAGCAGCATTGAGACTACAGTTCAGTTTCAAGTCCAATATGAAGATAACAGCAATACAAAATCAGTTTGAGGTGTGTCTCACAAACCTATCCCATCCTATTCACAGAGGCTAATCTTAGATGAGGTGGTTCTATTTTTCCAGGCTAAGGGCACCTAGTGTGTACCACACCTTATTTAACTACATACAGTTAACATCACTGTCATATGGGATGGTGTTTTAAAGAAACACTACTTGTATAGTTTGAATATGGTAAGGTGTTTAGGTTATTAGTGTACTATAAGAGTCAAAACCTAGTTTTGCTACATGGCTTTGCTACTAACTAGTTGTATGCACTCAGGCTTCTCATCTTCCTGGACTTCATTTTCTCTCATCTATAAAATGAACAGACTGGACAGGTTAATTCACGTGCTTTGTTTCTTTTTTTTTTTTTTTTTTTTCAGAGAGAGAGAGGGGGAGAGAGCGAGCGCAGGCAGACAGAATGGCAGGCAGAGGCAGAGGGAGAAGCAGGCAAGCAGGCTCCCTGCTGAGCAAGGAGCCCGATGTGGGACTCGATCCCAGGACGCTGGGATCATGACCTGAGCCGAAGGCAGCTGCTTAACCAACTGAGCCACCCAGGCGTCCCACGTGATTTGTTTCTTAACCACCATTTGTTGGAATTTACCAAATGCCAAGTCCTATGTTTGGAGACAGGTGAGACTATGATCCCTGCTTCAAGAGTTGCATTATCTGGTAGGGGAAAGAGACATAAACCAATAATAATAATTCAATATCATGTGTCTTTGTCTAATGGCTCTTCTAGTTATGAGCCAAATGAACACGTCCCCCTTTTTCTCATAATGGTGTCTGTGTGCACGCGCATACGCGTGCACACACACAGACATACACACACACACAGATACATACAGCCTCATACGTGACCAAATTAATTGCAGAAAAATTCAAGCAGAGACAGACTCCACAGGACTGTTAATTAAAGAACTATCACAGAAGATATAAGAATGATCTTTACTCATTGGTTTTCATTTACAGTAACTTTGTTCGTATTATGAGAGGTTTGTAAAAGTCTTGATGAACTTGAGCAAACCTTAATGAAAAAAATGTTTCCACTTAGTTTCATAATTCCTGGGTCCTTTCTGAAGCCAACTGAACTCTCATGAAGAGGTCCGCTCTGGGATAGCCTTTGTCATCCTAACAACCAGGGAATGACTTTCCTTGATGACTGTGTTCCTTGTATACAGGAAGAAATTTTGAAGATTCTCTAAAAACAATCACATCAGAGACTAGCAAGTCCAAGATTCAGACTGTGGCTCTAAGCAGAGTTCTGACTCTGCTACTTACTAAATATATGTCTGATCTAAAAAAAAAAACTGACCCTACGCAAGTCACTTGATCCCTCTGAGCAACAAGGTTTTTTGTTTTTGTTTTGCAGTTGAAAAATGGTGACCACTTTTGTTTACCCTAGGAAGACTGAGAAATTCAAAATGCTTGCAGCCTTTAAAGAGGTTCACACATGTTAGATTGGGGTGTATATCTGGAGAGGTAAAATGGGAAAGAGTAGTGAATGTTAGGAAGGGGAAGTTTCAGTAAATAACATAGCCACAGCAGTTCAGAGCTACGAGGGTCTCTGAGATAACTTAGTCCCATATCCTCACTCTACAGATGAAGAGCAAAGCTCATTAAAGGAAGGTCTGAGTAAGAATTGTGCTTTGTCATACTTGCATACTGATAGAAGTAGGGCCACATAGTCTAGCCAAGTACTAAGAATTAGAAGTAACAATTAGTCATATAAATATTTCATAAGTTCAAAAATGTTTAGGACAGTGACTTGTTTAATGATTTCTGTTTTATTTTATGTTTTGTTATTTCTACAGTGAGTATTTGTACACAGTACTAATTTACTGGGTAATTCCTTTCCAGATTTAGTTTTATGCCCTAAAAGCACTCTCTTTCAGGGCAAACTATCTCTCAAAGCAAATGAGATATAACATTAATTTTTTTTTAAATCTAAGTCTGTAAATATATATTTTAAGTATTATTTTAAAAATAAAAACCTGTAAGTACATATTTTAGAAATATCCAGACTTCTGAATTCCAATGATTATAGATTTCCTCCAGCCTCCATTAAGCTTTTACCCTTGCAAGATTAATATCTTGGCATTGTTTAGGGAAACTGCCTGCCTTTAAGCCAAATCAGGCATTTCCAAACTGCTTTCATTTGCTTTATTCATTTATAGACAACTTTGCTATCCAGGAGTCTCCCACATTTCTGTTCTTCCTCTGAGCAAGGACACTAACTAGCCGTTATTTTAGAATATACTTTCAAGGAAGTTCATGGAGTTAATAGCCTTGGAAGATAGTGATAGTGTTTCTGTTTTATTTATTTTTTTTTCTTAAGATTTTATTAATTTATCGGGGGGGGGTGGAGAGAGCGAGCACAGGCAGACAGAATGGCAGGCAGAGGCAGAGGGAGAAGCAGGCTCCCTGCTGAGCAAGGAGCCCGATGTGGGACTCAATCCCAGGACGCTGGGATCATGACCTGAGCCGAAGGCAGCTGCTTCACCAACTGAGCCACCCAGGCGTCCCAAGTGTTTCTGTTTTAATGAAGAGAGGGCATGCTCTATAGGCCAAGATAAAATGTTCAGATTCCCTAAACTCTGAGACCTTCTCCTGTAATGTACTCATTGTGTGGGCAGGTGTCACCGACCCTCTTTCTACTGTACATTAAGGGGCTGGGCCTCAGAGAACTGGTGCAAAATTTCTGACACAGGCTATTCTCTCACCTTGAGTAAGAAACTGTCCTTCCTCTCTAATGAATAATCTCATGTCTTATAGCAATCTCTATAAACTGTGGCAGGCTAATTTGCTCACTTGCAAGTAAATCTCAGACCCTCTGCAGTTCTCAATAGTGGTAGTGGTGACTCATTCACCAACATGCCTCCCATCAAACAGAATCAGTTCAATATCAATCTTTTTTGATAAAGACTGGTTTACAATATGCATATGGTGATGCCCAACTTGCCAAAGCAATGTGAGAGGAAGTATGGGAGAAGGCTTCCTAGATCTTTATAAATTAATCAGAAAGAGAATGCCACATGTCATGCTTATAACTCTTTTAGCCACCTTGCTTCAAAGCCTGGAGGGTGACAACAACCACACCTGTAAAAATATGGGAACAAAACTACAGAGGAAAGGAACCAGCCCTGATTCCAGGAGCTGCAGCCACTCAACCACTACTGTATTGGAGAATGTATGTCCTTATTGTTTATGGCAATTTGCCTCAGGTTCTTCTGTTTACTTTGATCCAAATTCACCCTGCTGATAGAGTGGCCTCTGAGCCATGTCTCCTACTGACTCACTGCGCATTCCTTTTTTGACCCGCTACAATCAGACTTCACAACTACAGTGACACAGATCACCAATTATCTTATTTTATTTTAATTCTTGTTATGATATACACACAGAAAAGAGCATAAAGCATGTAAGTAAAATTTTAAAATTAAAAATAAAGTAAACCAAAATCACTACCCATATTAAGTAAATAAAATATTCACAGCATCGCACACAGAGGCTCCTCCGAAATCATAATCCATCCGTGTCCTTCTAGAGATAACTACCCTTCAGAATTTTGTCATAAACCCTTTCTGCCTTTTTAATAGCTTTTCCCACTAAGTATGTCTCCCTAATCAATATAGGTTAGCTTTACCTACTTCTGAACTTTCTATAAATGGAATCATATTTCATGTATTTTTAATCAGGCTTTTTGCCAATTTCTGTATGACATCCATCATGTTTTCCTGCAAAGATTTCATTATTTCATTTGCATTGTTGCCTGCTCTTCAATTGCTTTAATATTCCACCATTTATTTATCCATACTACTTTGGTAGGTATTTAGGTTGTTTTTTATTTGGGACAAAGAATATAATTCTCACATCCACATTCTTGTAAAGGTATCTGAATACTATTTCCCAAGTGTTTTTTAGGTACTATACCTAGAAACAGAGTTAGTTTCTGGATCACAGCCTATGAATATTGTCAACTTTACTACAAATGCCAAGTTTTTTTTTTTTTCCAAAAAATAGCATATCAATTTATACTCCCACTAAATATAAATGAGATTACCCATTGTAGTACATTCTCTGCAGCACTAGATATTGTCAGACTTTTTAATTGTTGCTGAACAATTGAGAAGGTAATCTTATTGTGGTTTTAATTAGCATTTTTCTGTTTACTAATTAAGTTGAAGATCTTCTCATATATTTATGAGCAATGTGGCTGTCTTCTTGTGATTTGCCTGTTCAAATATTTTGCCCATTCCTTTATTGAGTTGTCCATTTTAAAAAACTTTTTTGTAGGAATTCCTTATCTATTCTGGGTACTGCCTCCTGAATCTGTGGTGCAAATATCCTCTTACATATATGTGTCTTCCCTTTATTTTTGTTATGGTATTTGGTTCCAACTTAATATAGTCAAATACACTCAAATCCTTTCCTGTGTGGTTACTATTACTTTGGAGGCAATTTCTTTTAAATAGAGATAACTCTCATGTTACATGGGGAATGCAAACATTTGTTCTATTGTTCAACATAGTCTTCAGTTTGGTGTAAGTTGCTTTAGTTTACAAACAATTGCTGGATTTCTGGGTATCAGCCTTAGAGTAGCCCACAAGAAACCGGTTTGTCAGTCACTTCTTCTACTTCGCGAGCAAAGCAGAGTGGTCCTCTGACTTGCCAAGGTCGTGGTTAGGATGGGGATGGAATGAGATCCTGGTCTTACAGTTCCCTGTCTGGTTCCTGACTCCCAGGGGTCCTCTGAGTTACAGTGCCAGCTATAATACATCTCTAACAAAGGGGAGGTGTGGTGGATTGGGGCAGGGCCTGAGGGTAGGTAGATTCCATGAGGAGAATTTAAAAGTCCTAACATATTCCAGTGGAAATCAGAAAGTTGACCAGAGTAAAGAGGCTAGGGAATCAGTCCCCAGTTTCTTTATGGGGACATGGATGACTTAACTGTCATCTTTTTAACCTCCTCAGTTCTAGTAAGTCTTCATTACTTCTATTTCTGTCAACAAGCCCAGGGTTACACAGATGAGTAGAACCCCTGCTCAGATGGGCTGCCTTTCTGGATACACAGCTAAGAAATCCTTTTTGGTACACATCTGGAATTCCTAACACATCCAGAGATAACCAGTCACAGAATGTTTGTCCTGAGCAGGGAAGGCAATGACTCTGGATATGCCTAGGCCTATCAGTGTCTGTAATTATTAAATCTCCCAGCCAGGTTCTGTCCAAACTGGATAACCAGCTTCTTCTGTGTGTACTGGTTTAAGAAATCCCTCCTTCAGCTGAGATCATGAAGATATTCTACATTATGTTAGAAAAGCTTCAAAATTTTGACTTCTACATTTAAGGTCTTCATACACATGAAATTCATTTTGTAACATGTTATGTGATAGAGATCAGCCAACTATCTCAGCACAATTCATTCCTCACTTACCTCTGATACCATTTCTGTTACAAATCAAGCATCCATTTATGTGGAGATCTGTTTCTTAATTCCTCACACAGTTTATTAAAGGATGATGAGATAACCACTTACCATAAAATAAATAGACAATGCTGTTATTTATTGTTTACTAGAATAAGGGAGAAGTCTGCTCATCAAGACCTGTCTCTGAGAAGAATAGATTTTCTTTAAGGTTTTAGAAAGCACACATTTTGAGAAATTTGAATGATATTATCTGGAAATGTGGTTAATTCAGATAAAACAGTTATTCATTGATTGGGACTCAGAATTAGAACTATGTTTATTGAAACGAGTCTAGCATGGATTAGGTGACTTTCAGAAAAGAAGGAAGATACCAATTGATTGGTTTGCAAAATTGTGTTTGCTGCAGCCAGTTACCGTTGATTATTTGAGCAAGCTTAAAACTGGCTCAGATGACAATTTGTTACTAGGGATGTAGAACAATCAATCTTTTCCTAGTTCCTTTGTGGGAATTCCCAACACATTGGTTCCATTGGTCTACCTGTCTAACCAGGTACCATTATCACACTGTGTTAATTACTATAGCTTTCTGATTTAATTTTTCTGATATTAAGACTTTAATATCTGGTACAACAAGTTCACCCACTTATTCTTTGTTTTTCATGAGTGTCTCAGGTTTTCTTATCTATTCTACTTCCATACAAATTTTAGAAATTGCTTTTTAAGCTCTATATGTGTAAACTTGTAATTTTGTCTATATCCCATTAAAGCTCCAGATCAGTTTTAAAGAATTGACTCTTTATAGTATTGAGTGTTTTAGTCCAAGGGTATGGTGTATTATTCCTTTTGTGGAGGTTGTCCTTCATGTCTCTCAACAATTTTTGAAATTTTCTCCATAGAGACTTTATATGTCTTATGCTACCTTTATTCTTAGGTTTATCGTATTATTTTATAGTATTGAGTAGATATTTTCCAGTTATCTTTAAGGTAATTATTCCTAGATCAATTATCTTGTGTTCATATATCATGTGTTTAATCCTTCAACAATTGTTAAAACCTGCTACCAAAATTCAGGTCAAGTTTCATAAAGAGCTATATCTATATGTAGTCAGAAAGAGTGAGTATTGAGCAGTTATTGGAATGCAATATTCTATATGTACCTTAGGCCTAGTTTGTAATAATATTGGTTAGCTATACTCTATCCTTACTGAGTTTTGATCTGCTTGATCTACCAATTACACAAAGAAATATGTTAAAATCTCCTATTGTGGGGCACCTGGGTGGCTCAGTGGGTTAAGCCACTGCCTTCGGCTCAGGTCATGATCTCGCGTCCCGGGATCGAGTCCCGCATCGGGCTCTCTGCTCGGCAGGGAGCCTGCTTCCTCCTCTCTCTCTCTCTGCCTGCCTCTCTGCCTACTTGTGATCTCTCTCTGTCAAATAAATAAATAAAATCTTAAAAAAAAAATCTCCTATTGTGACTGTGTAATTTTTTTATTTCTCTTGCAATTCTGTTGAATTTTTGCTTTACAGATTTTGAAACTGTTATTAGCTGCATATGAATAGCAAATTATAACTTCCTAGTGAATAAAAGGCTTATCATTATAAGGTGATTCCATTTGCTCTAATAATCATTTTTGCCTTATACATTGTCTGATATTAATATTGTCTTTCATTTGGGAATTTTACAGTATATCTTTTTCCATTCTTTTAGTTTTTTTTTTTTTTAAGATTTTATTTATTTATTTGACAGAGAACACAAGTAGGCAGAGAGGCAGGCAGAGAGAGAGAGAGAGAAGCAGGCTCTGCACTGAGCAGAGAGCCCGATGCGGGGCTCGATCCCAGGGTCCTGGGATCATGACCTGGGCCAAAGGCAGAGGCTTTAACCCGCTGAGCCACCCAGGCGCCCCCATTCTTTTAGTTTTAACCCATCTATATTATTATGTTATATGCATAGTTTTCAAATAATATTAGTTAGTTGTCTAGTATGACAACCTTTTTTTGTAATTTCATAATTTCACCCATTTACATTTTAATATTTTTACTAATCCACTTTAATATCTTCCTTCATCCTTTCTATTTGTAAACTTCTGTTTACTCTTCTAAATTCTTTGCCTCTCATTCTTTATTTTCATTTGGAATTTTGTTAAATTATCTTCACCATTTACTTGTCTAAGTGTAATGTATTATTTTTCTGTTCTTTTGAGATATATATAACACAATTAACATATCAAGGTCTACATTTAATTAATACCCTTACCTGACCTTCTTCCTGAATAGTCTAGGACCTTAACATTTTCCTTTCACCATACCCTTGACATTTATGCTACTGTATCAGTACATTTTTATTGTCTTTTTATAAATTCACAACTTATCTTTCCAGACCTCACACTTGTAGTACTTCTAGAGCCTGGCAAAGATGGGATGCCTGAGCATACAACATCATGTGATTATACAGCCAGAGCTGCCCATGATGAACAAGGTTCCATCAGACTCACCAAATCATATGGCCTACTAGATTCAGTAATGACCCATCATCACATATAGATTTTGTTCTTGTGACTAGACACAAGCAGGACTAGAGGACATGAATAAGGTGCATTGGCAAGTATCTCAGAAGTCCATGCCATTTACTACTCTTGCACTAATAATTCTCTACTCTTACCTCTGGTTGCACAGGAGTCTTATATGACCATCTGATGGAAAAGAGAAAAAGCTGAGCTTAGGTCATGGATAGGTTTGCTCCATATGTGGATACAAGCTGAAAATGGAAAGCAACTGTACTAAAGCTCCAATCAGTAGTAGCCCTGAAAGATAGTTGTAAGGGAAAGTTTTTTCTTTTCTTCTCTCTCTCTCTTTTTTTTAAAGATTTTATTTATTTATTTGCAAGAGAGAGATCACAAAGAGGCAGAGAGGCAGGCAGAGAGAGAGAGAGAAGGAAGTAGTTTCCCCTCCAAGCAGAGAGCCCGATTCGGGACTCAATTCCAGGACCCTGAGATCATGACCTGAGCCGAAGGCAGAGGCTTAACCCACTGAGCCACCCAGATGCCCAGAAAAGTCTTTCTAAAGGACAGAGCTTAGGGCTAGAAAGTGGTCTGAAGTAAGAACATACAGAGATTCATGGTCAGTGGCAAAAGTTTGTCTGGTTGGACAAAGGCCTAGAAGGAGACAGAATAGAAGATCAAGGAGGTCTAGAGAAGAAGCTTATAGATAGGCATAGGGGAAAGGGCAAGAAGCATCAAGAATTCTGTATTGTATGTTAATACCAGAGAGCGCCTATAACAAAAGAGTCAGTAAACAACCAAGTAGATAAAATTACCTGGCCAGTTGATATAGGCCACTATCATTCATTGTACCCTTCCAATTCTGCCCAGTGGCATAAAAGCATTCTGGGGGGGAAAAGGAACAACAACAACAAAAACTGTGGAAGTAATCTTGGAGGCAATGGATAAACCCAATACCATGGTCTCTCCCTCACCAAGACTGATCTAACTACTGTCACTGTCTAGTACCTAACATGGTAGAAAAAAACACCAAAGCTAAACCCAAATATAACCGCATCTCCTTGAGAAGACCAAATCATCACTTGGTGAAAACTTGATTCCATTATACCCCTTCCATCTTGGAAAAGGCAAAAATTGGTATTGGTTGGATCTGACACATTTTCTAGGTATGTTTTTCTTTCCTGTAGGCCACATCACTAACCAAGGACTAAATGGAGCATTTGATGCACAGATACGGGATCCCAGATATCATCAAGTTATTAAAGAACCAAGGATCCAAATCTGCAGCAAATGGAAAGCAGTAATGGGCACATAATCTGTGGTCTTCTGACATACTGCATGACTCAAACACTGCTAGCATAGAAAAGTCGTAAAGTGGTTTTTTTGAAGTCAGAGCTAATGTACCAGGTTAAAAATGGTATCTGTGAGGTTGGAATGGTATCCTTGAGGAAGCTGTGTGTACTTAAATGAATGACCATTATACAGAACTGTCACCAGTAGGTAAAATACTAGGGTATAGGAACAAAGGAGTGGAAGTAAGAAGGGTCTAGTTCTTTGATCATTGCCAGTGAAACACTTTGGGAATATGGGCTTAATACTTCCACAATGTTAGTCTTTGTAAGTCTAGAGCTAGTGTCAGACAAGATGCTATCTGGAAGAAATGGTAAACAAAGCAAGTGCCATCTCTCACTCTTTACAATATTTGAGACAAAAAGAAAAGTTAAATAGTAATAATAATAGTAGTAAGGGTCGGGAAACCTGGGAAGCTCAGTCGTTTAAGTGTCTGTCTTTGCCTCAGGTAGTGATCCCAGGGCTCTGGGATAGAGCCCCACATAGGGTTCCCTGCTCGGCGGAAGTCTGTTCTCCCTCCCCAACTCCTGCTTGTGTTCCCTCTCTCGCTGTGCTTCTCTCTGTCAAATAAATAAATAAAATCTTTAAAAAAATAATAACAATAGTAGTAAGGGTCTTATGAAGGCACAGAGAAGGGGCTTCTAAGTCAAATAGATGTGTTTTGTTTGTCTGTTTGTTTTTTGGGCATGGGGGAAGGTAGGGATTAAAAGAGAATTAGAAAAGGCAGGAGAGAATTCCAGGAAGAGATAATGACTGAATTGGATTTTGTAGGAAAGAGAGCAATTAATCATGCAGATGTGAAGGTGAAAGTCATTCAGGCAAAAGGCAGAGAAACTTACTTGAAGACAAGGAGATGTACAGATTTCAGTAAGTGAAATGGAGTTTGAGGGAAAGGAATGTGCCAAAAGGTTAGGCTGCAGAGGCAGACAGAGGACAAAGCAGAAACCTTTAATCCTAAGGATGCCTGGGGGCAAGAGGAAGTCATCAAAGGGTGCTAATCAGGAGAAAGAGGTGATTCCTTGTCCACTGAGCAAATTGAACTGAGAATGCTCATTCTCGCATACCTTGTCCTCACCTCATTCAGGAAAGAAACACCAGCCTTTTGACAACAAACCCATACCTTCAAAAGATTTATAGTCTTTTGGAGAAATTCCAGTGTAATACTCCAAGTTCAGAACCAACTTTTTTTTTGAGAGAGACAGAGAGAATCTTTACTTTTCAGAGTGTGAAAATGTTTTTTACTTTTTTTTTTTCCTGGGGAGGGGAGATTTTTGGAAAACCAGGCCCTGATTACAAAGGCACAGGGTATAATTATTTCAATAATAAGTTGTTTCAGGAACCAGAATTTCCATTAAGAAAAGAGGACAAGGAAAGCTACAAGAAAATTCTCCTGAGTGGAACATTGGGTTTTAGTTCTGCAAAAAAAATCACAAATTCATGAAATCCAGGGCAATACTTAGCTAAGAGAGTCCTCTCCAGAAATAATGAAATCAGATCACAAACAAGCACTTGCTAGTTGGCCCTTGGTTAAAAGTGACTCCATTTTCCTGGCCATTAAGGAACATTAGCCCATGGGCAATACTTTCCCATTCCCTTTGAGACTTTGGAGTTAAAGCCCAGGATGCACTACAAACATTGCATTGAATATATTCTCTTCTGCGCATGTCAGCTTCCCTTTGGACTTGATATTTATCGCTAACAGCTCTTTTCTCAGTGCTCATGCAGCACTTTCTGACAGCCAATCTCTGTATCCGTCTTAACTCACAGGACTGTGAATGCACAAATCAGTAAGCCTTCCTGTGAATTGCAAGAAACAGGGCACTTTAGTCAGAGGGACTTTGAATTGCAAACTTGCCACTAGCTAGTGGCCTGAGCCAATGGAACCTCACCAGGTCTCAGTTTGCTAATCCATGAATTGGAGACGCAAGACCTCTCATGAAATCTGATTTCTGTGTTCCTTTAATAAGGTTCTCAGCCCAAGCCACCCATCGCAAGCACTTGGGAAAGCTTTCAGAAAGACCCTTGATGGGGTCTCAGCTTGGAGATGCTGATCGAGTGGACCAGGGCCTTAGTATATTTTAAAAGCTCCTCAAGAGATTCTAGTGTGAAGTCATCTTACCTGCCACCTTGAACCGAGCCATCCCAGCCAGGAAGCAAGTACAAAGTAAGGTGGGCATTCGGCCTCAGGGCACTGCCCTTCACCTTGATCTAGCGAACAGACTATAGGCTCCCTTTTCTCTGCATGTCGGTGTCCTTTGTCTAGCTGCAGGGAGGAGGGGCAATCTCAATTTCAGACTAACAAACCTTGATTAACCTGAAAAGAAAAAAAAAAAATGAGTAGAAGAGTAGGGAAAGAGCCTGATGCCTTTGCTTCTTCTGTGGAGGTAGGACTGTATGAAGAGCAGACCAAAAGCTGAGAACTGTTACCCTACAAACATCCCCAGACCTTCTGCAGACAGTAACCCCTGGCAGGAAGCTTTTTCTCTTGCCTGGAAGCCTGGAGAAACATCTCGTGATGTTTATTAGAATAGATGTTTAATAGAATAGATGTGTATTAGAATAGGAACTAATACTCTGTGATCGTTTGCCAAACATGGAGAATTCTACTAAGCACATGCACAACATTGAGGCCTCTGGTTTCAGTCTGTAAAGGGGGGATGGGGTCTGCCAGCTCTCAGGGGGATTGAGAGGTCTGGAAGGTTAAGCAGGATCTCCCCTCAGGACCACAGACAGTCCTGTCTGCTACACACTGAGATTTCTCAGTTGCTGGGCTACTCTAGGACAGTTGGTTCTCAAATGTTAGCATGCATCCATTACACGTAGGGATTCATAATTAACCATATACAAAGACGCAAGGATGACCTTAATCAGTTTTAAAAGGCAGGCAACAAAAAGATAATATTAAAATAAAAAAATAAAAGCATGTAGAAGTATACAAATGCAAACTAAACAGAGACTCCTGAATGTCTCCTCAGAATTCCTGACTTGGTAGATCTGCGTCTCTAACTAGTTCCCAGGGGAGGCTGCTGCTGGCACTTAGAGCCCCTCTCCTAGAGCACCAGCATGGAGCAGCTCCCTCCAGTGGGATTAGCAATTAGATATGTTTGCTCCTCAATCTGTTGATGATTCTCTTCTTTTCAATGTAATTTAAATAATAGGTAACTAATGAAATACAAGTCTCAACAAAAGAGTTTATTCTGTTTCTCTCTGAAAATTAAATGGAATATTTTGGAAATATCCCATAGGAATTTTGCTTCAAAAAATTCATCTAGGAATACCTGGGTGGCTCAGTTGGTTAAGCAGTCTGCCTTTGGCTCAGGTCATGATCCCAGGGTCCTGGGATCGAGTCCCACATTGGCCACCTTGCTCACCAGGAAGCCTGCTTCTCCCTTCTGCCTCTGCCTGCTGCTCTGCCTACTTGTGCTCTCTCTCTCTCTGTCAAATAAGTAAACAAAATAAAATAAAATAAAATAATCATCCAGTTAGTGGCCTCTCAGGTGAGAATACTGAGTGTGGGGTGGGAGGTGGGGAAGCAGAATGTTATAACTTTTGAACTCATCCATTCAGGGTACTTCACATGGGTTTTATAATGTCTTTGCTCCACTTTGAAGATACTGAAACTGGAAAAGGCCTTGGTACTACATCAACATATCAACTCAATGTGTATATACACACTTTAAAATATAGAAAAATGTTTCTGAGAAATCTTCCCCCAAAGTTGTTTGATATTTTTATTCTTGTCCATTCATATATTTTCTTCATTCTTACTCATATATATTGACTCCATAAATCAACCGACCAATTACTGATGTTTGTAACTACTAAAGTCAAATCATACTAATTTTTTTTCCCACATATTAACCACCTTGTTTCTCTTTACCACAGAAGTTTCTCTTTGTCTTAAGGGCCGGCAAATAGAAAAATAAATTCACTTAGGAGTTATGAAAGTATTCTGTCACAAAAGGGGAAATGGAATCTTGTTCTAAGGACTTGGAAATAAAGACTTTCACGCATATACACCCACACCCATGCTTACACACACACACACACACACAGAGCAGGCGGTGTGACTGAGTACCTTGGGTTACATGACAAATACTGTTATGTAGAATTTCATTTTTTTATAAATCACTTCTTTCTCCTTTACCTAATATTGAATTATGTAAGAGTTTTATGCTATTTTTAAGAAATATTTCATTTATTTATTTGAGAGGCCCTACACGCAGCCTGAGTAGGGGGAATGGGGATAGAAGCAGACTCCCCCTGAGCTGGGACCCCAACAATGGGGCTCAATCCTAGGATCCCAAGATCATGACCTGAGCCGAAGGCAGATGCTTAACTGATTAAGCCTCCCAGGCATCTCTCTATGTGCTATTATTTTAGATTTGCTTAATAAAATACACTTTCTCTTTTAAAAAATTATTACTTTTATTATTATTGTAAATTATTATTGGAGACATCATAAAGCGTTTTAATTCTTGCATCAAAGTTGGATATATATCTAAGAATGCTGCCTAATTAATTGCATTGTATCATTTTTGATACCTTACTGTTCTGGAGACTTACATGCTATGTTAAAGACTTTCATTAAAACTGTGTCCTATTCTGCCTGGGAAACTCCTGGTAATTCTTAAAGTTCCAAATGATACTTTACTCTTTGGGTCTCTCTAACTAGAGCTTACTTCTACTGTAGAACTAACTTAAGCTATAGCACACATATTTATGTTGCATAGATTTGTTTATTACTTATGGTAAACCAAACCCCATATCTTATTTGGGCAAAGTTTTTTCTTAAGCTTGTTTAGAAGGAAAAAAATCATAAATAGTTTTTAAAACTATGAATAATTAAACCAGTGAGAGAGGAAAAATCCCTATCAATTATTAGAATACATTATAAAGCCACAATATGATACCAGCATAAGAATGCATAGTTGAGGGCACCTGGGTGACTCAGTTGGTTAAGTGACTGCCTTTGGCTCAGTTCATGATCCTGGAGTCCCAGAATCGAGTCCCACTTCGGGCTCCCAGCTCCATGGGGAGTCTGCTTCTCCCTCTGATCTTCTCCCCCTCTCAAGCTCTCTGTCTCTCTCAAATAAATAAATAAAATCTTAAAAAAAAAAAAAAGAATACGTAGTTCAGTAAAAATAGTATGTTACCCACCTGTAGAACCCATTACAGACAGAGAGAGAAGCACTAAAAATCAAAAATAGAGACAGTACTCATCAATATATAGAGTAGGGATTAATGGTTACAATTTGGATTAAAAACAACTTAGAACCTTATCTCATCCTGTACATTCTTTACTTCTAGACTCAAACCATTAAAAAAATTTGTAAAAAAAGTAATCATGGTCAAGCATATGGACAGGAGAGCATGTTCCAAAATTATCAGTGATAAAAGATGTGCTTTCATGAATATGCACAGTGATAGATGATAGCTGATAGACCATTACAGAACTTTTTTTGATCGACCATTTTCACATGGTTAAAATGAAAAACTGACAGCAGCAAAAAAAGATAATCTGGCAAAATCAGATTCTGAAAATTGGATAAAAACATGTATTTGCTGATAAGGAATTATGAAAATTAATGTGAAAAATAATGAAGTTCTAAAATAAACACAGAGGAAAATAAACTTTAAAGAGGAAGCAAAGTTAGCTCACAAAGACAGAAATGTGTTCACCTCACAGGTACTCAGAAAAGACAAATTAAAATCACGAGATACGATTTTCAACTACCAAATTTAAAACCATTTGAATGAGAATACATAATGCCATCCAGTGTACAGGACAATGGGCACTCTTATCAATTATTGTTTAAACTCCTTGGAAAGTAAATTACAATTATGTATAAAATATTCATTCATAGTTCTTAACATTTTGGGAAAATTATCCTGAATAATTTTCTAATAAATGTGTATTTTTAAAGAGAAACTTAACCTTGCACCCAATATTCATATTCCTTTTCCATTGGGTGTGGTTATATCTCGGAAGTGACTGCCGAGCCCCTTTTGCAGTTAGATAGAGCCATATGGCTAAGTTCCAGTGAATGGATTGGGGGAAAATTAATCTAAGCCAACTCCCCCCCCCCATACTGGTCAGATTCTCTATGTTAAAGCTTAGATTTTTATTATTGATATATAACCTTAAGTTATCTAACTGACACTTTGTGCCTCAGTTTCCTCATCTGTGTTAAAAATGTTATAAGAGTTAAAAATGATTTATTACATAATAAATTCTTAAGCCAATGTCAGGAGACCAGTAGTTCAGGAAGGCATAAGCATGGCTAGAACCATCAAGAATGGCAACATAAGGTTTCACCCCAGAACAGATGTTGTCTGCCTTGGTCCATAGGGTGTGTCATGGATCCCAAACTGAAGGAGACTCAGGTGGCCCAGGGCATGCCCTCCTTTCTCTTGAAAATTCTGGACAGCACTGTTGAGATCATTAGGCAGTGTTCACAGTGGCGTGGAACTATACTGCGATCTAGCAGACCCTGTCAAGACCGTCTCATCACCACACATCTGGGAACACAATCACCCTGACCTCTCCAGAGAATGAAAAGAAGGGTTATCTGCTTGAAATTTTCCAGGGAGTTTGGGTATGAATTCACTTAATGTACCTGAAGGTGACATTTTACTTATATAAGTAAAGGTTTGTGGCTAGAAACTGTGATAGGAACACAGCTAAACTAGAGCCTCAAGAAAATACCTCTATTGCCCTGAGCATATATTGACCTGGAAATAACCAATATCTTTTAAAACTTTATTTATTTAACAACCACTTATATAGCACTTAGTATGCAAAAGGCATTGATTTAAGAAGCACAGCCATTAATTCATTTAATCCTCATAACAAACCAGCAAGGAATATTCATTTATTACCCATATTTTACTGATGAGCTTAAGTAGCTTGCCCAAGGTCACGCAGAGATAAGTGATAAAACCACAATTCAAGCCCAGACAGTACGACTCCCCAGTCTGTTCTCTGAGCTGCTAAGCTCTCTCGCCTCTCTCGCCATACCAAAGGAGATACCCATTAATGCTATTTTTAATACTACTTTATATTAGTACAGCGTAATTTTAAATTTACATAAAGCAGTCACAGTGATTAGCCACAGATTCTCGCCATAGTCCCAGGAAGCAGATAAGATTGTTACTGATTCTCATTTTCCATAAGAAAAATTCAGGTTCTGAAAATCAAAGTCATGTTCAGAGGAATACATATCTGAAATTCAGATCCTGGTTATTTGACTACTGATCCATTTTTTCTTCTCTTCACTCCACACTGGTTTTCTCAATTCTCTATTTTCCCTTAGGGAGAATTGAAAATAAGATTTTTTTTCTCTTTCTTCCAATTCTCTTCAATGTTAGGAGAGTGATTATATCAAAGAGATGAATTTTTCTTTAACCCAGAAAGTTAAGCAATTCTTAAAATTACTAGGAATGTTTGATTTCAATCTTTTCAGGTAACCCATTTACTTATTAAGAGGCAGAAGGGCTTTTGAAGCTTGACACAATTGTACAGGATGACTGGGTAGAACATGGCAGTCCCTTTCCCCCTTCATCTTCAGCCAGCACGCTGGACTGCTCCTTTGCCAGCTAGTAAGGCAGGCATGTTGGGACAGTGCATGAGCAGGAACTGAAAGATGGTAGAGAAAACACTGGGGCTTCAAGAAGGGGACCAGAGTTCCAGTTCCATAGGAACTCATGACTCACTGGGGAGACCTCAGCAAATCCCTCACACTTCAGACTCAGTCTCTCATCTGTTGAGTGTGGGTTTTGGACAAGGTATTGATGAAGCTTCTCCCCACTTCCCAACTCCTCTAGTGGTCCTAGCCCTTCCTCTGCCTTTTCCATGTGACTTTGAAAATGGTGGGTCTCAGCTGCCTCATCTGTAAACCAGGAGTATCTCCCTGGATTGATTAATGCACCAAAAAGGACACTAAATACAAATGCCTTGAAATAAAAAAATGTGCTTTATCACAGGCAGATAACTTACTATCCTTAAATAAATAGTAGAAGAAAGGCAATTAATATTTCAGCAAGGGAAGGCGTCATTACAGATCTTCATAAAGCTCTTAATGGGTTAAATGCTCGGGCATCTGGTGAAATACTAGCCTCAGCTGTGTAAGTGACATCTTCTTGGGTCAAATTTCTCTCCTCTCTCCAGTCCATCTGCTCACAGCTTGTCATGATAAACACTTCTGAGTTACAAAGCAATGAGTACACAGCAACAAGAGAGGGACAGCGTCTTGGATCTTAACTAGACAATAATATCAGAGCAAAAACAGTGCCCAGGCATCTATTTTTCATTCGCTCCCCCCTCCTCACACTGCCTGCCCACCTCTGCCCCATCCGTCTACGTCTCATGTGTCACAGGCGCATGTCAGGCAATAGACAAGCTGAAGGGAAGAAACCAAAGCCATCCAAAAGTAACTGAAAGGCAGACAGGCCTAATGGGTAAGAATAATGCCAGGTGGAAAATCTAGGTGTCATTTGCCCTTAGTTCAATGAAAGTAGAATGCGTTATGCGATTGATACTCCCTAGAATAGAATTATCTCAGTGTGGTGTCCCAGGGGTCTAGGGCATTTGGCTCAGAAAAGGCATTTGTTCTGAGATCTGGGCCAAAAATCGCTGAATGGTCAGCCTCAGTTTCCTTACTTGCAAAAGCACGGAGTGTTTGGTGTTAGCAAAAAAGAGCTATGCCGGTGCTGTCATTGGGCTGACATAAAAAAGTCTCTGACAGAGCGTGGCACGCAGTGGGTGGTAAACATTTTTTATTGACTCTGAATCTGGTATACTGGGAAGAGCACTGAACGAAGAAGTCCTTGCCCTCCCAACCAGGACTTCAGCCTTGTAACTCCTCAGGAGCGAACCAAAGTTTCAGAGCAAGGGAGTACAATCTTCAGAGTCAGGATTAATATTCCTGATTCTGTTGTTTCCTCTCATGGAAAATGACGGAATTATGTAAGCATAAATTCTCTCCTGGCTTTGGTGTTGGGAAAGTCCATGCTGCTGCCTTGAATGTCTGATTTCTTTTAAAACCCAGAAGTTGTACCATTCTGACCATTTTGTATGAATAAGCACACCCTAAAAAAGCTACTTCCTCCAGGCTTTAAGTCACTAACATTAAAATGACCTCAGTAACCATTAAATAGATTATGGGACATCCATACAATGGAAATAATAGTTATTTCATAATGGTGCAATTTCAGATCATAATTTTTAAAAATTATCCTTGACTGTAATTTCTTATTCATCTCTCATAAACATGCATTCCTTATGTATTGAAAATGATAAAAGAGAGAGTTGTCCAAGCCAGGAGGAAAGAAAGAGTCAGCTGTAAGTCGACTCAGCATTTATTATGTTAGGTGCAAAAAAATGTAATTTTGCCTACAAATGCATTCTTTATCAATAAGGTCATTCGTTTCCTCCCACAGGAAGAAAAAAAATATGTATGTTCTGTATGTTCTTTAAGTCCCTAAAAGAAACTGCCTCCTTTCCCCCTAGCTTTGCATCAGCAACCAATCTCCTTATTCATTCATCTGACTTACAAGTGCTCTCCACGTGGCAAGTATTGTGCTGTGGGATCAGGACACATAAATGAATAAAATCACTTCCGCTTTCAGAGATATGAAATAATGGAAATTGTCACACTGCTGGTAGGAGCATAAACTGGCACATGCATTTGGGAAAAGCAGTTTGAGCCGTTGTTACAATCAAAGATGTGATTTCTTATTTCAGGACCCAGCATTTCCATACCTCGACGAAGTTCTTGAATATATATGTATGGCGTGTGTGTAACTAACAGTCCCATATAAACATGTGCGTAGCAGCATTGTAAGGAATAGAAATGAACAAACCAGAAAACAGCCCAAACATACATGTGCGTGAACTACAGCTGCGTGGTTCACTATCGGTGAATATCAAAAATACAATGTGGAATAGAAAAGAAGCCCCGAAGACCATATATTATATGGTTTCATTAGAAAAAGATCAAACGAGTCAAAATGAAACAATATATAATTAGGACCACATATGTCTGTGGAAACTACAAGAAGCAAGAGAACAAAGGACAACATTCAGGAGAGTGGTTACTTCTGAGAGTAGGGGAAGAAGATTATTTAAGAGATGAAGAGCACTGGGAGAATATCAAAGGTGTTAAAAATGTAATTGATATATGAGTCATAATTGTATTATTACTCTTTAAGCTGTATAAATACAATATAGAGCCTTTGTATGTATAACATTTCAATTAAAAATGAAATAAAATGTGAAAAAATGGGACAAAACACACACACACACACACACAGAAAAGGAAAGAAAAGAAAAGGAAAATAAAGAAAAGAAAAGTAATCAATCTTGCCGTTAATGTCCAAATCAAACATTTTCTGCTACATGGAATCTCTCCTGACCTCCCTGATATTTCCCCCCTCTTTTGGTTGCTTTTCATATTTTTTTTATTATACTTTCTTCCTAGAGCTTTTAATTTCTACTTTATGAGAGCGTGATTTAGGTAAAGATCTTATCACCTGGGCACTTGGATGGCTCAATCGGTTAAGGTCTTCCCTGGGCTCAGGTCATGATCCAGGGCCCTGGGATCAAGTCCAGTGTCAAGCTCCCTGTTCAGTGGGGAATCTACTTGTCCATCTGCCCTTCCCACCACTTGTGCACTCTCTCTCTTTCTCTCTCTCCCTCCCTCTCTCTCAAGTAAGTAAGCAAATAAATGAATCTTAAAAAAAAAAAAAAAAAAAGATCTTATCACCTACAGTCTGCAAACATCTTGAGTGCAGGATCTGTGTGACATTATCTCTGCTTCACCCACAGCAACTCTCTTAGGAATCACTTGTACCAGGTGCACAGATACTGGAACTGCCCTCAAAACTCGAGTTAAAATCAGGGTTTTATGACTTAAAGCCTACGAGACGTTGGCATAGGCTTCCACTATGAAATTCGAGCAACATCCGCTTATCAGAATCGCAAATTCAGAATTTTCCTGAGAACTCATTGAGATACTGTTTGCTTAACTGCACTATGAAGCATTACAAAGATGTTTATCTAGGCCCTTGACATACAAATAATTTTGCTGCAGTGTTACTGTATCGTGTTCTGGGCCCCTAAGCAATGTGCAAGAGAGAGACGTGCCTTATAAAGGGTGAATGTCTTAAGTGAAGGAAGGTAACGAGGTAGGTCAGGAATGAGCCATGTAGCAATACAGAGTTCTCTAGAAGAAGTGAATGAAAATTTCTCAAAGTTGCACATTCTGAGCTATTGATCACTTGGCTTCCCAACTCTCTGTGAGAGGCCAGCACATTTTCGGGTCATGGAGCAATGTAAAGTTGGCTCAAAGATGTGAAGAGAAGCAGCTAGGAAGCACACGTGTGACAGATCTGATAACAACTAAAATAACAGAACCTGCTTTTACCGTGAAACAAAGTCATTATTTGTCAACACTTTTCTTAAAATATAAAATTGGAATTTTTTAGACTCGCTATTCTAGGCAGTGTTAAAAAACTCAAAAATTGACTTCCAGTTTGTTTAAAGTACTTTAAAATATGTTCTAAAGGTGTTTACCAACGTTTTTATGAAAAAGGTGTTTAAAGAGAATAAACAGGGGAGATTAGATTTACTTTGTATTCAATATGTATATTAAAAAGTCACCCCTGATTTGCATTTTCTTATTTCTACAGTGCTTTAGGACATATTGTTTTATCTGTGAAGTGAATATTATAAGCCCCATTCAGTAGAAGACAGGTTTGAGATGTAGACAGTAAGTGACAGATAGTTTCAAAACATAAGTTTATTGAGTTTGGACTTCTGGCAATTTTGACCCATTTGTCATCCATTTACCTTGGATAAATCACCTCCCCTCTCTGACTCTCATGTACTTTATTCAAATTAAGCTATGCTTGGCACATAGTAGGCATGCATTACATGCTTATTGAATAAATGAATTCATTTTTTTCATTCAATATTTTTAAAGACCTACTGTACATAAGACATTTTTAAACACTCAATACTATGCTCCTTTAGTCTAGTATTGCCACAAAATAAAGACATTTTCAGATATGTCAACCCCCAAATTTGTCTCCCATATATCTTAACTGATAACGTATTCTAGAAAACCACAAAATAATGAAGAAGAAAACATAGAATCCAAGAAAAGTTCCAATTCAGGATTACAGGGAAACCCCACAATGATGCTCTTTCAGGAAGACATGGAGACAAGAGTTCTTTCTGACTGTAGTGAAGTGTCAGAAAGCCTGGGAGAGAGAATTTCAAGGGGGGAAAAAAGAAGAAAAAGGGAATTTCCTATAACTGACTGTGTGATCAAGAGCCCCCAAATTGTGGGGAGACAGTAAAGCCATGCTACTTGATTTTCAAAATTAAAAGGATGTTAATAAAAAAAAGAAATTATGCAGTGTCATGGTAAAAATATAAGTGAACTAAAATGGAGCATAATATTGAGTGATTGATGGGATATAAGAAAAGTGAATCCAGTTCACACAGATTCTGGGAACATTATCCACCAAGTAACACAAAACAATTTTATTAGATTTTTTTAGAAAAGGAACTTAACCCTAAAACACTAGCATATTTAGTCCTGAAATGAATAAGATTTATAGAATCATATTAATGCCATCTGCTTAGTGCTATTCAACTTGTACTGTCAAAGGTATATACCAAGTACAAAACTCAGTTATCATAGGTTTGAGAAGATAATACAAATGTGAACCTTGAACATGCATGTGAATAGGTATGGCTGACAGAAACTGGAGTTGAAAGGGAAAAGTGGTGTGAAAATCAGGATGGGGGTACCTACAGCCTCACTTTACATAGTGAGGGGCCATGAAGTGCTGTCTCAAGTTGGTAGAATAAGAAACAGAGGCACAAGTATTATATGATCTTAAGTAGTATACCCAATATTGAAAGTGACAAATATTATTAATAGAAGAACTGAAAATAATAATGAAACTGTTTAAATATTGGGAAGAAATGGGAAACAGTGTAGTAATGTTAAATCCTCATCTTATGAAAGAGTCATAAGGTGTCATAGAACACTTACAAATAAAAATGATAGAGATATGAACACATCATTTCGGGTTTTTGAGGCAACCAGCGGATGAACTAAAGCCATAAGTGGGTAAATATCCTGGAGAGTGTGAAAGGATAGGCCAGAGAACTTATGATTTTCATTGGAAGATTTTCTGGTATTTTACTTTCCTTGGTGTGCATTTAACTCTAAAAAAATATCAATAATATTAATGGCAAAAATTTTAAAAAATGAAAGTCACTAGAAATACATCCCTAACATTTACACAAGGATGTTAGTTGCAGTATGTTCATTTTCTTTTTTTTATTATTAAGTTTTAAACTGGATTGAAAACATACATCAACCAATAAGAGAATGTTGTATATCTTATATTGAGTTTAATACAGCCTTTAAATAATGATGTTGGGAGAATTATTCTGACATTGGTGGATTTCTAACAAATATTGGTGAGGGGAGGAAAGCTGTAGAATATGCTCAATGTGATAATGTACAAAAATATTTTACTTTCCTTGGTGTGCATTTAACTCTAAAAAAATATCAATAATATTAATGGCAAAAATTTTAAAAAATGAAAGTTAGTTGCAGTATGTTCATTTTCTTTTTTTTATTATTAAGTTTTAAATTGGATTGAAAACATACATCAACCAATAAGAGAATGTTGTATATCTTATATTGAGTTTAATACAGCCTTTAAATAATGATGTTGGGAGAATTATTCTGACATTGGTGGACTTCTAACAAATATTGGTGAGGGGAGGAAAGCTGTAGAATATGCTCAATGTGATAATGTACAAAAACATACGTTTTTATTTCCACAGTACAAATGCATACAGGACTTCAGGGAATGGGGACAACAGTGTTAAATGGAATGATGAAGGGAAATTTAAACTGTATTCTACCGTTTGTTTGGTTTTTTTCCTTCTTCAACGTTTTTATAAATCAATATATTTTTTACACTTTTTGTTTTCGGAGAGTAGAGAGACAAGCATAATAAACCCCTATGTATGCATCTCCCAGCTTCAAAAATTATCATTTTAAAGCCGATCTTATTGTTTCTAAACCCCTACACATTTCTACCCTCTATAGATAATTTTGAAGAAAATCTCTGAGATCATCATATATGTGAATATTGTAGTATATACAGCTATCTAGATCTAAAAAATAATTATATAATGTCATCAAATATCCACTCAGCATTCAATATCCTGACAAATTCATGAGAAGTACTTTTTCTACACTTTGTTAGTTTAAGTCATTGTACAATGTATCTTCATTTTCTAATGTTTTAATTTGTGTCATGAAATACTTAAAATACACAAAAATACAGATAATACTTAACATATATGCATCTAAATATCAGCCAGATTTATACATTTTTTTTAAACATTTTGCCATATTGACCTCAGAATTCAAAAGAAACAAAAACATTATTTTGGGGAGAAAAGGTATAATCATTTTTTAAGAAATACATGTTTGGGGCGCCTGGGTGGATCAGTGGGTTAAAGCCTCTGTCTTCGGCTCAGGTCATGAGCTCAGGGTCCTGGGATCAAGCCCTGCATCGGGCTCTCTGCTCAGCGGGGAGCCTGCTTCCTCCACTCTCTCTCTCTCTGCCTGCCTCTCTGCCTACTTGTGATCGCTGTCAAATGAATAAATAAAATCTTTATAAAAAAAAAAAGAAATACAACATGTTTTAGAAACATAAAAAAATAAGAAATAGAAAGTTCATGTTACAAATTTGCCCTACATCTCCCTTAAATTCAATTCCCCTATTTCTTCGCCAAAGATCATGTCTGTCCTGGCATTAATATATATCTTTCCCATCTGTTTAATGAGCTTAGTATACTTTATTATTATTTTTTTTTTAGTTTTAAATGGTACTATGTTGTGTGTACCCAATTATAACTTTTCTTAACCTCAACACTATGTTTCTGAAATTTATCCTTATTAATACATGAAGATTAAGTTCATTTATTTTAATTACTGCCTCAAATTTTGATGTTTATATATTCACTCTCCTATTGATGGACATTTAAATGATCCCAACTTTAGTTTTACATTTTCTATCATAATGATTATTCTTGAACAGATATCTTCATGTAAATATGTGAGAGTTTACCTAATAAATATACTTAGAAATGGGGCGCCTGGGTGGCTCAGTGGGTTAAAGTTTCTGCCTTCGGCTAGGTCATGATCCGAGGATCCTGGGATCGACAACCATTTTGGACTCTCTGCTTGCTAGGGAGCCTGCTTCCCCATCTCTCTCTCTCTGCCTGCCTCTCTGCCTACTTGTGATCTCTGTCAAATAAATAAATAAAAATCTTAAAAAAAAAAAAAAAAAAAAAGAAAGAAAGAAAAAGAAAAGAAGTGGATTTCCCAGTCATAGGATATCTCATTTTCAGTCTTACCTGAATTGTCCACAGTTGTGCTCCTTAGTGATTTCCCCAATTTACCCTATTGCTAATAGTATAGGAGATTCTTTCTATCAGTCTCATCAATCTTGGTATTTTTCAAGTTTTTAATTTGCTAGTCTGATGAGTGTGAATGGTAATTCATTGTGATTTTGATGACCATTTCTCTGATTGATTCTTATATTTAGGGGCCTCTCAGATTTCCCTTTCTTTGAAATTCCTTTATTTAATATCTGTCCCTAGTTCTACTGGGTTATTTGACATTTTCTCATTGGTTTTAGGAGTTCTTTATGAATTCTGAACACAATTTTCATCATTCATTATTGTTTGAGTTACAAGAATCTTCTTCCAGTCTTTAACTTGCTCTTAAATTCACAGTGTTCTATCATAAAGAAGTTTTAAATTTTAATGAAGTCAAAATTAATATTTTTCTTTTATGGTTTGTGCCTCTGGAGACTTGTTTATGACATTCTTCCTAATTCCACTATCACTAACATATTCTACATTTTCTTCTAAAATTTTATAGTTCTAATTTCATATCTGAATTTGTATAGTAAAAATATTTTTCTTACATTGATAATTAAAACTTAGTGCCATTATTTTAAAAATAGAGCAGAAATGTGAAGATTACTCATGACTTTAGACCTCAGAAACCAAGTGTTATTAACATTTATCCTATTTATTTCCAGTTTTATTTTATACAAATATGTACTCTTTTGTTATATGAGATGATATAGTATTTATATATTTATACTGCCTTATTCTTTTTTATTTCCTTTATGGTATTTGAGATACATGCACCCCAAACCAAGTACACCAATTAGCTCCCTTGTTTTTATGTAGCTTCTATGTGGTCCCCACTGTAGAAACTTACTTACTCTTCCTAGTAATTGTCATTCATATTTCTGCCTCTTCCATAAAACTACAGACTTCTTTAAGCAGGGAAAGATCTCAATCTTCACATCACTAATTGCTCCAGAAAGTAGTAGGTGCTCAAGAAATGTGGAAAGGAAGGTGGTGAAGTGAATACTCAATTAAGAGTGAGGAGATGTAGGTTCTAGTTCACTAAGTAGCTACCAAAGTAATGTTGTTGGAAAAATTTCTTCTAAGACTCAGCCTCCTTGTGTACAAATAGATAGGAGGGGACTAGATGACCTAGAAGTTTGCTGCTTTCTCTGACATTCTGGCTTTCCCACTGTGGAAAAAGAGAGGCATTTAGGGGATCCATTAATATTCTTTAAAATATTTATATTTCATGATCCTATTAAGTAGCACAGTCTTTCAACAACCTATGACATCTAACACTAACAGGTGCTTACTTAAACACAGATGGAAATCATGGTCCCTTAAGACTGCCAATTTTTCAGTAGAGATGTCCTTGCAGGTTTGGATGGATGAACTGTTTTCTGGTAAGTAGCCATCAGAATACCAGAGAGTGAGCTTAACATAAGATACCCATTGGAGCTCTCTTACCACTGAGATTTCTGGCAGAACACAGGACTATGTCATTTCCTGGCTCGTTTGCCTTTGCATCTGTCCTCTGGACTCCAACTTGATAAAGGGAGTTTGTGATTACATCTCCCTCTAGCGACTAAAACCTTGGCATAGTGCAAAGTCTCCTGTGGCACATGAAAAAAAAATTGGCTAGAAAAAATGTAAATAAAAAAGATAATATACAAGTCCTTTGATAATTCAAGGAATAGTCTCTCACTGTTGCTCTGTAAGAGGAGCAAAGTTCATCATGTATTCCAATTCTACTGGGGGAACTAATGCTCAGGAGGCATTTTCTTGGTGTGTCTGAGGACTTAATAGTCAGATGTCTCACCCATCAATATAATGTACCAGACTGACCATCAACTGAAGTTTCATATAAATATATGATTGGATAATCTCCAGTGCAAATATACATGAAAATAACCCCTCTTCTATTCATTCTATGTATAATTATCCTCAAAACTGGTTCTAGTTGAAACAGCCATGGAATATTTTTTTATTCTAAGGAAATAAAAATATCAGGAATACAATTTTCAACTCAATAATGCATATTTGTAAGAGAAATTAGCATAATTAACTCAAAATCAATAGTTAGCCGAGTGAAGGCACTTCATCTCTTAGGATTATGATTACCTCCAGGAAAGCTGGTAGCAATGGCACCATATGCATATACACCATCCCTTCAGCGATAGCCCATTGTGGTTCAGGGAAAAATATTTGGCAAACAAATAGCTACCTTGTTTTCTCCTTCTTCTGTTTGTAGCATCTACTGTTGTGATTGACCAGTTCTTATCACAGACAAAATAAGCAGAAAATCTCCCCTGCATTGGCATAGAAGTTGCTAGAGGTCTCATGAATAAGGAGCCAAACCAGTCCTATCACTTTACAACTTGAACCTCAGGACATCTCACCTTTCACATCAAATACCCTAATCCCTCCATTCAGTACAACTTTAGGTCAAGGGATTAGAATGTCCTGGATCCTAAAGAAAATATTTGCCATCACAAACAGGTTCATTTCAGGAAACTTCTTTTCATTAAAACTTCTCTCAGAAATGGAAGCTAGGAAATGGACTCTGGAGAAGAAGGGATTTTCACCAGCTCACTGGGAAGTCCCTCTGATTTCTAAGTTCCATTTCTCAGTTCATTTTACCAAGCTCTTAATACAGCTGGCCCTGTCATTTTAGACTGACAAAGCTAGCTTTTTTTTTTTTTTTTTAAGTTGACCTTGCAGACGGGCAATTGAAGAAGTCAAGTTTGTGATTTCTATAGAATTGTCATTGGATCATCCTAGACTTTACAGACCAATCTGGCAAACTTCTTAATTTTGTTTGTGTTCAAGGAAAACTAAGTTAGAACTAAGTTAGGTCCACAGTGGGAGAAAAATTCCCTTGATCACACAGAAGGGTAGGATTAGAAGGCAGACCTCAAGATCCCATGGTCTTCTGTGCCATGTTATACTGTTTTTATCTTTTATTTTTCTAAAACCGACCCCAGATCACATACCCCAAAATAGGTAGATTTATTTTTGTCCAGTCACAATAGTCTTAGAAGCTTATAGATATGTCAATAATGCTACTAGGATTCAAAACATATTTAGCATTTCTCCTTGGGAATGATGCCCAGTCTATGGCACATTATTAGTGATTTCCTTAGCCACTGAACTGTTAGCTCATTAAAGGCCGAGTCTGTGCTTAATTTTGCCTTTACATCTAGTACTTAGATGCTGTTTTGTACATAGTAGGTCATCACAAACATTTTTAAAATAAAATTTGTCAATATTAAAAGGAAAATGATCAAGTTCACAAAATCAATACTGGAGCTCGGTAATCTGCAGCATATGATTCAGGTTCTCTATTTGGAGTTAAGTCTGGCCCCTAAAGGACCAGAGTAATTTGAGTGCCAAGACTACATCTTATTCAACTCAAAATATCACAGTTCTAACTCCCAATTCTTGCACAGGAAGACAGTTATCATAGATATTCAAAAAATGTCTGGTAAATATTGGAGTAGTACATAAGAATTTGGATGAAGTCAGGGACTACTTTTTACAGGTTGCTGAAATAAGAAGGTAATGATAATATTTCTTGATTGGAAAATAAATATCACCTGGGGCTCCTATTGAAGCTATAGCCCTCAACTAGGCACTGTGAACCCTGGCCTGAAATGGGAAGGCACTGAATGGACAAGATTGTACCAGGAGCTGACATCCAATTTCTTTAGCTGCCAACATCCTGATTCCAGAGTGTTGTTAAAGAGATTTTTCTCTTGTCCCAGCATTTCCTCTTTTGCAAAGATCTCATCTTGCTCGTTCCAAGGTGCCATATACACTCATCACCAGCAAGTTCTTCATACTAAATAAGGAGAATTTATGCCTATAGTAAGTTCTCTGAATACTTATTGGTGCCGATTGTGATTAGTGTTTGGAATTGCATGTATTTTTGCTTACCCGGGGTATCAAGATATTAGAAATGCGAATAATGTACCATGGGATATTTTCTGAAAACACACATACACACAATCAAAGGCTGTTGAATAAATGTGCTTGGGCAAAAATCAGTGAGACCTAGCTACCTGTGGTGTCCCTCTTGAAGTCCATGATTAAATAATAAGACTTAGACTCATATTTTCATCTGATCTCATATTCTACTGGGGAGAAGAATTAATGAACCTTAACTTTTGCCACACGTTGCTCTGGGAAAGGGTGGAAATGAATCAGTCCTGAACTAATAAATTTCTGGATTTTGAGATCACATGTAGTGTAATTAAAAGTATAAACAATAGGGGCACCTGGGTGGCTCAGTTAGTTAAGTGTCAACTCTTATTTTCCTCTCAGGTCATAACATCAGGGTTTTGAGATCAGCCCCAATTCAGGGCTCTATGCTGTGTGTGTGGAGCTTGCTTAAGATTATCTCTATCCCTCTGCCCTCCCTGCTTGCACAAGCTCTCTAGCGCGTGCTCTCTCTCTCTCTCTCAAGAAACAAAGAAAGAAAGGAAAGTTATAAATAATAAATTCAGTCTTGGAGGTAACTACCAGGGTCGTCAACAGTACCCTGGGAGTTTTCTCACCATCTCAAATTATTTTTCTTTATGGGGAAATATGCTTGAAATATTTTATCTCATTCCATAATGAGAATTTTCCCTACTTGTTTAATTTATTCTAGTTTAGCACACAGGATTTATTTTTTATGAGATGTGTTTCATCACTGAACTGGTTTTGTGGAAGAGACCAAGAATTGGTTGCATGTAGTCCCATCCATATACAAATATGGGTGTTTGGTTGGGAAGGGAAGGAACTTTGTTTTCCACACTATTCTGCCCTTCTAATTGCCTTGACATAACTTGCCATCTAGAGTGTGTATAACTATTTGACACATTAAAATGAGTGTCCCCATATGGAACAAGTCAGATGGGGATTGGGCAAAGTGTTAGGTTGTGATGAATAACACTTTTGCTGGAAAGCCAAAGAGGCAACTTGCTGGTTATAATCTTGTCAGTTAGATGCCAACAGGGATGACAAGGGGAAAAAATCCCTCAGCCCAGGCAATGTGCATTCCTCATTCCAGTGAAAACTGAGTGAGAGGCTGTGACTCTGATTCTATTCCCACATAGTTCTTAAGCCCTAGCCAGCAAAGTCTCTATGTTAAGTGTGTGCACCAGTCAGAGTTGGAGGTCTTCAGCTGCTAATGCTGCTACTCTGCAGCACTCAAAGTAGACTGCTCTCTTCCCACATCCTCCTGAGCTCCCACTCACCATTAACACCAGCTCTTTTCCCCCGCAACCCAAGACTTCTATTCAGGTCTCCCAAACAGAAGCATTTCTTGTCCTCTTACCATACTACATCCTCTCAAATCTGACTTGAAGCATATGAATCCTACCCAGACCCCTGAAATTAAGGTTTTCAGAACTCAAAAACTAAGGGTTAATTCTATTTTTTTTTCCATGTCTGCTATGTCTTCTTTTCTTTGACACCATACAAATAATGCCTCCCTACCTGAATGGAAGAGGAGGACAAGAAGGAGGTGGAGAAAGAGGAGGAGAAAATAATAAGACTAATATTCATATCACACAGCTTCAAAAGTATTATCTTAGAATGACTTGTATATGCATGAAGAGGTAAAAAAGGTATACAACTCAGAGCTGTGCTCTAGTAGTTTGTTATTTTAAGACTATAGAGATGAACATTTATAGTGGGGACGACTAAGATCCAGAGGAAAGAAGTGCCTTGTTCAATCTGACAGTGTAAGTTATTGGGAAAAATCCATAGTCTTATCAATTTAGTTTACAGAAGAGAATACACACTTTCATGTTAGTCAAATTCATGTTTTCACTCATATCGGAAAGCGATTTTTATTAGTTAGAAATGAAATTAATAAATTGTGTCATTTACCAGCATGCGCAATCATCTTTAAATATCTCAATGGGTTACCTATAAGTGAGTATAATGTTACACTGTATAAACTTAAACTGTATGCGAAATACCTAAGTATTTGGCACTTACTAGATGCTCAATAATTCATAGCTTTGCTTGTAGTATGATGTTATACTGTAAATATTATATTTCTAGTAGCATCTTATCATATGGATGTTCAGTGAAAGATGCTAGCTACATGTTTAAATAAATGAACATTTGATAATATGATATTTTGAAGGACAAAATATCCCTTAAGAGCCAAGTCTAACCCAAGTACTCTCGAACTCCTATTATTTACTTCCAAAATGTATGCCTTAAGTTAGGAGCACTGAAATATTTTCAAATAGAATTTTTTGGCATATTCATTAGGATAATTCAACCAATCAGAATATTTACCAGAGGGGCACCTGGGTGGCTCAGTGGGCTAAGCCTCTGCCTTTGGTTCAGGTCATGATCCTAGGAACCTGGGATCAAGCCCCACATGGGGCTCTCTGCTCAGCAGGGAGCCTGCTTCCCCCCTCTCTCTGCCTGTCTCTTTGCCTACTTGTGATCTCTCTCTCTGTGTCAAATAAACAAATAAATAAAATCTTTAAAAAACATATTTACCAGGGAAAAGTAGTAGAAGAGGAAAGATAGATAAAATGCCTAGTACCTTTCCCCATCCCTGTGCACAAGAAAACTGAGCCTTACAGAGGGGAAATGACTTTCCTAAGGTGGCAGATGGAGGCTTGTAGAGCAAGGCTTAGAATCTCAAAATCAAAGGTCACTTAAATGGGTCTCTGTCCCATTTGTAATTTAAGAGCTAGGAGACATACACCTCAAACTTAAAAGTAATCCAGACTCTTCATCTGCCTTCATATTACACCTGATATCAACTGTCAAATGTACTGTAAATTGCCTTATATAACTCCTTAGATTCACTCCACACCAATGAAGCATAAATTACAAGAGACAGACTGACCGTCCCAAACTTCTTGTCAGTAGATTCCTTGTTTACATCAGGTATTTTTTCTTCTTTCCAGTGCATTCTAAAACTATCTAGTTATTTACATGTTATTTTAAAATATTTTTAAAGCTATTCTTTGTTTGTTTTTTTTTTAATTTTTACAATTCCTTGTCATTTGTTCATTTTTATTTTCTTCAGACAAGAGGAGGGAAAAAAAAACCTGGTTGCTTTGCCACAGTTTCAACCTATTCCTAAATAAAGGAAAAAGACTCATTTTCTCATCACTTCCTTTACTTAAGTAGGTTAAAAAGATAAAAACAAACAAATGCAGGAGTGATTCAAGAAAAACAAAGGAATTTTCCCTAAACAGTCCCAATTACAAAGACACAAAAATGCTTAGTTAAATAGATGGGACAAAGGAAGGACAGTGAGAACTGGCTTTATCATAGACACACCTGAAATATGTTCTCAACCCCGTCATATTCGACTTAATAATAAGATGCTGATGCTAGAGTATTTTTGTAAAGATTTTTCTCTAATTAGACCTCACCCATTTATAATCCATGATGTAGAGACAAAACACAACATTCTCAGCTTCAGTACTTGGTAAATGTACAGTAAACGTGTGAGTGAAAATAGCAACAGTGAAACTCAGGAACAGGTTCAAACACCATGATCGTGGCTCCTGAGAAAACAAGAGTTGTATCCCCATGGTTAGGAACAGGGGATTTTTCTTCTATATAAATAAGAACATTCTTCCATCAGCATGAAGCACAGTCAAAAATTATTATAACAAATGTTTTTGTCGTGACACTATAGAAGAGAATTCACAGGGCAGGAAGGAACCTATGTGACCAATTATTTTCCAGTTTCCGTATTCTAACTTTTCAGAATACATTTCTGCTCCATGAATTTGGTCCTTTTATCCCTCAGTCCCAGAATAAAATTGAAACAATAATATCTGCCTCACCTGTCATTTGATGTAAATTTTGGAGAAAAATAAATAGTATTTCTTACAGAATAGGACCCAATGGTAAGAGAAAGAGAGGTATTAGGAATAACATCAAGGTCTGGAAGGATGGTGTTGCCATAATTGAATCAGAGAAGCCTGTGGAGGAAGTAGGTCTGAGATCGATTCTCTTCCAACAGAGAATGCCCAGCTCACTGAGCACATGCGCTGGAATTTGAAGGAGTCAGAATTTTATTCAAACCATTATTTAGCCCAGGCCTGGTACGTGTAAACTATGCTTTGTTGGATTCTTTGGCACCCTGTATTTCTATGTGTGGCCTCTTGAGATATTTCATTATGAACCAAGTCTATTCATAAGAAAGTTCTTTATCTCACAATAATATTACCAGCAGAAAGGTGAGTCATAGTTACCTAAATGATAGACTCTACTCCATAGGGTACTTGCATTTCCTTATTATTTTATTGTTTAATATATTTTTCTTGATGGAAAATATCGTTTTTTCTAATTTTTAAATAAAGTACTAAAGATTTTTGAGAGAGAGAGAGAGAGAGATCATGAGCAGGGTAAAGGGCAGAGGGAGAAGCAGACTTCTTTCTCAGCAGTGAGCCCGATGCGGGACTTGATCCTGGGACTTCAGGATCATGACCTAAGATGAAGGCAGATGCTTAACCGATTAAGCCACCTAGACACTCCCAGAATACTATTTTTTAAATATCATAGACTTCTATAAATAATCAGAAGATAAAATGGAGGATACAGTGATCAAAGGACCAAGGTCAAAAGCAGTTTTAACATGTCATTTTTCTATTAATAATTGTAAGAATTCACAACTCCTTTCTGGTTGACAGATTCCCTCCCTTAGGAACTGTAGGACTGTTAAATTATTCATCTTTCTTATTGGGAGGTTAATAGATAGCTAAAATGTATAAAGAAATAGAAATTGTAAAATATTTTTTAGAGTTAAAAGGTATCTAGCAGGGCAATAAAAAATGAAGATCTGTTGCCCTGAGTCAATGTTGAGAGGAAGTATATAATCTTTATAGGAGGGAATCATTAGATACTATGTGAGTTGAAGAGGAGAAGAAAACAGATGGCATATTGTTTTTGAAAAGAGTTTCATGAAAAATAGTTTACAAATCTGTGGACCATGTTTAGGTAAAACAATGAAGGATGATAAAGCACCCAGATTCTACCAAGAGACAGGAGAAAGAAGTAACTAGCTGTACCTGGTGTGACCTATATCTGTGGAGGAGGGACTTGCAGGAGCTGTGACTGTAAGGAGATACAGTCATAGATAGGAGATATTGCCCCCGACATGGTCCAACAGAAATGTTGCCCGCAGGACAAAGGTCTCCCATTGGGCAAACCTATTTGGGAAATGCAAGGCATGGGGGGCTAGAGAGTGACTTTCAAGGTCGGCCTTGTAGGTCACAGTGCTGGGTAAAGAATAGTAGGGTATGGACTTGGAGAAGCACAGATAATTTCAGCACAGATATTCTGTTTAAGACAGGAAGCTTAAACATATTAAAGCCTGGGAAAGCACATAGATGTCTACAGAAAAACACAATTATTTTTTACAAATGTTATCTTTCAAAAAATGATGCTAATAAAGATTGCAGTAGAGAACCATGTAAATTTTGAACTTCACTTCACTTATACTTTAAATATCTTATATTTAATTTCCATTGTGCTCAAGTAGTAGTATATTTTTATTAAAAATTTTTGTAATGTATTATCATTAAAATGTCTTCTACCATTCTGCTCAGCCACATAACTATTTTGATTATCTCTCTACCGACCCACCTACCTACCTATCTGTCTCTCTTGTGTTCCAAGACTGAAAAGTTGACAATGGGGATAGGGGTTAAGATCAATTACCTGAAAAAATCACTGTTAGATGCTGTGCAATAAATAGGAAAAGTCCCAAAACATACATTGAAGAGACTGAGTTAAATTATTGAAGAGACTGAGTTAAGGAACAGACACAGAAGATAGCCAGGATACCTGAGAAACAAGAGCAGAAGGAATGATCACTAAGAAAATCCAAGTTATGTCAGATTGAGATCATCGCCTTCTGGAATAATTGTCATGGGTTCCTATTACACTTTCTGGCTGTCCCTACATTGTTCTAACAGGGCTACCTAGCTCCAGATGCAAACTCACTTTCCATAGTGTTTTATTTACACTTTCATCATATTCCTTCAACATATTTTGCCTACTTTTAAAATTTATACTTTATGTCACTCATTAAATGCTCCATTTAATCATTTTTAAAGTATTTACATGCATTCACTGATTTGTGTTTTATTCTATTCTTATCATTATTAATTTGGGAGCTTAAGTTATCTCAGATTTGCCCAGTAGGAACCCCTTCAAGATGGCTTTTCTGTCCTTTTGACATGTTCCCCATCACTCTAAGAGTACTTCCTTACTTTCCAGAAGTAAGTAAAATTCACTTGTTTCCTGGAACAAAATATTCCAAGATAATCTTGAGCTTTCCCTGCCCAACCTCTGGAAACAGCTATCACTTCAAGTTTCTGGTTCCTTTTACTGGAGAATTCTATTTCAAAACTAAAATCTAAGTGATAATTACACTCATTGATATGGCATATCACTTCTTCCCTCTTAGTACAGAGCTAGGGCGTGTGCACACATGTAAATAATCACATTTATATCTTTATTTATATGTCTATCTATTAGTCAAACTACCTATATATCTATCTATATTGAAAATCATGAGTTCACATTCATATGAGTTTTCAATTTGCGTTTTCCCTTTCCATATTTATAAGTTCCTTTCTAATAGTGAGACACTTGACTTCCATTATACTTACTAGTTTTTTTTTTATTAATCCTCTTTTATGTTAAAAATCTTCCTTCCATTCCTGCTGCCCACACTCACCTCCCTCTGCCAACGTTCCAATATTTCAAATTGAGCTATGTCTCTCCAGATACACGGAAACTCTCCTTGCTCTTATTGGGTTCCAACAACCTACACTGGGCTCCAGACTCTCTGCACTGGTACACCTCTCTCACACCAGTTAGGCTATGAAATCTCCCTTAGGGTCACCATAGTTTTTCCTTGTTCCTGACATGGACATCAAACTATCTTTGGACTGAATTGCTCAAGAAGCAAAGGAAGGGAAAGAGGAATAACAGAAAAAGTTATTTATTATTTTAAATGCCTATATCAGAAAAAGATAAGCATAAAATCAAAGAATTAACATTCTATCATAAAGAAAATTTTTTAAAAAAGAATAACAAATTAGAAGAATGGAAATACTTAAAAATATGTGGACATTAATTTAAGATAGAAATTGGATAAACAGGAAAAAAATCAACAAAAGCAAAAATTAGTTCTTTGGTAAATAATTTAGCAAGAGAGCTCAGAGAGAGAGAGGGAAAGAGAGAGAAGTAATTAGCAGAGAGAGAGAGAGGGAGATAAAGATTAAAAATGGGAAGTAAAACTATTACTATTCATAGATGGCATAAGTATTAACTTTAAAAATTTTTTTTTAAAAATGTATTTATTTATTTGACAGACAGAGATCACAAGTAGGCAGAGAGGCAGGCATAGATAGAGGGGGAAGCAGGCTCCTGGCTGAGCAGAGAGCCCAGGACCCTGAGATCATGACCTGAGCCGAAGGCAGAGGCCCAACCCACTGAATCACCCAGGTGCCCCGACATAAGTATTAACTTTAAGACCCAATAAAATTCACAAAAAATACTCCTATAATAAATGCATTTACTGAGTTCACAGGACACAACCTTAGAGTCAAAATCAACTGTCATTCTATATACAATGAATACTTAAAAAATGAAACTTTTAAAATACTATTTGATATATCATCAAGCATAACAAGTATCTTGGAATAAAGTTAACAAAAGATGAGGAAGATATCATTGCTGAAAACTTGAAATATTGCTAAAATAAATGAAGCCTAAAAATAATGGAAAGATATACAACATATGTGGTTTGGAAGACAATATTGTTCATACCCTCCCTCCCCAAACTGATCTCTAAATTCACTGCAAGTCCAATCAAAATCTCAGCAGGCTCTTTGAGGAAACTGACATGGCAATTTTAAACTTTGGAGAGGAATGTCAAGGATCCGAATCACCAGAACAATTTTTTATTTCCACCTTGTTGCATTTGTAAAATTCCTGAATCAGAAAGGGACAGTTACCACAATAACAAAGTGACTCAGATTAAGGAAGGTTGAAAAGAGAAAATCAAAAATGAAGATTAGTAGCTGTTTCCTGTGATCCAGGCATTATTTAGGGTTTTGGAATGTATTATATCTCTTAGTTCTCACCATCACCCTATGAGACAAGTGTGATTAGGACCTCTGCTTTACAGGTAAAAACACTGTGTTAAGTAACTTATGTGAACTCATACATCCATTAGACGACCGAGCCAGAATATGAAGTAAGGGTTTTCATATAGTACCCATAATTGAAAAGGAACAGATAAAAATGGCATTTACATTCCATACCCTTACCATGTTCACCTTTCCAATGTATTATCAGGATCTCTAAATAAGAGCTGATGTTTCTTCATAAAGTGACACCTTGCTCTTTAGAATTCAGACTAAAAATATTTCCAAAGCCTTTCAAAATGGTTGCATAAACAATCATTTAACGGGAAGACTGAACAACAATGTGAACATATAAATAAAATATTCTGCTAGGGCTAGACTAAATGCCAAGTGATTATGCCCAGCAGTGAATACAGTAAAGAGGATAGACATGGACATTCTCAGACATCCATTCATTCCAGCAAGGTGGGTCCACACATTTATATTAAAGAATTACATTTAATTTACATTAAAGAATTTTGAGAGAATCAACTTTTATTGCTATATAAGGATCATTCTCAGAAAATAGACTAGTCCAGAGGCTTTCCTGTATTAGTAAGAAAAAAAAAAACTAAAAAGAAAAAGATTAATTTCCTTGTTTGCTCTGGGAAACAAATTAACTGTGTTATTAAATATTCATTCTAATAACATTGTTGAGTCTTCCCATAGGGAGAGAAGACCATGAAAGCATGGAATTCACAGTTTAGAGAATGAAAAATGTATATGCCCCAAACTGAAATTACAGTGAATCAGGACTAAGAGAAGGCTGTAAATTGCCAAGGGATAAATGAAGTGCGGAGGGCTGGGGAAGAGCCAAGTCAAGAGATGGATGCAATCAGAAGATGGTTAAGAAGGAAATATGATAAATCAACAGCAGGGCAAGGAGAATAAATGTATTCTGGATCAGGGATTGCTATCATCAGAGACATGGTGGCTTACAAGAACAGAGCATGTTCAGGGAATTGCAAGTAATTCAATATAACTAAAGAAACATAGCTGGTAGCTGGAAAGGTAATGAGGTTCAGGAGGCAGAAAGTGCAGGATCTAGAGTTTTGTCCTGAAGGTAAGGAACCATTGGGGTGATCTATTAGTAGCAGATCACACTCAGGCCCAGGTTGGGGTCTGGGTGACAATTTAAAAACCTATCGCAGCAGTTCACAGGAAATATGATGTGGACCAAATCTGAAGACCCAGAAATGGGATTGCAACGTGAATTGTAGGATACTTAGCAGGCAGAGTGAACAAAAATGAGCAGGAACATGCAGGAACTGCAGAAGGGAGAGACAGAGCTGACTCAAGGACAGGGGCACTGCAGCTGGGTGATCATAAGCCCTGCTAAAGGATGACTGATTTGATCTTCCCTCAAATTATAGACTTCCATGACTAAATTAAGAGAGGCCAGAGCCCAAGAGAAGTCGAACCCCTCGTTTCTTAATGGAGCTTTCCCCCACACTTCTTTTGTGAATTAAGCTTTGGTAAAATAGAACAACTCCGGATTTTCCCCAGCTTTGACTTTTACCAAATGGCAGAATGGCCACCACTGAGTGTATTCAGCATTTCAGCATTCCTAGTTTTACCCAGACCCTGAGATGTCAGTTTTCTTTGTCATCAAGACTCAGACATGTAATTCCTTTATAAACATTGCTCATGATTCACTCCGTCTGACTAATGACCTGACAGCAGGCAAAAAAAAAAAAAGAAGAAGAAGAAGAAGAAGAAAAGAAAAGAAACAAAGAAGGAAAGCGAACGATGAGAAATTGCCACAGAACAGATGAAGGTGAGGCCAAACCAGTGTGTTGAATGCGAACACCTGCCATTCCTCCCTTAATAAGTTATTTTAGAAGTTTCAGGTTGAATGAGCTCAAAATCCCCTGCGGAAACAGAAACATCTCCACCCAAAAGGCTCTCTCCCCTTCCCACCCCCTGGGGTTCTTACTGTGTGCTACCAAAAATGAACTAAGCACACCTATGACTGCACACTCTTGGCATTATTTGCACCGAGTCCAGGATATGATGCACAAAGTGATCTTTCCTCACGTGTCTTCCTCCCGTCCCTACATCTGTTCATCACCTGACCCCATTCACAATCTCAACTAAACTCTGGAAATCCAGCTTCACACCCTATGTTGGGCCACTGCTTTTTAGGGAACTCCCTGTCCCTGGGCTTCTGTCCACCTCTGAGGAATACTCTCACAGATAGGTGGTTTATTGGAAATTCCCAGGACTGAGGATCAAGAGACCCAAACCACCATCACCTAACCTCGCCTCACTTCAAGTTTCTGTTCCTTAAAGTGGGAACAGTCATGACTCAGCCCCTAACAACCGTACTACACGCATAGTGAAAACCAAATAGAATGATGTTATAAAATGGTCTTTGTACACTTAAAATGTGATACAAATGTGAGGGATTATAATTGTCATCTAATCTTTCTCGGCCAGCATATACATCTTGTCTGAATTACATCAAGAACACACTTCAGTGCCTTCTCCTGCATTAGAAGGATAAAAATACTGCCTTAGCAGAAAAGTTACAGGACAAAATGAGTAAACATGTGGAGCGTATTGGACAAGTCATGACAGCGCTGAACACTGTATCAAAGATGCTACTCTTGGTAGAGATAGGGCTATTATTAGCATTACTCCTTCTGCTCCAGTCCAAGGCGATCAGTATTTAATCCTAGCCTATCCACAGGTTGCAAAGACAGATGGTGCAGGAAGCTAGTACAACCCGCATCATGAGTGGTTGTAGTAGTGGGTTGCTTGTTAAGGGGTAGGTGCAGTCCAGGCCATGACTCTTGCTTGGTGCTAGTGCAGCACTACCCACTGCTAAATAATAGGATCTGGTGAAACAGTGAGGCTTAGGTTTTATTAAAATTGGGTCACTTTGAAAGAGGGCTGAGATAGTGTCCTGTGTGTATTTGCAACCTTCAGTGGCAGTGAGCTGGAGCTCTCCCTTCTGACACCTCCCCTTGGGTTGGGGTTGCTAGAGGCAGGTTTCACCACCTTTTCAGGTGCAGGAACTGCTTTGGCCCTGGAGTTCAGATCCTAGAACCTGAGAATGGGACATGCCCCTGGATATCATTCAGCTTTACCCATTTACTGCCCAGATGGTGAGATTAGGTATGGAGAGCAGTGACTTCCTAAGGTTGTACTGCTTATCATTAGAGTAACCAGGTTGGTCTTCCGACTCTCAGCTAGCACTTGCTTCCTTTCCGTCCTTCACTCAGTTAATTTGGTCTCTGTTGGCCCAGACCACCTTGTTGTTGGCTTTCGGAGGCTGAGCACCTGGGTGGTTTCTTATCTGAGTCTTGGACTGCAGCCAGGCATGCGGATGGGTAGGGGTGGCTGACTCAGACTTCGGAACACTTTGTGCCTAAGGGGCCAAGGTATAGTCTGAAAGGAGGGTGTGGGCTCTGGGCACTTCCCCATAGCTCTAAATTTTGTCAGAGTGGCCGGGGTAGCAGGGGGGAAGAAACACAATCTCACCCTGCGGGGCTCCTGCTAATGAGTTCTGGTACATGGAGTGACTTTGATTACTCACCCAAATGAGGATATGTTTGGCCCAGGTAAGCTGAGCAGTAAACTAGGGGAGCATCACCCTGTATGAAAGAAGTAGAGGAGAGCTTTGCTGTCACAGGGAAAAATTCTTGTGATTATTCATGCATTCATTCATTATGCATGAGATATTTATTGATTACCAGCCACATGTCAGGAGGTGTACAAATGTTCAGGTGTACAAAGGTAAATAGCATAATCCCTTTTCTCAAAAAATGAGAGATGGCAAGTAGAGAGCCAAATTTTACACAGTGAGGTATGTGTTGGAACAGTGGTAAAGCACTAGGTGTGCAGAAGCCCCAGGGGGGATGATGTTGCATGTGTTTGTGTTGGGCATGTGTGCAGTGTTTGGGAAGACTTTCCTGGAAATGATGTTTTGAAATGAGTCCTTAAAAATAGAGGAATATAACATCAGAGGTATGAGACAGGATGGCTGTTGTGGGGAGTTAGCAATTCAGTAAGTGTGGAGCACAGAATCAAAGATAAGGATTGTTAGAAGACGCTTGGCCTGTTGCTATCAACTCATTGTAAAAATGTTACATCTGCCTTTTTTGTTGAGCAAATGGAAGCTTGTGGAGATTAAGCCACTTTCCCAAGACTCAGGAGATACCAAGCACCAAACCATGATTGGGCCAGACATTCATCTGTCCTGTGCTTCTCATCCTAGGCTCTGAAGACTCTAAAGGGCATATTTGAAGAGGGTTATCTTCAAGTATCCCTCAACTTAGACACGGACAAGTATTTTAGAACTGGAATCTTGTTTTGTTTTGGAAAGCCTGGCATATATGTTGGATAGCGATTCAAGTTTATGCCACAAAAAGCTAATTCATCCCTAAGGTACCTACACCACTGTACTAAAATAGTAATAGTAACTGACTGTCAAATGCAACCAAGTGTGTGTGGGAAGATGTACTTCAATTTGGAATGCTCGGGAAACCCCCCTCCCCCTCCTGAAGTGGGATATAGAGGTCTCAAATCATACTTACAGGGGCCAGGAGGATGGGGTGAGAACGCAAAGGAAGAATACAACCACAGGACACTGAGGTCCCCCAAAAGTGTAGCTAGAGTAACTTTTCCAGAAAAAATTCCCCAAGCATACCTCTCAGCCCTGCAGTCTCTATAATCATCCTGTCCCTTTCTTTCTTCAGAAAACCCTTCCATTATGCCACCGAAGGATGGCCATGATTTCCTCTCTTTGATGTTCCATAGTTCCTTTCCCTCCAGAAATAAGCACCTCAAAACTTGAAGTTTTTCCATCGACCTCCCATAGCCCTTACATTTTGTTTTTCCAAGCAGATCCTTTGGAGAAAGCTAAAAAAAAGTGTGTGATCAGATCCACTTTTATTTGTAGAGAGGCCAGGAGTTCTTTTTTGGCTAAGGATCTTGGGCTCGTCTAAGTTTAATGCCCAACACAAAAGTGTTTGGTAGGTTTTGTCTCGTATTTACTTTGAACTTACTAAAAACAAGCAACAGAGTGAGACAGAGTCTGCACATAGATGCTTCTCTGTATGTGTATTCCTGAGGAATCCTGTCACCCTAGTCCTGGATGCTCAGGAACAGAGAACAGGGATGGGGAAAAAAAACACTAAAGACATGATGTTGTTGTCCTTTCACCAGTTTTATCTTCCTAGTCTGATAATAACAAAATCAAATATTTATCCTGTGCTTTAACATTTCTCCCAAATGTTTGAATACTTAAAAAAAATTAAGATACAGTTCTTTAGGTGTGAATTATGGATTAATTCAATATAGATACTGGGAGAAATCTCAGAGATGAGCCAGTGCAACTTATTTATCTTGCAAATGAGGAAACCAAGACACATGAAGATAACCCAGTTTGCTCAGGTTCACGAAGGTAACCAGAGTTGTATTCTGCATTAGAACCCCTAGCCTGCTTGTCCTCACATAAAACTCCAGTGTCGCTTTATACTACCACTGAACTTTGCAGTCATCTGAGCCCTTTCTTACTCATTGTCTTCATGATTTATTAGTCACAAAATTCTGAGTTTGCCCCACATCATATTGGTTAAGGTTATTTGCCTAAAGCCACATAATTAAATAAACAGATCCCAGATTGCTTAAAATTCTTACAAATATGGACTTGTAGGATTCCCCAGAAAACATTTAACCCATGGGTTAGGATGAGAACTTAAAAATAAATGATCACTGCAAAAAATTCCTCCTCCTTAGGGCACCTGGTGGCTCAGTGGGTTAAGCCTTCTGCTCAGGTCATGATCTCAGGGTCCTGGGATCAAGCCCCACATCGGGCTCTCTGCTCAGCATGGAGCCTGCTTCCCTCCCCTCTCTCTGCCTGCCTCTCTGCCTGCTTGTGATCTCTGTCTGTCAAATAAATAAATAAAATCTTAAAAAAAAAAATTCCTCCTCCTACCAAATACAAGTTTCCAGATATCCTTCTTAATTTCAATCTGTTCCTCAGTTAAACACATGAATTATAATGAAAAAAATTGAAATGTATCTATTGGCATATATGCCTCTGGACAACAAAGAAGAAAACAAAGAGATGATAGAAAAAAAAATATTTTATTTAAAACTCCCCGATTCATTTATTGTCCCTTTTTAAACTTCTTTTATTATCATTATTTCCTTCCCCTTAGTTGGTGTATTTTTTTTATTTGATATTAAAAAGTCCATGCTTAACTTGATTTAGTTCAGAAAATGATCTTTTCTCCCTGTGGTTCCAATCACGTAAATTTATTCTCTTTCCGGAGCAGATATATCTCTGGACAAGTCCTGTATGTCACAGATGAAAGCGCACAGCCCAGCAGTTTTACCTCCCTGGGTCATGTGATCAATCTGATAGCAAAAATAATACGTTACCCCCCCAAAAATATGTTACCAATGCTGAACACTGGAGTTTGTTTCAGTTGGTGTGACTGAGAGCCAGGCTAGGTTGTTTAATGAGGGTCAACATTTAACTCCATTCTGGAACTGCTCTCAGAATTACGGAACTTCCTTTAACTTTCATAAAACAAAATCAACATACAGGTTTAAAAACGTATTTCTTTAAATGAAAAAGGAAAACTGTATCTTTCTCAGTAACTTACAAAATTATTTCTTTTTTTCTTTTCTTCTTAGGATGTTTTTCTTTGCAAATAACAGATAATCCATCCAAAGTACAGATCGTCCTCCACCCACAATGGCATTAGTTAGGTCTTGATAAACCTATTGAAAGTTGAAAATACCTTAAATCAAAATTGCACTTACTACACTTTACCTACAGAATATCATAACTTAACCTAGTCTACCTGAAATGTGCTCAGAACACTTATGTTAACCTGCTAATGGGCAGAATCACCTGACACAAAGCATATTCTATACTAAAGTGTAGCTTATTGAATACTGTGCTGACAGTGAAAACGAGAATGGTTGTATGGGTACAGAATGGTTGTCAGTGTACTTGGTTGTTTACCCTCATGACTGCCTGGCTGACAGGGAGATGTGGTTCCCTGCCACCAACCAGCATCATAAAGAGTATTGTACCACATAACACTAGCATGGGAAAATATCAAAATACAAAATTTGAAGTATGGTCCCTCCTCAATAGTGTATCACTTTTTCACCATTGTAACGTTGAAATATCCCAAGTTGAACTGACCATCTGCAATTCAAACAATAAGAGGTTTTCTATCTCCCATAAGAAGTCCTGAGGTCAAGAGTTCAGGGAAATCTAGTGCTTCTATGGGGAAAACCCACATAATCTCCTACTACAGACAACAGTGCCTTTTTAAAAAGCCAGATATAAAGTCAATGGGAAATAGTCAGTAATGTGATTTAAATAGGTAGTTTAAGGGACGCCTGGGTGGCTCAGTTGATTAAGCACCTGCCTTCAGCTCAGATCATGATCCCAAGGTCCTGGGATCAAGTCCTACATTTGGCTCCTGGCTCAAAGGGGAATCTGCTTCTCTGTCTGCCTGTTGCTCCCCCTGCTTATGCTCTCTCTCTCTCTGAAAGATAAATAAATAAAATTTTTAAAAAATAAGTAAATAGATAATTTAATATTTTAAATTGTAAGATGAATCTATGATAATAAGATATTAAACAGTTTACTTATATCTATATTAATGTGCATGTCATAAAATATTTATGAAATGTCAAAACTCATAGATTTCTAAAATTAAAAATTGGACTTCTAACAAATTAAATAAGTCTGATTTCAATTATCCTAATATTGATAAAAAGTTGTAAGGCATACATTTCAAAACTTTACTTCCTTAATAAAAAGAGTACTAATTAGTGATATTTATTCTATAAAGATTATTTTAAATATTTAACCCAAATACACACATAAGCTTAGTCTGCACTATTTTGAATTCCCCGAATGGCAAATACACAAAGTCTTTCTTTTTTTCTGTTAAGTATAACATTTATTTTTTTTAAGCCAGAAAAGTCATTATGTTCTCAAATTAACTGATTATAGAATAAGAGTGAATCAAATGGGGAACTTAGTGCATGTACACTTTCTTCTCACGTTTTACACCTTTAGAGATTGCTATATGTGTATGTGCATTTGTGTGTATGCAAAATTTAAACACAGAATTATACACAAAGTACTTATATCTATTACATATATGGACTTTGAATCAATAAATATGAGTTATAATGCCAAAGAAATGGGGAAGATCCACTCTGTTGAACACATAAATATATATATTATACACACTCTCACAGGATTTGATTGTTGAGAAAATCACAGTTCAGTAAACATAAAAGGAAGTACTACCATAATAGAAATGGCTCTGGATATGTATTTGCCAAATCTGAAGGTAAGAGATTCTTAAGAATGGAAGTATCCTGAGGCAAACTCTAGGATAATATGTAGAGAGATCTCTCCACATCTCTCACTGCCCAGGTAATAGATAATGCAATAAAATAGGCTTTTACTCTCAGCAAAGGTAGTAGCTATGAACACTTAATCATGAAGCACGGGGTGTAGGGCATTGGATGTTGGTTACATTTTAAAAGAAGAGGAAATCTTCATACTTTCAATGCCAGAAATTGGCATAATCCGACAAACAGCACATTTTCCCCTCTTTTACAATTCTAGAGATAGGCTAGGGAACACAGAATTCAGATTCTCAAAAAGGTTAACATTCTTAAATGAAAAAAAATGAAGAGACAAGCTAAAATCAGTATTTGAGAGAAACCAATAATATGAGAGTCACCGACTTCAGTAAACATGATAACCAACACTCAAGGAAATAGAATTCTTAGTGCAAAAACATACTCTGAGGGGGAGGAGTCAAGATGGCAGAGAAGTAGCAGGCTGAGGCTACATTGGGTAGTAGGAGATCAGCTAGATAGCTTATCTAAAGATTGCAAACACCTACAAATCCAATGGTAGATTGAAGAGAAGAAGAACAGCAATTCTAGAAACAGAAAATCAACCACTTTCTGAAAGGTAGGACTGGTGGAGAAGTGAATCCAAAGCAACGGGAATATAGATCGCAAGGGGAGGGGCCGGCTCCGGGCAAGTGGTGGAGCAATGGAGCACAAAAACGGGACTTTTAAAAGTCTGTTCCACTGAAGGACATCGCTCCAGAGGCTAAACCGGGGTGAAGCCCATGAGGGGTCAGCATGGCCCCAGGTCCCGCAGGGTCACAGAAGGATCGGGGGTGTCTGAGTGTCGCAGAACTTGCAGGTATTAGAACAGGGAAGCTGGCTACAGAGACAGAGCCAAGGAGAGAGCTCTAAGCTCAGGATTACCTTGAACTGGTAGCAACCTGGGTGAGCTCGGAGCATGCCTGGAGGCCAGGGAAGAGGGAGTTATTGGGTGCTATTCTCTGAGGGCGCACTGAGAAGTGGGGCCCCGAGCTCTTGGCTCCTCCAGGCCAGAGACTAGGAGGCCGCCATTTTCATTCCCGACCTCCCGAACTCTACAGAAAGCGTTCAGGGAACAAAAGGTCCCGAAAACGACCCGGAGCGGATTACTCAGCCCGGCCCCTGGTAAGGGCAGTGGAATTCTGCCTGGGGCAAAGACACTTGAGAATCACTAGAACAGGCCCCTCCCTCAGAATATCAACAAGAAATCCAGCCAGGAACAAATTCTCCTACCAAAGAGTACAGGTTCGATGCCAAGGAGAGCAGCGGAATTCCAGAGGAGGAGAAAGCAAAGCACTGAACTCATGGCTTTCTCCCCATGATTCATTAGTCTTGCAGTTAATTTAATTTGTTTTTTGTTGTTGTTGTTTGTTTGTTTGTTTCATTTTTTTCTTTTTCTTCTTTTTTCAATTTTTTTTCTTTTTCTTTTTTCTTTTTCTTCTTTTTTTTCCTTCTTCTGCTATTTTTTTTAACTTTTACCCTTTTTAATGATTTTTAACTAGTTTATCTAATATATATATATATATATTTTCTTTTCTGTATTTTTTCTTTATTTGTTTTCTTTTTTTAAAATTGTTTCTTTTTTTTTTTTTCCTGAACCTCTTTTTATTCCCTTTCTCCCCCTCCCCCCCATGATTTGGGGTCTCTTCTGATTTGGTTAAAGTGTATTTTCCTGGGGTCTTTGCCACCCTTTTAGGATTTTACTTGCTCTTTCATAAACTCTCAACTCGACAAAATAACAAGGCAGAAAAATTCACCACAAAAAAAAGAACAAGAGGCAGTACTGAAGGCTAGGGACCTAATCAATCCAGACATTGGTAATATGTCAGATATAGAGTTCAGAATGACAATTCTCAAGGTTCTAGCCAGGCTTGAAAGGAAGATATTAGAGAAACCCTCTCAGGAGATATAAAAGCCCTTTCTGGAGAAATAAAAGAACTAAAATCTAACCAAGTTGAAATCAAAAAAGCTATAAATGAGGTGCAATCAAAAATGGAGGCTCTCACTGCTAAGATAAATGAGGCAGAAGAAAGAATTAGTGATATAGAAGACCAAATGACAGAGAATAAAGAAGCTGAGCAAAAGAGGGACAAACAGCTACTGGACCACGAGGGGAGAATTCGAGAGATAAGTGACACCATAAGACAAAACAACATTAGAAAATTGTGATTCCAGAAGAAGAAGAAAGAGAGAGGGGAGCAGAAGGTATATTGGAGAGAATTTCCCTAATATGGCAAAGGGAACAAGCATCAAAATCCAGGAGGTACAGAGAACCCCTCTCAAAATCAACAAGAATAGGTCCACACCCCGTCACCTAATATTAAAATTTACAAGTCTTAGTGACAAAGAGAAAATCCTGAAAGCAGCTCAGGAAAAGAAGTCTGTAACATACAATGGTAAAAATATTAGATTGGCAGCAGACTTCTCCACAAAGACCTGGCAGGCCAGAAAGAACTGGCATGATATATTCAGAGCACTAAATGAAAAAAAATATGCAGCCAACAGTACTATATCCAGCTAGGCTATCATTGAAAATAGAAGGAGAGATAAAAAGCTTCCAGGACAAACAAAAACTGAAAAAATTTGCAAACACCAAACCAGCTCTACAGGAAATATTGAAAGGGGTCCTCTAAGCAAAGAGAGAGCCTACAAGTGGTAGATCAGAAAGGAACAGAGACAATATACAGTAACAGTCACCTTACAGGCAATACAATGGCACTAAATTAATATCTCTCAATAGTTACCCTGAATGTTAATGGGCTAAATGCCCCAAGCAAAAGAGACAGGGTATCAGAATGGATAAAAAAAACAAAACCCATCTATATGTTGCCTACAAGAAACTCATTTCAGACCTGAAGACACCTCCAGATTTAAAGTAAGGGGGTGGAAAAAATTTACCATGCTAATGGGCATCAGAAGAAAGCAGGGGTGGTAATTCTTATATCGGATCAATTAGATTTTAAGAGATGAGAAAGGACACTATATCATACTCAAAGGATCTGTCCAACAAGAAGATCTAACAAATTTAAATATCTATGCCCCTAACGTGGGAGCAGCCAACTATATAAACCAATTAATAACAAAATCAAAGAAACACAACAATAATACAATAATAGTAGGGGACTTTAACACTCCCTCACTGAAATGGAAAGATCATCCAAGCAAAAGATCAACAAGGAGATAAAGGCCTTAAATGACACACTGGACCAGATGGACATCACAGGTATGTTCAGAACATTTTATCCCAAAGCAACAGAATACACATTCTTCTCTGGTGCACATGGAACATTCTCCAGAATAGATCACATCCTGGGTCCTAAATCAGGTCTCAACCAGTATCAAAAGATTGGGATCATTCCCTGCATATTTTCAGACCACAATGCTCTGAAGCTAGAATTCAATCACAAGAGGAAATTTGGAAAGAACCCAAATACATGGAGACTAAACAGGATCCTTCTGAAGAATGAATGGGTCAACCAGGAAATTAAAGAAAAATTTAAAAAATTCATGGAAATAAATGATAATGAAAACACAACAATTTTTTTCTGGGACACAGCAAAGGCAGTCCTGAGAGGAAAATATATAGTGGTACAAGCCTTTCTCAAGACACAAGAAAGGTCTCAGGTACACAACCTAACCCTACACCTAAAGGAGCGGGAAAAAGAACAATAAAGAAATCCTAAACCCAGCAGGAGAAGAGAAATAATAAAGATCAGAGCAGAAATCAATGAAATAGAAACCAAAAACAAACAAACAAACAAACAAACAAAAACAATAGAACAAATCAATGAAACTAAGAGCTGGTCCTTTGAAAGAATTAATAAGATTGATAAACCCCTGGCCAGACTTATCAAAAAGAAAAGAGAAAGGACCCAAATAAAATCATGAATGAAAGAGGAGAGATCACAACTAACACCAAAGAAATACAAACAATTATAAGAACATTCTACAAGCAAATCTATGCAAACAAATTTGACAATCTGGAAGAAATGGATGCATTTCTAGAGACATATAAACTACCACAACTGAACCAGGAAGAAATAGAAAACCTGAACAGACCTGTAACCACTAAGGAGATTGAAACAGTCATCAAAAACCTCCAAACAAACAAAAGCCAAGAGCCAGACAGCTTCCCGGGGGAATTCTACCAAACATTTAAAGAAGAATTAATTCCTATGCTTCTGAAACTGTTCCAAAAAATAGAAATGGAAGGAAAACTTCCAAACTCATTTTATGAGGCCAGCATCACCTTGATCCCCAAACCAGAAAAGGATCAAATCAAAAAAGAGAATTACAAACCGATATCCTTGATGAACACAGATGCGAAAATTCTCATCAAAATATTAGCCAATAGGATCCAACAGTAACTTAAAAGGATTATTCGCCACAACCAAGTGGGATTTATTCCAGGACTGCAAGGTTGGTTCAACATCTGCAAATCAATCAATGTGATACAATACATGAATAAAAGAAATAACAAGAACCATATGATACTCTCAATAGATGCTGAAAAAGCATTTGACAAAGTACAGCATCCCTTCCTGATCAAAACTCTTCAAAATGTAAGGATAGAGGATACATACCTCAATATTATGAAAGCCATCTATGAAAAACCCACCACAAATATCATTCTCAATGGAGAAAAACTGAAAGCTTTTCTGCTAAGGTCAGGAACACAGCAGGGATGCCCATTATCACCACTGCTATTCAGCATAGTACTAGAAGTCCTAGCCTCAGCAATCAGACAACAAAAGGAAATTAAAGGCATCCAAATCGGCAAAGAAGAAGTCAAACTATCACTCTTTGCAGATGATATGATACTATATGTGGAAAACCCAAAAGACTCCACTCCAAAACTGCTAGAACTTGTACAGGAATTCAGTAAAGTGTCAGGATATAAAATCAATGCACAGAAATCAGTTGCATTTCTCTACACAAACAACAAGACACAAGAAAGAGAAATTAAGCAGTCAATCCCATTTACAATTGCACCCAAAACTATAAGAGACCTAGGAATAAACCTAACCAAAGAGGCAAGGAATCTATACTCAGAAAACTATAAAGTACTCATGAAAGAAATTGAGGAAGACACAAAGAAATGGAAAAATGTTCCATGCTCCTGGATTGGAAGAACAAATATTATGAAAATGTCTATGCTACCTAAAGCAATTTACATATTTAATACAATTCCTATAAAAATACCATCCATTGTTTTCAAAGAAATAGAACAAATAATCCTAAAATTTATATGGAACCAGAAAAGACCTCGAATAGTCAAAGGAATATTGAAAAAGAAAGTCAAAGTTGGTGGCATCACAATTCCAGACTTTAAGCTCTATTACAAAGCTGTCATAATCAAGACAGCATGGTACTGACACAAAAACAGGCACATAGATCAATGGAACCAAATAGAGAGCCCAGAAATAGACCCTCAACTCTATGGTCAACTAATCTTCGACAAAGCAGGAAAGAATGTCCAAAGGAAAAAAGACAGCCCCTTCAATAAATCGTGTTGGGAAAATTGGACAGCCACATGCAGAAAAATGAAATTGGACCATTTCTTTACACCACACACTAAAATAGACTCAAAATGGATAAAGGACCTCAATGTGAGAAAGGAATCCATAAAAATCCTTCAGGAGAACACAGGCAGCAACCTCTTCGACCTGAGCCACAGCAATATCTTCCTAGGAACATTGCCAAGGGCAAGGGAAGCAAGGACAAAAAATGAACTATTGGGTTTTCATCAAGATCAAAAGCTTTTGTACAGCAAAGGAAACAGTTAACAAAACCAAAAGACAACTGACAGAATGGGAGAAGATATTTGCAAACGACATATCAGATAAAGGACTAATGTCCAAAATCTATAAAGAACTTAGCAAACTCAACACCCAAAGAGCAAATAATCCAATCAAGAAATGGGCAGAAGACATGAACAGACATTTCTGAAAAGAAGACATTCAGATGGCTAACAGACACATGAAAAAGTGCTCCACATCACTCGGCATCAGGGAAATACAAATCAAAACCACAATGAGATATCACGTCACACCAGTCAGAATGGCTAAAATTAACAAGACAGGAAATGACAGATGCTGGCGAGGATGCGGAGAAAGGGGAACCCTCCTACACTGTTGGTGGGAATGTAAGCTGGTGCAGCCACTCTGGAAAACAGCTTGGAGGATCCTCAAAATGTTAAATATAGAACCAGCATTTGCCTACTTGGTATTTACCCTAAAGATACAAACATAGTGATCCGAAGGGGCACGTGCATCCAAATGTTTATAGCAGCAGTGTCTACAATAGCCAAACTATGGAAAGAACCTAGATGTCCATCAACAGATGAATAAATAAAGAAGATGTGGTATATATACACAATGGAATACTATGCAGCCATTAAAAGAAATGAAATCTTGCCATTTGCAATGACGTGGATGGAACTAGAGGGTATCATGCTTAGTGAAATAAGTCAATTGGAGAAAGACAACTATCATATGATTTCCCTGATATGAGAAAGAGGAGATGCAACATAGGGGGTTAAAGGGGTAGGAGAAGAATGAATGAAAAAAGATGGGATTGGGAGGGAGACAAACCATATGTGACTCTTAATCACACAAAACAAACTGAGGGTTGCTGGGGAGAGGGGGTTTGGTAGAGGGGATAGGGTTATGGACATTGGGGAGGGTATGTGCTATGGTGAGTACTATGAAGTGTGTAAACTGGGCAATTCACAGACCTGTACCCCTGAGGATAAAAATAAATTATATGTTTATAAAAAATTTTTAAAAAATCTTAAAAATAAATGACCAGAAAATCTAAAAAAAAAAAAAAAATTGAATCTTGCCATTTAGAATGATGTGGATGGAACTAGAGAGTCTTATGCTAAGTGAAATCAGTCAATTAGAGAAACACAATTATCATATGATCTCACTGATACAAGGAATTTGAGAAACAAGATAGAAGATCATAGGGGAAGGGAGGGAAAAATGAAGCAAGATGAAAACAGGGAGACAAACCATAAAAGACTCAATCTCAGGAAACAAACTGAGGGTTCTTCGAGGGGACAGGGTGGGAGGTATGGAGGAGCTGGGTGATGGACATTGGGGAGGGTATGTGCTATGACAAGTGCTATGAATTCTGTGAGATTGATGAATCACAGAGCTGTACCTCTCAAAAATATAATATGTTGTATGTCAATATAAACAAATAAATACCTCTCATCCTAAAAAAAAGAATGTGTAAGAAAAAATAACAAAAACAAAAACATACTCTGAAAATTATAATTAGTATCTTCAGAGTAATTGATGAGTCAATAACTCTGTTGTGAGAAACTACCACTTAAATGTCTTGAAAATAAAATGTGATTGCCCAAATCAAAATCCCAATAAATGGATTGAATAGTAGAATAGCTACAGATGAAAATAAATCTGATAAATTCTTCAAAAACACAGAGGAAAAGTCAATGACAAGGTGTATAAGAAAAGTTACAAGATAAAGAGAATAGATACAAAATTTTACTAATCACCTCAAAAGAAATTTATCAAGAGAGAGGAATTAGTCAGAAGGGCATGCAACTCTTGATCTCAGGGTTGTGAGTTCAAGCCCCACCTTGGGCACAGAGATTACTAAAAATTTAATAATAATAAACAAGCTTTAAAAAAAAAGAAATTTAGAAAGAGAAAAGGAAGTAAATACAAGGGAGATAATAGCTTGATAACAACACTATTACTACTACTGACAAAATTCCCAGAACTGAAGATATGATTCTTCATATTGAAAAATCTACCAATTATGTAGAAGGATGTCTCCAATCTAGACACATGAAAAGCAAGAGTGGACAAAAACCTTAAAAGCTTCCATAGAGGAAAAACAGCCATCCTAAAAACAAGAGTCAGATCATCAATCCTGAATATAAGAATACAGTTGAGTAATGTCTTCACAACTTGAGAAAAAGCACTTTGATCTTCTAATTCAATAACTTACCAAACTATTATCTAAGTGTAAGGACAAAATAAATTCACTTCCAGCATGTGAGAACTTGGGAGTTTAACATCATGAAATCTCTCTAAAAAGAATTAGTCAATGTAGTCTTTGAAGAAAATAAAAACCAAAAGGAAAATGCTAGGTACAAGGAATACATAAGAGCACAGAAAACAATCTAAACAGCCATTTATTATAATAAATCCATAATCCATATTTGAAAGTAAAACCTGAGATGTTCAATAACAGATGTGAAAGAAAGTTGGGGCTAGGGAAAGGGAAAAAATGGAAGAAAACAAGGATTCTTGAGTAGCTCAAGGGAAAGGTAGAGATGCTGATCAGGTCTACATCTTAATAAAGATACATTATTTGGGGGCACCTGGGTGACTCAGTCAGTTAAGCTTCCAACTTTTGTGTCAGGCTCCATACTGAATGTAGAGTCTGTTTGAGCTCCTCTCACTCCCTCTGCCCATCCCCACTGGTGTGCTCTCTAAGTAAATAAATAAATGATGAATGAATGAATGAATGAATGAATGAATAAAATCCTTAAGAATGATGTTGTTTCTGTAAAATTGGTGCAGTTCTATTTTACTTAATTATTCAGAAAACTAGAATAATAACATAATTACCTGAGATCCCATGACTATAGATAACATTGGATGACTACCATTTCAGACATCTCTTTTATTCACAGATATTGACCAAAAGAAAGAAAGAGATGAACACAACACAGAGAAATATACTTTTTTAGAAAAAAATATGGTCTTTAAGTGATTAATTAATATATCATGAATATATGATATGTATTTATAATAATAAAAGGTGATAACAGTAGAAGAGTGCTCTTACTTAAACTTAGCAGAAGGAAGCAAAAGTGAAATGAATTAAAAGTTGCTGATGTTTCTTAGAAAAATTTCTTTGCTATAAGAATTACTTATTTAAAGATTATTCTAGATTTAAAACCTTAATTATAAAAAAGAAGTGAAGTCATTATGTTTTAACTACATACTTTGAATGTAGACAGGATTGTGAGTCCCTTAGCTAAAAAAGATGAACATATGAGAACTCTGACAATTAGTGCATCATTCCTCTTCCCAGCTTGTGGTTTCTATTAGTTTTACACCACTAATGTTTATAAAATATACGTTCTGTTCTGCTATCATAATTAGCAAAATTGTTTGGCACTCATTCTGTTTTTAAGGGGAGTCACTGCTTACCAGCAGTCATGTTTTGTTTTGTTTTGTTTTAATCATGCCTGTTTCATTTCTGAGCTCTTTGAGTCCCCCTTTAATTGGCTAGATATTGTCAAGAAATGTTTTCCAAAAGGGTTCACATTTCATGTGGGAGAATGTCATCCTGTTATTGTCTTTATACATGAATGGTATCTTGGCTAATAGAATATTCTTTTATTTTTAGTATTTATTTATTTATTTTACAGAGAGAGAGAGAGAGAGAGGGAGGGAGGGAGAGAGCAACAGTGGGAAAGACAGAGGGAGTGGGAGAGAAAGAATCTCAAGCAGACTCTATGCTGAGCAAGGACCCTGAAGCAAGGGTTGATCTTCAGTGATCTGAGTCACAACCAAGAGTAACTGACTTAACAAGAGTAACGCTTAACTGACTCTGCTACATAGGTGCCCCCAGCTTACTGAATATTCTTTAGTCACAGTTTCTTCTCTTAGAAACCTGAAGGCACTAAAATTGAATGTCCAGAATTGAATGTCATTGGAACAATATCTTATTTTGGCCTAGATTTTTATCCCTTGTAGATTTGCTTTCTCTAACTGGATGAGAAACAATCCCATTATTATTATCCTTCAGATTGTTTTCTGTCTTTGTTCTTTTTCAGAGAGAGAAAATATTACAGATACAATTACAGATAAAATATTACCCATAGAATCTGCTTATAATTACTTTTGTGATTCTATTTCCATCCCCTACCTCTACAGAACCCTTACTCTGACTTTGTGTTTATCACCTCTCTGTAGGCTGCTCTACACTTACTGTCCAAATCCCAAATTTTGAGATGTATCCATAAGACTGTATGTGGTTTTCAGTATTAACTGAACTTAAATTTTATTTTATGTTTTCAGTGTTCCAAGATTCATTGTTTATGCACCACACCCAGTGCTCCATGCAATATATGCCCTCTTTAATACCCACCACCAGGCTCAACCATCCCCCAAACCCCCACTCCTCTAAAACCCTGTGTTTCTCAGAGTCCACAGTCCTTCATGGTTCATCTCCCCCTCTGATTTACCCCAGTTCATGTTTCCTTTCCTCCTCCTAACATCCTCCATGTTATTCCTTATGCTCCACAGGTAAGTGAAACCATATGATAATTGACTCTGCCTGACTTATTTCACTCAGCATAATCTCCTCCAGTCCCATCCATGTTGATACAAAAGTTGGGTATTCATCCTTTCTGATGGCTGTGTAATATTCCATTATAGATATGGACCATATCTTCTTTATCCATTCATCTGCTCTTTCTACAGTTTGGATATTGTGGCCATGGCTGCTATGAACACTGGGGTACAGATGGCCCTTCTTTTCACTGCTTCTGTATCTTTGGGGTAAATACCCAGTAGTGCAATTGCAGGGTCATAAGGTAGCTCTATTTTTAATTTCTTAAGGAATCTCCACACTGTTTTCCAAAGTGGCTGCACCAACCTGCATTCCCACCAACAGTGTAAGAGGGTTCCCTTTTCTCCACATCCTCTCCAACACTTATTGTTTCCTGTCCTATTAATTTTTGGCCATTCTAACTGGTATAAGGTGGTATCTCAATGTGGTTTTGATTTAAATTTCCCTGATGGCTAATGATGATGAACATTTTTTCGTGTGTCTGTTAGCCATTTGTATGTCTTCTATGGAGAAGTGTCTGTTCATTTCTTTTGCCCATTTTTTGACATGGTTATCTGTTTTTTGGGCTTGGAGTTTGAGGAATTCATTATAGACCTTGGATACCAACCCTTTGTCTGTGGTGTCATTTGTGAATATCTTCTTCCATTCCATGGGTTGCCTCCTTGTTTAGTTGACTGTTTCCTTTGATGTGCAGAAGCTTTAGGTCTTTATGAAGTTCCAAAAGTTCATTTTCACTTTTGATTCCTTTGCCTCTGAAGACATGTCTTGAAATCAAAACCACATTGAGATACCACCTTATACCAGTTAGAATGGCCAAAAATTAATAGGACAGATGTCAAAGAGGTTACTTCCTATGTTCTCCTCCAGGATTTTGATAGATTCCTGTCTCATGTTCAAGTCTTTTATCCATTTTGAATTTATCTTTGTGTATGGTGTAAGGGAATGGTCAAGTTTCACTCTTCTATACATAGCTGTTTCCCAGAACCATTTATTGAAGAGACTGTCTTTTTTCCCCTGGATATATTTTCCTCCTTTGTCGAAGATTATTTGACCAAAGAGTTGAGAGTCCATATGTGGGCTCTCTACACTGTTCCATTGGTCTATGTGTCTGTTTTTGTAATTCTTTTGATAAATATTGTGTTGTTTCTAACTCTTCATTGATATCATGCTACAATGAACATTCTAGTACCTGACTCTTAGGGCACAAATACAAGAGCATCTCTTGGGAAGATGTTGACAAGTCAAAAAAAAAAATGTTTATCTTCAGCCTTATTAGATATCTCTAAAGTAGTTGTATAATCTTATTTTTCTACCAGTAGTGTAAAAAAAATTCCTATTTTAGCACTTCCTCTTAAAATAGTATGTGCCCTGCAGCGAAGTGTCACATTGACTTTACTGTTATTGAGATTGAAGTAATATCTACCTCATGACCTGTGGGAGGTACATTTACTATATATTCTGGTTAATATATGTAGGACATATTCCTTCAAATTTTGGAAAAAGTCAGCATAAAAACACACACTTTGTATATTCTGAAGGGGATAAGGAGGCATTTGATTGTCAATTCAATTATTATCATTGCTATTAATTCAATTCATGTTTATTCTTTTTTCTTGTTTCATGTTTATTCTTTCTCAAATTTACAATTAATATTTTTCTAGAAAATAGTCATTTATCTGTAACCTTAATATTTGACAACTTAATACTAATTACTCAATGTTTATTATTGAATATTTAGTGTGATTCATTTATTATCATCTATTATTCATTCATTATTATTCATTATTTTTTAAAGAATTGACTTTTAATTCTATTGTTTACTTTCATATTTAAACTATTTTTGACTTTGGGGCACCTGGATGACTTAGGTGGTTGAGCACAAGACTCAATTTCAGCTCAGGTCATGATCTCAGCATTTTGAGATCAAACCCCATTTTGGGCTCCATGCTGGGGATGGAGCCTGCTTAAGATTCTCTCTCTCCCTTCTCCCTCTGCCCCTTTCTACCCCAGGTGCATGTTTGCACATGTGCACATGCTCTCTCTCTCTCTCAAAAAAAAAAAAAAGGTTTTTTTTTTTTTGTGTGTGTGTGTGTGTTTTACTTTTGCCATTTGTTTTTTTCTTCCTCCGTTTTTATTTTTAACATTTTACGTTGCTTCTCTTTTGTCACTTTTGAATTGGATGTGATTTTTTCATTACTCATAACCTATCTCAGACTGTGTTTCTTCATTTACTGTTATGTGTGGGCATGGGCTTTTTCTAACCTAAATGATTTCTAATTTAAATCTACTTTGGTTCAAAAAACACGATATTGATTCTGTGAAAACTGGTGCAGAAATCTGGTATAGCTTCCCTGGTGACCAACTGCTTGGCTAGGAATGAAGAACTCGTCTATATAAACTAGTTAATTTTGTATCCAAATCTGCTATGTTTAGTGCTAAATTTTGATTGCTAGATTTGTTGCTGATAGATGTGTGATTAAAATCACCCACAGTGGTTATAAATTTGTCCAGCTCCCCTGTGAACTAACTATTTTGAGGCAACATTGCTTAGGAACTACAAGTTGATGACTGCATTCTGTTCTTGATCAGTTGTTGCATTTATCACTATCATTATTATTGTTATTACGTTGTTGGTCCTTTCTTTTGAAATACAATAATGCATTTTGTCTTTTAGGAAACATCTGATGAATTATCAGACATATTCTAATTGCAGATGCATCTGTATTAAAATTATTCTTATTTTATGTATTTCCCAAAAGTGTTAATAAAGGATTTTATATTGTTCAGCAGTCCCAATCATGAAAATAATTAACTGGGGGAATCTGTGAGAAAGTGCATCAGATTAATGGGATGGTGGCAGTGGTGTTACTGGTGTGTATACACACGTGCAAGTGTGCATAAATATGATATAACTTTAAGAATTCAGGACTAGATAGGTAACACTTGGTAGACATAATTTTTTAAAAAATATTTTATTTATTTATCTCTCAGGGAGAGAGAGAGAGAGAGCACAAGCAGGGGGAGTGGCCGGCAGAGGAAGAAGCTGGTTCCCCACTGAGCAAGAAGCCTGATGTAGGACTGTATCCCAGGACCCTGGGATCATGACCTGAGCCGAAGACAGATACGCAACTTACTGAGCTACCCAGGTTTCTGGGTGGACCTAAAAGCTTTTGAAGTATGGTGAGGATATCATACTATAAATCATCACAATTATTGGAAAAAAAAATTGTTGTGATAGTTGTGGAAGTAAATCATGGAAAAATTGTTTTCATAGTCTATAACAATTAATGACATTAATTATGATAAAATTCTTGAAAAGCCCCTTTCTTATCCAAGTTACACCTTTTCATTATAATCCCAAAATGTAGTATTAGTTTACTTAAATTCTTACTTCTAGAAATCTCTACAAACTTCAGTGATATCTTTGTTGGAGTTGTCACGATTTCTCATGAATTTACTTTTTTTGATATCTATATGCACAGTGACATCTAATTAATTAGTTCAATGACTATACATATAGTATTTATTTGAAACAGGAAGTTCTCTAAGGTTCTCCAAAGAGGAGAGTAAAGGGCACTATTTTGTGGACTTAAGAAGCTCACATTTTAGTAGTAAAGACAAATAAGTAAGGATAATACCATGTGGAAAATGGTACAGAAGCACAGAAGCATTTGGAGTTCATCCCACCAGGTGTTGCTGGAAAAAGGGCTTGGTAAGAAAAGACCTCACAAATGGAATGTCACAGGACTCAATCATTAAATAAGAAAAAAATATCAGGGGCACCTGGGTGGCTCAGTGGGTTAAAGCCTCTGCCTTTGGCTCAGGTCATGATCCCAGGATCCTGTGATCAAGCCCCATGTCCAGCTCTCTGGTCAGCAGGGAGCCTGCTTCCTCCACTCTCTCTCTCTCTCTCTGCCTGCCTCTCTGCCTACTTGTGATCTCTGTCTGTCAAATAAATAAATAAAATCTTTTAAAAAAAGGGGGGGGGGAGAAATTTCAGAGAGAGGTTGAGTGAGGGAAGTTTCTTTCATTAGCATGAACTATTTGAGCAGAAGTGAAGAAAGGGGAAAGCGCCTCTGTTCAGTTTTGTTGGAGAACGAGGGGCAGAGCAAGAACCGTGATTGGTGGAAATAAATAATTAATTAAGAATAATTAATAGTATTTTATCTAACATTTTTTATGATGCTTACTGTCTCCAGGCACTTTTCTAAATTCTTTACATACGATAATTTGTTTAAGCCTCAAAACAACTCTATGAGACAGGTACTGCTATCTCTGTATTACAAGAAAGGAACTGAAGTACAGAGTAGCTGAACAGTTGCCACAGTCCCAGAGCTAGAAAGTAGTGGAAGTGGAATTAAAATCTAGGTATTGGGCTTCAAGCCAGCGCTCTTAAAAATCTCCACAGTATTTCAAGTAACTGCATATGGAGGGAATTTTTACAAGATCAGCTGCTACCATAGGAAAGCATACAGATTTCATTATTTTTCCATTTCTTTGGCACAAATGACTCCCCTGGGACAGTAGTGATTTGCAAGAACCATCCAGATACAAAGGCAGAGGCAACCCAGATGGGAACTGACAAGAACCCTAAAACCTGGCAAAATTATTGTCATTTTTTTAGAGTAGATTATTGGTTTTCATTATGAAAAGCTAACCCTTACGTGCTGTGAAAGAGAATGTTAAAATAAGCCCTCGAGAGAAAGCCCAGAGTAGGCAACGTCAGCTGCTCCTGTCACCGTGTAAATGCACACTTGTGAATTATTTCAGCCCTTACACAGCCCCAAAGCTCTTCTGGGCAAATGGTTTTATTTAAAACTATTTAAACCACTTTAACTTAATTTACCAGTGTATTCCCGAGTTCTGGCTTGCCGCCAGCCTCTTCCCGGTACTAATTTGGTCCCTAGTTGAGTTCAAATTTTAAATGTTATGTTCCCAGTGAAGCTCATTCCAGTTTCATTTACATCCTTAGGGACTTAGGAAGAGCTCCTCCCTGCAACTTCCCATGCTTGTGTGTGCTGTACTGAAAAATGCAAACGTATCTTTCCAAATAGGGACCTAGTTAAACTTGTCAACCTGAAGACTCTTTAAATTCCAAAGCTGATTTTAAGACACTATGTGTCCCAGAGCTCACACCATTGCCTGTTTCATTTGGCCACTTTACATATAATTCAAGGACTCCCTCTTCCATGGGAAAGCCAAACCCAGTCTCATTTCCAGCTTTTCCATGACTCTGGGTCTGTCAGTATACTGGAGATTCTCCCCAGGTACTGTACATTCTCTTTCTTTCAGACTTTATCATGGTTTTTTATTTATTTACTTATTTATTTGGTCCCTTTGAAATACCTTTGCCCATTCTTCCCACCCCAAATTTTCCAAAATTCTACCCAAATTGCAAGGTCCAGCTCGAACACCATTCTTCTCCTGGAACTGTGCTCTTTCTCGGCTTTACATCCAAAATGCCCTTTCAAGACCCCTATGAAAGTGATCATTCAAGTCCACTCGGAAATGCATTACCTAGTATTAGCACTTAATAGAGGTGCCCCTTACTTTCCCAAATGTGAGCTCCCTAACAGTGACTCACAGAATTTGCACCAAAGCTTTCACAGTGCTCAGTATAGAGCAGATGCTCAGTAATGGTATCTGGAATTGGAAAACAAAATAAATGTGTTGAAATGTACAGCTTTATATTTGAGGCTGGCAGGAATAGTGAGAATATAACCAAAACAGCACACGCGCACACACACACACACACACACACACACAGACACACAGCACCACCACCACCACCACCACCACCACCACAAACAATAACAATGACACTTGGGCACTTGGGTTCAAAGCCTGGCTGTGCCACTATTATTTTGTCACTGAGTCACAGTGAGTCTGTGAGTATCTCCTGTGAGTCACAGGAGAGTGCTTTAGACCTTTTCTGAGATCCCTTGTAATATTTAGGATTTGTTATTTTATCATTTCTCCACAAATACGATGCACATACAATCCTGATTACTTCCAATCCCAACTCCCAATCCAGCTTGAGAAACTCTCAGACTAAGATCCATGAAGCCTCATCATACAGGATCAGCTAGTGTATCTACACAGCACAGTCTGACATTCCCTGGCATTTCTGGCAATCTGAAGACACGCAACAACACCCAAAACAACAGGCACCCACTTTTTTTTTTTTTTTTTTTGAGAGAAAGAAAGATCACAAGTAGGCAGAGAAGCAGGCAGAGAGGGGGTTGGGAAGCAGGCTCCCCGCCAAGGAGAAAGCCCGATGCCGGACTTGATCCCAGGACCCTGAGACCATGACCTGAGCTGGAGGCAGAGGCTTAGCCCACTGACCCACCCAGGTGCCCCCAGACACCCACTTTTAAAGAGACTTTGAATGCAGATTTAGAATGAAAGCCTCCTTTCACTGAAGAAGAAACTCAGGCCCAAAGAGGTAAATTATTTTCTTCCATCACACAAATAGTTACTAGAAGAACACAAGCAGGCTCTAGCCCTGAGCTGTCATCAACCAGGAAGAGTTTTTTCCATTGGAACTAAGAATTAAAATATTTAACTGACTTAAAGGGCTGAGATGAAGTTAATGAAGAGGAAAAACAAAGAAACAAGGATGTGTTTAGAGCTTCATCTGGGGTACTTAAATGTGGTGGAAGTAATCACCGGGTTTTTGAAAGGCACTATAATTGCAGTATATATGAATTGTAGTTCAAACATGCAGGTGGGCAAGACTTTTAATTTTCTTTATTTTTATATAGTTCAACCTATTGTATATGTAGAATTCCCATTCTGCCAGGTGGTGGAAATGTAATCTTGGTCACTTTTCATCTTTTCTCTCCTCTTCTGAGGTTTTCATGTAAGCCCCAAAGGACCCCATTTATGCTGTGACACCAGGAGACATCTGGTCCTATCTGCCATCTAACCATCCACTGAGACATCCACCAAGAGTTGGACTCTTGTTCCTGGGTCCACACAGTCACACCTGTCATCCCTCATTCTCATGGACAAGAGGTCTGATTCTCTCTGTATGTCAGATTCAGTCCCCACTCCCCAGCTCCTCCTGGGCCACATGGAGCCACAGAAGACTTGGTGAGGCCAAGGTCCTGGTTACATACATGGAGAGAGCCACTCTTGTCAAGCAATGGCAGCTAAGAAAACTGCAGCTGAGACCAGATATCACTGAAACCAGCACCATTTGATGATACACTCAGAATTGATAGCCAGCAGAAACAGAAGAAGTCTTAAAGGCCCAAGACTGATTAAATCCCTCTAAAAAGGGAGGGGTTTTGCCCCAAACTGTCAGAATCTTTAGACACTGACCCCTCTACTTCTGATCACTTCAAAAAGGCAGCTGTCATGAAAAGCTCTGCCCAATTGATCTTGGAAGAGACCAAAGATCCTCTACTGCTTGAACATCATAGACAGTAAGCTTAGGGAGCCAACCCAGGCCAAACTGAGGCCTCATCTCAACTGTGCATCCACAGCCTGGCTTTGTGTTTGGTTTGTCATCTTCCTACCCCCTGTTCTAGTTTGTTGTATGACTTGTCTTTTGCTTTGCTTTGTGTGACATGTAAGAAGCCAAGTTAGACACAGGATGAAATGTCATTGAGTTTGGAATCCTAAACCTGCTTTATCATTATGCTTACCTTGCTTTATGACTGAATAAATCTGACATGTGAAAAGACATAGCTCATGCGTGAGCCTTCATAGCATGTTAATGGCAAAACACGATGCCGTTCTTTCTGCATTAGGATTTGCTTCTTGCCCAGGATTTCCTGGAAAGCAAAGCATAGACCTCTCTATTCAGTCCCAAGAATCTGTGTGAGGATTCAACTGTCCTCCTCAGGGCTTCAGTCTGGGGCAGAGAGAGTGGCAGAGTGACTCTTTCAGGTCTCATATCTACATATTCACTGCTTTGAGACTCAAAAGGAAAAGAAAAGAAATATTTTCTTTTTTCAACTTTTTAGTTACAGAAAATTTCAAACATAGGCAAAAACAGAGAAAATATAATGAACCACATGTTCCTGTCACCCAGGTTTCACAGTTAACTACTCAAGCCAAACTTGTTTCATTTATACTCCCACCAGTTCCCACCAGTGGCATTTTAAAGAAAATCCCAGGTATCATATCGATCCATTTGTAAACATTTAGGTAATTTCTCAATGATAGGATTATCTCAAAAAGAAAAACACAATACTATTATTACAGAACACCAGTAATAATTTTATCATCAAATATCTGTTTAGTGTTCACATATTTTACACTTCAGAATCTGAGAACTATTTTGTTTTTAAACAGCTGGTTTGAATTAGGATCAAAACAAGACCATTGCATTGCTATTAATTAATAGGTCTTATAAATGTATTTTTATCTGCAGGTAATTGCTCCTTAAGTCTCTGTGCCTCTCCCAACAAAAACAAGAAAAAAAGAACAATAAATAAAAAATTCTTTGCTTGAAGAAACGAGATCCTTTATCCTATGTATTTTCCTCTTTTTTTTTTTTCATTAGTTTCAGAGGTAGAATTCAGTGGTTCATCAGTTGCATACAACACCTAGTGCTCATTACATCATGCGCACATGTACCCATGTGCATCATTACATCACCCCAATCCTATACCCACCTCCCCTCCATCAACCCTCAATCTGTTTCCTGGAGTTCAGGGTCTCTTAAGGTTTGGGTCCCTACCCCTGTATACCTTCAAGAAATCCTTATCTGTGCTCTAGGTGGGGCACACCCCCACTCCCACCTCCCACATTCATCAGACATCCTCCTTAATCTCCTCTTCAAACTCCTTACCATTGCCACCTGTATTTATGCATGACACCTAAGCCCGGACTGGCATGTTTTAACACAAAACAAACTCATTTCTTCAAGTAAAGCTTAAAACAGGCATTGCTGATCATGTGAACAGTGCTTCTCCTTCATACAGTGATGGATAGAAGGACCTAGGATCTTGCGTCCCTCCTTGTGCCATTTGCCTTTGGAGTTTGCCGACTGGACTTCTCATTCTAGCCAGCCAACCAGTGGGAGAGGGAAAAGGAGCATGGTTTATCCTCTGTGGCAGTGGTTTAATTTTTAATGCACCCAGCCTGGATATGCTGTCCCTCATCTCCACTCACACCCTATAGCCACTCTGAACGGAGAGAAGCCTGACACTTAAAATTTTGTTGTGTGCCAGGAGAAAAAGGAAATAGGGTTAGTCTAAAATCAGGTAGTCTCTCTTTTCTCCAAGGGTTATTCTTTAGAAGGGCGAAATCCAAAATAATGACTTTTTATCCCCTTCTCTTATTCTGCTCTCTTATCTCTTTGCCAGTTAATATACTTAGATTTTTTACATTTACCTCCTTTGACCAGGTAGCATCATGGTGTCAAAGGAAGTACTAGAGTTGAGGAAAAATAATATCAGTTATAATTTCAAAAATTCTGCCCTCCATGCAATGTTGTTATTTTTTAAGGCAGGCTTGCAGTGTAGCTGGATTGAGTTTGGATCTTTGATCTACCATTTTCTAATTCTGTGAACTTGGTTATTTTAATTTCTCTGAGATTTGCTTCCTACATCTTAACACTAATCATGTTTTGTTTTGTAAAACTGAAGTAAAAGTGAAATAAAATAAGCAAAGGTTTTAATATAACGCCTGATGTAAGGTAGAATATCCATAAATGGTAGGTAGTAATAGAAAAGCAAACAATGAGTTTTCTCAGACTGTTAAGTCATTCCCCTTAACTTTAAGGATGGTACTAAAGATCAAGCCTCTAATATAGATAGGTAATTTCTGAATGTGGCCATCAAAATCCACCTGTAAAGTTTTGAGTACCTGTCTTCTCATCCTAAGTAAGAACAACCACAAAAATCAGAAGCAACAGAGTTAAATGAGCCTCAAAATGATATTAAACTTTGTTATGTTGAATACTATAGGTGGTACCATGCATATAATTCACATTTTTAAATGGATCATTTCCTTTGAAAAAGGAATCGCATTAGAATAGTGTTTACTGTTGTTCTGGTTCTTGCTCTTTCGTTTTGCTTTGCTTGAATTTGTCAACTATGTGCCCCAGCAGTCCATGCAGCTGAACCTCCAGATGCCTGGAAATGAGAATTCATCAAGGTAACTCCTGCTTTGCCCTTCACCACTGCCAGCCTGAGGATCCAGCTGGAAATAAGAGCAGCTGCTCATGGTGCCCTAGTTTAGGACACTTCAAACACAGCTTTAGCTTTATCCTGTTTTAAGTACAGACATTTCAAGACCCCATGGAATGGGACACGACCCATCTACTTTATATTTGGATGGGACTTTACTGAAGTTGGCTGCAAGGGTGGGGGAGGGGAAGGAAGAGCTGGAGTAAGGACCTTCTGATGCCAGGTACACGATAGCTGTATTTTTAGAGTACCTTTCAATTCCAAGAATGCGTCCACTCTCTCTCAGTATTCTCGGTCATATCTGCCCCTCAAAACTTAGGTGGTTTTAAAAAAACAAAAAAGTTAGATGTGGTGTTTCACTTGAGTTGAAAGAAGGTGAATCTGGCTGGGAATTGGACCTGTCCAACTTTGAGAGTTACTCTCCTCACAGAGAACCTTTCTTCCTAGGGTAAAAGGGAGTCACCATTCCACTGCTCTGCTAACGGCCTATTTTTATGTTCAGGAAGTAGAGTTATTGCAGAATCATGAGAATTGGATATGGAAAGAATTCACGAAGCGATCCATTCCAACTTCAGGCCACTTCAGAAGAATTTTTAGTCCGCTCTCCGATGGTGATTAGGCCACCACATTCCCCTCTCTCTGTGCGTGGAACTGATTTCACCCAAGACTAAAATTCTGTTAATTTCGTAAACAAAAGCAGAGAGGTATGAACAGACTATTCACAATTATATTTATATAGATTTGCTTCCCATGAAAGAGATTACATTTCTATAGCTATTTTCTTTCACAGTACAGTCACATTTTGGTGAACGAAACCCCAAACCACCAGGTATCGATGAAAATATATACATGTTAAAAATTAAATTAAACAGGGGCACCAGGGTGGCTCAGTGGGTTAAAGCCTCTGCCTTCAACTCAGGTCATGGTCCCAGGGTCCTGGGATTGAGCCCCGGCATCGGGCTTTCTGCTCAGCGGGGAGCCCGCTTCTTCCTCTCTCTCTGCCTGCCTCTCTGCCTACTTATGATCTCTGTCTGTCAAATAAATAAATAAAATCTTTTTTAAAAATTACATTAAACAAAAATTCATTATAAAGTACTTGAATATTAGCAAACAATGAGACTCCAGTCAAAATATGTGTGACATAATACAGGATTTTGATAAGATATTGGAATCTGGCCATTATAACCCCAAATATCTATATGAGAGCCAAAGTTGAGTTATTGAGCCAGAATGTCAAGGGGGGGGGGTGAATGAGATCTTTAAACCAGCCTCATCTTAAAGATAAAATTAGGATCTATAGAAATTAAAGGACTGGCTTAAGGGCTCCCAGAAAATTATTAGTAGGATTCTTTAGTGACTAACATACCAGGGGACTCTGCACTGTAGAATACCACTACCACTTAATTGCTTAGAAACTCTACAAATATCTGATTAAAGTTTCCAAGCATCATTGTTACCAGATAGCTTCAATGAGATTTGGTTCAACATCTGGTGAACGAGAAGTCTCTGAAGAACCTATAATTAAATTAAGTTTGTGGTGAAATGGTTGGAATAGGGAAAAGGACCTACTTAAAAATACCTTGACCAGGGGCGCCTGGGTGGCTCAGTGGGTTAAAGCCTCTGCCTTCGGCTCAGGTCATGATCCCGGTGTCCTGGGATCGAGCCCCGCGTCGGGCTCTCTGCTCAGTGAGCCTGCTTTCTCCTCTCTCTGCTTGCCTCTCTGCCTACTTGTGATCTCTCTGTCAAATAAATTAAAAAAAAAAAAAATACCTTGACCTTACAGGAAAATGGCATTTGAGGATGGAAATCAACAGTGCAATGTTTTAGTACCATATCTGCCTCTGCATTGCTGGGTGAGATATGGTAATTACTGAACGTCTCTAAAATGAAAGGCTTTAATGAAGTCATTCCTAAGACCCCTCTGAGAACGCCACTACTTTTCCCAGCATAGCTGTTCTTGCTCAATAAGTACTTATTAGAGAAATTTTGCACATATGTCAGTGTAAGATTCTTCCATCATATAAAGTTCAGAGCATGACTTTCATTAGAAGAAATTAATAAGGAAATGTTAATCAGGCATATTGATTTATTTCACAAACAACCAAACTCTAGATAACCTTTGTGAGGTTATGCCCTAATGTTCTGGAATAATAAATATATGCATTTAATGCTGAAAAAATCAAATACTTGAAAGACAATATAAAAAAGAAGTAACCCCCTTATTGAAATGGCTTGTATTCATAGTAAAATTTTTAGGCTGGGCATTTACCAACACGGAAAATGTAAAAGGAAGGGTAAGAAATAAAAGTAGGCAGAAAACTAAAATTTTGGGGAAATCCTTAAGTTGAAAAGTTTCTGCAATGTAGTCAAAGTCCTATGAAGGAAAGGGGACCTGCCTGTTGTCGACAAGTATGTTAATATTGCACAGAATATCTTGAACAATCCCCTTCCTGACTCGTTCCTCAGCAAATTTTTAAAAATATTTTATTTACTTACTGAAGAGAGAGAGTGATCACAAGCAGGCAGAAGGGCAGAAAGAGAGGGACAAACAGATTCCACAGTGAGCAGAGCCGACGTGGAGCTCGATCCCAGAACTGTGAGATCACAACCTGAGCTGAAGGTTGATGATTAACCAGCTGAGCCACCCAGACACCATGCCTCAGCAAATTCTTTTCAAAATCATATTTTGAGATATTTATCACCATGGAAACATGTTTGATTTATAAATTATGAGACATGATAAGTCATATTTGTTTTACAGAAACGAGCATCACAGTCAATATTTCTAGACGGTATTTTTTCTACCGTAAATTCTTATTAATATGTACTTTACATATTGAATTGTTTGATGATAAGAAATAGAGTTAGAATAAAATGTGGTTGAAATATATCAGACAGAAACTTTCATAACTTAGGGATGAACAGAAAAAAGTATGCCTTTCTGTCAAACTTTAGGTAGTTTAAGTCTTTTATCACAACCCCTATAACTCATGAGGGTACCCCCTCGTTTACACACTTGACTTTGTCCACTACACTTGCCTTTGATTACCTTTGAGGACAGAAACTATCTCATCCATCTTCACATACCCCAGGAAATCCTGTTTCCAAGACATATTACATCTTTTTCAATTAATGAATGAAAATTAAGTTATGTATTTTGGTGACATTATCACTATCTGTGAGAAGTTAGCAAAGTCCACCACCCTCTCTGATCCCAGATCTTGAACGTGAAGAATGAGAGTAACGATGATTACTCGGCTACCTCATAGGATTATTGTGTTAATTAAATGAAAGAGGCAGTGTGATTGTGTACCGTAATTGTAATTGGCTCTCTAAAGTGAATTATTAAGTGTGTTTTCTGCATGACTGTGCAATTTATCCTTCAGGCTGGTTTAGCTCAGAACATGATGTGGAGGATAGAAGATAGCACAGACTCACAGTCTGGTCACTTCCTTCTGTATCACACTGATCCTTCTCTAACATTGACCTTTCCTGTATCTGTTCCAGTTTGGTGCCTCCTCCACCACTAGTGGAATTAGTTTAAATTGCCTCTTTGACATCTCCTTGAGACATATCACTTGCCAAATAAATCCTCATTGGTTGATTTATTAACTTATATTGCTTTCATTGTCCTCAAGTCTGCCTCAAAGTCCTGCCCTTTCTAGTTTTGCAATTACTTTGGGGTGAACTATTAGAAGCTTTTTAGAACCCATACTGGAATCAGTATGTGGACCCATCACACTGGATTCAAATGCTCAACAGAGTCAGAGTATAACTTAGAGCCACTGAGGACAGGACTTTGGAAATTATTAGGTCCGCTGTTTTCAATGTAAGGATGAGAGAGAAAAGGGAGACAGAGAAAGAGGGAGAAAGGACATTGTTCAAGGTCACTCAGCTTATTAGTGGAAGAGCTGAAATTAGAACTTCAGTTTCTCAGCTCCTAATTTAGAGCTCTTTCCACTGAAACAATTCTGTCTCTTTTTCTAGTGTTAAAGTCTGAAATACTCAGAATTGTTCAATACCTTTAAATGGCCTGGTGCAAATTCCAAGGGCCATGAGGTTCATTCCTCCTGGGGTCACCCTGACACACAACCTTAAGCCAGCCACTTCAGACCAACCCAGGGAGGAGGAAGGGGCCTGTGTTATGGAGTGTGTGTACATTGGTTACTACAAGTATCTGCAGTTTTAAGAACTCTCTATGGATCGCATTTCCCTGCAAGTTGCACTGCAGTGACCCAGACACAACACTGACAGCTGTGGAGTAAATAAATAAAAACAGAGTATTTTGATCCTAATGGGAGGGGGAGGGGCGGTGAGAGCCTGGGGACAAGAAGAGAAAGGGGCAGACAGAATGAAAGCGCACAGCTGTGAAAAGAACAGATGCTGGCCAGGAGAGAGTGAGAGAGGGAGAAGGGAGGAGAGAGAAGATTAGGGTTCTGCCAATGTCAGAAATGTTGCAGCACTTGGAAAGGGATGCACATACTTGGGACAGGTGGGAAGTGTTTACATTAAAACCAGAATATCAAATGCCTTCCTGAATGCTAGCCAGATCATTAAAGACCCAAGTTGACCCAAGGGAAAAAGCTGAAGTCCTTGCCCAGGGAGCCCATTAAGGAGAAAGCCTCCTGAATTCTTTATATTCCATTCAAATACTGGCTATCAGCTGTGTGCATCAACACATTATGCTGTAAGCCAGGGGATCTCAAAGTGTGGTCCGGAGGCCAGTATCATCAGCATCACTAAAGAAATTGATAGAAAAACTAATTTCCTGGGACCACTCGGAAAATTTTAGATTTCCTGTCTGATTCAATAGGTGAGTCAGACTACTGAATCAGAAATACTGGGGGTAAGGCCTCAAATTTGTGTCTTAACGAAGCTTCCAGGTGATTTTGATGCATACTCAAAATTGAGATCCCTTGTTCTCTTCGCATGATTTTGCTTAGCTTTCTCAGGCTTCTCCATAAACCCACCACCCCTAGTCAACATGTATCCACTAGACCCTGCACCTTGGTCAGTCTGGGTTCTGCAGGATCCATGCTCTGACATCGCCAAGCACAATTTCCCCATAGAGGCAATAGAAGAATGAGACTGTACGCCTTGTACCTCCAGCAGCTATAGCAACAGACCAACTGAACCCAAAGGATAAAAACCTGAAATCTATGCATTGAGATTCCATCTAGTAAATGGCATCCCAACACCCCCCCGCCCCCCAGAGACTGGCCCAGGGCAAACACAGCAGCCTCAGTCTCAAAGCCATTTTAAATAGCCTTCAGCAGCACCTTTTGTTTACAGAACACAAAATATTTTCCTTTAATTAACTGAACTTGAACACATCAGTGTCTAGAGATTTGGAAAATTTAGCAGAAGAAAGTTTGGTTAAACATAAAGAAAAACGTATTCTCTACTCCCTTGACATTCTTTGTAGGTGTTACTGATATAGTAGCTACGAATCAAGAGATCTAGCTTTTCAGGCTACCTCTTCTACTATCTGTGACCCCTGAACAATACTGTGACTCTCTTCTGACTTTCCCCTCCTATAAAATGAGAAGCTTGATTAGAAAGGATACTTAAGGTCTTCTTTCAGCTCTACCAGATAATATCTTTATAGTAGAGCCGGCTGTAGTAGAGCCAATTAGAGCAATTAATTAGGTGAAGGTTCTAAGTTCAGTTCTCTGTGTGGTCTTCAGGTTTGGCTCAGCATGGCCCATCCTCCTTTAATAAACATTGCTTTCTAAAGGACTCTGGTGATTGAGTGTATGGCATTGCAACAAGATATCAGTCACCACTTGGGGGTAAATGACTCATTTTCTGTACATACTGCTTTGTACCCAAGAATGTTATGGGCTCAATTGGAAGAAAACCGCAGAAGTATTATCAAAGAAGCTATCTTAGAGGTACACCAGGAAAGAGTTTATACGCCCAGGAAACCATATCCTGACCTTTTCCAGGAGGTTCTGTCCTTATGTCAAATACCTCAACAAGACTAAGGTGCCAAAAAATGTGATTCTAAAATCACAGAATGTTAGAACTAGAAATTCCTTAAAAAAGAGAGTGGGAAAGAATGACTACTTGGTCCTAACCCTGTGTCAGAAACTATGTTACATGCTTTACCAAGACTATTTTACTTTGCTGAAAAATATCTAGGCTTATCCTTCCTAGTTCACTGATGGGAAACCAGAATTCTCAGAAAAGAAAACCAGGGGGACAGGTCACATGATGATGTAGAAGCAGACTCAGGACTAGATTCCCAGTCCAATCTGTTTTGTTCCCTTTCCTGATATACCCCGCCTTTCAACTCACTCACTTCCAAAGGCCTGTTACCCTTCCAGAAAAATTAGAGGTGATGCAGAAGTGCGAAAAATTTAAAAGGGGAAAAAAAAAGCAAAAAAAACCTTTTTGATTTCCCACTGCTACTGCCCTCTATAAAAATAACTGCATTTTAGAAGTGGGGAATAATAAAATCTCTGAAAATAGTTAAGGATTAGCTCAAAAGAGCACCCAGGCCATCATGTCAGTGGATCTCCAGAAAGGCTTTGCTCTACCAGATTCGGGGATCACAGCAGCCACAGTTTGGAAACGCAGAATAACAGTGACAGAAAAATGTGCCCATTGCTTACTATGTGTCAAGCACTGTGACACTGCTTAACTTAACCCTCAAAGTAACCCATTCAAGGGACTATTATCACGGCCATTTCAGATTGGGGAACCTGGGATTTAGCAGTTACACAACGCACCCAAATTCAAACAGCTTATAAGTGTCCCAAGCAGCATTTGAACAAACTTTAATTCTAGACCCTGAGCTTCTCACCACTATTTTGTACTCCCCTTGGGAACTGGTGATGATAGTTAATACTTATGCTGTCTTTTGGGGTTTATAAATCTTAATACCCCCATCCTATTTAATTCCTGTAAAAATGTGGGAAGATGTCATGGTAGGAATCGTTAAATCCTGTGCAGGAGGTAAAAACACTGAAGCCATGTGAGGCTAAGGATCTGGTCTTGGGTTTTAGGTGGAAAGTGCAGAAAGAGAAAATCTGAGCCCTGGGACACTACATTTTTTCCTTACACCACAGTGACAGGCTAGGCTAACGAAGCAGGGATCATGGAGATACGTCACGGTCAAGCCTCAGTCAGAGTCACTGCACAGGGAATTATCTGAACACCACCCCCAACTCCCTGACCTTGAGGAAAGAGATGTGCTAGTTCTCTGAAGTCATCATAGTGTAATACTAAATACACTCTCCTCTTCCCACTGCGTCACATGCGGACTGGCACAGGCAGAGAGACCCTAGTTATTCCTCTAAATATAAGAGGGGGAAGGAGAATGGAAATCACAGAAGATGGCTGGTCTTCCTGGCAACCTGTGTTGGCTTCTTATTTTTCTATCTATAAATGAACTAAGGAATCTTTAAGCTCTGACATTTGCTGGTTGCACTGGCCTTGGGTGGTAGTTTAAAGGGGGGAAGTCAGGGCTTCTCTGCTTCTCCCTTATCGTAAGCTCCTCCATTACAAGATGACGACTGCCATCCCTGTTGGTTCCCCTCCACCAAGTGCCACACCTCGCCAACTCTGCTGAATGCGTTCTCATCAGGTTTTCTGGCAAAATATGTCTGGTGGTCTGATGAGTCCACATCACACATTGAAGTACATTTCCAAGACAGAATATAAATCATTATAGGAAATTTAATCCTTATCCAACATTGATTTTTTTTAAATGTCCCCTTTTTATAAGCAAATGTCACAGATGCTGGATTTCTTATTCCTAAAAACAAAACAAACACCTAACATTTTAAATGAAGTGGGGGAGGTTTATATGAACACAGTTCTTGAATTATTCCAATGCTGATTATTTGGAAAGTCTTCATTGATTTTTAATGGAAAGTAAAATTATTTTGCAATCACTCCACTGCTGCCTTAAAATGTCTAGAGTTCATCTTTTCCTTTTTTTTTTTTTTTCTTATGCCTGTACTTACTGGCCATCAAAACTCTATATGTTACATACTTGTAAGCATACACACACATTTTGATATGCACACTGTCATAAAATGCTAAGTTGTAAACGCATAAGCTCTAATATAAAGCTCCAAATGCAAAGGCTGTTATGAACCTCTTCTCTTTTCTGTTGTTAAGAGCTCAGGCAACATTTTAACATGACGGGCTCTTATTTTCCATGCCTCTCAAATGGCAATAACCATTTTTACCCTGCCTTCTCTAAGATCTCACAGAATTGTTATAAAGATTAGAGTGAATCACTTACATTAAACAATTTTGAAAACTATATGGCTCATGTACATGTGAGGCATTTTTACTACATTTATTTCTCTTTTTTAACCTCCTCCCCAATCTTTGTTCCACATAATGCGAGTTTGCCATCCTATTGTGGATATTCTTCTCTATAACCCAGCCTTATGTCTTATGAATATGCAACTATTTAGTTTTACTGCACAAGTCTTTTTGTTATTATCACTTATTCTCTTAGTTACCTTACTGTGTCATTGTTTCAAAAATTATAGGCTAGGTGCCAAGCTTTATTAAGAAGGTGCAGATGATAATACTGTATTTATTTGTTAATGATTAAAAAGAGTTATTTTCCTTTTCATTCACCTTTCTATTAACTTATGGTTTTTATATGTTTTTTATTGAAAATATCACATTCAATATTTTCATCTGAATATTTATTCAAGTAGCCTATACTATAAGACCCAGACCAGACCCTGATAATAAATGTGTTGCCACATCAATTATATATATTTTTTTCCTTTTGCAAAGAATAAAGGAGGCAGGAATCACTGGGACCACTTGATATCTCTGCCTGCAACAGCCATCTTAAATGTACTCAATTAGCAATTACACATAGATACACACGAAAAGGAAAGCAATATCTAAGGCCAACAAAAATTTTCATTGTTTTACTTAGGCAAGGGTGACAGCCATAAGATATTGGGAAAGAAAGACATTTCTTCGCTCTGAGCCTCAGTGTCTTATCACGAAGATGAGGTTAATAATACCTTTTATTATACCTTATGGGTGAGTACGGGGAACAATTGTATAAATGGGTAGGAGTGTGATTGATAAACTGTAGAAAGTGATCCAGAAGGGAAAGAGTGTATTGTGAATTCTTGGGTGCTGGTAGCGTTTGTAGGTAGACCTAAGCCAGGGACCAGGGTGAGCATTCACAGTCCGTGAATCATCCCTCAAGCCCTCAGTCCCAGTGTGCAAGACAAGACTGGGCTATTCCTTCATTTGTTGTGGCTTTATGCCCTTTCAAGCCACGCCTACCTATATAAGAATGAAGTTCTTATAAGAACTTATGAGAAATTCATTTGAAATGCTTGCTTTATTGGGAATACCACTTGGGTCCAACCCTTTCATGATAAGCCCAGGTTGATTTTGTTAAAGGCTTGCAACTGGTTTCCAGACCTGCCCTTACATAACCCCAGTGAGTCCTAAATCAGCCTCAAACTTTAACAATGACAGCAAACTTGCACATCAGGGCAAAGAGCCCCTGTTCTCACCAACCTTCAATCAGCATAGCTTGGGCATCCAAAGTGACACAAAAGGAACCAGTGTTTCACCATTTAACAACCAAGCAGACCTCATTACCATTAGCCAGTTTAAGAGCACAGAGACCACAAAACTACCACTGTGTATACCGCAGCAGGTAAGGCACTGATTCCCGGCTTCTGGATCATCACAGGGCCAGGGAAATGTTGAAAAGCACAAGGCCTCGGGTAGCCTCCAGGAGAACTACTGGAATGTTGTTTATCTTCAGACCGCAACAACTGGCCCAGCGTTTCACAACAGGAAGGTCTGTCCTGGAGCTCAGACATTGAAGGCTTAGAGAAGCGAGGCCTGAAATAACCCCCACTTCTCTTCTGCCTCTGTCTCTCTACCCTCCTGGACCCCCCTTCCTGGCTCAAGAGTTCAGATTTAAAAAAAAAAAAAAAAAAGGCACAGCCAGGGCTGTGACCTTGAAATAGATACAGCTTTCCTAGCAGCTTGCTGTGAACCTGATACTCTAGCTGGGATGGAATACAGCCTGATCCAACGGCGCTTGAGATGATGGGGAAACCAGAAACTGTGTCTTCTTTTATTGTCTTAAGCCCTTGGTTCATAAAAATTACCCCCACCGCTTCCCCCCCCACCCCGAGTCTACCTTTTTAGAAGTTGAGATATAATCTCTCAGGTCTCTTGAATGAGAGAAAGAAGAAACTGATTATGATTCGAACTATAAAATAACTGTCAATGCCTGGTAATATCATTTTAGCTCCATGTGATTTGGGAAAGTTAGTTTTAAAAAGTCCTAATAAGTAGCTCTGTGATCTTGGACAAATCACTTAGCCTCTCTAAGCCTGTGTGAATGTCTGGAGGAGAGAAGACGAGGCCTGTGGAGTGGGAAGATTGCGTGAGTCCTGCACGTTCCAGCTCCCGGGATCTCTGCATCAACCAGGCACAGAGCACAGAACTAGGAAGAATCTCGGTGGCTTTGTTCTTTAATGTGATAGAAGCAGACTGATTGAGAAAGGAACCTTTACAGAGCAGGCCCTGAGCAGGCTCCTGAGCCTTCAGACTTGGAGGAGGGACAAATGGATCTGTGGTATTTGTGACCAAGTCTCATCTGGGTTTACACAACCTACTTCAATGCAGCTTCTCTTCCCTGAGGAGAGAGAAGAAGGAAAGCTAGGTCCAAGGAAAATGTTCTTTTTCCAGACATGCTAGGATGGAGAAGTACTTGACCTAAAGACAAGTGACTCGATCCTAATTATTTCAGAAAAACATAACCACTCCAAGCCCAGCTCCTTTTTCGGGACACTGAAGCCCTCTAGGTGGCCATAGTATGCCTACTTCGGGACAAACTGAAGTCATTCATTTATTCAGAAAGCAAGTACCATTGCCCTGTCTTAAGGCCTAAGACGAGTCATACATCTTGCACTCAGGAAAGGCACAGAGAAAACAAACTGGTAAAAGAAATCGTCTTTCATATCAGGCAAAGTAAAACACAGGTACAACAGGTGATGGAGATGGGGAGCAGAAAAAACACAAACAATTAATTCCAATTGTAGATTTCAAAAAAGGCCTTCAGGCACTCAGTGCTCTAGGGGCCTGACATAAGGGACAGACAGGTTTTGATAGGGATAATTAAGGGGTGATCTCATTTCAACTTGAAGTCAAAGCAGCAGCAAGAGTGTGAAGAAGTGAGAAAATATGTGTGAAACTTGTGGAAAACAGTGACAAACTAGACTTGAGGACATACGGATTGTTGACCACACCTTTCCAATGCCTCCAGAAGGACTCCCATTTTCAAACTGCCCCATAGAGCACCTTCTTTATGAAAGCCGCATTATGAGGAGGTTAAAAACACAGTCCCTTGGTCCAGTTGCCTGGGTTTAAGAGCCAGCCCTGCCACTTACTGGTTGTAAGACTTTGAAGAAGTTGGCTGATGCCTCTACACCTCAGGCTCCTCTTCCCATGAAATAGGAATACTAATACTACCTGTTGTGAGATGAAATAATGAAGGAAGGTAAAATACTTGGTATAGTGCCAGGCACATAATAAGGATCCAATGGTCCTGTTTTGGTTATTTGTCTCTTTTAGTTCCCTTATTAGATAAGTATCCTAAAAAACAAAGAACCATCTCTTCTCATTCTACCCTATAGGCCCAGAATTTAGAATTGTGTTTTTGCACAAAAGCAGGATTTCTATAAACACTTAAATGAAAGAATGAGTTCATTAATCATAAGTGAACAGTTCACATGTAAGTTTTCCTATTACTGGGATTCGACTTGGATTTACATCACTGAGCTATATAACTGTCTTAAAGCTTTTATATTTTAAAAAAAATGGTAGCAGACATTCTGGTCGTGGTGAGGTGTGCTCAGGAAGACATCTGGAGAGTGTCAAGACATGGGTAGAACATCCTAAGAGCTAGTGCGCTGCACATAGTCTGGCCTTTCTCTCTGGAGGATGTATGTTTGATCTGTAACAAAATTCTAACTGTAAAATAAGAATAATTACAGTGACTGCTTAATAGGGTGAACTTATTAAATGACTCAAAAAGCAAAAACAAAAGCAAAAAACCTTTGAAAAAGCATTTGGCTAAAACCCAGCAGGATAATGAAGGGTCCACAGGGAATTGCAAGACACAGTACCAATCCAAATAAGCCACTTGAACAAACTCCCAGGTGATTTTTTCACATTCTGTACAGATTCAGAATCAGAGATGAAAAAGAAAGGTCACTATTAGCAGCTAACATGTTAATCAAATTTTCCAGGTATTTATCACATGTATTTGAAGACAGAGAATATATAGATAACTAGTCCTTTTGAGTAAGAAATGGGTTGCATAAAAACACTCACTCTTTTCTAAATTTCCATGCAGGCTAGCTTAAAAAGTTTAATAGCAGGAGAGAGTAAAAGGTAAGGACGCAAAATATAAACCCTATACAGAATGGATGGAGATTTTTAGAGGAACAAATGTAGAGAACTCCAAAAAAAAAAAAAAAAAAAAATGCTGTGACAAGTATCTTTGTACTAATGGCTTTGGAAATAGGTTTGAATACGTTTCTTCCATGGTCCTGGACCTTCCATGTTCTGCTTTCTGCTGGACACACTCTTCCATCACATCTTCTGGCCTAAAACCTAATTACCTCTCAAAGTCACCCCTGAAGGCTACCACTACCGCCATGTCTTCTGCCGTTTCGATCACAGCATGTGGCATAACCCGCATCTCTGCTGACCTCAATTTCCCCTTCCATCAAGAGCCCCCTGAGGCCAGGGCGTTGCTCGTGTTCACTGCTAACCCCACCGTGACAAAAGAAGCCAATACGCAGTAAGTACTAACATACCATCTGTGGAATTTCCGAATAAATAATAATAACAATAACTGCCCAGCTTCGAAACTCTGGGTGGCAAACTCCGAGAAGGATAGCACACAAAGCAGATCATGCTTCTGAGTTCTACGTGAAGTTTCATGCACATCCTAGTGGCTTCGCTGTAGTCTTTTTGTTTGACAAAAAAATGTCTGAGGCCCACTGAAGCATGCAGAGACTGTAATTTTGCTGTGTCGATCTTAGCTGAAACCGAGGTGCATTTGCATGAGACGGTAATCACTTAACTGCCTGCTGCTAAGAACACTAATATTTTGGCCTTTCCAGACAGGCTGGAGAATGTGATTAGGAGCCATTTGAAAAATGACACCCCACAGTCAAATGGAGCTTTGCGGCCTCTTCTTCAATCCCAGCTTCTGATCCTTTAAAACCTCCTTTAGAAACATTTTTTTTTCCTTTTCTTATGGATGTTTATAAAAAGGCGCGAATAAGAACTCTCTTCTGAAACTACCAGTACCTGCCAAATTATCCACTATTTATTTAGGCAATATTCAAGTCTCTGTATTTAAAATAAACCTAAAATCTTTCTATATTGAACCAGCCAATGAATTCTATGCTAGATTATGTAGCCACTCATTATTCTTCTTTGTCAAATACATATAAACAGAAAATTATGTCATGAGTTTTGTCCTGACTTTTGGTCTTCTGCCTATCTTGCTGAGTCTTTACAGATAGCATTTGTCTCAGGCAGTGTTTTCACAGTGCCATTATTGGCTAATAGAATCTCAGGTTTGGGCAGGAACTCGATGCTGGATCTTCTCTATGTAGTTTTCTGCCAAATGGCTGTGGAATTTATGATGAAGAACTAACCAGCTAACGCACTCAGTCATTCTGGGGAGCAGCTCACCCACCTTTGAACAACACTGGCTATTTCACCTTGTGAAATCATTTTTTCTGGAGCTTCTATAATGCTAGCTTTAACTTATCCCTCAGGGCTGCAGAGCCTAAGTACAATCTGTCCTCCTGGCCGGCCCTTCAGAAACCTGAAGATGGTAACAATAATTCCATTGAGTCTTCTGCAAGTGACTCCCTCCCGGGAAGTCATTTGAATCATGCTCCTCTGAGGATTCCTCTCACTGTCAGGGTCAAAAGTCTGGTCCCTAGATCCGAGAGCAGCCATCCACATCTTTTCTGACAAAGCAAAAGAGCAAGACCATTATGAATGTCCCTCATCCGTTAATGTGAGCCCCACATCTCTTTCCTTCATCTTCTATTTTCTATTCAGCTTTCAACTTGACCTTTTAGCTCATTCTTTAAGTTCATACGCTCATCCTATTGCCTTTTCTCACCCGTGCTTTTAAAATGTGTAGCATATAAGGTGTTTCCAAACATAGGTGTTTCATTCCAATGCAATGAAATCTGCAAGATGGTCATATAGGATCCTTACTGGAGCTTCTGCCTTGCTGTGGGTCAAATAAACAACTTCATATTTGCCATTCTGGGTAACTTTCATCACTTTAAATCTGCCTTCTGTCTTCTTTGCAAGAGTGCATTGAAGCTCTGAGGAGATTGGTATCACACCATGCAGAAACATTTGTGGCCTATACTGTATCAGTTGTGGAAGCTGGTATTAACCAAGAGGTGTCTGTCTCTACCTGCCAACATCAATGTCCATGTGTTTCTCTGCTTTTCCTTCTCTCTACCTCTCCACCTGTACACAAGATCTCACCTCCACCAGAAAGTAAAATAGACATCCCACCCTTAACATATCTCACATCAATTCCTGATATGCCACAGCCTCAAACCTCCTTCTTCAGTTCTTCCATACTCCAGAAATGGCACCCCTATCCTTCTAGTAGCTCAGGCCAAAAATGGTGGACTTCTCTTTGACTTTTTCTCATACTCAATATTTATTCTATCCTAAAACCCTGTTGTTCTTATCTTCTAAATGCATCCAGAGTCCAACCACTTATACTGGTCTACATTGCAACACTCTGGTCTAAGCCACAATCCTGTTTCACCCGGATTATTGCAGTAGCCTCCTTACTGCTGCCTCTGCTTCCCCTTGAGCACTATGAACTATTTTACTCAGAGTATCTAATGTGATCCTGTTGAAAATTGAGTAAGACCATGTCACTCTTTGTGTAAAACAGTAAAAGGCTTCTCACTTCACTGAGAGTAAGAGCCAATGCTTACAATAAACCACATGGCCCTACATGATCTGGATACATGTGGTTCGTCTGACCTTGACTTTCCCTACTCACTCCTCACTCAGATATACTGGCCTCTTTGTTCTTTAAAAATTTTAAACCTATGTCTGCCTCAGGGCCTTTGTACTGAGTGCTGCCAGGTGTCCCCCTGGTTCAGTTTCTTGCCCCTTCAGGTCATTGCCCTAATGAGACCTCCCCTGATTACCATATTTAAAATCAACTATCTCCCTCCAGGACCCTTCAACCCACTTTACTTTTTTGTGTTTTTGTTGTTGTTGTTGTTGTTGTTTGTCTATTGCACTTTTCAATTTCTTAAGTATTCCTTTATTGAGTACGTGGGGTGGCTCAGCCAATTAAGCATCTGCCTTCAGCTCAGGTCATGATCCCAGGGTCCTGGGATTGAGTCGCACATCAGGTTCCCTACTCAGCAGAAAGCCTATTTCTCCCTTTCCTTCTGTTGCTCCCTCTGCTTGTGCGCGCTCGCTCTCTCTCTCTCTCCTCCTCTGTTCAATAATTAAATAAAATCTTTAAAAATATATTCCTCTATTGTGTTTATTTTCCCTTCCTTTCCCTCTGGTCGCATCATCAAAATCCTTCATGAAGTCAGAGATTTTAATGTTTTCTCTTCCTTTTTTTTTTTTTTTTCTTTTTTCATTAGTATACCCCAAGTAGCCAGAACAGTATCTGGCTCTTAGTCAGCACTCTCGATAAATATTCACCAGTTGAAATCCCACAAGTCTCTTGCTATGTATTTCACATCACATACTGCTTTGACATTGCCTTTTGCTGACCGAGTGACTTTTTCAGGGTCTCAGGACCCTCCAAAGAGATGCACGGATGATTTCTGGATACTTCCCACACCACACCAGAGCTGTCTTTGGTCTCCTTTGTGCAGACATGATACAGCACCACTCCTTATCAGTGTGATCAGTACTCTGAAACCTGCCAGAATCCATTCAGGAAGTAGGCTCCTGGTCAGCTGTAATTGCAGATCACCTCATCTGAGGGAAGTGGAGTGTTTACCCACTCACCTTTCATCTTGTTGAGTGGGGGAGTCACGTCCTCAGAAACCTTCCCGAGCCTCTTACTAGTTTGGCTACCTCTCTTCCTCATCCTCAGATTTTTAACTCCTCATGGTCGATATGGAGACCAGTCTATGTTTAACACTCTGCCAACATCAGTCCATGCCAGAACCCTCATTACTGACTTCCAAAAGACCGAGGCTCTTCCAAGTCCCCCAAGATTTTCTCTGACATGTTTTTCTTTATCTCTTTCTTTCTTTCTTTCCCCTCCTCCTCCTCCTCCTCCTCCTTATTCTTCTTCTTCTTTTTTTCCAATCTCTGTCATCAGCTTCAAAAAACCTATTTTGAAACAAAAAATTGAGGCTCTTCTCCTTCCTGGTGTCTGAGCTTCTGCAGTAACAATTCATCCTGAGGACATGAGACTAAAGTGAATAAGCCCCAGGATCCAAGAAATCAGAGGGGATGAACTCATCAATTAATATTTAAGATCTTATTCAGTGTTCCAGAAAATTGGAAGGTTTGGAATCCTTGCCACGAAGGAGGGGTTAGCAAGCATTTATAATCTAGAATTCCCATAACCCCAACCTTTAAATCATCCAGGTTCTCCTGTTACAGAATCCCAAGACACATTCTCAGAAGACCTGGCAGAGTACCTTATTCCTGTACCATTCATCTCCCATCCAGGCAACATTACAGGATTCATTACTCCCTTCTGAGCTACCTCCTGTCTGAATGAGTTGAGATACTCACGTGTAAGTTATAAGAACTCATTTGGCCCCTAAAATCTCAGAGAGTAATTACTGGCCCTGCATAGAATTGTATCACCATATGGCTAGAGCATGTCCTAGGGATCCACACTCAGACCGTATCCTGGCAGGCTCAGAGTGCTGACGAAGAGGGAGGCTGGGTCTGTGTAAAAGGCACTCACTTGTTACAGTGGTCTGAGTAACTGGAAAGTGTTGGCATTCTCCTGGATTAAAAATGAGGATGCTATGAAAAAACACAGGCCAGAGCAGAAGGCTAGTCCACCTTTATCACTGTGTGAGCAAGGCAGATTTCCACCGTAAGAGGGCCTTCAAAATATGAAAATATTGAAATTGACCCATCATTATTAGTCATCTCCTTTTTTACTGATGCTCAAATTATGTGGTATTTGCTAAATCCTGGCCTCAAAATCAGATGAGTGAGACAGTGTGTGGCCACTCGGGAAACATCAGCGCGGCTCCAGGACTAGGGGCAAGCCAGTGATGAATAGAATAGTCAGAATGGGAAAGGCAGTATCAGGGCTCCAGTAAGTGGGTGCAACAAAGGAGCTGGTGAAAAAGAAAAATCCCAGGGTCTGGGAGAGACAAAAGGGAGGAAGCCTTAGCCGGGGGTGTTGCTTTTACTGCATTTCTAGCACCTTTCTCCTCTGCACCCAGGTTCTACCATAACCTGCTCTGAGCTCAGGTAATGCAAACTCATTTTCACATCAGCAAAAGGGATTAGGGAAGTAAATCTTCAGAGGAAAAACATATCCATGATGTATTTTAAAGTCGCGAGAAGTATAAATGATGTTTTTATCCACTCTTCTGTATTATTCATGCTTCAGTTCCCTGTCATGGCCATGCATAAATGAAACTGAACAAATGTTGTTTGGTCCACAGTGGCCCACAATCACCCTAGAAGCTGAAGATCAGCTGCAACTGATTCCAAAGACTCACAGAGTGTGAATGGGAAGGCCTTGGAGATAATAAAACTTAAAATCAAAATCAGAAGACTTCCACACTCTTTACAAACTCCCTTTGAGAAATAAAAATTCCCACACCCACACTTAATTGCATTTGAAATTCAAAGTAAATTAAAAATTGTGGCAAAAAGGCAATTCAGATCAACAGAACAAAGTATGCTGTTGTGTATTTATACCAGACGTTCCCCCTTGACCTATTATAGACCCTCCTTTGATAACTAAAGTGTAGATCAGGCAACAGCAAAATCCAGCTTGCCACCTGCTTTTAAATGGCCCATGAGCTGAGAATCACTGTTATATTTTTTAAAGGTTGAGAAAATCCAAAGAGGAATAATACTTCATGACATACTTCTGCCCCCAAAAATGATATGAAATTCTAGGTTCAGCATCCATGAACAAAGTTTCATTTGGAGCCCAACCATGCTCACCTGAATGGTCTGTATCTTGCTTTTGCACATGGCAACGGGGCAGCATAAGTATACAACGTTAGATCGTATAGCCTGCAAGGTCCAAAATACGCACCAGTGACACCTGACAGAAAAAATTATCTGTCCCTGGCATAAACCAATGCCCTCTTTTGAGGATAAGGAAACACAAACCCAGAGGCAAGCAGTACCTCAGGCTCCCAGCACTGGCATGTGGCAGTGATGATGCTGGGATCACTTAAATCTCATCATGTAAGGGCTTTTCTCATCATAGTCCGTGGCCTGGAGTCCCAAGGACCATAGGGTGCTAGCCAGTGACTGAGCGGGCCATGGTCACAAGACCCACTTTTGGGGGTCTTAGCATCAATGAATGTTTCCTAGAGAGAGGAGGAAAAAAATAGACAACAAAACCAAAATGCTGAAACTATTTATGAAGGTGTTGTGGCGAATTTATCGTGTCTTCTCATGTGTCCTGTTGGGTGACATGGCCATATATGGACCCTTCTTGTCTGAAGCGGATACTGCCCACTCTACAGTCAGAGTACCCATCTCCACCTCGTGGCTGAGATCTAAGAGCCACCAACGCTGGGGTGTGGAGCGTGTCATGTGAGGCAGAGCACTGGGAAAAGACAAAAAAAACAGAAAAACAAAAGGGAGGATCTGGGAGCTGGGGGGAGTCAAACTTGGTTTTCTGCTGGAGGCTACATTTTTATTTTTATTATTTTTTTTTTCCGACTGGCACGCGTCTTCTTTGTTTTGAATAATGGAGATAATTATACATTCAAGGGATCACACTCTAAACCCCTTGAACGATTAAGAAATCTTATTGCAGGCAATCATGAGAAAATGTACGGGAGGATTACCGGGAGAGACAATGGAAATCATACTTCTTCAAGTCGCTTGCTTAGCAGAGAGACCTAATCACTATTCTCCTCTTTTTCCCATGGTCTGATTGTTGATATTCCAGGTCTGTCTCAGGGAAAGGCCATGCCGTCTCCTAAAGCCTGTTCATGTGAAGTTAGAGGTTTGGATGGCTCCCTCTTGGGAAAGTGCTGCCTCAGTGATTTTGACACTGACCTGTAAGCTCCCACTTACCAGCCACTAGGAGCACAAGAAAACCTCTCATTATGTTCAGGCCTCAAAGTTCTTCGTGTAGGGGAAGGAATCCTGTGGGTCGTTTGCTTAATTTGACAAATATTTATTGAGCCGCTATCCCACGGCAGACGTTATTCTGGAAGCTGGGGATAAACCTGAAAAACGATAGTCCCTGACCTTAAGGGCTATGTCTACTCCATCCAGACAGATAGACAAGGAAGTCGAAAAATCAAATGTGTGTCATAAAGAAGATAAGAAAAGTAAGGACAGATGATTCAGGGGCTGTTTAGTGGAGCTGAGCGAATTTGAAGAGTAAGTGGAATTAACTTGGAAAAGAGGTTGGAGAAGGTGTGTGTCATGAAGCCGTGCAGATGAGGGAGATCATGGGTTGTTTATAAAACTAGGGTGGTGGGGGCGCCTGCGTGGCTCAGTTGGTTAAGCAGCTGCCTTCGGCTCAGGCCATGGTTCCAGGGTCCTGGGATCAAGCCCCACATCAGGCTTCCTGTTCAGCAGAGAGCCTGCTTCTCTCTCTCCCTCTGCCTGCTGCTCTGCTTACTTGTGCTCTCTATCTCTCTGTCAAATAAATAAATAAAACCTTAAAAAGAAAAAAAAAAACTAGGGTGGGACTGATCCAACCTTGGGGAGGGGAACCAGAGGCTGGTAAATTGGGAGGGAGAAGGGCAAAGGATGGGGTGGGAACATCTGTCAAAACCCAGCACTGAGCCTTATCCCGAGGATAAGGAAAGCATCCTTAGACTCTGAAGGCAATGCAGAGCCTCAAGAGTGTTTTTCTTTTTTTTTTTTTTTTTAAGATTATATTTATTTATTTGTTTCTTTGTTTGAAAAAGAGGGAGAATGGTAGAGAGAGTGGGAGCTGAGTGGTGAGGGAGGAGCTGGAGCAGAGGGAGAAGGACAAGCCGGCTGGGGAGCTGAGCACAGACCCCTACTCTGGTCTAGTTCTCAGGACCCTAGATCATGACCCTAGCTGAAATCAAGAGTCAGACGCTCAACCAACTGAGCCATCCAGGGGCTCTGCCTCGAGAGTTTCCACATGACAGTGGGTGATTGAACGACATTTGCCTCTTTTTCATGACCCTCATTAGGGACTATATATTTTGACCCACTGTGCCCTCATTTTCATGGTATAAAAATAATAACAATAATAGCTGGTACATATTGTATTAACATGTGCCTGCCACTGTGTTAAGCACTTTACCTGAATGTATATCATTTAATCCTTACAATAATCCTGTGAAATAAATAGTATTTCTGACAGATAAGGAAATTGAGGCACAGGTGTTAAATAACATGCCCCAAAATGCACAGGTTTGTTTGGGCTTTTTTTAAGATTTTTTTTATTCATTTGAGAAAGAGAGTGAGAATGAGCATGGGCAGGGGGCGGGGGACAGAGGAGAGGGAGAAGCAGTCTTCCCACTGAGCAGGGAACCCTACGTGGGGCTCCATCTCAGGACACTGAGAACATGACCTGAACTGAAGGCAGATGCTTAATCGACTGAGCCAACCAGGCAATTCCCAAAATATACAATTCTTTTTTTTTTTAATATTTTTTTATTCATTTGTCACAAACAGAGATCACAAGGAGGCAGAGAGGCAGGCAGAGAGAGAAGAGGAAGCAGGCTCCCCGCTGAGCAGAGAGCGGGATGTGGGGCTGGATCCCAGGACCCTGAGATCATGACCTGAGCTGAAGGCAGAGGCTTTAATCCACTGAGCCACCCAGGTGTCCCCCAAATGTACAATTCTTAAGGCAAGAAGCTGGAATTTAAATCAGTGCAGTCTTCCTCCAAAACTGAAGCTGAGCATGAGCCCAAGAATTAAAAAAACAGAAACAAAAAACAGAGCTTCCAACTCTGCCTCTCAGAGACTCTGCAATCATGGGCTTTTGCTGGCTGAAGCCTTCCCTTCATTTAAATGAGAAGGATGGGTTAATAATCTCCCACTTCAAGTCTAATATCAAGATATCTCATTTATTATGGTGCCTGGGTGGCTCAGTAGGTTGAGCATCTGCCTTCAGCTCACGTCATGATCCCAGGGTTCTGGGATCCAGCCCTGAGCTGGGGTGCCCACTGAGTTGCTTCTCCCTCTCCCTCTGTCCCTCCTCCCTGCTCATGTTCTCCTTCTCTCTCTCTCTCTTTCCAATAAATGAATAAAATCTTTTTTCAAAAAAAGGTATTTTATTTCTCATAGATGTCTGCAGAAAAAGAGGAGTTCAGCATAGCAATTTAATTCTTGCTGTTCCGAAGGCAAGAACCAAATTTACAAGAAATCAATGTTACAGCATACATATGATCTCTATCAGGGATAATTCCCAATCTCTCCTCCGCCCCCTCACCTTCTCAGTCTTTTTTCCCAAGGGTTGGGTGGGAAATCCAGTGACAGACTGATTTCCATAAACACATGTTGACTGTCAGTGGATCAGAAAATATAATATCTCTGGAACTTCTCCCCCCATGTCACTGTCATCAGGTTTTGTCTTCTTTATGGTCCATCAACAGTGACAATAATCCAAGCTTTGTTTTCTCTGTCAATTACACTTTAAGCTGATCAGAGTGGGATTTCATTAAGGAAAGATGAACAGCTCTGAAAAGGCAAGTGTTAAAAGCTAACAAAAGGGGGGCGCCTGGGTGGCTCATTGGGTTAAAGCCTCTGCCTTTGGCTCAGGTCATGATCCCAGGGTCCTGGGATCGAGGTCCTGGGATGGAACCCCACGTCGGGCTCTCTGCTCAACAGGGAGCCTGCTTCCCCCTCTCTCTCTGCCTGTCTCTCTCCCTACTTGTGATCTCTGTCTGTCAAATAAATAAATAAAATCTTAAAAAAAAAAAAAAAAAGCTCACAAAAGGATTCAAAGGATTCTATGTTATGAATGGCTAATATGTTTGGTAAATTTGGAGTGGCCAACAGGTTCCTTTTTCTGAGTTTATACCATGATCCATAATAGAGAATAGAAGTCATAACTAGAAAAGAAGAAGAAGGAAAAGGGGAAGGAGGAGGAGGGAGAGGGGGAAGAGAAAAAGGAAAGAAAGGGTATGAAGAAAGAAACATCTAGAAAAGGGTAGAGAACCATCTCGTGTTAGTTTCCTAGGGTTGTCAAGGCAGTATCACCCTTCAGTTGGCTTTTGATGCTGGAAACATAACTCAGTGGTCTCAGCTTCAAAATTCTCAGACTTCCTGGAACCACAGGTCTAAAGTCTTGGCAAGCTTGAGTCATGGCTTCAGTCTTTGTTTCTTTAGAAAAAAATCTGAAGAGCAAGTGATTTATGGTATGTTCTTGTAGAAGAGCTCTCCAACCACTGGCCACTGAATGGACTTTGAAATATGCCCACAGGGAGCCTTTATCCAAGGACAATCTCTGAGTGCTTATTATTCACTTTACTAGTGTAGAAGCTCTTTAATCATTGTCTCTGCATTTGCTTTAATCTACAAACTGTCAATTTATTAGCTTGTAATGTGCCTGAAGCTTCTCACCATCCTCCTGGAGAAAGACTAGTTTAAATTCAAAAGTTGATTCTAAAAGTCAGATTGGTATGAGAGGATAAAAAAGACAAAATAATATAACAATTGTAGTAGAAAATTAAATTTTATTTAGGAAAAGAAGCATTCTATACTTTAAGTGGAATAAAACCTCATATATAAATATATATTTGTGTACCATAAATATATATATTTGTGTACCATAAATATATATATGAGAACAACAGAGCATCAAGAAAAATAATATTTAAGATACAGGAGTCAAAATAGTACAAGACCAAAGCAGTAATGAGACAAATGTTAAAGAGAGAATGACATAAACAAGTCCAGGGAAAAAGGACTAAAGAATAGCAATGTCATTGTCTCCTGGATAACCTACAGACTGGCCACAGATAGTCTAATCACTAGAATCATTGAGCTCTACTTATGGGATTCCTAATTTGTTGCTATTTGTTTCATATCTCTTCCCAGGGCTGTTTCATTCTTAAGCAAAATGTTCACTCTTTTTTTTCCCTTACAGAGGAGACTTTAAAGATTACCTGGTTCAAATCATTCACTTTACAAATGAGGAAACAGGTCCCCAAGAGCTTAAAGTGAAACTTTCAAAGTCGCCAAAGTAGAAAGCACCACAGACAGGACCAAAATCCTGGATCTTCTAATGCTCAAACAACACTTCCTTACAAGGGCTCATTCCTCCTCTCAAATAATCACCACTTTCCTCTTAATCAAAGTGGTGATTTCTGCAAAGGCATAGAAATACCACAGGGAATTGCAAATGTCAGATATTAAAATGAGCAATTGGAAACTACGTATCTATATAGACTCACCAGAAAGTGAGAGGAAGAAAAAATTATCCTGTTCCTTTTCAAGAGGGTCTCAGTACAATCTTCCAGCCTATTGGCTAAAAATCATAGGTTCTTCCTTCCCTGTCAATTAGCCATCTTGTTATTTTCTTACCAGAGATAGAATTTAGGGATTCACAAGATCTTAGACATAGCCTGGACATACTTTCTTATCTTATGAATGAGAAAGTTGAGGTTCAAAGAGAGAAACAAAATGACAAAACATTAGAATTTGAAGGGGTAATAGATATTTAGTCAATCTGAAGTTTAATTTAGAGAAATAGATGTACAAAAAATACTCAACTATTACAATGCCTGTGGTTCCCACCGTACCTCTTTGACAACTGTTCATATTTTGCCATATTTATTTCAAACATTTTTATTATAGGAAATAAAATTACGCAGATATTGTTAAAATTCTTTTTCCCCAACCCTAAATCTCCCTGCCTTCCTTGTTAACCCAGGGACAGCCAGTATTTGAAAAATGTTTTAAATCCTTATAATCTACCATGTATAAAATTCCATCTGCCCATGTTGATATCAAGGGATCATATATATTCTCTACTACTTCCAGGGGTTTCAGGATCCTTCAGTCACAATTATTCTGCTTCTGTCCACTTCTATATTATTTTTCCTAGAAATAGTTCGTAGAAAACTACCATAACATAACAAAACTGTAAACAATTTCAATCTGACACACTCATTTAACAGACACGTCAAAGAGGTTACAGGACTTGCCCCAAGTGATACAGTGTCGTCTTTCAGTTAGAACCCAGACGCCCTCCCCCTACACCTGGGTCTTAAGTTCCCTTTTCACTAGAAAACCCCACCTGGTTGTCTTGTTCCCCCTCTTGTAAGTGCTGTAAATGTTTTTCTTCATTTTTTTAGAAAGCCACACTTCTCTCTCACACCTCCATTCAAAAAGAAACAATTCTGGGGTTGAGAAATCTCATCCAGAAACAATATACTCTTTAACTTCACACTTCGTTCTCAACAGCGAGGCAGCCAGGCTCACAAACCATTATGAATCTGTCAGCAATTAGAATTCTAAACCCTGTTCGGTTTTTACTTGCTTCAATCAACTTGTCACTGCAGCGAGGATTATCTACTTTCTCAACATAAACATCAACAGGAGTGAGTGCAATGGCTTGCGTCCTGGGCCAAGGCACCGCCAGGGAGAATGTTAAAGAGCACATTCTGCAGACAGGAGGGATCTGGGGCTTTAATGGGCCCTAATTAGAGGGGGCAGAGCCTTTGTGCAAGGCTTCAGAATTCTGCTCTCTTTAGGATCCAGAGACATTTGGGGAAATGCAAGGAGACTCTTGTCTGCTTCTCCCTTCTCCATTTCCTGAGCTAAAGAAAGGAACACAAGAGAATGCATCCATGCAGTGTTTCAGTCAGATTCCAAGGGCCCAGGAGGATCATGCCGCCCAACACCCTCATTTAAAGGATTAGGAAACTGAGCTCCGGAGAGGGGAAGACCAGGCCAAGGTTAAACCTGTGACAGAACCCAGTGTCCTGACTCCTAACCCTGTGCTCCATCTACCTCACCACACTGCCCTCTGTAGGGTGGGGTTGAGGGGTGGAAAGAACCTGAGAAATGAGGTTCATTCTTCTCCCACCCTAAAGACTCTCACAGATTTCTATTTGCAGTTAACGGTGCAAAAGACAAAGAGAGACAGTACAAGTGTGAAAACAAACCAAGCCCAGGGTGCCAGGGACATCTAGAGGAGGGTCTCATTCTACCTCAAATCCCTTGTGAAGAGAGTGTGTAAGGACACAAGTAGAAATTGGTTTAATTCCTTTCAACAAACTATTTTGTAAATCATTGTCTAAGGACATTAGAGTTGGGTGAGTGGAGACAAAGAGACTTTGACATCTTCCATTACAAATAATAGCTAACATTATGTAGATTAATTTATTAAATCTTCATAACAATTTTATGAGGTCAGCATTATTAACTTAATCTTTATTTTACAGATGAAGAAACTGAGACACAGACTGTTGGGTGACTTGATCAAGATTATGCATTGACAGTGGCAACACTAAGATTTTTACCCCAAATGGTCTGGCCCTGGAGCCTCCACTCTTGCATAGAAGAGTGGGGTGACCCATCATCCTGATTTGCTTGGGATTATCCCAGGAAAGCCCTTGGCCATGGAGAAACCAGGACACTTGAACACATTACACATAACTGCATTCTTTTATATGTCAACAATTAAACTCGAGCCTTAAGAAGTGATCCAGTCAGTCAGGTTGCCATACTTGTCTTCATGCCCTTGGTAGACTGAGGTCAGAGGGAAGAGCATAAATATTAACACATGCCAGTACCATACTGAGAAGTTTCCATGATTTGTGTCATTTGAATCCTCATGTGCAATTTATATAAGGACCCCCTCCAGTTCTGCATGCCTATAATCCACTAATTCTAATAGTTAGAATTATTCTTCCCTCTAGAGGGATAGTCTACTCCCTACTATAATAGGAAGGAAGGGTAAGAGAGGATTGGATCGGTTGCATAAAGTCTCAGAGTTAGAAGTAGTAGTGCCAGGATTTGAACCTAGGTAAGCCTCATCACATTGACATTTCTTTACAGAGACATGCCTACAATGACAAAGTCTTAAAATATGAAAATCCTGCCTGGTTTTTTTTTTTTTTTTTTTCCTGGATATGGGAATTCACACCTAGAAATTTAGGTATAACTCTTTGAGTAGCATTTGTGCTTCCTCCTCCTTCTTAGTCAGCTGTGAGATATAGCATCAGCTGACCACAAAGTGGTGCCTAAACCCTCAATGCCCACCCCCAGCCCCATGCTATGTCCACACTATTTCCCCATCTTAGATTCTTGCTCTTCTACTGATGTGCACAGGCACAATTCCTACCCAACTTTTAAAACCAGTTCAAAAAATACCTTCCCTAAAAGCCTTCTGTGCATAACCTGGTTTAATCATTCTATCTCTTTCCTTGAGAATCACATGCCTTTTTAAAATAAGTATCCTGACCCACCTTATTCTAGAATCTCAGAGTACATAAATAAAAGGAACTTAAGCTCTCTTTTTCCTGGGAACCCCACCTAGGCTTTCCCATATTTCCTTTCCCAGCACCCCACAGTACCAGAAAGAGCACCTGCACAAGCAATAGTCAGTAGTCAGTAGTCAGTAGTTCACGGTCAGATGGCTTGTTGAATGAATATGTGAATGCATCAACGCATCTAGTTATGAACCATCATAGAAGTACGAGGGCATCTGGATAATGAAAACAAATGTCCTGGATTTTTGTGTATGTCATGGGGTAATTTCTTTGGCACTTCTAGACCAGGCTGTACTCTAAAACTAAAGAAAAAGATGAAGACAATTAGCTAATTGATTGTATTAGGTACCTACTTCTATAAACTTTAAGTACCTTTACAAATTACTTGATGTTAAGAATAGTGATTTTGAACTGGTTTCATGGAAGTGAATGCAGGGCAAGGAATCAGTTTCCACTTTCTTGGTAATAGGACAAACTCACAGTGCGAACTTTGGTTCTCCTTTGGCCCAAGTGATAGGAGAATGGTGGTAAAATTACATGATTTCTAGGATCCCCTCCAGCCCTACGTGCCTACAATCCATTAATTCTAATAATTAGAGCAATCCTTTCCTCCAGAGGGATATTCTGTTCCCTTCTTTTATAACCTTGGCATTCAGAAAATTTAGGATGAATAGTAATATCAATAACAAATTGGGAAAGGACAAGTGGAAGCTACCTAAGGAAGAAAAGGGTGTTCTGTCTAAAGAAAGGAAGCCAGAGATTTTGGAGGGACCTGATGTGTGAAATGCAGGCTAGAGGTTTAATGAGTTTGAGGCGTGAAAAACCCAAGCTTCAGGGCCACATTCTCTGGCAGTGTTGAGCACAGCATGTCTCCATGGCCGTGTGGCCGAGTTCTATTTTAGAATGTACTCACGCCTGAATCCTCTAACACAGCTGTGACCGCCTGTTAACTTTTAGGCATGGTTTTCCATTCAAGCAGATGGCTTTTAGGTTTATTTTGACAGACCTTGGGGAAAAGGCAACTAGAGGAGGTCAAATCCAAAAACCATCAGCAAGTCAATTGATGGCAAAGAGGCAGGCTTTACTGAGATCGAGATGCAGTGAATTTAGCCCAATGAACCAGGGAAGAGAGAAGATTATCTAGGAAGGTCAGAAGCAAATGGAATAGGAAGACTCACTGGACAACCCCACCCATGAAGAAATGTTTCATTCAGCCATTGAGGGCCTCTCAAGGCTTCTCTGCCATTAACGTTCCTTTCTAGCTAAGACATACCCCATGAGACCTTAACCCATGGAAAAAATGAGACCACAGATGAGTCGTTTCACCAGGCTCCCACCCTTCTCCCTTCTGGAATCCCTTCCAAGGTCCACAGTGCAGAGCTGTCAAGTCCTGCCCTGAATGTTTGGCTTAAGTGGATGCCCAGCCCAACTGAGGAAGCTGTGTCAGGCCTGGATTAAGCTCTCCAGCTGCTGGGAAGGGCTGAAGCAGTCACCATGGAAACAAGCCCCTCATCAGTCATTTAGTGACTCACCAGGAGATCATGGGGATGCAAAGGGGACTAGAGTCCCAGAAAGACAACACCTTTCTCCTTAAAAAGGGCTATCAGACCGCATTCTTGAGAAACAAGGCAGCCACTTCCAGAACAAGGTGGAATGGCTAGGGTTGCTCCCATCTCTTGAACTTAGGCCTAGATGCTATGTGTCTTGAGCCTGTGAAGACAGGAATGCCCCCATCTGTGTGGATTTTGTTACTACAGCCAGTTCTATTTGATAACAATATCACGTCAAAGGGGGAAGAAGACTTCAGGAGTTATCTAGCCCAAACTAACTATTTTAAAGGAATAACTGAGGATCAAGGATTGAATAACTTTTCCAAGGACCATACAGTGGATCAGTAGGAGAGCCAGGACTGCAATTAAGGTCATGCACTACAAATCTGTTAACTCCTTCCACCATCCTGCATCAGAGCAGATTTTACTGGGAAGCTAGTAAAGATTAAATTCAAAATACTTCCTTTAAGGTATCCCTTCCAAGGCTGTGAGAGGGATCTTAGCCATGTATTCCCTTGGCTTCTCTTTCTTTTTCTTTCTCTTTCTTTCTTTTTTATTTCTCTTTCTCTTTCTCTCTTTCTTTTTCTTCCTTCCTCCCTCCCTCCCATCTTTCCTTCTCTTCCTTCTTTCAAAAGTAAGATATTTTAACTAAAATGGGTTAAGAATGCTGTTCCTTTCTATTTTGCCCTCCATTGTCACTTTCCCCTCCAGATGGAAACTAGAATGGACATGGGAATTTGTGAAATCTGGCTAAGAGAATGTTGAGGTAGGTTAACATTTAGTTGGGGGCTGGTAAGATATTAGTATGTGGTTCTTAGTTACTTTCATAAAGAGTGAAATTATTGTTTATCTTGCTTGATATAGGATGGGCCTCTGAGAACACTTCTACAACTAGCACCAGTATTCAAAAGGACGGCATGGCCAAAGTTCTGTTCCCTGATGATATTAATAGGCCCTAAGGCATCTAACACAGGAAACATGAGGATAATGAAGAAGAACAAGGTTTAAAACACATGGTTTCAGGGGCGCCTAGTGGCTCAGTTGGTGAACCATCTGCCTTTGGTTCAGGTCATGATCCCAGGGCCCTGGGATTGAGCCCCCTCTTTGGGCACTCTGCTCAGCGGGGAGCCTTTTGCTCCCCCTCCCTCTGCTGCTCCCTCTGCTTGTGCTTTCTCTGTGCCTATCTTTCTCTCTTTTTCTCTCTCTGTCAAATTAATATATAAATAAATAAAATCTTTAAATCAATCAATCAATCAGCCAATAAAACACATGGATTCAGGGAGCTCCTGGGTAGCTCAATCAGTTTGGCTCAGGTCATGATCCCAGGGTCCTGGGATGAAGTTCTGCATTGGGCTCCCTGCTCTCCCTGCTTGCACCCTCTTGCTCTCTCTGTCGAATAAATTTTTTTTTTCCCCAAATCTCATGTCTTACATGTGAAAGAAATTTGATAGTCATTTTTCATTATCAGTGATAATTCATGAAGCTAAATGAAACTTATCTGCTTAGAAATAACAGTTTTGTAAGAATACATTTCAATAAACTGAGGAAAAATTGAATTATCTCCTCTTTTTACAGAAAATAATTTTAAAAATGCATAGTCATAAGAAGAGGCAATCAACCAATATGCAGTCAATACCAGGTTTGAATAAAGTATTAAAGGTGTGGGGTTTTTAAATTAAAGTATAATTGACATAAAATGTTGTATTATTTTCAAGTGTACAACATATGGATAGGTGAGATAATTAATAAAGGTAGTATGCTATTTTCTGGATTTTTTATTTTTTGTAGTATTTGTCAGGTTTGTAATAGCTACAATTTTTTGTAATTGCGATGTATTTTGTCATTCAAAAATATTCATTTCTGCGCCTAATTTTCTATTTATAATTTTATATTATTTTTTCTTAAAGAGAGCCCCTATGTCATATAAGCTGTATGAAATTTGGATCTGTCCCCAGTCTGTGATACTTCTTTAATAATGTTGCATTCACCACAGGATCACTAAAAATGACAGAACTTGTCCAGTGTGGGGTTTGTGGGTCAGAAGCTCATCCTTACTGTACAATAACTCTAGCACTATCCTCATGGGAATTGGGCAGTTTAGAAGAGTGTTCAGAGTATTTTACTCTGTGCACAGGAACCATCTCCCAATGCCAGTCTGGAGCACCTCCCTTGCTGGTAACAGGAACCAAGCCTTATAACATTTTGCAATTACTCATCGACATTATCTTTGTATACTGCCTATCTCCCAAGCAACCAAACCACTTAATCTCTTTTGATTTTACCAAATCCAATTCATCTTCCAAATATGCACATCCATGAAACATGTCCAGGAGAGAGGCTATTCCAGCCCATTTTACAGAAAAAGAAGACTCAATCATAGGGATGAATTATTAAAATTCCAACTACTCAATTCTATCTCTGAAATAGTCCCTACTGATGGTTAAATAAGATAACATATATGAACTATCCTAGCCCCGATGCTAGGACATGAGTGCTTGGTAAATGTTAGTTTAATGTTAGATGATTCTTTACCCATAGGTAAGCATTTGCCAAGTTGAGTTCATGAAGCACCCAGATGCCTGGAGGCATTTCTACAGTTCCTTGAAAGAAAATGTGGTCACAGTACACAAGCTTCAAATTTCTCTGCTTCAACATGAACCATGGTTTGTAAACCTGAATCAAGAAACCCAACCCATAAACTTTTTTGCAAACTTGACTTGTTAGAAAACCTTACTGAGAACAGACTTGTGTGGTGTTCTCTCACCAGAAAACCTAATCGACTCTCAAGTACTTACCTCCCAGTTATGTGACCTTGGTCAAGTCATTCTACTTATTTCTATTGGATTTCTTTCTTTGCAGAACAAGGATATTAATAATTTATGGGCCTGTGAGAGAATCATTAAAATAAAGTACATGGTAAATTTGAAGACATATAGATAATGAGTTGCCATGTTTGCACCAACAGAGATGGAGGACTGAAGTTAAGGAGCAGATAATTTGTTTCACATCCTTCCTTCTACAAGGAAGTGATTCCCATCACCACTTACCTTAGAATTACTAAGTACACGATAAGGGTGACAAATTTAATGATTCCAGAAAAGAATGTTAACGAACTATGTAGAAGCTAAGATATATTTGACAAAGGGAAAAATAAGAGCTGCTGAGAAAAGCTAAAGTTATCTCACCAACGTCTTTATTGACCCTGAGGGGAGATGAGATAAAAACCAAAGTTGATAGAGAAATCAAAGTGAAAGCATATCATCTGAGTAAGAAATATAGTCAAAAGAAAAGAAAATAATGAACATTTAAGACAGCAAGGGAAATGTGACGTATAGTATATGTGAATTAAGTCTGGTTCTTTCATAGAGGAAGTCAATAGATCGTCCCTGATGTTGATAAATCAATACACAGAAATAGAAACATATTTATCAGAGTATTCAAAGTGACTAACAGCATAACCAGAAAGGCTTAGAAAATAAGTTGACACTAAGTTGGAAGTTGGCGATGAGTGGGGGAAGCTGTTGGTTTCCAACAGAAGCTCTTCTGTATCATTTGATTTTCTTTAACATTTGACAAAATATAAAAGAAAAAAATAAATTATTCAGAAAGGCCTGTGTTCTGGTTATCAAGATAACCTCAGATATTCAACATTTTGTTTTTAAGGATTTGTTTTCAGCCATCTCTTTTTTTCATTCTATATGTGCTGGTCAATAGAACAAGACACATGTGGCTATATGGAATTTAATTAATTAAAATAAAATAAAAATTTGGTTTCTAAGTCTCATCTGTCATATTTCATAGCTCATGGCTACTGTGTCTGACAGCACAGAATTATGGTTTCCATTATTACAGGAAGTCCTACAATCTCATCTACACGTACAATTTTAACTGCCACTCATTCTTGGATGACTCCTTGATCTTTATCTCTAGCCAAAGATCCTCTCTCCTGAGGACACACCTTCATAAGCACCTGCTGGTTAGATAGGAATTATTTTCACTTGATGTCACATAGCCTTCAAATGCAACTTATCCAAATCTGGACACATTGTATTTTCTGTGAAAATCACGTCTACTCTCTATGCTCCCTACCTGTAGTGTTGAAGTCACTCAGTTTTAGTGAGAAGTCACTAGAATCAGATGCCTGGTTTCCACAGCTTGCAGGTCACATCACTTTCCCTGAAATCAATGGCAGTCTGGGAGACCTTAGCTTATCACTTCCTTTAGATACACCTCTTCTGGCTGTAGTATCTACCAGGTCATCGCCTTCTGTTTATTCTAGATGTGGTCTATACTTCTACAACAAGCCCCTGACTGACCCTCTGGGCATCACTCAGCTAGTCTTATGATTTTTTTTTTTTTTTAAAACCCCGGTGAAATGTCATTCCTTACTTTCCATAATTATGATATGTTTTGAGAATTGCTATGTGTTTTTGATGTAACCACAACAATATCTGGAGCATAAAAAGGGTTTTGCTAAAATCAAAATACTATTTTTTTTTCTAACATCAAGGAGAAAGCCTAAGCTGGGCCACTGCTCTGTAAAACCAGACTGCAGAAAGGCAGTGGTTCCATGGCAGCTTAAACATGGACTACTGGAATGGGGTGAACCCCAAATGCCTATGGCATCAGTGTCATAAAAAACACATCTACTAATTACATATTATGTAAGGTTCTGTGTTAAAGGAGAAATTGGGGTATCTTCAAGGACTTCACAGTAAATCAGGGGAAAAAACACTTTAGCAGCTCTCTTTAATAAAAGGGAGGATCCAGTAGGATGGCCAGTTCAACAACCAACCTTGCTCTAGTAGGCCCTTTGTACTACAGAAGGTAGAAAGCTAAATATTATAACCTCAGATTCCTCTGTAGCTAGATTTGGGTATCATCAAGTTCCAACTTAATCCAGTCTTCTATCTACAAATACACAATCTTGGACAAGTTTCTTTGCCTCTTTGTAGTCTGCTTTCTTCATTTCAAGATGGAGGTTATAACAATATATTCTCGACAGAGTTGTAAGATTCACTGGTACAGTGAATACAAAAACCTTAGCCTCCTGCCTGGTACCTAGAAACACTTAATAAATTCTTGCAATTATTATTAAGAGGAAGAATTGGAACATTCTTCTCACGTCCTGCTTCAGGATAAGTTAGGAAGAAGGAGACAGAAAGCGTCACATTTACTTTGCTGGTGCAGATCTAGCAGATACAACATAGCTCTGGACCCGGTGGGTCTAATGGAAGCCCCTGATCATTGGATGGTGACCCAGGGGTGTGATCCTGGTGCCTGCTGTTGGAAGAACAACTTCCTGATTGCTTAGCTTCCTATAAGGCATTGACAAAGAATCCTTAGTTGGACCAATTTTGCCCTGTTGTTCTGGGAATCACTTCCGGAACTCCAGCAGAGAGCCTGGGCCTCCAGACTTCCTAAGAATGCTGTGAGTACTTAAATCCATCTATTAAAACACTTTGCTTTCAGATAGTGAAGTGGTTTCTATGAGGTAAAACTGAATCCAAACGGGATAGAGGCAGGATGGAAGAAGGGCCATCATCTCTCTGCCATTAGCAAGTGGTGGCTGTGTGAGGTCCGCGTGGCAGTAACTGGGTCATATCACTAGTCCAAGTCTCCGTTTCTTCATTTATAAAATGGAGGGTAGTAGTAAAACAGTACTGGTAAAGGGCATTTGATTCATTCGGCTCACTACGAGGAATTTTCCTTACTACCTGGTCTCAGGATCCCCAATGGAGTAAGTACCATAACTGGATACTTCCAAATAATAGAAAGCCTTCTATATTATCTAAAACCATTTGTAAATAGGTTCAAAAAATTTCCCCCAAACCACTGGTTGTAGGAACTCTCCACAAAGCTATAAATGTGGGCCGAGAGAGAGAAGAAAATGTAGTAGGAATATATATCATGGTTCTCTGGGACACTTACTCATGCAACTTACATGTGACTTCAGGACCTACTTTAGACTTAGCATGTATATATCAACCCCAATTGATGGAGTTCTGCTGTGCATACCTCAATATTTTACTTGATGGGTCACACAACATTGAGTTGGGCAATGTAGGCTGTACCACAAGTTGGTGCCCTATGGCCAAGTGCTCAGTCTGTAAAATTGCCCAGTTGTGATCCAAAAAGAAAATTGTTATCTAAGAGAATGGAGTATCTTTGTTCAGAATACTAAGGTCTAGCCAGTGATTCACCTACAGGGGCTGGCCAAAGGCCCCATGCAGGATCTCAATCTGTCACAGATACTACAAGCAACATTGGATCTGCTGTGTATATAACCCAAGTGATAAAATAGCCTGCACTGCAGCCTGTACCTGTTCTAGATCTTTCTTCTATTCTGTGCACTATTTGAAACTAGCAACTTCTTGGACTAAATGCACAACGGGTTCAAGTAGCAGACCCAAGTGAGGTATACATTACCTCCAAAATCTAAAGAACTTCATTAGGCACTGTGACTCTATCTTTGTAATAAAAGGGTGGAAAATTTGCCATTTGCCTTTGGACATGTATCTTGACATGTCCTAGACCACTGATCCCTTAGAAAAGTCAGCTGTGTGATTTTTGATGACAAAGGCCTCAGAATCTGGGGGTGGTATATTTCCACACATGTGTCACACAAGTGTTACAATAGTTCCTACTCCCTGTTCACCTGGTTAAATCAGTATGATCTCATCAGTGAAACAGACCAGGGTGATGTCTTACAGGATAGCGAGGTAATCAATTTCCCTTTGACTAGATTCTAACATAGGTTTGGAAGGTTGACATAAACCTGAGTGTACTAGTGGTCCCAATATCTGAAAGCAAACTTCCCATGATGATCTTTAATAACAGGTAAAAAGAAAAACAAAACAAAACAACAACAAAACCCTAGCATACCAGTTGTCGGGGAATGTACTTTTTACTCAAGCAAAAAAGAAACTTTCACACGTCTGCATTCCTGGTAGAGCTGGAGTCAGCACTTGATTAAATGCATAATAATCCTTTCTCACTTTTTGTAGACACATAACCAAATTCAGTTTCTAACAAGTCAGTTAAAAAGTGTGACTCATGAGAAGGTATAATATACCCAAAATAATTGTGAGGTTTTGCAAATTTATATTAGCAAAAAACCGGAGAACATGAATGGGAACCAATCCTAAGGATATTAGAGCAGAGTGGAAGAAATATAATATTGGAGCAGACAAAATTTACTAATTACACTGCACCAAGTTAAAATTCTAGTTTTGATGCATATAAGCCACTAAAAACAGTTCAAAGAGTTTGCTTCATAAATTGCCTAAAACATGGGGCCAAAAGAAGTATATGCTCAGTGAAGTTGAATTGCCCAAGGAAGGCATCCAAAGGCCAAAGTGGATTATTATGTAGGACCCCACCTCCCTTCTGTGAAGGTCCAGAGATGCTTCCTTCACCAAAGCTATGAGAGATACGTTTATGAGGGAAATCTCGACATGCTTAAGATGTAGCCCCACTGTGGTTATTCTCTGTCGACAGAAATGGCAGTGGGAACTGCTGCCATTGAATTGGGCATTCTGGACTCAGTGGGGAGAAGGGTATCCTGGGGTGGTGTGTCCTGACTCAAGACACACTTCCATTCATTTCTGCTCAGATCAAATAAGACTTGAGTGGGCTGCCCATTTATGTGTGCTCCAGGGACAAAACAATCAATTAACCAATGCCAAGTATCTCTAAGGATCCAACCATGCTGACTACTGTTTTGGTTCAGCTCCCATCATGATAGCCAGGCCCACCAAGTCCTCTAGATTGGAGACGGGGGAAAAATAATCCCACTTAAAAATAATTTTGGGTGCCAGAAACCATAGAAGAGGAAATGTCTTAGCGATTTAGGGTTAAATATTAAACAGATTCTTTAACAACACAATTTAAAAATAGATATAAAAGTCAGGAAGAAAATCAGTAATTACTAGCAACTAGTACAGGTTTATTATGAGTACATAAAAAATTGGTCTCATTTGTCTGTTTGCTTTTGAGAGAGAGATGACTGCACATGCATCAATGAGCAGGGGCTGGGTTGGGAATTGCAGAGGGAAGGAGAGAATCTTAAGCAGGCTCCTTGCCCAGTGCAAAGCCGGACTTGGGGCTCCATCTCATGACCCAGAGATCATGACCCAAGCCAAAATCAAGAGTCAGATGTTTAACTGACTGAGCCACCTAGGCGCCCTTCATTTGTTTCTTAAGTGAAATTACTAAATCAGAAAAAAAAAGTTATATACAGTATGAGACTGACCCTAAGTTTCCTGTAAACAAATAGTATGATAAAGAAAACCCATATTTCCTCAATAGTAGTGTGGTGGCAAGTGAAGAAAAACTACACTCTAATCTGTATATGAACTGCCAGGCCTGTGTTGAATATGATCTTTTCAAAGAAAGGTTAACCAAAGCAAATACCACAAATAAGAGACAAGTTCAGTAAGGGCTCTCTATAACCCATCACATGAAGAACGGTTGTAGGAACTGGGGCTTTCATGTCAAAAACAAACAGGAAAACCCCCACACAACTACTTTGTTGGGAGAATACCAGTTAACTGCCTTTATTTGAAGTATGACCACATGGGGTACAAAACTGATTTATTTGGGGTAACTTCAGAGGAAGATGTAGGATCAAATAGACAAATCTCTAGAGAGGAAGGTTTGGGGGCAATGTTCAGAAAAACTTTCTCCTCACTGCAGCTGCTGAGCATAGTATTAGCTGTTGTAGAAAGCCACAGATTCAGGGTGACTGGGTGGCTCAGTGAGTTAAAGCCTCTGCCTTCAGCTCAGGTCATGATCCCAGGGTCTTGGTATCAAGCCCTGCATTGGGGTCTCTGCTCAGCAGGGAGCGTGCTTCCCTTCCTCTCTCTGCCTGCTTGTGATCTCTGTCTGTCAAATAAATAAATAAAATCTTAAAAAAAAAAAAAATACAAGCAAGCAAGCAAGCCAGGGATTCTCTGCCTTGCAAATGTTTTTGCAGAAGCTCTGTCTGCAGCTGCTTCTACGTGTTTTGCTTAACAGAATTCCAGCAATAGGTAGGAGGCTAAAGTAGATGACGCTTAAGGTCCCTTCCAGTCTCAGCTTCTAAAGAGTAAGCAGAATGTAAAAGCAAAGAGGAATTTCTGAGATACATGGTGTGGGCACTGTTGACAGGATGTGAGACACAAGGGGGCTATTTCAGAGAACCTGATCGTGACATATTTCTCATTCATAATGTAGCATCCTGATCCTTCCTATCTACCTAAAAACATGAGTTCATTACATCGGGCTTACATTTTTCTCACCTCAATTTAACCCATCAATGGTGATACAGTGATTTAGATGTCATGCCTTTCCCTGGGAATGGAAGATACGTGGAACAAACAGTGGACCAGAAACAGGAAATTGGAAGATGTAGGATCTAATCCTGGTATTGCCAAAAAATCACCATCTGTTTTTTGAGCAACTCCTTGCAAATTCCACGTGGCTTCACCAGGAGGAAACTTGGGAGATGTTTGCTAAGATCCTTTTAAGACTGAGCACAAATAGCCCATCAGATACAAGATCTAGACTCAGGTGCAACCTCATGACTTTGCCTCTCATTATTCCACATTGGCTGCAGCTCTGAAATGAAATCCAGCTCATGTACTTTTTGTCCCAGGTTTTAAGGCTGAAGCGAGAAGTGAGCAGAAGAGTCTGTGATTCCTCTTTGTGGCTGCGGCAGTCAAGTGGAATAAGAAAAGCATGGATCAAACCTCAGTCACTTCCAAGGCCTCAGAAGGAGTCCTTCCCTAGCCTCCAAGGAACAGGTATCTGCCAGGCAGTCAGGAGGCCTGGCCCCCTAACTGCTTAAGGAGCACGTTGTGGGAGGTGCAGACCAAAGGTGAGTTTACACATCAGCGACTAAAGTTTCCTGCCACTAAGCACAAGAAGTCACTCATGAGCAGCGTCCCTAAACCACAGCTACAGGATGTGGGCATAAGCCCTTGTATAACTGTTGGCCAGGAGCCAATGAGCATTCATCCCTGTGCAAATACTTGGGCTTTTTTTTTTTTTTTTTTTTTTTGCTGTTAACCTTTGAAAACCACAGGCATTAGTCTCTCTTTCTTCCCCTTGGCACGAGTCATCTTCTTTTCTCCAACTTGGTCTCTTGTGTGTAAAGAATTTCTGAGGAGCTTTTAAGCCTAAATTTAATACTTTTGCCCTCCCCTCTCTGGCCCCACCAAATGCCAGGCAGAGGTAAAGCCGCCTTACAAAATATCTGCTGGCTCGGCTGGCTTCCGCAGCTTTGTTTGGGCTTTTCGATCAGATAGGAAATCAGAGAGTTCTGTGAGTGACCTTAGCCTTTAAGAAAAGACAGGTAATTTCTGGAAATTCCCCTCAAAAAACGATGACCTATTGTTTTCTTACCTCAGAATCAGCCCAGCAACTATGAGGCCCTGATTTAGATGCTATGCCTTTCCCCGGGAATAGAGATCTATGCAAAGAGCAGTGGGCCAGGAATAGGAAATTGGAAGCTTTAGAGTTTAATCCCAGTACCATCTGCTTTTTGAGCATTTTTTTTTTCCAGTTTCTATCCCTTTGCTTCATTGTGAAATGAATGCATGGGGTTGGATGATTTTCCTGACTCCTTAGCCCCAGGGTTCTGTGCGTGGCTTTCTTAGTATTGCTTGAGCAAGGGGACAAGGAGAACAGGCCTTGAGGCAAAAGATCCAAAGCATATCAACTGGCTTCTCTTTTCTGCCTTAGAAAATGGCCAAAGGTCAGGCCTCCTAGGAGGCCCTATTGCCCACTTGAAGGTCAGGCTCACCAATTCTTGACAGCTCCCCTTCTTGTAAACATTAGAGAATCCACCAACCTCGCCTCTGTACCCAAGTATCCCACATCCCGGTATCCCAGTGTGAAAACTGAAGCTAAACTCACTCCAGCAAAAGAATTTTTTTTTTTTTTTTTAATTCCTGAAGTCTCGGCGGGTGGATGTTACAGAGTCTTAAACAAAAGAAGAAGAATATTCTAACCATCAAAACGACCCAAGATCTATCAAGAAACCTTGAACTATCTGTCAAGAAAGATGTTCAAGCAGTTTTTGAAAGGAGATTTATCAAGGACTTCCTGAATGGGATAAAGATCAGATAAAGAAGATGGCCAACCATGACATTATTATGATGATGTGCCTGATACTTAATGGCTCTTATAAATAACCATATTCCCAAATTAATGATGTCCCTTTCAGAAACTTTATTAGTATAGTTCAGATGACAATCTGAATGAACAGTCCAGGCATATAGTAGGTCCTCTGATTTGTGGTTTGTATTTCCTGTTGAGCTTATGGACAAGGAACCCAAGTTAGAACACCAAGGATCAAATGGGAGAATGATGGTCAGTAGGTCCATAGTGGGAATAATTCCCAGGGGGAACTAAATATAGTTCCCAAGGATGTTGTCCTACTTTCTGCTTCTAAGTCTTATCACTCTACAGGCAGGTACTCAATGTTTTGTGGGGGTGTTGGTTTTTTTTATTTGCTTTTGTTTTTTTAATACAATAATTTAACCTCATTTCATTCAGTTCTTACAAGATCTTTATGAAGTGGGCAGAAAAGTTATCACTGTCTCCATTTTACAGATGAGGAAATTAAATCTTAGGAAAGTTGAGGTAATTTTCTAGGGTCTCATTTGACTGATTCAATTCTTTTCAAAGAAAAAATGATTTAATTATCTAATCATTAGTAACAATTATTTGGAGGATCATAGTAAGGTCTCTAGCTTTAAAGTGTAATATCAATCACCCATTTGTCAATCCTGTTCACAATATCCACTTCACCTAGGCCCTACATCGAGTAACAGCAGGCTCCCTCTTCCAAGGGGAAACCATTCCATCTTCAACATCCCTACCTGTAAGAAGTTCTTTTTTACCTTAATGCACTTTCTAGACTTTCTAGACTCCTGAATCCTTTCATCCTCTAATCATAGCCTGCTTTTTAGGTCCCACATATCAGTTTATGGGATATCACACTAGACAGTCTTTGTGAAATGTGCAAAGCATTCTCATGTCATCATCCCTGAGTTCAGTCTTCCCCATAGCAAACAGTTTCAGTGTTATTAAATGCTTATCCTATTTGTTAGAGGCTAGACCTCAGGGCTAAGAGACATCTCCCTCCTCTCATCTTTTGCATTGGTGGGACTGCACTGTGCTCTTTAGAAAGTCACTTGGGAACAGTCTGTCCTAAGTTACAAAGGGGACAAATGTGCAGAAAGAAGTCTATTGTCAGGCTGATCCTTAAATGGTAACTCAAAAGAATGTGCTGGACATTTCAGATGCTTCTGCCAACAAATGCCACTATCTTGAGGCAAACAGAGTTTTTCGGGCAACAGTGTTATAATAATTTGCCAATTATGCCTGCTTCAGAACCACTGCCAAAACAATCCAACGACTTTTCATTCCACTACTGTTGACAGGACAGCTAAGGATTTCAACATTTCCTTTTACAGTCTGAATAGAAGTTCCCTGCCTTGGGGACTAGAACAATATTTGCCATCATGGTGGGGGGGGGCAGGGACTGTTGAGGGGAAGTGGGTGCTGCGAAGGGGAAAGAGAGAGAAAAAGAGAAATGTTAATGGAAGTAAACAATGACAAAGACTAAATAAAATGAAGGTTATTTAAGGTGTGGGTTTTGAATGTCTGCATCAAATTGATGTTAGTTAATGAATCAGAGGACAAATCTTTGAAATTGAAGAAATAAAATTTTAGAAGAAAAGCCTTTAAAAATAAACTCTTCACAAGCCACCCCCCCCCAAAAAAATAGCTGGAATTTTTAACTTGAATACAAACCGAAGTGTCTTAACTTTCAGTCTTGAGACAGACTTGAAAAGCTGATTGTAATAATATTTATGGTGTTCATCATTCAAAGAAACTTTTCAAAATATATTAAAAAAATAAAATTGTAAAATTGAAAAAAGAAAAACTCAAAGAGATGAGAACAGATGAGATAATCTCCTGAGTAGTTCATCAGGGAAAGGAAGAGAGAAAACATGAGAGAAAAGAGCAAAGGAAACAGGATAAGATAGGACAGTATTTTTGAAAACATGCTCTTCAAAACCTTCTGGGACCCATCAACATTCCACAGGGGGCACCTCCAAGACCCATGAAAAGAGGAATCTGAGGCATTCCCATGTCCACTTCAATCTTAGTGGCCTTACTTCTCTCTGCTCTACACATTAAGAGTCTAAAACATATTTCAATAGAAGAAAGTGTCTGCTATTGTAAAATAAAATGAAATAAATGTTTGAACAAAAGACTGCAGAAGAAATGAACCACTAAAAGTTCTTAAGCCAGGAGTGATAGGGTCAAATTGTGCTTTAGAACTCTGGCAACCGAATGCAGGCTGGATTAGAATAGAGTCAGCCTCAGATCAAAGATCCCAAGTAAAAGGCAATGGCAAAATTATCCAGGGAAACAGAATTAGAGACTTGATCTAATAATACACACCCGTGAAAATGGAAAGGCAAAAGAGTTCATGAACAAGGTTGAAAGAAGAATGAACTTTAAGTTTGACATCTGGGCATTGGGGTACAATACTAAGCCATACATAAATTTGGTATTGTTATGGTCTGACCGTTTGTGTCACCCCAAAATTCATATGCTGAAATCCTAAAACCCAATGTGATGGTATTAAAAAGTGGCCTCTGGGAGGTGATTCCATCATGAAAGCAGAGCCCTCATGAATAAGATTAATAAAAGAAGCACAAGAGAACCCTCTTGCCCCTTACTATGTGAGGATATGACAAGAAGTCTGTCACCTGGGAAGAGGGCCCTCACCTGCCTATGATGGCAGCCTGTTCTAAATTCCAGCCTCCAAAAAAATACAGTTCTGTTGTTTATAAACCGCCCAGCCTGTGGAATTTTGTAATAACTGTCCAAGCAGACAAAGAAAGATCCTATATGAAATTATTTAGCAAGGAATTTAGGTATATCAAAACTGATGGCTTTCAGAGAATATGACTAGAACCATAAAAATGCCACAGAGAACTCTAGGATTTTGAAGATGTTGAATGTGAGTGGCTGTTGGAACACTGATATATGTGATTAGCAGAAAGAAATACAAAACTGAATCTTGAAGCAATATCAGGGATATAAATATGGACTTGTAATTCATCCTCATATAGTAATTCATCCTGATATAGTCAGACCCCAGTGAAAGAGATCAGAATCAAAGGACTCAAGGTCAAGATCCAGAAAATGCCTACATTTAGAGGACAGAAGAATAAGAACCCAGAGTCTACCCTCAGTTTATGATCAGGCATTCTAACATTATTTGATGAGCTTAAGAGAATGTATTTTCTGGTTTTAGGAAATTTGGTTACACTTACACGAGGTCTGAAGTGTACACATATCAGTCTAGTCAAGCTTTTAGATTTTCTGAAACACTAAGTATTCAAAGTCACGTTATAGTATTAGGAAGTAATGACTTGTTTTAATCCAAAACTATGGTGGCCTGAAACAGAATCTTCGATAAATATGTATTAGTGGATGGCATACTTATACATCAAAAAACATCTCAAAAACCAATACTCCCACGGGCAAGGGAATAGCCAAGTTTGTTGCGGTTTCCAATGAATGACATCAGCCCCATGTAGGTTTCAATCAAAATGGGTTCAGTTAGCACCATCAGTCCCTTTCCTCTTTCAGATCCAGTCGAATTCTTGTGGGCATTCTGGATAGCTGGAACAAGCTGAGACGTGAACCCAGACAACTAAAGAGGAAAAGAAGGCACAGTTAGTAAATGTAAAGTAGGTCCAGAGACACTTCCTCCCCAGCCAGTCCTCACCTAAGTGGACAACTCTCTTGAGGCTGCAACTATCCTTATTTATTTAGAAATTGTTTCTCAGATTATCAACATTGCTTCTGTTAGTCTTTTATAAATTCATCAGTCAAAAGATTATGTACATAATGAAATCATCTGCCTCATCCTGTTTATTTTTCATCCTTCATAATTTGTACAACATTAAGAAGTCAGTTTAATAAATATTTGCTGGTAGTCTATTATGAATCAGATACCTGTTGGGTGTTGCTGAAGATTTAATGACAAGTAACATAGAGTCTCTGTCTCCAAAAAAAGTGATACTACAATAATCTAAGAAATGAAGTTCTGGTTTTTTTTTAAGATTTTATTTATTTATTTGAGAGATAGAGGGGGAGAGCAGGATAGGAGTAGAGGGAGAGGGATAATCAGACTTTGGTGCTAAGCATGCAACCCTAGGTGGGGCTCAATCCTATGACCCCAAGAGCATGACCTGAGCCAAAACCAAGAGTCAGGTACTCAACAGACAGAGATACCCAGGTGCCCCTAAGTAATGAACTTGTAACGATTACACAAAGTTTGCGAAAATAAAAAGCAAAAGAAGCACAGGATGCTAAGGTAACACAAAAGAAGGAGAAATCATATGTAATGAGAAGATCAGAAATGACCTCAAAAGGCAATTCTCGAGACAATCCTTAAAGGGTTCACAGGGTTTCATTAGGTAAAATGGGGTTAGGAAGAGCCTTGTCAACAGCTGTTGTTTTTTTCCAACCCAGCATCCTTTCCGTCATGGGAGATACTTCTTCCAACAAGAGTACCTCCTTTGTTCTTTGGACAACCACCCTATCCAATTTAGCCCACAGAGTTTAAGTGGCTCTGACTTTAGCATATGGTTCAGACTAGCCAATCAGAGGACTCCATTTTTCTAGTCACAGAGATTGGTTCAGAATGAGCACATGAACAGTATTGTTATAAAACTGATAGAATGCAAGCCTGGAGGTATTCATGGTCATTTTGCCACACATAGTAAGAACCTGACTGAGAAATAAGCCCACAAAAGTGAAAGAACTAAGATGTAGAGTAAGATGAATTCTTGACAAAGTCATTCAAGTTATTAGATCAGTCGATCCTGAACTTTTAAGTGAGTAAAAGAAAAATTCCTTTTTTTGTTCAAGCCAAGATGAATTGGATTAAGAGGAGGTAATTCAGGGAGCATTCTAAATAGAGAAACAAGCAAGGAAATGAAGTAGGAAAGCTCATATCTTTGTATTTCAAATAAGCTCTTTTTATTTCCATGATTTCTTTCTTATATAAATGTATTAGGTAAGTCAAAGAAGCTATCATGACTTCCATCTTAGAAAACCAAGGCTCATGTAAGGTAAATGACTTACCCACAGTAACTCCACTTTCTGCATCACAGTGAAAAAGAACATGGGGAATAAAATCTTATTCACAGTGAGATACAAATCTGTCTCCTAAGCAACTGGCCACTAATCTAAATTAAGACTCTTATTAGAGTATATTCCTATATCAATTCAAATTATTAAGCATACTATGTAAAATGATCATTGTTCTTCCCATTTGCCCATGAGGAGACAAATCTTTGCTTTAAGGGACTAACACAAGATTGATGATTCAATGAAGATAGAGAAGCTTGTAGTCTTTCTCTATAATACAATTTTCCATATAGATATTATCCTGGGTTCTTAATTTTATATTGCCCTTGAGCAAAACACTTCTTCATTCTAGTCTTAGTTTCCTTATCAGTAAGAAAAAAACATTTAAAATTTAGAATGTATCTACTATTGCTAGTTAACCTAACCCATAAGCAAAAAAAAAAAAAAAAAAAAAAAAAAGCCAAGCAAATAAAACTTCTATAATTTTCTAACTGTGTAATATTGTAAATTCATTTCCCCTTTTGAGCCTTAGTTCATTCTTTTGAAAAGCATTGAGATCTACGGATTTTAGATAATATCATAATATCAGAAGTTAAAAAAATGATTATGATGATAAAGCAACATAGTTTTCTGGACTACCTCAATATCTCTAGGTTTTCCAAATAAACAGATATATTTGTCTCTCTACTTTTCTTTTCTTTTCTTTTTAAGATTTATTTATTTGAGAAACCAAGTGCATGTGCAAGTGGAGGAGGAGCAGAGGGAGAGAGAGAGAATATCAAGTAGACTCCCTATTGAGCATGGAGGCTGAGGAGGGACTGAATCCCACAACCCAGAGATTGTGACCTGAGCCAAAATTAAAAGTTGGGCACTTAGGGCACCTGGATGGCTCAGTGGTTAAGTGACTGCCTTCAGCTCAGGTAATGATCCTGGAGTCCTGAGATCAAGTCCCACATCGGGCTCCCAGCTCCATGGAGAGTTTGCTTCTCCCTCCAACCTTCTCCTCTCTCATGCTCTCTCTCACTTGCTCTCTTTCAATTAAATAAATAAATAAATCTTAAAAGGAAAAAAAAAAATAGAGTTGGACACTTAACCATCTGAGCCACTCAGGTGCCCCTAAGTGCCCAACTTAGTCTCTCTATTTTTCTTTAAAGTAAGAGTTAAAGTAATTGAGTAATACCAAAACATTAATTTTTAAAAAATGGACTCACTTCACTGAGACTAAAGAATGTAACTAACAAAGAAGTAGGGTTTTGCTTGTTCTCCATGGTAACAGCAATGACAGATAGAAGGTACTTCTTATTACTATTTGCAGTTCCAACATCCTCTTTGAGATCTTAAAAAGGATCTGAACATTGCTGCTTCTGAAAGATACAAGCTACAATCACACATCTAAAAGGAAGGACATCCTTCCTTTCAGCATATTCCACCAGTGTTTTAGTTGATTGAATAAGAAAAGCAGAAAGAGTATTTATAAGTATTTATAAGCACAAATATTTTCATTATTTATAGGCAGAGAAGACTTTGACTTCCACAGTCCCATTCCCTTCAATTCCATACGTGGAATGCTAATTTCCTTAATATGAATCATAGACTCCAAAACACAGTTTTTAAACTCTGATATGAGCTTTTAAAAGGTAACAGAGTTTTCTGGATGCCAAAGGATATATTAAATTCTACTCAGAAAACAGGGTTTCAAAAAACATGGCTTGAACATCAAAGTATCTCCCCCAAGTTATTTATCAGTTATAAAGGGAGAAATACAGACTTTGCAGAGGGGAAATCCAGCATACACCATTTTAAACAAGTGATCAAGGTTAACATCACTAGTAATAAGGCATATACGCGCTGTGAGCCTATAGTAAAGACAAACAACATCATGTCTCTAGTATCTGCACCAAAAAAGCAGAAGACAATTCAATTATGCAAAAACATCATGCAAACCCAAATCAAGAGACATTCTACAAAACAACTGACCAGTATTCACCCGAAGTGCTAAGATCATGTAAACAAAGGAGGAGTGAAGGATATGATGAATACTGGGTGTTATACATTACTAATAAATCATTGAACATTATATCAAAACTAATGATGTACTTTATGTTGGCTAATTCAATTTAAATTTTAAAAAAAAGGAAGAATGAAAGACTGTCACAGTTTGGAGGAGAATAAAGGGACAGAACAGCTCAATATAATTTGTTATCTTGATCTAAAGCCTGGGACAAACAGAGGATGTTAGGAAACATAAAACAAACAAACAAACAAAGTAAAATTTGAATAAGACCTCTAATTTTGGCCATTCTTAACTGGTGTAAGGTGATATCTCAATGTGGTTTTAATTTGAATCTCCCTGATGGCTAGTAATGATGAACATTTTTTCATGTGTCTGATAGCCATTTGAATGTCTTCATTGGAGAAGTCTCTGTTCATATCTTCTGCCCATTTTTTAATATGATTGTCTGTTTTGAGGAGTTCATTATAGATCCTGGATATCAACCTTTTGTTTGTACTGTCATTTGCAAATATCTTCTCCCATTCCGTGGGTTGCCTCTTTGTTTCTTGACTGTTTCCTTTGCTGTGAAGAAGCTTTTGATTTTGATGAAGTCCCAAAAGTTTATTTTCGCTTTTGTTTCCTTTGCCATTGGAGACATATCTTGAAAGAAGTTGCTGTGGCTGATATAGAAGAGGTTCCTGCCTATGTTCTCCTCTAGGATTCTGATGGATTCCTGTCTCACGTTGAGGTCTTTTATCCATTTTGAGTTTAACTTTGTGTGGTGTAAGAGAATGGTCGGGTTTCATTCTTCTACATATAGCTGTCCAGTTTTCCCAGCACCATTTAGTGAAGAGACTGTCTTTTCCACTGTATATTTTTTCCAGTTTTGTCGAAGATTATTTGCCCATAGAGTTGAGGGTCCATATCTGGGCTCTCTACTGTGTTCCACTGATCTATGTGTCTGTTTTTATGCCAGTACCATGCTGTCTTGGTGATCACAGCTTTGTAGTAAAGCTTGAAATCAGGTAACGTGATGCCCCCAGTTTTATTTTTGTTTTTCAACACTTCCTTAGCGATTTGGGGTCTCTTCTGATTCCATATAAATTTTTGGATTATTTGCTCCAGCTCTTTGAAGAATACCCGTGGAATTTTGATCAGAATGGCATTAAAAGTAGAGACTGCTCTAGGCAGTATAGACATTTTAACAATGTTTACTTAATATTATTGTACCACTGTTGAATTTCCAGGTTTTAATTATTATATTATATTATATTATATTATTATGTAAGTTGTTAGAAAAATTTGAATGACAGGTTCATGGAAACTTTACCACCTTTGCAATTTCCTGTAAGTCTAAAATTATTTCAAAATAAAAAGCCTTTAAACTCTTAATTGAAAGAAAATCCTAAATATTAGTTCCTCAAGATTATTGAAGTTTTCACTTGATCAAGGAGAAAAGTTCCAAAGAAAACCAGGTGCAAGATGACACTTTCATTTTGTTTCTCTTATCTCTATATTTTTTAATATAAACCTACACCAAAGTTATGCCAGCATTACTGATTTTTATTAAGACTCTGTTTTCTGACATGAATTACACTAAGACAATTGGGTTCACTGAAGAATTTTCCATCTGAAAGAAATAATTTATAAACTGTTCCATTTTTTTTTCTGAAAAATTTCCATTGGATGAATTCATGTATATACCATTAAATTAAATCAAAAAGTTGATTTTTGGGACGCCTGGGTGGCTCAGTTGGTTAAGCAGCTGCCTTCAGCTCAGGTCATGATCCCAGCATCCTGGGATCGAGTCCCACATCGGGCTCCTTGCTCAGCAGGGAGCCTGCTTCTCCCTCTGCCTCTGCCTGTCATTCTGTCTGCCTGTGCTCGCTCTCTCCCCCTCTCTTTCTCTGATAAATAAATAAAATCTTTAAAAAAAAAAAGTTGATTTTTATCCATGTCAAGATTTGTCATTTTTAAGTTTTCTTCTGACAAGATTACTTTTAATATTATTATTTTCCTGAGTGTATTTTTAGTTGTCATTTAATTTTGTGTTTAACTCTACTAACGTTAACTTTCTTCAGGCCAAATTTTGCATCTTTTTTTTTTTAAGATTTTTTCTTTATTTATTTATTTGACAGAGAGAGATCACAAGTAGATGGAGAAGCAGGCAGAGAGAGAGAGAGAGAGGGAATCAGGCTCCCTGCTGAGCAGAAAGCCCGATGTGGGACTCGATCCCAGGACCCTGAGACCATGACCCGAGCCGAAGGCAGCAGCTTTAACCCACTGAGCCACCCAGGAGCCCTCAAATTTTGCATCTTAATGTCAAAAATAACATGCTTCAACTTTCTGTGTATATATGAATTATTTATATCAGTATTAATACTGTAAACTAACTTTCAATGTCACTAATAGATTAAAAAGCTCTAAAATCATCCAAAAAATATTAATGAAACACCTACACTATTCACCAGGCATTTTCTAAGCACTGTGACTAAATAGGCAAGACAGCCATCCTATTCCCATGGGTATTACAGTCTTGTGGTATAAGAAAAAGTAAATATAGGTGATTTTGATGGTGATAAATTCTAGGAGAAAATAAAATGTGGAAAAGGGCAAAGTAATAGGATTGAGGGTTAGTTTAGATATTGAATTCAGGGCACATCTTTCTGAGAAAGTAAAACTTCATCTGAGGCCCAAAGTATGAAAAAGAGGCAATCATATGGTAGTCCAGGGAGAAAATAAAAGCACTTGTACAGTCTGTGGGATAGGGATGAGCTTAGTTTATTCAAGGAACAGGGAAAAAAAATCCTATACAGCTATAATATAGTGATTAAACAAAAGGGATTGAAGTGAAATCTTAGGCAGAGAGCATCTTGTGAGCCATATAAAGACTTTGAAGTGATTTTAAAGATTTTTTAAAAAAATTTATTTATTTGAGAGAGAGATCACAAGTAGGCAGAGAGGCAGGCAGAGAGAGAGGGGGAAGCAGGCTCCCCAATGTGAGCAGAGAGCCCGATGTGGGGCTCATCCCAGGACCCTGAGATCATGAGCTGAGCCAAAGGCAGGTGCCCCAAAGTGATTTTAAAAATAAGTTCAATGATGTATGTTTTTTGGGTTTTGGTGGGGTTTTGTGTGTTTGTTTTTTGTTTTGTTTTGTTTTGTTTTGTTTTAAATAATCTTGGCTATTCTATGGAGAATTTACTGTTAGAGTCAAGAATGGAAACAGGAAGATTAAGAGGAATTTGTAGATCACTTCATTAGCCCAGGCAAGAGATTATGGTGGCTTGGACAAAAAGAGCAGAGGAGAACATGAGAACTGGTTGACTTAAGGATACTACCTGATGCAGAGTCATAGAAATTACTAGTATAAGGAAATATAGAGGATGAAGAGGCCAGAGGAATCAAAGAAGACACTTAGATTTTTGGTGTGAGAAGATAGAAAGTGATTTCATTATTGGGTTGGGAAAACTCGGTGAGAGAAGAGCTTGCACTTGGTGAGGTATAGGGATCAAGGATTCTGTTTTAGATGTGTGGTTTGAGGTGTCTACCCAGTAAGCCTCTTAGTAATTTCTAATATCAGCTGGATACATGAGTCTGGGGCATGAAGAAATGTAGAGATGATAGGTCTGTGTCTATAGTCAATGATTCCAAAATAATAATTATAGATCCTGAGGTCAAGAGCAATGTTCATAAAGTGAAGTTAATAGCCTACCCAAGATTGGTTATAGGGCAGAGATTAGGAATCCAAAAATTCAGGGGCACCTAGGTGGCTCAGTGGGTTGAGCCTCTGCCTTTGGTTCAGGGCATGGTCTCAGGGTCCTGGGATCAAACCCACATCAGGCTCTCTGCTCAGCAGTGAATCTGCTCTCCTCTCCCCCTCTGCCTGCCTCTCTCTGCCTGCTTGTGATCTCTCTCTGTCAAATAAATAAATAAAATCTTAAAAAAAAATAAATCCACACATTCAGAAAGCTTTGTTGGGCAAAATGCTAGGCATTGGGGGTAACACATAGGGGATCTAATAGGTTAACTGAGGGTCCAAGTGTTTCAGAGATTTTTCCAGTGATAAATAACTGAGCAAAGTCTTGGACCCAAGTATCCTGACTTATCCTTCCTCTCTTCTATAACATACTGTTATTATGAGCAGTAAAACTCTAATATTTAGCAAAGGATTTATGGTCCTTATTTTTCAGAAAGGACAGAAAAAAAATTATACTCAGAATTTTCACACCATGTTCCTTAGAACACCATATTTCCTCATAGGTTGGATGACCATACGATTTATTATCCAAACCAAGATTCTTTTGGAAAGAAAGGAAGTGTTCTTATTAACAATGTTGGAATAACAGATATTCCTGATGGTTTGGGGAGAAGATATGGGAAGGCAAGGAAGTAACATACGCCTGTTGCTACAATCACATCAATTAGAGCTGTTCTATTTTTAACAGGTTTATATATTTGTGTTTCAAATAAGATTTTATTTTTTAAAAGTCTTTTGCTTCTAAAAAAATTTTAAAAAACACTACACTATGCTTGCCTAGCAACCTCTAGCTCTGACAGTGTTTTCAAGTCCACAAAGATCTATATTGTCTATGTTCCTATTCATTTTTCAAAACAAAATGCAAATCCTATCTCTCCCACTTGCTCTCCCATCTACTGAAGGTAAAAATTAATATTTTATTCTATCACATTTCATTTAGATCTCCACTTAAATATTTCATCCAGTTTTCTAAGAATTAGAGTCATAAGTGTGGCTGTTTGTCTACATAAGTAAACCAAGGTTTCTTTACCTTGGGACTATTGATACTTTGTGCCAAATAATTCCTTACTGTGAGGGACAATGTCCTCTATATTTTAGGATGTTAAGCATCCTCAATAGCCTCTCCCTACCAGATACCAATAGTATCCCCACCCCAGGTGTGAGAACCAAAAATGTCTTAAGACATTGCTAAATGTCCCCCAGGAGGTAAAAATCATCCCCTGTAGGAAAGCACTGAACTAAAGGAAGTATGCAGGATGTAACATGAGTATTGAGATCAAACCAATCCAGTCTTGGGCTGCAAATAAGGCACTCATGAGCTGTATGACTGTGAGCAAGTTATTCAACCTCTCTGAATTTTATCGTTCCTTTTCCATTAAAAATAATAATAATAATAGGGTCAAAGGAAGAGGGTGGCTGTGAAGATTAAACCAACTTTAATAACTGAAGGGTTTGTGTATAAGCTCTCCATGTACAGATACACATATTCATGTATTTTAGGAAGGGCTGGGAAAATGGAATGAGATGAGGCTGGAATATGGAGACATATTGCAAAGGCCATTAAGGAAGCCTATTACCAGGAATCAACAAATACTGTCAAAAAATCACTGACAATATCAGCATCAAACTATGACTTCTTGAAGACCAAAATGCAATTCACCTCGACATTTCCATCGCAAACACCCTCTAGACTGTCAGGATATCTTTTCCTAGCTCGATAAATGTCTTTAGATTAGATGACCGGATGCTTCTCCAGTCCTCATCATCAGCTTCATTCAGAGAAGCCTCTGTGGCCTCAGCATCTAAGTGCTAGAAGAAAAAGTTGACACTATTTCATACTCCATGAACCTGGCATTTCATTAGTGTCAGATGCACTTCATTTCTAGTCATTTTGGTGAGCCCTCTAAAAGGAGGAGGGACCATGAAGACAAAGTGACAAGTAGCACATTGAAGGAAAGGCAGACAAAAGGCCAAGTCTGCAAGCTGGCTTTTGAGCATCTCAAGCACCTGAACTCAATCTGTGTGACAGGAACGCCGTGTCATCTGATATGAATGCCACCAGCCACATTCTTTTCTCTAAAAGCTTTTATACACCCACCCTTGGCTCCTTCTTTTATTCCAGTCTTAAAGACAGAGGGTCAAGTTTTAACAACTCAAATTACATAGGAGCTGAGTGCTGCTTGGGGTAAAGTATAGCAGTGTGTGTGGGTGGGTGGGTGTGTTGGAGGTTGGGGGGAGAGAGGGTGGTGGGAGCCCGGAACATTCTTCTTGACTCTATAGCAATTATTTACCAGCTGAGTGACTGGGCTCCTGGGGTGCTTCAGGTGCCGTCTGCCAGCAGTTCACTGCCTAGAGTCTCAGTTTTCCTTATTACAACCATAACTTGCTTCCTGTTTACACTGGGTAAAGAGACCAGGTTTCATGCCTGCAGGCCCACATTCCTCAGCTGAGCAGGTTTTCCAAACCTTCAGGCTATAAGTTTCCCTCTGTAGGAAGTGAAGCATGCTGGGATAAAGAGCAAGTCCATCCAACACCCAATCCTGGAAACCAATTGAAAAGCCACACAGCTGGATAGAATGTTTCTATCATCCCGGTACATTTCACCTGGAATTATTTTTATGGAGTCGCTGTCACTGTGGGTATGCTCAGGTGTGTAGAGAGAAAAAGGAGGCTGAGACAAAAGCTTCTTTCCTCTAAGAGAGGTTCCTCTACATCCTGATTTTCATCCTCTTCCTATTCCATTCCCCCAATTCTTCCCAATCAACACAAACTTGTTCTAAATTCTAGCTAAAACGAGCTAATCTTTATTCAAGAACATTTCATATATCTTGGCAATTTGCAGCTTCCAGCCACCTTTATTTTATTTTAAAATGTCTTTTCTCACATCTTTTGATTCTTACATCACTCATACTTTGAGTTTCACTTCAAATGTTATCATATCTGCTAACTTTCGGATTTACTTTTTCCCTCTTCTGGGCTCCCGTAGAAACTTGTGAGTCCCTCTATCAACCGTCTTAGCATATTAAATTATAATTTGTTAATTACCTTTCTCCCTCTACTCTCTAAGCGTCTGGAGGGAAGAATATGTTTTATTCTTCTCAGTATCCCAGCTTACTAGCACATTGTTTTGTATGTAGTATTCAATGCTAGATGGGCAATTCAATGAATATTTGTCAAATTGATGTGAAGGGAAACTAAGAAACTAATGATGTAAAGTTACATTTGATTGCCAAAACATGAGTTCACTTTCATACTTCCCTTGAAAAGAAGGGTAAATATGCCATAAAAGAGTAAAAATGATTGGTCTATAGATCCCTTTAATTTGATTATAGATCATTCATGACCCATTCACTATTATTCACCACCTCCGGACTAGGTCATTAGTTCACCCCAGCAAGACTGTCCACACATCCTAAGAGCCCAGAAAGGCAACAGTTAAAACAGGGGAAATGAGGCTACAAATTACAGATATAAAGTGAATGAAACAATCAAGGATAATTGAGTCTTGTCATAAGTATAATATATCACATTCCATTATATCAATAAATACACACATACACATATGCACAAAGAATTTCTTCAAGTTTATACCCATTTCCTCGCTTATTAATAAATTGATTAGGTTGGCAATAGAGCATTTTATTGTAATACCTTAGTCAATTCATTTAATCACTCTAAGTATACTCATTTTAAAAATAGAGATAGCTATTTTGACCTCACAGGATTTTTGTTAGTTGAATTACATGCAAGCTGTAATCAATAAATATCATCTGATTATACTATATTACATGAGATTATTTTTATATCTTGTAACAAGAAAGTCAATGCCAAAAAATGATTATTTCCTATTTTTACATCTGTTTTATATGAGTAATGCAAAGTATATGCATACACAGATGCATAGGTTGGTGAGGCTCAGAGATAAGTAAGAATGTCTGGAAAGAGGCCATTTGACCATTGTATCTGCCAGATGTAGAATGCTATAGAGTTAGTGAGATGAATACAAGAAAAAAATGATATATTTTGAAGCTGTATTGCATAAATTTGATAGTAATTTTTTAGATAAGTGTTAAAAGACTTAGAGATCATATGAATTTGGATTTAAGCATAATTAATGTGTCCATTGATGATCTTTCCTATGGTAACTGCCTGACCAGCAAAGCCCATGACTCAGCTTTGACCCAAAGTTATATAATTTGAGACCTCTATTACCAGTTTTTCTTTCTCTCTTGAGCTTCAGACCTAAATTTCTAGCTGCCTGAAACCAACTAAACTCCATGTTCCATGACGTTCTAAACTCAACAAGTCCTACACTGAACCTCCAAACGTACTCTCCTTTCAGTTTTCCCCATTGAAATTGATGGAATCACCATCTACCCAAACCAGAAACTACATCATCTTCAACCTCTTTCTATCCTCCACCTTCTATATCATGTAAGTTACTTGCTTCCATTAATTCTGTGTCTTGAATATCTCAAAATTTCTTTATTTTCTCTCCATTCTTACTGACCTTAACTTAAGCCCTTATACCTATTATTTGAGCCATTATAATCATGATAGGAATATAAAAGATAAAATTCCATAAACTCCAGATAAAATAAATTACCCTGTTTCTACGAATGTTACTTGTACTTTCATGTGCCTCCACTTTTCTTCATTTGATCTAAACTTCTAGTTTAATCAACTTAGTACTCATTTAAAAATCTTTGCATTTTTATCTGCCTCCTCTGTTAAGCAATATCTTCCACGAAGATATGAATCTTGTCTCACTTATGTTTGCATCCCGAACAATAATACCCATACTTTGTAGATGTCAGAAAATACTTGTTGAATAAAGAGATCTCAGGTACCACATAAGAAAAGACTCTGAGTAAGAATATATTTGGATTTTTTTAAGGTATTTCTTAAATAAGTTATTCCATTGGATTGTACATAATTTGAAAATTTTGACTATATGTAACCCAGCTCTATAGGATTCCTTTTTCTCTGCTACAATGGACTTGTTAAATTACTTCAGGTATTCAATTTAGTTATGCAATTTCCCCATATTTTTCCACTTTTTCCCATTTCATTTATAAGGGGGGTGGAAAAACTAGTTTATATCATCCTTTTAAAATCTTATGTTATGCCAAAATACTCACATAAAAGGAATTATATATCCACAGAATCATCTTTCTTCTTATTTACTCATTTACATTAATATAACTGAGTGTTAATCAAGGCCCATCTTGGAAAATATCCTAAGCACAAATAATATTGTGACATAAAACCAACAACAAAAGAGAAATTGAGACTCAAAGAACTGGATCAGAATATTCATCATCTGACATCACAGATGGAGATCATTTGTTTTCATAGAGAATCAGGACTTGGGGTGGCCTTTGAATAAGAAATAGTTTGGCAAATGAAAATGCCAGACTGTTGCCAGGAAGTTTAAAAAAAATAAAAATAAAAAGCTTTGGAAGAGTAGATTAAGAGAAAAACCTTAAAGAAAATACACTTGACAGATCCACAAAATACTTTGATTGATTGAAAACCAACCAACTAAACAACCATTCATTATACTCACATCCACATATGTGAGCTCAAGTGCACACACACACACCTGCTATCTTATTCCCATCTAACAGGAGCTTTATAAATATTGAGTTTTCCTTTTAGCCTTGACTAATAAGAAGGCTTGTGTAAAATTAATACTCCATTCTACTAACCACATTCATTGTATTTGGGAGTCAATTATTCTATCCCTCCATTTGACATTTTGCTTCTTATCTTCCTTTTAAAATTATTTTATTGTGTGTGTGTGTGTGTGTGTGTGTGTGTGTGTATCAGAATAAAACAAAGTACCATCAGAAATTAGAGTAATGCAGTGTCATTTCTCTGCAGTGAATAGAACTTATTCTTTAGTCCCTTACCCTGAACGTATTCCAGCAAAGGACACTCAGGGAGTAAGAAATTAATGCATCAGGTATGAGGAATAAGAGACTGGCTCAGAAAGTGATGGATGTAGAAACCAAGGCTGTTGGTATTTATTTTAACTTACAATAAAATACAATTACTATTAATGCAAAATACATATTATTTTAATGACCAGAACTAGACTTTCTTTAAAGGTAGGAGATTACTTTGGAAAAATTTATTATTAAGCATTTGGGGTTGGATTAGCAGGTGTTAGAAAAAAAGAAACAGACAAAATAATCTGAACTGTTAATAAGAAGAAAAGAAGAAGGAGGCGGAGAAGAAGAAGAAGGGGGGAAAAAAAGAAAAAGGAGAAGGAGAAAGAAAAAGAAAGGAGAAGAAGGGAAAGAGGAAGAGGAAAGACAAGTGTTTGGGGAGGAGGAAGACAGGATCCAGAGGAGAGGAGAAAGGATTGTGAAGCAATGTATCAGAGTACTATAATTAATAAGGATTTTAAAAACAGGGACACCTGATATTCCCTGTGAAGTCTGGACTCATTATGATATAAATTCCCACTCCATCTCACTGAAACCCTCAGCAAGTCTACTCTCACATCAATGCCTTTGTGTAATGGTTTTTGTTGTTCTCATTGGTTTTCATTCTGTTCTGTTTTGTTGCTTTTGGGTAGTAGAGTCAGATTAGGGGCTGATGTTGAAGCTTGGGCTTGTAGCATCGTGAAACTGGACTATTACATGATCCATATAATGAACTAACTAAGTGCCTGGAATTAGCTGGAGGTTAACCTGAAGACCATAAGCCCCTGAGGACGTTTGCATCAATCTTGTAAAGACCATTGATCTTTCTGAGAGCAGAAGGGATTTAAGCCAGCTCCATCTATATATTAAAGAGAATGAAGACTCCATCTATCTTATAATCATATATGTTTTTGCCTCAAATCCTTTTTAAAATAGGGGGTTTATCAATCAAAAATATATTTATACATATGCATACTTGCATGAATAGGTGTGTTGGAAACAACACAGGCAATGCAATGCATGCTGTCCCTCCACAGAAGGACTTTAGATGTATGTTGCTAATTTTTGAATTTATACCAAATAGAGAGTTGTGATGCTTGGAAGTGAATCACAGCATATAGAAGTAAATGTAGAAAGGACAGAGAAGGCAAGAATTTCTTCGTCTATCCCATTTAACCTTCCAGGGCTCCAATGAAGTTAGGGGCGTATGGTCTCCAGGTTTACCTCTGGCCTATAAGCACACTCCTATGTGTATATAGATTTTACTGAAAATATAAAAGTCTGATTTTTCTCAGCATTTACAGCTCCAGTTGTTTCACTTCCTGCCTACTTAGTGTGCTAGCGCTGCCTGAATTTCACTAGGGGGGATGAAAGAAGAGTAGAAAGACTCTCCCTGCCACTATCCCTCCCTGGTAAAATCTATTTGGGGAGATGAAATGGAAAGACATAAAAATACTCTTAATTAATTCCTGATTGCTTTACCATGTGTGGGGCATTTATATACACATTATCTCATTTAACCTTACAGTGCTCCAATGAAGTTAGGAGGAAGGGCAGTGATCATGATTATGTCCATTTTAGAGATGAGACTACCAAGGTCCAGAAAGAAAAATGACAAACATGACCAAAGCGCCATATCTGACTTTATGCTTCATACTATCCCACACTCCTTCTCTGAATAAAATAATTAGAATTTAATGACATTCATAAAATTATATGTATCCTCTCAGCAATAAACAGAGTCAGACACAAGTATTGTGATTTTTAAATAATATTACACTATAATTTTTGGTAAGAAATTAGCAAGGAGGAATCAATATGGTTAATATAAACATTATATATATTTTTTTTATTTTTTAAAAGATTTTATTTATTTATTTGAAAGAGAGAGAGATCACAAGTAGGCAGAGGGGCAAGAAGAGAGAGAGGGGGAAGCAGGCTCCCTGCCGAACAGAGAGCCCAATGCAGGCCTTGATCCCAGGACCCTGAGATCATGACCTGAGCCAAAGGCAGGGGTTTAATCCACTGAACCACCTAGACACCCTGACATTTTATATTTTTAATAAATAAAACAGGGACGTCTGGGTGGCTCAGTTGGTTGGACGACTGCCTTCGGCTCAGGTGATGATCCTGGAGTCCCGGGATCGAGTCCCGCATCGGGCTCCCAGCTCCATGGGGAGTCTGCTTCTCTCTCTGACCTTCTCCTCGTTCATGCTCTCTCTCACTGTCTCTCTCTCAAGTAAATAAATAAAATCTTTAAAAATAAATAAATAAATAAATAAATAAAACAGCTCCACTGTTTACTAAAAAGTACTGCAAACCTTGTAAAGTTTGTATCTGTATAAACCCAGGTTGTATCTTACCTTTTTTTTGTTGTTGTTTTTTGGAACACTACATGTTTTAGAAGCACACAGCTTCACCATCAAAGGTGATCTAAGAGTGATGCCCAAACTGCCTACCTCACAAATTTCGAGGAACTTCTCATTGGAATATTTCATAGGGTGCTCAGTGAAGGTCGCATAAGGCACCTCAGTGGACCATGGGTTCCAGCGGGAAAAGAGGGACTGCTGTTCCAGACTTCCCCAGTAGATCCTAAGGCCTTCTCCTTGTCTCCTACAAGAAAGGAATTTCCTTTAGATTAGCCATTGCCATTAGATTAACACATAAAGAAAAGGATGGGAAAGTAAGGTAGTGTCTCAGTTAACCTTTATAATAATGCTAAATGACTTGCCTACTAACTAATTGATTATTCCAGAAATTTAGGAGGTAAGAATAAAAGGATAAATTCGGTTCCAAACATGATGAGTTCTGGGTGTTGTTGAGAATCCTATCTGGAAATGCCTTGCTGGAAATGTGACTCTGGTGCTGAGGACCGAAGCCAGGGATGGAAATAGGGATATTAATCTCGTGCCAATATTCCAATGGTAATGGTTAAATGGGAAAGGAACAGGAAAATTCAAGGTGCTGAGGTGGCAGGAGGTTTCAGGAAGGAGGGGAATGACAGCAGTTCCAGTTTCTACAAAAAAGAAAAAAAAATGCAAGCAGGAAATGACTGAGAAGAGACATGGGACATCAAGAACAGTAGCGTATATATGATCCTTAAGAGGGATGATGACCGATTCAAAATATCTGTGACTTCAGCTTTGGTTCTCTGTTCTCTGCACACATTCCAGGCAGCAAAGTTGCAGAAACAAACATATCAAAGCTTGTAAAGGAATTGTGCCTGCCTTTTCACACACTACCTGGTAGAACCGAGGCCTGGTCATCTGGTAAACCCAAGTGCAAAAACAAGAGGAAGCTTGGGAGTGATGGGAGGGAAGTTGTGGCAGGAGAGTGTGGCCACGTTGAATAACAAAACTGTAATTCCTGTGGTCTCTTCTTTTACATGTGCCCATCAGAATTTATGGTTTGTGGTTTTAGACATTTCTAAATGCAAAGAGATCCCTGGAGGTTAAGCTAAGCTCAGGTGCTTTGCATTCAACAAGCTTTAAAACTAAGTTGCCTGTAATTCTAAACAGCCCCATGGAACATCATAGAGCTCTCATTTCTTCTAGAAATTAAATCCTGGGATCTAGAATAAAAACCCAGAGCTTAATTGTGGTACCTTCACAAAGCTGTCACTTCCTGTATTAAGGAAGAATACCTTTGGGAATGCTATTGTGGCTTCTGGGTGTTTATCCAAGTAGAGATGTGTATAAACACAATCTCACACATAGACATATGCCACCCCTCTTTCCCATTGGCTGATCTCTGAGATTCTATTTTCAAAAGGAAATAAGAAAAGAGTCTGGTTCATTCTACTGCCCAGTTCTCAGATTTTTGATCATTATGTTTGAAAGCTGACACTGAACCATTTTGGTTTTTTTACTTAATCCTTCCCCACAAAAGAAAAAAAAAAAAGAAGAAGAAGAGAGGAAAAGAAACATATTGTACATACCTCTAAAGTTCCCTTTCTAACCTCTTACCTTCCCAGCTGCTTTGCTGAGGTTTATCATCCCTCACCCCCATGCGTTCCTTCATTCTGTTTCTTTTCTTTCTTTCTCTCTTTTCCCCCCCTCCCAGCCCCCACCCGCCTGGCCTGGTGATAAACTCTAAGCTCAGTGAATATTCTATGCATGCTGGCTAATGGAGCCTTCTGGCTTTAGTCCTTTCAAACAACTTGTACAATGGAATTATTTACTGCTTCATATGTCAATTTATGTGCTCAGTGCAATTTTGCTTTTATCCAAAGGCAATGAAAATCTGCCAAGATAGCTTCTCTAATAAGTACACCTTATATTCTTTTACCTTAGGGAAACCTCAAATGAAGTTTAAGCGTGAAATTCAAGAGGGACCTTATTTCTAAATAACCAATCAATTTGAGCATGACAATGACATTTCTCAGAAAGGTAGCATACTTCTAAATATACAAGTTCATACTCAGCCATCAGAAAGGATGAATACTTACCATTTACATCGACCTGGATGGAACTGGAGAGTATTAGGCTGAGTGAAATAAGTCAATCAGAGAAAGACAATTATCATATGGTTTCACTCATGAATGGAATATAAGAAATAGAAAAGAGGATCACAGGGGAAGGGAGGGAAAACTCGATAGGAAGTCATCAGAGAGTAAGAAAAACCATAAGACACGACTATAGGAAACAAACTGAGAGTTGCTAGAGGGGTGGTGGATGAGGGGATGGGGTAATTGGGTGATGGGCATTAAGGAGGGCATGTGATGTGATGAACACTGGGTCTTATAAGCAACTGATGAATTACTGAACACTACATCTGAAACTAGTGATATACTATATGTTGGCTGATTGAATTTAAATTTAAAAAGAAAATAAATAAATAGGCATACAAATTCAGCCAACCTTCTCTCTTAAGCTCCACTGGTGATATCTAAGAAGATAAATCTGCAACTAAGAAGCCTTTCCAAAGGTAAAGCTAAGGCAGCGCTTCTCAGACGAGAGACCTATGAAAATCTGTCATCTTCTGTTCTGTCAAATGTCATTAGAATAATTCTGGAGAATATAGATGCCTTTATGACCAGGAGCATTCTATTAGTTACTTAGGCTCACCATGAAAGATAGCATATGATATAACAGAATAAAGTGAAAAATGCAAAGAATAGGATGTCATGTATAATTTTGTTAGAGTCTTTGTTCTGAAGCTTAATGCTGTGTGACTATGAATGAGCTCGTTTCATTTTCTAAATCTCAGTTTTACCTTATGCTCTTTGGCATGTTTCCATGTGACACCTCATGACCTCAGTAACTATGTAAATGGTGTAGACAGCTACGGTCATGATGCTACTGACATTCATCCAGTCAAGGACATACAAGATCTGAAAGAAACCTCTGGGTTATGGCTTCAGTTTAGAGGCATCAAATTAGCCCCCTGTACACCTCTTCTGGTGCAAAGACTACACCAAGCATTGTCCCATGATTCCTAGGGAACATCAGCACCTTCCATGATACCTCACAAACATGTAAAAGGTCAAATCTGCCACCGGTGATGGAATAGCATCTTAATGTTTATAAACTAGAGAACTTCATAGCTAGAAGGGCTCTTGGAAGGTAAAACCCAGTGCCTTCTTTCTGGATATGAGAAAACTGCTACAGAAGGATTAGAGCTTCCTTGAAGCATCATAACACACACCACTGAGCTGTTGAGAGCCCTGGTCTCCCAAGACATCATTTAGGGGTGTTTTCACCGTTCTGGGATATCATCACAAAATGCATTCCAAGTTAAGGTCCTGCTTTTGCACAACACAGCCTTATTTCCAACTGACATATAGTTAAAAGACTTGCCCTGAGGAGACCGTCATCATCTGTAGGCAAAAGGCCTGCCCAGAGATCATAGCTGAAAGTAAAAAAGGAAATCGCAACCGCAAAAGGAACTGTGTATGTGTGTGTATGTGTATATATGTGTGTGTGTGTGTGTGTACACACACACACACACACACATATATACATATTTATATAATAATATTATATATAAATAAATATTTATTATATATATTAAATATATAATAATAAATTATATATATAAATTATATATATACACACATTTGTATACGTGTGTGTGTGTATACTATTTATGAGATTGCAGGAAAATAAGGTAGCCCTGGAAGTGAAGAGAGAAATTAAGAAATTACAAACAAGTTATGTCTTCAGGGTAGAAGACTGATCTTTCTCACCGAGCTGCTATGGTCAAGTTTATCAAAGTGGGGTACAGTTCTGGATAAAGAATGCAACACCAAATTATTATTTTTTTTTAAGAGAGAGAGAATTTTTTTTTAAGATTTTATTTATTTATTTGACAGAGATCACAAGTAGGCAGAGAGGCAGGCAGAGAGAGAGGAGGAAACAGGCTGCCTGTGGAGCAGAGAGTCCAATGTGGGGCTCGATCCCAGGACCCTGGGATCATGACCTGAGCTGAAGGCAGAGGCTTTAACCAACTGAGCCACCCAGGTGCCCCCCAAATTGTTAAGTAAAGAAAAATTTGCCAGCTTTCTGCTCCAAATCATACTTTGAGTGTAAACCCTGGCTTTGAGCGTTATATACCATCTTTCCAATCTTTAGGTAACAAAAACTTCATGAGGAACAAGAGGATAACAGATGAAAAAGTGTTTTGTATGCCCTAAGGCACTGTCCCACTAGCAAATCTTGAGTTCTTAGTGTATACCATAACGCTTACAGTGTACTGTTAGAAACTTTATATTTTTAAATTTTATTAACTGTTACAGAATTTTTCTAAACATCTTTGGTATAAATAAATGAATTTAATAAGAAATATGATAAAGAATATGACCAGACTTAATCAGATCCGCAAGTCAAGAACCACTAAAGGAACAGACTAAGAAGGGGGAGGAGAAATACCAGGACTCCTACATAGACAAAAGCAGAAAAACAAATCTCTAGAACAGAGAAAAACAGAAGGTTCTGGAATATTCTACATTTTTCTTCACTTATTGATCTCTTCCTCCACCTGACTCTGAGTCTCTGAATACTTAACGAGTTTAGCTTCTGCTTTATCAATATTTTGATGTGTATAACTTCCTACTTACATTAAATCCATCAGAGACTTCCATTCAGCTGAAAACACCCCTATAGCTCTTTTTTCTTCAGACTGAATCAACATGGTTCTGTAAAACTTTTCTAATAATTTAAAAATAATCTTTTTAATTGCCTCAGAGGTGATTCCCTGAAACAGTCCCAAGAAGTTTAACTTCACTCCCATAATGTAATTAGCATATTCTCTGTACAGTACAGTGTATTGTTGCAGGTAGAGAAATGAATAAGACTCAGCCTCTGAACTCCAGAAGCCCATCATCTGTTTTACTATCATCTCTTTCCCATACCTCAAACAGGTACAAATAGAAACCCACAGATCTCTTTATAAAAGCAGAAGTTCACCCATTACAATTTACTTCATTCCTGTTTTCTATCATCAGGAAGACCATCTGGATGTGGCCTCCATTCCCACAGTAGTAGAAGCAAGAAAGTCAATGTACCCTTCACTTCTGATAAATTTCAAAACCTTCTAGAAAGATATAGAAGTAGAGGAAAGTCTCCATAAGGATTCATAAGAACTTGGTGGAAGAAGAGTGCTTATAACAGTTGGAGATTTTTTGGATCCCGGACTGAGTTAGAGGCCTTTTAAGAGATATGTTTCCAATTTTTTCATTTTATAGATGTATAAACTGAGGACCAGAATTTTCAAAGATCAGAGTTCTTCCTTTAGTCTTGTTAATTACATGTTCCACTCAGTGACTCAGACTAGAATTCTACTCAAACACAGTTGTTGTTAGGGTAGAAACCTAAGCAATTACTACTTTAAACCATCATAGCAACTGAAGAGATTTGCCTTCTACACCACAAAAAACAAAGGCATGTTGAAGAGATGAGGTTTATACAGAAGAAACTATCATCCAAGTGCCAAATGACCAATCATGAAAAATAAATGAACACCACAAAAAAAGGAGCTCCAAGTTGAATGGAGGGAAAACTTTCTTTGATAACAATTTTCGTAAGACAATACATTATTTTTGACAGGAAAGACTCCTGTCCTTGAAGTCATTTTTAGCTGAACCAGAAAACTATGCCACCCAGTCACCAGACTGAGTTAATTTGCACATTCTACTACCTTCAGAGAGAAGCCATGTATCCTTCAGCATAGTACAACATAGCGGTCGTACAACATAGCTATTCTTTCTCTTGACTTCCCACTCTCCTTCCACCCTGGCCTTCACAGAGGCTGAGCTAAGGCTTTCAACCACCTGAGAGAAGATGTGAATGAGGAGGCAAGTCCCCTGAAGGAGAGATGGCAACTTCTATTATTGCTTCCATCAGCTGCCCCTCCTTTCTACTCATCTCAGATCTCAAAGCTCCACCACAGAATTAAAAACATAGCTCCAGGCACCAAGCCGAGATTTATGAGGAAGCACAGACATTAAGTCCTGCTCTAAACGCAGGGCGTGTGCTTGTAAGTATGTGAGCAAACAGAGGGAGGCCGCAGGGGAGGAGGGCGGCTGCCCAGGGGAGAGAGCTGTTCAGAACAACACAATATATTTTATGTCTCCTTTTTCCCTACCTTACAGACTATACTGTTGAAAAGCAGACCTTCTAGAACCATAAAATGTCAGTCTCTTTCTTATTTAATCTGGACAAAAGTGGGGGGACAGAGTTGGCACCCTGGAGGGTATTCAATGCTTCTTTTTGCTCATTGAATGACCTCAGATGAAATATTTTCCATGACAAGAACCCCAAAGACGCTGGCACAGTGTCAGACAATAAGATTTGCAGAATGTGTTTACATTCTCTCTGTGTCCCCAGGCTGTTCTAACCCATCGGCAGGTGGTGCCTTTATCTGCTCTCTTTGCTCACCTGGCTCCCTCCCAGAAGTTTCCAGGCCCTTGGGCTCAGTGAGATTAACCATTTCCTGGCATGGGGAACCAAAAAATTCCGTAGGTTATTTTACATGAGGGAGAAGTAAGTGATAAAGTAAAACAGACCAGCAGTGTCCGTAAAGAAAGAACTCTAGGGCAATGTGGTGTCATAGCAAACACCTTGGATGACAGGTAGGACCTGGGTCAAAAGACTAAACCTGCTACGAACTTGCTGGGTAATTTGAACCATTTCTTCTCTCTGGGTTCCAGGGGACCATCTATAAAAGTAGTAGTTGAACTAGATCACCTCTAATCTCCTTTTATGCCCTGATAAATTAATATCTATTATGAAAAAAATAATTTATATCCTACCAGTTAGACAAAAAGCCAAAGGAGAAATTAGTGATGGAGAGATTCCTAGAGGGCTGCTGAGACTTTTTCTTCTTCTAGAGGAAGAATGGATCTTAAACTACAGAATAAAAGATGTAGGATTAAACAAACCAGAATCAGAACCCAGAGAAAGTGAGATGAATTAGAAAAAGAGCTACAGAAAAAGACTATGGAATCTCTCAGGCTGAAAGTCCTTAAAAGAAATGTTTATTTGCTTGGGAAACTTAATGCTTGTCCTCGAGGGCACCATGTTCAGGGCTGAGGTGAAGAAGACTAAGGTCCAAACCAGAGGTCCAACCTAAGATCTTGTGACTCACAGTGTTAGTGTATATATCTGTGTGTGTGTGCGTGCACACGCGTGCATGCCTACATACATACACACACAGCTAATGTTTAGGCTAAAGTTACAGTGTGCAAGGTACATAGTAATCACTCCATAAATCCATGTTTAATAAAGATGAATGAATAAATAAATTCACAGAATTCATAAGCCAGTTAGGATGCCTGTGAATGCGAATGCCATATCATTCCATTCATAAAATCTTATATGTTGTGGTAGTAAGAGCCCTGAATTTGTAGTCAGTAAAATATGGGTCTAAACCTATTACTGATGCTAACTTTCTTTGTGTCTTAGAGCTGGGCACAGCATCACTGAGCCTCCATTTCCATTTGCTATGGTCTGATTATTTGTGTCCTACCAACATGTATATATTGAGATCCTAATGACCAAGATGATGAAATCAGGAGGTGATGACTTTGGGAGGTGATTAGGTCACAAGGTAGAGTCCTCATGAATGAGATGAATGTCTTTATAAAGGAGCCCCCAGAGAGTTCCCTCACCACTTCGCTTATATGAGGACACAGGGAAAAGGTGCCACATGTGAACCAGAAAGCAGACACTTCGTAAAGACTGAATCTGCTAGCATATTGATCATGGACTTCCTAGCCTCCAGAAGTATGATGAAGGAATTTATACTATTTATAAGCTACACAGTCTCTAGTATTTTATTATAGCAGCCTCAGAAGACCAAGACATCCCTCTTATAAAATAATTGTAGAGAGCAAAATGGAGTCTCTCATGTCAAGCAGGAGCCTGTGTCAAGCAGTGATGCAAGCATTTAAGGTATTGCAGTCAGGAGATCTCACCAGGACCAACGTCAGCTGACCTCCCCCCAGGACTGATAATGAGCAGAACCTGAGGAGGTCTGCAGAGACCCGAAACTGACTGAATCCCTTAAAAAAAAAGGGAAGGATTTTGTCAGCAAACTGTGAGACTCTTCCGACATGACCCCTCTATGTCTGACCACTTAAAAAGACAACTGCCACAATCTGCCCAATCAATCACCTAACAAAACGGAGATCCTTCCCTCCATGAACATCAGAAGCGGTTAAGTGCCCAGAGCGGACCCGGACCAGCCCTAGGCCTTATCTCAACTGTGTACCCACAGACCGAGTTCGCATTCATTTTGTTTTTTTCCTACACCCTTCTGTTACCTTGTTTGTTGTGTGGCTTGTCTTCTCTCCTGCTCTGTGGGCTGTGTAGGAAGCCAAATTTAATCACATGATGGATTGTCATTGAGTTTGGAATTCTGAACCTGCTTTAGAATTGTGATTTAACTTTGCTTTCTGACTGAACAAAGCTGACCTTGCGGAAAGATCCAACTCCTGTGTGCGCCTTCGCCGTGTGCTCATGATGATGACAGAGGCTTTGGATCAGATATTCTCTAGAGGACGCTCCAAGTGTGTGCCCGTGGAACACTCCTGACTCACCAGACTTAATCATTACCTACCTCTGGGTTTCATTTAAATAATATACAGAGATATTTTATTTTCCAGAACTGACATGAATGGATTATTTAGATAGCAATCATTCTAAAACATACATACTTATTTTCTCAAGCAAATTATATTAAATATAAAGAGTATTTTTATGGCCTAATAAAAATCATCACAAACCAAATTTTAAGACCTAAAAGGGATTTATTATTAACCATTTGTGTCCTATGTTCATGATCCCTTAATTTTACTAAAACAAAAACTGAAATCTAAAAGATTACCTGGATTCATGCTCAATCTCCTCCTAATATTTACCTACACTTCAATGCTTCTCTTTATGAAAGCCAATGGCTGTACATGAAGAGTAAGGTTATTTACCCAAACTCTGAAAGATTCTTGACTGCCAAGTTTTTTAGTTCTTATATCAGCCCTCTCTTCCTTCACCTCTGTTATTTCTTGCTGCTATCAACATTCCTGATTCCTTCTAATTTGCTTTTTCTGAACTTTCTACTGAGGGAGAATCTAGGAATGCATTACTTTTGGGGTCATGGGCAAATAATTAAACAAAATGATACTCTTTTCTATGCCCTTTCCTGTAAGGGATATTTATAGCAAAAGCTTTAGTTTCATAGATGATATTGAAATGGAGAGCTAATCCAATAGTGTTGATGTTGAATAACTTTTAGATGGGGATCTGAGTGCCTCAAGTTTTAGAAAGTCCTTTTGGAGTTCTATGCCTATGAGAATGAAATCTGATCTCAGAATTAATAATGACAACCACCTTTCCACCAATGGGGTTGACATGAAATTTTGTCATCCTTAAGGTCATACTCTGGTAGACTGACACTGTCATATTCTGTACAAGGAGTGGCACTGTCATATTCTGTACAAGAAGTCTTATATTCTGACCCATCCTTCAAACTGTTTAGAGTATAGCTCCCATAATACTTAATGATTAATCTGAGTAGCAAAATTATCAGCATATCTCTGCTAGTATTCTTAAATATAGTCCAGAGAAAATGGTCTAAATAAAATGTAACAGGGATTTAGCTGCAGAAACAGTCCCTTATATTTGAAGGTATCAAATAGGGCCTCATTCATTCCGTACATGTTTAGGAGATCTGAGGGTGGATGGACAAAGAGGGTATTTCGTGGCATTTCTGGAAGTCTGCCTACTCCTAGCAGTGCTCAGAATAAAGATCTAGATCAGAACTGTGTCTACAGTGATGAAAGAGAAAGGCAGTTAAAGCCTATCTGGTCCAGGTCCTGTTCCTGTAAACAGCAAAGCAAATCAGGAAGCAGTCGTCTCAAGAAGGACAGTAGTAAACTTGTTTCCCTTCTGGTTAAAGGATTGAAAGAAACATTCTAGAGTATTAAAAATATTGATGCAATAGAATTACTTTCCTCCTTTTAAAATTCCCTACTTTCGGGGTGCCTGGGTGGCTCAGTGGTTTAAGCCTTTGGCTAAGGCTATGATCTCAGGGTCCTGGGATCAAGCCCTGCATCGGGATCTCAGCTCAGCAGGGAATCTGCTTCCCCCTCCCCCTCTGCCTGCCTCTCTGCCTACTTGGGATCTCTCTCTTTCTCTCTCTCTCTGTCAAATAAATAAATAAAATTTTTAAAAAATTCCCTACTTTCTGTAATGAGAATGTATTATTTTTACATGGAAATGAACAATTGCATATTTAAGATGATGTCATCCATCACAACCAGAGCCACGACTAATTAGCACCAGCAGTAGGCTAAGACCTCTGCATCTATTACCTCTAGTCCTTACCACAAACAAGTTTGGTTTATAATCTCTATTTCACAGAGAGATCCAAAGCCACCAAGTGGTAAGTGGTAGAACTGGGATTCAGATTTAGATCTCCCTGGTTCCACACACCCCAACAAATGCATGGAACCCATTGGATATAAAAGACAGAGACGAAGATGAACATTGGTGCCAACCAGCTGCGTGTTCCCCCACAAACCTAAATAAAGCCCATCAATGCAGAGCTCACATTTTTATTTGTAGTTTCTGTTCACCTCAACTAATCCACCTTCTTACACCTTTCTCCAGAATGCTGATTCTGACACCTAAAGAGGTTTCCAGTTGCCTTCAAAATTCAGAAACAATCTCTCAGCCTCACAGTCGAGACTTTTTGCACTATGGTTCCAGCATTCTTTCATTTCCAAAACTCAAAGCCACAACTCTTCAATGATCCAACCAAACAATGCAACTTGCTGAGCCCAGCTTACAGCGTTTGTGATCATTCCACCAACATGATATTATTCTGTGTATTTGTCTCATATCATCAAATGAACCGCGAGCTGTCCAAAACGAGGGTCCATGCATAAATCATATACGTCCCTCCGACAAGATCTTATATAAGATATATAATATAATATAATAATACATTATTATATTTTATTATTATATATAATAATATAAGATATACTTATATATAAGATATATAATATCTTATATAAGATATACTATCTTACAGTAAATTATTTTTTTTTAAGATTTTATTTATTTACTTGACAGAGAGAGATCACAAGTAGGCAGAGAGGCAGGCAGAGAGAGAGAGGAAGAAGCAGGCTCCCCGCCAAGCAGGGAGTCCGATGCGGGACTTGATCCCAGGACCCTGAGATCATGACCTGAGCCGAAGGCAGCAGCTTAACCCACTGAGCCACCCAGGCACCCAGTAAATGATTTTTTTAAAAATAAGTAGACCCATGGTCTTTACTATAAAAAGTACACATCAAAACAGAACAAAAATACTCTCCCTCAAACCAGATAGATCAGGCTGCTGCTTTTGTCTTTCATTAGTCTACAATTCTGAATTGCACTCTTTAAAACTGAGCTCTCCCATTGTTTTCTGTTTGTTTAAGCGGAGGGGGCCGAAGTCTACCTAAAAGGACATGCTTAGAGAAAGGCCCAGGATGGAAGGGGCTGTACCTTTGCCTGCAGGTTATCTAGGACCCTGCTCTAAGAGCACTGGCTGCAGGGGCTAGCATGCCAGGCCTGCGCTGAGGTTTCTGTGTGTACAGAGGAGAGGGCAACTTTTACAATCCAGGAAAATGCCACACAATAAAGGAAACTATTCTGAGGCATGTCCCTCTATTATGAATGGGGATATTTGGCAAATCACATTAGCCTTGAGTTTGTGTAAGTTTTGGTCTCCTCTCTCAACAGGAAGTTGCTTTTAAGCACCCTGAACAGCCAAGTTTCAACAGGCACGGAGTAGCTAAGTTAAAGGAAAGAAAAGCATCTGAGAAAAACATTTTTTTTTTTTTTTTGAATCTCCTCTGTTTCCATTTCCTCTTAAGGGAGATGGAGATTAGATTGTCTGGAATACATACACAGACAATGAGAGAGACCAGTTACCAGAAACTTGTGGCCCAGCTCTCCTGTGTCCTTTGGAAGCAGACGGGGCCACCCAGGAAGGCAATGGGCATATGAGAGCTCTGAATGAGAGAAGAAACTCAGCTCTGCCCACCAATGCTTCACCTTGATCCTGCTCCTGAGTCAGCAAGCATTTTGCTTTTTCCACTTTGGAGGAATTTGGAATGAAACAAATCTCAAGAGACTATACGTGATATACCTACTTATTTTCCCCTTGATGTTTAAGAAACATTTTGTGAGGAAGTTTATTTATGATATTCCCTACAGTATGTTATGTTGGCCAATAAACAATAAAAATCCGTCCATCTCTAACTTCTACACACAGGCGTGGTCCACCATCAGCATCACATTCTTTCCTGGTCACGGTTGACATAAGCTATTCAAACTGTTCAGCAAGAACGGTGTGCTCAGTGCCTGCCCCCATCCCTGCCCAAAGTGGATATACTCCATCATAGGTAAAATTCAGACAACATAAACATCCATATTATTTATGAGGTACTTTGATATAATAAAGAAGCCCTAGATTTTAGAGAGAGGATACAGACCTGGGTTTGAATCTATGCCTTCATTTATTATGTAGCCTTGGAAAAGGCACTTTAATCCTCCTAGTCTGTTTTCTCTTTTGCAAAAGGAAGAGACAATTGCCTATTTAGCAGAACTGTTGCTGGCTGGGTATAGTATGCCTGTCACCTCTCATCAGAGGTTTCAAGCCCTCCTTTAGCAGACCTCTGAAAAGTCAATCAGAAGGCAAGACATTTCTGAATTCTCTTGCACTCTTGCTAGTTTCTTTTCCATCCACCAAAAACTGCCAAATCATAAATATGGGGTGCGGGTGGTAGAGGAGGACAAAGAAGGAACAAGGGGTGAAATAAAGGCTATATACAAAGTTAAGAAATCCAGACATTTCATAAAACAGAACTGATTTACCTACATTCCACAGTGCATATTTGCTTTGCGGTATGTGAGCAAATGTGTGTGTGGGTTTTTTTGTGTGTGCATTTTTTTTTTTAATCTTCATGTTGCAATTGTATTGCTTTGCATACATATGAGATTGGGGTTTTATGCTTTTGTTTTCACTTAAGATTTACTTCTACCACAGAGCTTTATTTTACTATCCAAGCCCAGAGCAACAAATACAGACAGAAACCAAGGATCTTCTCTCTTATTTTTTAGCCCTGGTATCCAGTCCCTCAGTGGGGGGCATTGCTTACATAAGCGAGAACAACCAGCCCATATCTCCAAGTTCCACCCTCAAATGGTCACCCTTTGGTTACCCCTCAGGCTTAAGGCTATGTCCCTGGGCAGCACAGAATGCTCTGGGAAGGACAGGCCCTGAAGGCCAATGTAGGACATTTTGGGCAGCAAATTCTAGGGTCTGTGGTACCCAGAGCATGGTCTAGAATAATGCCTGACAAGCTTTAATATATGTTTGAATCACACAGGGACCCTGTTAAAATACAGATTCTGATTCACTTGGTGTAGTGTATCCTGAGAATCTAGAAAACTCTGGTCTTCTAACAAGCTCCCAGGTGATCTTGATGTCACCAGTCCCAGTAACAAGTAGCTCAGTGGGGGAAGGGTGCAGGCTGTGAGTTAGGCATATCCCCATGGCCCTGTGGCCTCCTTAGTCTATGGGAATGGTCACAGATGGATAAGGATCAAAGGAAGGCTATCTACCATGTGGGACTAGGGCAGGAGTCATGGTTGACCAAGGGAAGGCCCAGTGGTTTGTGCCTGATTGCAAGGCAAGAATCTAAAAGAAGAGGGTTCTATCGATAATCTGTGGTTAAAGGCAAAATCCAAAGCCTGCAATCAAGATAGTTTTCCTATCATACAATGGAATTATCTAACAGAAGTCCTGAAAAAAATTGATTTTTCATCAAGAGACTAGTGTTAAATTTGTTTAAAGATTACTCAAATGTTCAGTGATACAAGATTTTTTTGTAATCATAGAATCTCTTCCCAGAAAGATAGATAGATAGATAGTATAGGTATAGATATAAATAAAGATATACAGGTATAGATACAATGTTCCAGCTTTTGAGAATCCTAATTAAAGTAAATGGTATATGGCCAAGAAAGGAAAACAATACTCCAATAGTGATCCAGTCAGTGTGGAATACCATGACAACTCTCCTCTAGAAGCCTCTCCTTCTGGAGGCTGTACATCAGTGAATTTAGCCAACAATAACATTGACTGTGCAGGTGACTTACCACACTGCTGACTCACCTAGAGTTCACCATAAAATACAGTTTCTAATTTCTAAGTCTTTTTCACGCCTGCTGCTGCTAAACTACATTGTGAAGAGTTGACTTTTCAAATTGACTTTGGAGAAAGTAGACCTGGAAAATACAGCTCATACTTAAATCCCACCTTTGGCACCTGATCTTTCATAAGGAAACTTTTGATCAGAAACTATAAGGCAAAACAAACTCTCCTGATGACTTATTTAGGCTAAATGCTCAAGGCAAAAACAAAAGGAATTTAATGTGTTATATCCTGGTAGGGCAGGCATTAAATTACCAGCTCATCATAAAATGTTACCTCCATTTTAGATTAGTTCTTGAATTAAGGGAGGTAGAGCTGAAACAAATAATGGATTGGACGGATGGATGGATGGATGGATGGACGGATGCATAGATGGATGGATAGATAGGTATGTAGGTAGATAGATAGATCAACTGCCTCTCTTGGCCAAAGCTTAAAAATGGTTTAAGTGTTTTTTAAAAATTAAGGGAAAAAATCATTTAAAAATGAAATCAAATAAATAAATGTTTCCACAATATAATAAAGAGGTGGTAGGACATTTCAGTAACCACAACTATTTTTTGCATTATAAGCATTAACCAAAAGGCTGTAGGAGCCACAAAGACAAAAGCTGAGCACAGTCTCAAATTAATCCTGCATCAAGCCTACTACAGCAGCATTCACTCTTGGTTGCTGATTACTGAAATTAAAATTCGCACATATAAACAATCTCCCAAAGATACTTGGAGTACAACTACAGTCTTCTTCTACCATATCTGCTCATATTTCTACAGAGAGCTGAAAAGATTCTCAGAATATCAAAAAAGCATCTTCAGAATAATTTAAAGGTCAAGGAGATGAAGATCTTTTTTTTGCAATTTGAGTTATGCCCAATAGAGTATGTTACCTAACTCCAGAAGGCAAACAAAAATTAATTATCATTTAAAACCACAGAAACAATATCATTTAAAGATGTAGTCCTTTTTCCACTGGATATTTTTTTTTTTCCTGCTTTTAACTGACCATAGAACTGAGGGTCCATATCTGGGCTATTCTGTTCCATTGATCTATGTGGTTTTTGTGCCAGTACCATGCTGTCCTGGTGATCATAGTTTCATAATATAGCTTGAAATCAGGCAATGTGATGTCCCCAGCTTTGTTTTTCTTTTTCAATATTTCCTTGGTGATTTGGGGTCTTTTCTGATTTCATACAAATTTTAAGATTGTTTGTTCTAGCACTTTGAAAAGTGCCATTAAAAGTGCTTACAATGGAAAAAAGACAGTCTCTTCAATAAAATTGGACAGCTATAAACAGAAGAATATACACCACACACAAAGATAAACTCCAAATTGATGAAAGGCCTCAATGTGAAACACGAATCCATCAAAATTCTAGAGGAGAACGTAGGCAGTAATGTTCTCGACATTAGCCACAGCAAATTCTTTCAAAACACATCTACAAAGGCAAGGGAAACAAAAGCAAAAATGAACTTCTGGGACTTCAACAAGATAAAAACCTTCTGCACAGCAAAGGAAACAGTCAACAAAACAAAGAGACAACCCATGGAATGGGAGAAGATATTTGCAAATATCTTTTGCAAAGATAAGGGGCTGATACCCAGGATCTATAAAGAACGTCTCAAATTCAACACCAAAAAACAAATAATCAAGTCAAAAAATGGGCAGAAGGCATGAACAGACACTTCTCCACAGAAGACATACAAATGGCTAACAGACACATGGAAAAATATGACTCATCACTAGCCATCGGGCAAATTCAAATCAAAAGGACACTGAGATACCACATTATACTAGTTAGAATGGCAAAACTTGACAAGACAAGAAACAACAAATGTTGAAGGGGTTGTGGAGGAAGGGGAACCCTCTTATGCTGTTGGTGGGAATGCAAGGTGGGGAGGGCACTTTGGAAAACAGTGTGGAGGTTCCTCAAAACTTAAAAGGAGAGCTACCCTATGACTCAGCAATTGCACTACTACACATTTACCCCAAAGATACAGATGCAGTGAAAAGAACCCAACGTTCATAGCAGCAATGACCACAATAGCCAAACTGTGGAAGGAGCTGAGATGATCTTCAACAGATGAATGGATAAAGAAGATGTGGTCCATATAGACAATGGAATATTACTCAGTCCTCAGAAAGGATGAATGCCCAACTTTGGCATCAACATGGATGGTACTGGAGGAGATTATGCTGAGTGAAATAAGCCAAGCAGAAAATCAATTATCATACGGTTTCACTTCTTTGTGAAACATAAGGAATAGCATGGAGGACATTAAGAGAAGGAAGGGAAAAATGAAGGGGAGGGTACATCAGAGGGAGAGGAATAATGAGAGTCTGTGGACTCAGAGAATCAAACTGAGGGTTTTGGAGGAGAAAATAGGTGAACTCAGTGATGGGTATTAAGGAGGGCATGTATTACATGGAGCACTGGGTGTTATACACAAACAATGAATCATGGAACATCAAAAACTAATGATGTATTATGACTAACATAACTTAATAAAAAATTTAAAAAAAAAGATATAAAGTATTGAAATTTATCTTAGAAGCAATACTCATTCAAGAGATGTGTGCTCAGTGGAACTCTGTTCAAAACACTGCCCCGGCAATATTTATCTGAGATAAACAACGAAATTGGTCTTCATGCAGGTTGCTCACAGTCAGTAGGAAAGACTAACTGTCCTGAGAAAGAAAGATAGGAGGAGAAAACAGTGAAGAGAAGCTATCATTACATACAGGAAGATTCCACACGTGATTTGAGGATCAGCGAATCCTGAAAGTTGTGACAATCAGAACATGGAGGTATAAAATGCAGTGGGCATTCAACGATGAGGAAGATACTCCAAATGGAAGAACATAACATAAAGTCATGACTGTGGGGAATTATTGGAGTTTTTCTACTTCTCACCCTGGGCCAGGTAAATTCTGGTATTATCCTTGAGCTTAATGTCTTTAACCAGTGCCTTCCTGTTCTAGAATGAGGGAGAAATTCTCTCCCCTCACCACCATCCCCTCCGTGTGTGTGCACATTAAGAAAGTGAGGGTGATGCAGAAAAGGGGAGCATTCGTGTTCCACATGGAAGCACATAGTTTGCAGGTAGCAGACCCTCTCTGGTAAGTCACAGTCTGGTATAATAAGAAGCCTAGCTCCTATGTATTAATCAGATGCTTTAGGGGTGCCTGGGTGGCTCAGTCTGTTAAGCCTTTCTTCAGCTCTGGTCATGATGCCAGGGTCCTGGGATGGAGCCAGGAGTCCGGCTCCCTGCTCACTGGGGAGTCTGCTGATTGGGCAGTCTGCTTTTCCCTCTCTCTCTGTGCATCCACCCCATCCCACGTGCTCATACTTTCTCTCTCTCTCAAGTAAATAAATAAAATCTTTATTTTAAAAAATAGACACTTTACATTCCTCAACCACACATCTCATAGCAATTTTGTGGCAGATATTATTTTCTATATTTATGAAGAAATTGAAACTCAGACTATTCAAAAACCCTACTTAGAAGTATTGAAGTATTTTCTTCAGTTTTGTTTGACCTTAGGGCCTATGTGTTTCCTCCTATGATAAACAAGTCCACTCTCCATCTCTCCAAAGAGGATGCAGGTGGGCTAGTAGTATGTTTTTCTCAGCCAAAGTTCTCACAAAAATCTTCGAAGATACAGAGTGTTTTAATAATGCTAGTTTATCATTTCGCTTCTGCCTTTGCTCATTCTCTTATACCTAAAAAGCAAACTGGGCAGGAACACAAATTTTGTTACATTATGGGGTGGTATTATGCCATCAACCTGGTTATTACATAATTGAGAATAGATTCCAAGAAATAGCTTGTTTTTGTTATTGCTTTGCTTTGTTTCTGTTTGTTTACTTTTTCTCTTTCTTCCCATATACGGGTTCTTATTTATCCACCGTAGAGGTAACATAGTTTCTGAATACTGGATCCCAAATCTTCACTTTTATCCTTCTCTTTAAACTTAAATTTCAGTCTTCAAAATCACCAGTCAGTCTCCCATAGACAAAACCATCTGGTAGGAAAGGTAAACTGATAAGGAGACATTCACATTGTTTTATGTACCCAATTAATTCTTAATCTTAAAGCTTCATATAGTATTCCCAAAAGAAATTGTAAAGTACATACAAAAGCTGTTGAATTTGCCAGTGTGACTTAAACCTAGCATACGTAAAAGAAGAAGTCAACAGAGGGGCTGGACAAATAGATTTGAGTCGGGTAACAAAAGATAAGGAAAACTCAACCACACAGTCTGTCTTTATGCTGTAAACAACTGGGGGCTGAGGAAAGCTTTTAATAAGGGAAGAGATATGAACTTGACCATAACTTTGACTTTAAAATTAAATGGTCAGAATCTGAGGGGTAGGATGAATTTGGAGGGTACAGAGTAAGGGAGACCAGTTAGGAGTCAGTGTGGATAAATCATGAGACCTAGAGCAGAGTGTTACCAAGGAGAATAAAAAGGAGACTGAGGGAGACTTCAGGGTTAAAGATAATAGAATCTCGATCTCCACCTGGAAATTTCTTTGAAAAATTGTTCAGTGTATGTTTCTTGCAATGATCCTATGGTCCTGAGGTTTTCATCCCTAGTAAGTGAGAAGAAAGTGGTGCCTTTGACTAGAGCAGTCCCTGTGGGGTTGGGATAGGAGAGAGGTCTATTCCTGGGCCTGCTGGTTTTGAGGGGTCTGTGGTGTAGCAAAGTCATTCTTGACATTTCCCTGCTCCCTTTCCTGACACATCTTACCCCACCTTCCCTGTGCCAAACCCTCTCCAGGAGTGAAAAGCTCTTTAATTATCCACACCCCAGATCAGGAGGCCTTCAGTGTTAAGTGCAGCAGGAAAGAAGAGAGTGCCTACCCCATCCCCCCCCCGCCCCCCACAAGGCAGGTTGCCACCAGGACTTTGCCCAGTTTGTGAAGGGGGAGGTGCAAGATGAGGTCTTCCCATCCAAACAGACCAGGCCTCCAACTCCAGAAACTGGGAGTTAAGGACACTGCCAGAGGAGCCCCCACATCTCCTCATTTATATCCTGGGGAATAACAAAACAGATATGGGTGGTATGAACTCTCTCCTCACAATCTGGCTTCAAGTCGCCAATTTTAAAGAAAAGAAATTCCTAATGAATGACATAAACCAATTAGAGAGCTGCCTAAACCAAGCCCAAACCCTGCAACAGAGGCTTCAGGTTCTTAATAGGTGCAGTGATCTGAACAAGGGCCAACGCAAGCAGATGTGGGACCCTGGGACGCCTGAATTCTGGCCTGTCCTGGAAGACAGCCCAATACTCTGGGCTGTAGAAGCTGCTCTCATCCATCTCCTCACATTTAAGGATGTCTTTACAAACATGCTTCCCAATCTCGCTCCTGTGATCATCTGTCCTGGCTTCTTTGCTCATTGCCATGTGGCATTTAATTACAATATTCTGTAAGAGCCCATCACCAAAGGACTTGTGGGAAAGCATTAAGATGTGGGATAACTTGTCACCCTAAAGTTTTCACCTGCTTGTTTTTGCAAATGAGTATGTTTAAATTCTAAAAAATTTAGAGTTATCACTTAGATTTTTTTCTAGCCTGAAACTAATATAAATTTGAAAGGAGGGAAGAAGAGGTACAGGTGGTGGTAGACATATATTAGCTGATCAGTCCACGCCAGGATCCTTATAATATATTAGTTTTTAATCCTCCCACAACCGAGTGAGTCGTGTATGATTATGATTATGATTATTTCTATTTTATACAAAAGAAATTGAGAAACAGGGAGGTGAAAGAGGTTTTCCAGGTCGTAAAGGTAGCAAGTTGGGGAGATATACCAGCTCCAAAGTGTGGCACTGTAGCCAAGCTAATATAATTGCTATTTTTAGATAACATTTAGTGGGGAGAGAAAACAGCTAGCAAGTAAGGATAAGCAAGGGAAAAAAAAAAAAGAAAGAAAGAAGGAAAGAAGGAAAGAAAGAAAGAAAGGAAGAAAGAAAGAAAGAAAGAAAGAAAGAAAGAAAGAAAGAAAGAAAGAAAAAAGAAAAGAAAAATTGCATCTAATCCCACCACCCAGAGATAATCACTCTTAATATTCTGCTGTAAATCCTGCAATTGCAAAAGTTTTAACTCCCTTTTTGGAGCTCCTACACTGATGCTACAGAAGGCTTTTGAACAAATTACATCTTCTTGTCATATTCAGAATCATCAAGAAAAAACAGGAAAGATATTTTCATGTTTTAAAAAAGTGAATGTGAGAAGTAGTCATCAAGTCTGGAGAATTAGAAGGTATTCCTATTCTGTTGGTACCTGTCCTCCACAAACTCCCCTAAAATAGCAGCCATGGATAAACAAAGGCATGGTCAGAGCTCTGGGAGGTCTCCAAAGTCGCAGTCAGAGGGGTCCACGGTATTTCCCATAAGCTTGTTTTGTGACCATGGACAAAAACTGAGGCCCTCAGATTCAGTCTGTCCAACTCCCAAGTTTATCACTCTTACCCTGCCTAGTGATCAGGATTGTTTTCAGGAGTTAATGAGATAAATATTTATGAAAGCACTTGGAAATAAAGCAGTATGCAAATGAAAGATAACTGCTCAAATCTCTAATAATTAGGGACCCAACTTCAGAAATAAAGATTTTGCCACAGGGTAAAGGGAATCATGATGCTATCCGTTTATAACCCTAAACCATAAATTAGTTGCCAAACCATAATAAAAATGCTACTGTAATAAAAATCCATTTTCATAGATGTAGTATATGAATAGTAATAATTGGTGATGATGATGATGACAGCTAATATTTATTTCCTTTGGCACCTTATTTTCAACACGTTGGAAGGGATTTGCATGGCTTTCTCATCTTAATTCTCACACTGACCCAGTGTGGAGCCATATTATCTTCATTTCACAGATAAGGAGGCTCCATTGAAGTTTACAAAGTGTTGTTACATATAAACCAATCGCCTCATTTGATTCTTATATCCCCAATAGTTTTTTTTATTTTGTTGGATGATAGAATTATGAATCAGAAAGTCAATTTGCCACGTTCACAAAATTTTCACAGGGCAGATTTGGTCTAAAACTTGGTCTGCCTTGGGTTTTTTTAAATTAAACTGCTGTTGGCTCTGTATTCAAATAATCACAGAAAGCTTCACCACTCAGTTAACTCCTCAAATAACCCTAGGTCCATACATATGATCCCTGTTTTGAGAGGGAGTTTACCTGGCTTCACTCTAGCCTATGTAACTCAAAAGATACCTGCAGAGGTTCTCCAGCATGGGCCTCATGCCAAACCTCCTCCTCTTCATGATTTTCTCCTTCTCCTCCTCCTCCTCCTCCTACTCCTCCTCCTCCTTCTTCCTCTTCTTCTTGTTTCCTTATTCCTACTTAATTTTAATTTTTTAATTTTTTGTTCTGCTATGTTAGTCACCATAATTAGTTTTTCATATAGTGTTCCATGATTCATTGTTTGTGTACAATACCCAGTGCTCCATGCAATATGTGCCCTCTTTAATAGCCATCACCGGGCTCACCTATTCCCAACTCCCCCAAATCCTCAGTTTAATTCTCTGAGTCCACAGACTCTCATGATTTGTCTCCCTCTCAGATTTCCCTGCCTTCATTTTTCCCTTCCTTCTCTTAATGTCCTCCATGCTATTCCTTATGTTTCACAAAGAAGTGAAACCATATGATAATTGATTTTCTCTGCTTGGCTTATTTCACTCAGCATATTCTCCTCCAGTTCCATCCATGTTGATGCCAAAGTTGGGCATTCATCCTTTCTGAGGTCTGAGTAATATTCCATTGTCTATATGGACCACATCTTCTTTATCCATTCATCTGTTGAAGATCATCTCAGCTCCTTCCACAGTTTGGCTATTGTGGTCTTTGCTGCTATGAACGTTGGGTTCTTTTCACTGCATCTGTATCTTTGAGGGTAAATGCGCAGTAGTGCAATTGCAGAGTCATAGGGTAGCTCTCCTTTTAAGTTTTGAGGAACCTCCACACTGTTTTCCAAAGTGCCCTCCCCACCTTGCATTCCCACCAACAGCATAAGAGGGTTCCCCTTCCTCCACAACCCCTTCAACATTTGTTGTTTCTTGCTTGTCTTGTCAAGTTTTGCTATTCTAACTGGTATAATGTGGTATCTCAGTGTCCTTTTGATTTGAATTTGCCTGATGGCTAGTGATGAGTCATATTTTTCCATGTGTCTGTTAGCCATTTGTATGTCTTCTTTGGAGAAGTGTCTGTTCATTTCTTCTGCCCATTTTTTGACTTGATTATTTGTTTTTTGGTGTTGAGTTTGAGAAGTTTTGTATAGATCTTGGATATCAGCCCTTTATCTGTAGTGTCATTTGCAAATATCTTCTCCCATTCCATGGGTTGTCTCTTTGTTTTGTTGACTGTTTCCTTTGCTGTGCAGAAGGTTTTTATCTTGTTGAAGTCCCAAACTTCATTTTTGCTTTTGTTTCTCTTGCCTTTGGAGATGTGTCATGAACTACAACAGTCTACACTCAAACACAGCCAAGCCTCTGTTCTGGAACCATTCAGAGATTTTTCCTCCACAAAATCTTATTCCTTCCAAAGAGATCCAACAGTTCTCTAATAAATGCTCATCCTGAATTTCTGATTTCATTGATCACAAACAGTATCTTTTTTATTTATCTCTAACAGACTTAAGACACAGCTTTCTGTGTGAGGGTACTCCATGGACAAGACTTTCAAGTCATCTTTAACACTTCTCTTTACTTCATCAGCTCCATCAGTTCATCACCAAGACATGGGCTTTAGGATATGGATGAATTTAGAGCAAAGGAAAGTAAATACAGTATGCATGAGAGGTGTCATAGTTGGATAGCTTGGAGCAGCCCAAGAGGAAGAAATTATGTGAGAACATTCACTGGCAGTAGAATGATGGTACATGTATGGCAAACATTGATATGTCTGAATTGATGAGGTTTTGAGTTATATAAAGAGAATATAAGAATGGACAGGCTAAAAAAGTAGGTTGGGATCATAGTGCAAAAGTTTTGTAAGCCAAGCTATGAAACTGTATGTTACTGCTTCTCATATTTGCCTGTGGAATATTCCTAAGGCTGTAAGGGCAAGGCCACTTGCTTTAAACACTAAATTTATTTGCAATCTCTTGTTTTATCCTTAAAACCATATGATTAGGTTTCCTGCTATATCTCATTTACATGTATTGGTTTTAACTTTAAAAATAGTATTTTAAAATCCTAACCATTTAACACTCATCAAAATTTAGACTTCCGATGGATAAGGCATATTTATTCTGTGGCTTCTCAGAGACCCCAGCATATCTCTGTTACTTGAGATTTTCTGCAATACAGCTTGTGAAGCATAAAGAGATAATGGAGCATCACTAATGGAATTTTGAGGAAAGAGATGAATCAATCAAAGTGATAAATTAAGAAGATAATCCTAGAGTGTTAAATTGGATTAATTTGAGGACTGGTGGACATTGGAGGCGGGAAGATGCAATAACTTCATAATTTTTAGTATTTATTTAGTGCTATAGCAGACACTTAAGATAAATAGTCTTAGCTAATCCCAATAATTCTATGAAGTGCAAACTATCGTCATCTCCATTTCACAGATTTAAAGAAACCAAAGGAAAGGGAATATAAGAGACATTCTGAAGAGTTGTTAAGTTGGTATGTGGCTGAAACTGAACTTAAACCAGAACAAGTCTAGAGAGTCCAGGCTCTTAAACACTACATTGAAGTGCTTTGGGGACCACCATATTCATTGAAATGAGAGGTAATAAAGACCCAAAGTAACATCATGACAGTAGCCATGGAAAGGGTTAGGTTTGAGTAATGTGGCAAAGATAGACTTGACAGAATTTGACAACCTGGTTAGATTTGGGGGAAAATAAGGAGTCAGAGATGACTGATTTGTGAAACCTGGATAATTGGGATGATAATGAGGCCATCCTCATAAATAAAGGCCTATAGAAAAGAAGCAGGTTTGTTAGGGAAGCACGAGATAGGAGGAAGATGATGTGTTGAGTTGGAGATGCCTGTGGGGCATACAGGTGGAGACAGCCAAGGGGAAGGAGTGCAGGTGTGGAGTGCTTCCCATCACTGGGCCCCCAGACTTGATAAAGTTTCAATCAGCTATTTGCAGCCTATTTTCAGTCTTAGACTCACCCTGAAAATTGGTGAGTGACAGGATAGAATTTTCCATAAATGCTCAGAGTTGGAAAAGAAAATAACAAAAAACAAAAAACTATAAAACCCCTATAAATTCAGCCACCTCATAATAAGCTGGACCCTTTTGCAAAATCACCTTACACTGCTTATATTCCAAACTCAAAATATTAGGTACACAAATCAGTGGCTTGAGGATAGATGCAGTAACAGTGGAGTAATTCCTTCCTTCCCTGAAGCAAACTGCCCTTATGAAGGTGAATTTGCTCCTGCATGATAATGAAGTCTATTTGGAAGTTTCAGAAGTGCAGTTTAGCTCAAAATTATTTCCTTTGTCTGGAGTGAGGTCTAAGAGAGCTCCTAATTAGGCTGAGGAAATGAAAGAAAAAAAGAAAGAAGGGGACATTAGGGAAGAGTCCAAAGTTGGCAGAGGAAAGACTTGGAACACAGAAGCCACTGGGTCGTTTAAAATGCTGATGTGGGGGACACCTAACTGGCTCAGCCAGAAGAACATGGGACTCTTGATCTCAGGATTGTGAGTTCAAGTCCACACTGGCTATAAAGATTACTAAAAAAAAAATAAATAAATAAACTTAGAAAGAGAAGTGAATTTTGTGTTTCAGTTGGTAGGGACTTAGGATCACAGGACAAATTGGGATTGGTCTTTCTAAAAATAAGCGTATCACCCGAAAAGTAACAGTGAGTAATAGAGAGCTTTTCATAGTAGTTCTGTCTGCCATACCAGTCTTTCCTTTCCTCCTGCAATATATGTTGACCTCTGGAGCTTGTTCTTACTTTGCACTGAAGTCTCACTACAGATTCCAGAAACAACCAAACAGAATACGGAAACTTTGCTCTCACAGTTTTTCACAGATAGCAGCATCTGCTGGTTATAGACAATATATTCTTCATTTTTTTAACAAGTGAAGGGGATACATTATTGGTCTGAATTTTTAAAATTTTGAAAATGAATTTTATTACTTTAGGCTGAACTTTGGTTGTGTTCACACATACACACACATTATCTCACTCTCTCTTATTGTGCTGTTTTTGATATAACCTTTCTGTTAAAAATCCAAATGCTAATTTCCATGATTATAGTATTGGGTAAAAAAGTCCTATCACTACAGATTCAGTTCTCTAAATCTGTTCCCACACTGCCACCGCAGAAGTTTTTTCTTTTAAAAATTTTTCAAACCATAAAATGGGGGGACAACATACAAAGATAAATGCATTTAAGTTATGCTTTTAGAGCTGACTTTTCAATGAAAAATTTTAATAGTCATTAAATATTTTCACATATAATAGTTATTAAGTATTTTAAATAGTCATCACCAGTGATTTTTCTGGGCAACATTAACTTAGCATCCTGAACCCAAATAACATTTGTACTGACAGATACTGTGATGCACCGTAGCACTTAGAACATTAAGCAACACCAGCATCTCTGAATACTTCCTCTGTGAAATTATCAGCACCAGAGCAAATTGCTCAGATATTAGAGGCACTTTCTAGAAATAAGCACAATGCCCTTTGAACTGCCTGGGGCTCTCAGGTATTTCTTGTGTCTTTTCTCATTTTTTTTTTCAGTGTTCCAAAATTCATTGTTTATGCTCCACACCCAATGCTCCATGCAATACATGCCCTCCTTAATACCAGGCTCACCCAACCACACAACCCTCTCCCCTTCAAAATCCTCACTTTGTTTCTCAGAGTCCACAGTCTCTCATGGTTTGTCTCCCCCTCCAATTTCCCTCAACTCATTTCTCCTCTCCATCTCCCAATGTCCTTTGTGTTATCTATTGGCTTCTACTTCCCCTCTCCTTTGGGCTCATATCCGAGGCTCATATCTGTCACAACATTTGCAGATTACAACTTAAAACAAGCATTTTGATAGCTCTCAACAAAGTTTATAGTCTTGTTCTTTTTTAGACAATTCTAAGTGTCCAGTAGTATTTATAGGGGAACTACACATATTACTTCTATTTGAGTTCTAGAAAATATGCAGACAAATGAAATATCACCAATAAATCAGTAAATAACACCTTCTGACACAGAATTCTGAGATGTAGTATTCAATGACACGTAGATTCACTTATTATGGATTCACTGAGTCCTGACTATGAGACAACTTGTGTTAAGAGTTTAATGGGAAAGTTAAGGCCCAGCCCAACCAGCAAGTGCTTACAATGGAGATGTGGAATCTTTAAGACATGCAGTTGTGCATAAAATGCTACTGGAGTCAAAAAAGTTGGCCATTAATATGGGTTGGAGCTGAAACTTCTTTGGTAGAAAATAATATGCTTAGGGGTTCCTGGGTGGCTCAGTCAGTTAAGCACCTGCCTTCAGTTCAGGTCATGATCCTGGTGTCTTGGGATCAAGATGCACATTGGGGCTGCTTCTCCCTCTCCCTCTGCCCCTCCCCACCACCAATTGTGCTATCTTTCTCTCTCACTCTCTCTCTCTAAGTAAATGAAATCTTAAAAAAAAAAAAAAAAGAAGAAGAAGATTCTCAAAGACCAAATTAAAGCCCATAACAGCATCTACATATGATGGAGCCTGTATGTTCAGCATGTTCTGAAGGCCACAGCATTAGGTATGGTCCCCCTTTCAAATAGAGTACATTCAAACTAGAAAGAGAAAACAATTGAGAATGAGTAGAGATAAACTCTGGGATATGTAGCAGGTTCTTTTGGCTGCTGTTTACAATAAATTCTGTTGAACTAGCCAACCAAGAGCCATTTGAAGCCTTCTTTTCTTTTGCCATCCTCATATAAAAATATCAAAAAAGCTAAAATACTTGATTACCTTAAGTCAGGACACTGTTCCAGAGGGTGAGATATAGGATGACAACCTCTCTGAAATGAAAAGGCAAAGAAAACCTCAGTCTCCTTCCCCTTTCTTCCTGTTTGATGTGCAGAAGTGATGGTAGGGGAGGTATGGCACCATCTTGTAACCATTAAGTGACAGCATGAATACCATGGTCTTCAGAGGAAGGGCAGCAGAATAGGAAGATGAAAGGGGGCTGAATTCCTGATGGCTTCAGGAGCCATCACTGGGTGCCAGTGCTGAACTTTTTCATAAACAAGTGTTAAACCACTATTTGTCTTAACAGCTGTCTGCAATCCTTACAACTAAACCACTCAAGCTCCTGCTCTGGTCTGGTACTGTTCTAGAAACTAGGGACACAGCAGGAAACCAAATCAAGTCCCAGCTGTTATGGAGTTCTGCTTTTGGTCCATGGACACAGGCAAGAAACAAGCCAACATATAATATGTGGTAGAAATATGTGGTACAGAGAAAAATAAAGTAGGGTAAAGCAAAAGGCTGATATGACAGGGAAAATTACTATTTTTTCCATAGGGTGGTCAGGGTTCTAGGAAGGTGACATTTAAACAGAGAGCTGTAGAAAATGAGAGAGCATTTTATGTGATATCTGGGGGATGACATTCTAGGCAGAGAAAAGAGCAGATGTGAAGACCCTGAAACTAGAGAATTTATTTACTTGACAATTTTCTAAGAAACACCATGGAACCAACACATCTTTAGCAGTCTGAACTAAAGAGAAAGTTGTAGCAGATAAGTCAAGTGAGAGGTCAGACTGTATCTTCTTGGTGTCTACCTTTGAGAGTAGTCCCCTGATCAAACAAGACTAAGATAGGTTGGGAAATATTTCTCAAAAATGTCTACTACACACTGATATAAGGGGGCTAGAGTACATTGTTGGAAAAAAGAAATCATCATGTGCAGAAAGTTAGAGAAGTCTGTATGGAGAAAGTACAAGGCAGGATTGCATAAGGGAAGATCATGGGTTTGGAGTCAGAAAGACTCAAGTTCGGATCCTACCAGGACCATTAGGACAGCCGGTTCTTGGACAAGAGATCAGCCTCTTCAATTCCCAAGTAAAAGAGATTTAATGTATGCCTTCAAAAATTGTTGTGAGAAAGAACTAAGTTAAATTATGCAATGCCTGGCTTATTTATATGCAGAAAGGTGCTTTGAGAAAAGAGTTCTTATGATCAAAGAACTTGTGGGAAAACCACTCTTTTATACATTCACAATGCACATTAGTCTACCAGCATTCTTTTTTTTTTTTTTTAAGATTATTTATTTATTTATTTGACAGAGAGAGATCACAAGTAGGCAGAGAGGCAGGCAGAGAGAGAGAGAGGAGGAAGCAGGCTCCCCGCTGAGCAGAGAGCCTGATGCGGGACTCCATCCCAGGACCCTGAGATCATGACCCGAGCCGAAGGCAGCGGCTTAACCCACTGAGCCACCCAGGCGCCCAGTCTACCAGCATTCTTGAAGGGCCTTTTTAGGAGACCTATTTAATTCCTGCATTCTGATACTTCTTCATTTACTTGGAGCACTGAACAACTTTTTGATGTGTGTGATTCCATGGAGAACTTTAGACCTAATGTCCTCAAAGGGCCTGGTTCTCTCTGATACAGAAAGGCCACAGTACTTTCTCTTGGTGAGCTACAGCACTGTGGGCCCAATTTCCAAAGGTCTGGCAGGCCCTGGCAAGAAAGACTCACAAGTCAAGTCCACTGACACTTTGCAAACTGCGTGTGACACCTTTATTCTCCCAACAAGGCAGCATCCTGTACTGTAGAAAAATAATCAAGGGCATTCCTAAGAAAATGTGGGAAATTTGAAGTTAAAATGGGGCAGGGGACTGGCAGGAAGTTTTCTTCTTGAAGTTAGTGGAGAAACATTGACGAAGAGTCAGGGAACATGAGCAGAGCTACATTGGATGCCTGTCTCAAGTACATCTGTGCATCCATTTTTTATTAGATGTCCTTGATCTGCCCCCACTTTTAATATAATTCTGATCACAGGAGAAGAGGGAGAAGTCTCCAGTCATCTTGTCTGTTGCCAAACACAAAAACAGCAAAGTAAATTTGAAGGGTTCACCCCTCTGTCCACATCTTTAGTTTATTTAACTTGAGATTTGGGTTTGGGTCCTGGCCCTGCTAGTTACTAGCTCTGTGATCTAAACAAGTGATTTACTTTCCCCATGACTTAATTTATCTGTTTTTAAAAAAAAAGAAAATAATTTTTACCTCTCAAGATTATCATAAATATTAAATGAAACAATGAGTAGGACAATCCCTTGCCACGCTCAGTTTTACCAAATGTTTGTAGAATGATGGCTCGTTGTGCTGACCATTCCCCCATCATAAAAATACCCTCTCCCTTGGTTTCTATGACTCCATCCAATTTTATTTTTAAGGACACTGTTAAAAACATCAATCTCGTAGTAAGCAAATCCAATAGCATTCAGATACATTCTACTAAGATATATTCATAAAAAACAAAGAGCTGAGAATTTCTAACAAATTGTATTGCAAGAAAATTGTATTTTGTTTTTGAGTTTGATCTAAAAGAAATGACTACTGATCTTAAGGAAATGGTTATTTGGCTTGCTGAAAAAAAAAAAATCAGAATAAAGCCTGGGAGTCACAAAAGAGACATTCCCAGTTCTGAATTCTGAAAGAAGTTGAGGACCAGTTTAATGAATCTGAAAATCGTTACCAGTCCATCAGATCTTAGGTGTCTCATTACTTTAAGAAATAGGTACAAACATCATGCACAAATAACTGAGGTTTGATACAAAAATGAAAATGAATGATGGAGGAACTCCAAAGCCTTTAATAATTAATACATAAAACTTCTGGTAATTTAAATTATGGGTGAGGTAACTCAGACCCAATACATTAATTCACCTTGAGAGAAGTTGACTTAAAATTTCCTTTTTAGATATGCATGGTTTACTCAGTAATCATAATAAAAGAGAACCACAAAATTCCACTTCTACAGCATCACTCCCTCTCGACCAGCCCCAGCACGCCAGGCTACAGAGCACTTAAACCCACACACCAAGAGTTTAACTTGAGCTTGGCTGGGGGGCTTGGACGAGACTTTCACTATTCAGACACAGAAAATATTAATTATCATCAAATCTGTCATTATCTTCCCATCCCCCTCCCCACATCTTCATCTTGCCTATCTGATCCTTTCTCCCTCCAGCCAGCAAAATGAAAAGCAGTGATTTGCCGAGTGGATTGTGGTTTTACTTGAACAGAAAAGGGGCCAGCTGTGTATGCCTGCTCCGAGTAATCAAAACAAGGAGTTGGGAAAGGTATTCCTTGAACCGCCCCAAGGCATTTTATAGAAAACCCCAGAAAATGCGATTCCATTAAATCAGCTACAAAAGAAAGTCAGAGAGGAAGAGGGGAGAGGGAGAGAAGAAGACAGACACTGACTGAGCTTGGGGGCCGGGGGACTAACAGAGAGGACTGCAAGGAAAAAACAAGAAAGCAGAGGGAGAAGGAAGGAGAAATGAGACCAAATAGAATGAGACACAAAACCACGTGTTTCATGCCCTCTCCCCAAGTTTCTCTGCCTTCCAAACTGCGTGTCTGGGCAGATAAAGGTGTTAGAAGAGTGTGCAGAAGCAGCCCCTAGAGCCAGCCTGGCATACTGAAGAGAACAGACGGAACGCCTACAAGATATGACTTCAGGTGCACCTAGATGACCCACTGCCCAAAATAACAGCACTTTATGCATTGGCTGATGACGAAGATTCCACACTTCCTGCTTCATTTATTTTGGAAAGAGCTATGATGCCCACTGACATTGCCCTGAGCTAGGAAACTCTTTCAGCCTTTTGCAACCATTTATAATCTTCTCGTGGATGCCTTTCAAGAGCTTTCCTGGGTGCTGGTTTGGACCCAGGGTAAGAGGAAAAAATATGAAACTCAGAGGTACCGAAGCCGGAAAGAGTCAAACCGGAAAGCTAAAGTCACTGAGGACAAAACTTACCTACTCGGCTAGAACTCAAACCTGTGAACCCCAGAAATGACAGTAATCATCTATTCTGTATTTAAAAATTAAGGAAGATGAAAAAAAAAATAAATAATAAATAAAAAAAAATTAAGGAAGATGAAAAATACCAATTATCTTTTGATTTTGAATTTATAAAGTTATTGTCACATAAGTAGATAATAAAAAATAGTCCCAATATCACATAAACACTCATGCATACACATGCAAATCTGCTCTGATACAGCTCCAGGGTTGTTTGGTTCAGGAGCTAAGTGTCATTTAAAAAACAAAAACAAAAACAGGCTCTAACGATCTGTTTGCTTTGCAGTCCTATATATTTCATGTTAGTTTCTTTCATGGTAGTAGGATGGCTAGAGCTATGGCAGGTCTCACATGCAGACCTAACAATGCAGAGCTCTTTTTTTAAATCAATGAAGGAAACTTTTCAATGAAGAAAACTTTTCCCTGAAGTTCCTTAACAGAATTTCACTTATGTGAGAAGGCATTTTGCTTAATGAGGAGGATCAGATTTTAGGGACAGGCTCCGGGGTTTGAACACGGTTCTACCACTGATGAGCTGTGTTTCCGTGGACCAGTTACTTAACCTCTCTGATCTTCAGTTTCATTTGTGAAATGAAGTTAATAATATTTACCTCATAGGAGGTTAACTGAATTAATGTATATAAAGACTTTATGACAGCATCTGGTTCATAGTAAATCCTATTACATGTTAGCTAATGAGCTTGAACTGGGTTACGCTCATGCCTGAAGCATTAACTGACAAGGGAAAGAGCTTAACCAATCACTCATCTCCTGGGACTGGAAATCCACCTTCCCTGAATCACATGACCTCTCTGAGGACAGCTGGATCGGGTTAGAATGGAGGGAGGGGGTAAGGGGTTGTTAGGTAGGCAGTCAACATTGGTTACTACCTGTATTATAGACATGAATCCTGATTATAGTTCTGAGATGCAGATGGCATCATCCTCATATTACAGAGAAAAATTTAAGACTCAGAAGTGTGAACTTGCCAAAGGTAATGGAAATAGCAATGGTAGGGTTGGTCCTTGAAACCAGAAACCAGAATGTTTGCTAGTCATATGTTCTCTCCATAATGGCAATCAGCTTCACTTTAATGGAGGATGCAAGGCTTCTCTGAGTCTCTATTAGCAGAGTTTTCCTTTAGCCTTACGGAGGCATATGCAGGAAGGATTCATACTTGTCTCTGTGCTATGGCTTAGGGAAGAAAAAAATGGAAAAGGAAGTGGTTAAGAAGATCTACAGGTTCTTTAGTTCTCATTACTAATACATGCGTTTATTTTTTTTTATTTTTTAAGATTTTATGTATGTATTTATTTATTTATTTGACAGAGAGAAAGAGAAAGAGAAGAGGGGGAACACAAGCAAGAGGAGTGGGAGAGAAAGAGGCAGGGAGCCCAATGCAGGGCTCAATCCCAGGACCCTGGGATCATGACCAGAGACAAAGGCAGATGCTTAAGGACTGAGCCACCCAGGCACCCCTAATACATGTATTTATTTAAATGAACTATGTCTTCTATCACTCATGAGACTCCTACTTTAAAAACAAACAAACAAACAAATCTTCTACAGTCTGTTAGGCTGGAGGGACAAAGACCCTGTTCATCATCTGAAATACCTTCTAGTGTAGCATGGTGATGGTCTATGAAGGGCTGATGCTGATATGGGATTCATGCTAACAGCAAAATCTCTGAGTAGCAGAGAGAAGGTGTAATAGTATTACTACTGCTCCTGTCCTCCACAATAGGAATTTTAGCTAACCCCAGATAACAGAAAGTGGTGACAGAGTTAGCTCAGAGATCTTCCAGATAAATACCCATGGTCTACCAGAATATTCTCACTCCATGTTGAGAGGCCCCTTCCTGTAATTCCTCTGCATATCTGAAGGACTAGACCCAGTTTCCCTTTCATTTATCCATCCCCCTCTGTAACTTTCCTTAAAGACCTTGCTAGAGAGGGAATCACCTCTCTGTACTGTTCCATCCAAAGTCACAATCCACAAGTTGATAATGATACTCCAGATACAATATGGAACAGTCATCGGGGGAATCAGCTTATGTGAGTTCTCCAAATCAGGTGATTTTCTTCATTTTGGTTGTGACCCAGAGAGGTTTTTCATACTACCTTGTACTGAGGGCTTACTGTGTGTCAAACATTGGATTAAATACTTCATATATGTTTTCTAGTTTAATCTTCACAATAAACTGAGACAAGGAAAATTATGCTCATTTTACAGATGAAGAAAATAAAGCTCAGAGAGGCTGAATACAAGTTCTACAAGTTACTAAGAATTGTTCTAAACAGAAAATGGTAGAATTGCAGTTAGAATGTAGGTCTATTTAACTCTAAAGTTAGTGTTTTTGGCCACTAGGTTATATCTGGTTCTTTCTGCATCCTAGTCATGTTGCAAAATATAATAAAGGACATTCTAGATTTCTGAAATCCACAGATTTACCAGGCGTGCCCTCTGCCTTTCACTGAATCATGCACAGGAATGCTGAACAGGACAGAACAGGGCCCTTTCTATAAGCTGCCAAGCTCTGTCCTCCAGTTTGTTAGCTGTCCACCCTCTGGGGCAGGGATTGGCATATGACGGTGTGTGGCCAGATCTGGTCCACTGCCTATTATTAAAAACAACAACAACAACAACAAACCTATATTGTAAGAGAGCTGTGCCCACTCATTTACATATTTTCTATGGTTGCTTTTACTCTAAAAGAGCAGAATTGAGAAGTTGTGACACTTACCGTATGGTTCATAAAGTCTAATGTATTTACCATCTATTCCTTGACAGAAAAGTTTGTTGACCTCTAGTCTAGAATATCCCTGACCTCAAATACAGCCTAAAAAGTCTTGACTTATGACGTTTTACTATTTTATGTTCTGTAAAAACTTCCTAAGTACTGGGGCACCTGGGTGGCTCAGTGGGTTAAAGCCTCTGCCTTCGGCTCAGGTCATGATCCGAGGATTCTGGGATCGAGCCCCACATCAGGCTCTCTGCTCGGCAGGGAGCCTGCCTCCCCCTCTCTCTGTGCCTGCCTCTCTACCTACTTGTGATTTCTGTCTGTCAAATAAATAAAATCTTTAAACAAACAAACAAACAAACAAACTTCCTAAGAACACTGAGCATAGATGCTAAGCACTTTTGTCCCTCTATGATGAGATCCATAACCAACCTTATTTAATGAGCACATGGACTAGGGAGGTGGGGAGAAAGAGGCATTGCTCATAGTATCATTTACCATGGTACTGAGATGAGGTATTATGGATCTGGATGAGCTACCTGCTCCATCTGTAAGCCAGTCTGCTTCCCAGCACCAGCTTCTGGCAACCCACGCTGGTCTACAAGACCTACATATCAGGGCTATGATAGTCCAGACTTCTACTGACCTCTGGACTCTTACTGTTCTTCCCCAACCCAGGGAAATTCTCACCATTATCTAAATTCATCTTGGGAACAGCCAAACAGATGACCCAAGTGGTAGATCCCCATGTCCTTCACTGCTCCTGAGCCTTGGAAGTCACAGTACATTTTTTTCTTAAGATTTTACTTATTTCTTTTTATTTGAGAGAGAGTGATCAGGGGAAGGGGCAGAAGGAGAGGGAGAGAATACCAAGCAGGGTCCCCACTGAGCACAGAGCCTGACTCAAGGCTGAACTTGGGGTTTGATCCCACGATCATGAGATCACAACCAGAGTCAAAACCAAGAGTCAGATGCTCAACTGCCTGAGTCACCAAAGCACCCTTCACCGCACCATTTTAAACCCATTAAGACTCAATGTTATAGAGGGATGCCTGGGTGTCTCAGTAGGTTAAGCAACTGCCTTTAGCTGAAATCATGATCCCAGAGCCCTGAGATCCAGCTCCGTTCTGGGCTCCCTGCTTGGTGGGGAGCCTGCTTCTCCCTCTTCCTCCACTACTCTGCCTGTTCCTCCTCCCTTTCTGTCAAATAAATAAATAAAATACTTAAAAAAAAAAAAAAGACAGAATGTCATGAAAATAAAAGTTACCAAACCTAAGTCAAGCAACCAAAGGTATGAGTAGGCATATATGATAAAAGTCTTAAATATGAATGGATGTCCTCTATGAAGAGGGTCCATTAGCCAGGAGACACATAGCCCGAGAAAGCACATGTTCCCAGATCTGAAGCCTGTGAATAGATAGGAAGAATTAGACTTTTCTGTGGCTCTTGATGCAAAGAAAGCACAGAGGGGGGCAGACTGGGCAAAACAGAAGAAGCTTCTAAGAGTTGTACCTCAATAAAGAGCGGAACAGTTTGCCCGAGGAGGTAGTGAGTTCCCCATCTCTGAGCATGTTGGAGCAGACACCACTCTCCCCTTCAGCAGACAATACAATAGTGATCCAATACAGAATGTGGAATTGGACAAGCAGAGCTGAAAAATAGTTCTAGTTCAGGGACTGATGCTACCCCTGCTGCTCATAGAGGTGTTTTGAAGTGGCCTTTAATTGCATAATTTTCCACAACTGACCTCCCTACTTGAATCATTGGCATTCAGGACTTCAAGGTCATAAGTTTTCATTTAGTCTTTTCTATTCTGTACAATGATCAAACACTGGTGACTGCAAAGTCCTACTGAGTGACGCATTTTGATTCGGGGAGACTTGAGTCGCAAATGGAAAAAAACAACATTTAAAAAGAACTGTTTCAAATAGAATAGAACTGTGTTATAGTCCCATTTTTTAAAATTTTATGTATTTATATGAGAGAGAGAGAGAAATGAGCAGTGAGGAGGGGCAGATGGAAAGGGAGATGCAGCTCAGTGAGGAGCCTGATTCAGGACTTAATCCTAGGACCCTGAGTTTTTGACCTGAACTTAACTGACCCACACAAGTGCCCCTGTTATAGTCCCTTTTTTTTTTTTTTTTTTTTTTTTTTTTGGTCAAAATGAGAGAGAGAGAGCAGCACACAAGCAGGAGGAGCAATAAGCATAGGGAGAAGCAGACTCCCTCCTGAGCAAGGAGCCCAATGTGGGACTTGATCCCAGGACCCTGGGATCATGACCTGAACTGAAGGCAAATGCTTAACTGATGGAGCCACATATGTGCCCTTATACTCCCATTCTTAACTCATCCTACTATCTATATTCTTTTCTCCACTGAACTATTAGATTGCTCAAATCAATAATCCTTACCTCAAATGTACTGTTTTCTGATACCTAATATGGTCTTGAAATTCCCCTGGGATCTCAGGTTATGAGGTGTTGTGTGTGTGCATGTTGTGTTTACAGTCCCCCCTCTGTAGCTGGAGAATTATATCTGGGGCAAATGCAGCATAGAGACCTACCCCCATCTCATACTCCATGCTTTCAGAGTGCTAGGAGGGCTGGAGATTATAGAGGAAGCTGCCTTGGTTGGGCAGAATGCCACAAGGCTACATGTTTCACCCAGACCTCCTGTTCCATGTTATTTCCTCTCTACCCTTCTGTTGCCAAACCACCACAGTTCAGCTAATTCCTCCCTGAGCAGCATCTCACCCAGTGCTGCAATTACAGTGGAGACAGAAATGGAGCTGGAAGTGAAGTAATGAGGAGGCAAAGAGAAGAGACCACCATGATTCATGCTGATAGCATGTGGGGTCAATAAATACAAATATATGTGTGTGTGTGTATATATATATATATATATATAATATTTATTTATATATGGTATTTACATTTATATTTATTTTATATACTATATATTTATATTTATATATTTATTTATTATATATTTATATGTATAAATATATATAATGTATATAGTTTTATATTATATATATATTTCCATAATCATCATGCATATATGGTCCATTAATCACCAATTTTATCTGCTAATTAAAAGAAAGAAGAAAGAAATGAAAATTAGGTGTTTTGACAAAACCATGTCCCTGTTGGTCTCTTCCCAAGGAAGCAGCTTGCTGAAGTGTAAGTGTATGTGTAAGTTCCAGAGGAATGCCAAAGCAGTAATCCTACATAATTTCAACGTATTATTTAGAATGTCCATAGCCAAGCCAAGGGAGTCTAAGAATTCTTAACAATGTCTAGTGTTACACTTTCTAGTTCATATACATGATCTTTTTGTCTTTGATATCAATACTTTAAAGTGTGCTTGAGGCAATGTTTGGGCAACACTCCTATGGCCTTGATTTTTGGGGGGAGAGAAAAGAGAGAAATTATGACATCATAGCTTAAGAAATTTTGCTCATTGCCCAGTTTTATGGAGATTAGCTTATTTTGCTCTCTAGCAGTGACCCAACATTGAATTCCACACATTTCCTTGGAAACCAACTTCTCCTGACTACTGCATCCTTACCAATGGGAGCAACCCTCTCCTTGCCTCCCAGACCTCCAGCGGTACCCTTTCAGCTCCTGTTCAATTCTCCACTTCTGCAAACCCCTTTCCAGCATCTAATCGATTCTGCTAATGCTGCCTCTTCTATAGATAAGGTCACCCTCTCTTCATCTTTACCACCATTTTAGCTCATGCTCCCTTCCTCTTTCCCATGCTGCTTCAGCAGCCACATAACTGGTCTCCCCTAACACCATCTTCCTGCCAAATCTCCCCTCCCCGTGTGCCTTGTGTTAGCAATCACACAAACGGTGACAGGGTCTTCTGGGCCAGCATTTCTCATTCTCGCCCACTCGACAGACTTTACCCCATGCTTGAGGTCCAATTAAGCAACTTTCCATGATCACCTAGTTATCCGAGCATGATGCCCCCACAATATTTGTTAAATATATTAAAATAATTGTATTTGCCTCTCTTCCCACCCAGAAGTGAAGAGTTCATAATATGAAATTATCTATTTTTTTTTCCTTTGAATTCTCAACAGTTCACAAGTCCAACCTGGAGAGAGTATGTCAAAAACTAACAAAATCTATTTATGGATGCACTTCCACATTTAAAATTCAACAGTAGTTTCAGAGTGACCAAGAAGGCACAAGCATTTTACAAGGAAATTCAAAGCCGCCTTCTTCATTTGGTCCCATTCTAGCCTTATCATCCACCCTGCGTTCATGATACTCAAGCAAAACTGCACCTACTCACTTTTGTCTCTGCTTCCCTGCTCTTTTCCTGACCAGGCTTTATTTTTGCTATACCTTCTACGTGGACCACCCTCTACCTCTAACTAGCTCTTTACATCCTAACTCCCACCAATATCCTAGATCCATCCTTCAAAGACCATGTTACATACCACTTTTTTATGTTCCTCGGATGTAGCTACAGTTGTATAAATATTCTCTCTCATGTCAACTCCGTATAACCTTATGGTTATGCATAACCAATGGTATAACCAATGACATAACCTTACCACACCTTAAAGCAAAGCTCTCCAGATGCTTGACTTAAATTTTCTCTGCTGTTAGAATGTGCACTATTTCCAGCAGGGACTGTGTCACTTAGCTCTGTATCACTACGACACGTAACACAGTGATGTGTGCATTTTTGTATCCAGAGCATGCTTCCTGCATTTGAACTGATTGTTTGAACCTGGCTTGAAATAGTGCCTTATGCATGTTCCTTGGTGCCTGAGCCAAACTGTCAAGTACAAGCTTGATCTTAGAAGAGCTCGGTCAAAGAGGAAAAGGCCTCAGACCTCACCAAAGGCAATGCATTTTTTATTCTCTTCTTCTTAGAGCAATCAAAAGGCACAAATATGAGTACTGCCTAACCTTAATGAGTATTTCATAAATGAGTGGTTTTGTAGTTTATAATTATTACAGTCAATTATGACTTTATTTTTACCCATCCCTCAAAATTCACAAAATTGCTAAGGTATGCTTTTGGGAAAACTCCGTGGATATTATTTGTTTTAGAAAAAGCACAGATCCGGGGGCACCTGGGTGGCTCAGTGGGTTAAAGCCTCTGCCTTCAGCTCAGGTCATGATCCCAGGGTTCTGGGATCGAGGCTCTCTGCTCGACAGGGAGCCTGCTTCCTTCCCTCTCTGCCTGCCTCTCTGCCTACTTGTGATCTCTCTCTGTCAAATAAATAAATAAAATCTTTTAAAAAAAAAAAAGAAAAAGCACAGATCAAAATTAAAGCAAGAATTGAGACCTATTCATATGCTTTCAGATATGATCAAAATCGCCAACTCTCCAGAATTTTTTAAATTGGTGAGGAATTTTTATTGTAAAGTTGAGGGACAAGCCTCATTTCTTTTAGCCTAGAGAAAAGAGAGGAGGTGGCAAATCCTGGGGATTCCTTTGCAAAATTCTGAATCAATGATGAAAGCTTACTGAAATTAGAAAAATCTTTACTCTGACATAGCAGTCTTAGAGGATTCTCAGAGCTACTATGTGGGTCCCATGCCTCAATTACTAGTCTCTCCACCATTCACATGAGAATCATTCAGAGTCCAAAAATCAGTGAGTCCACTGTCCTCTCGGGTCCACATACTGATTTAATTTCTCTATAATATAAAAACTCCCAAGAGAGATTGGCATTGATCCTGAAATTTATCCGGACAGGCTAAACAAATGGCAATTACATTTTTTCCTATTCCAAGAAAAAGAATATTTCATGTAACAGCACGTGGAGTCTGGATTCTATATCTCATCATGAAGGTCTTTCCTTTCAGTGATTGTGAGATGCCCCTTTGACCCAATATTTTGCCTTCACTCTAGTTCCAAAAAAATCATCAGAGCTTGGCTGAAGCAGGTGGGAGTAACGCCTACTTCAGTTCTAACAGACTCCTTACACCTCTGGGTCAGAGTCATTAGCTCTTTCCCTCAAAATCTCTCCAAGGATCAGTGGAAAAAAAAAAAAAAATGAAGTGCACAAATAAAAAAAAAAAATAAAGGACTTAAGGTATCAAGGCACTTGGGGGTACAAAATAACCTGTCATCAGGCCATTTTCAAGGTACGTTTTTTTCACTGGCTTCCAGACAAACACAACATTATTTCCACATAGGAGTGGGCAGACACTGCCTTAGTCATCTTTTTTGTGCTGGTCAATGGAAAGATCCCAGGGGCAACTTCCAATTTGCCTGGGCATGTCCAAAATTTCTGTGGGTTTTTCTAAGTGTGCTTTCAATTTAATGATTGCTGAAAACATCTCAAGTACAAGTTAAGGGTCACCCCAATACAGTCCATAGCATGGAAGAGAGAGCTCAGAGGGATTTGGGAAGGCCCAACTGCAGGGAGAAGTAAGTACTGATCATCTACTTTAGGCTGACCAGTAACGAATAGAAATAAAGAGGTGAAAAATAACCTGTCATCCAAAGGCCAGGCCAGACTCATCAGGTAAGGACATCTGCTATTTGTCTGAAAACATCAAGGACGAATAACATGAAAAGATGCCATTTACATTGTCTACTATGGGCAATGAATCAGTCGACTTGTTCAGTGTCTCATAAGGATGATGGCGGCAAAACTGGGATTAGAACTCAAGTCTCTTGAGTTCTATGACTTCCAAAATTTCACTGCCTGTGACCTCCTAGAGGTACAGTTAACCTGAGGAGGATAGAAGTAAAGGAAGACATGAAGACTTTTGGGGTATCTCTCCTGCCTCCTTTTCTGATTAAGAAGAACTCTGTGCCCCTCATTACTCCATGTTGACACACAGCAGCACTTGTCACAACATACTGTGACTGGCGTTTTATTTGTCTACCTCTCCAACCACACTGAAGCCCTTGAAAAGAAAGATGTCTTATTTTATCTCTCCAGAGCTAGGCACAGTGTTTGACATACAGTTGGAACTAAATAGTTGTTGAATTAATGAACTGACTCTTGATTCTATGCAGCTGTAGTGAAAAACACTGGGACCAATAGATGGCAGCTTCAAGAAGAGCTTATTTCAACTCAATATAGGAAATGTCATTCTTGCCAGAGCCTTCCAAGAGTGGGACAGGAGAGGCAGATAACAGTGATTTCTTTTTTTACAGAAGCCTGCAAACAGAAGCTGGGCAATCACCTGCCAGGGTTACTGGAGAGAAGAAACCTGCTTTGGGTGGTCTCCAGTTTAGTGATTCTAGGACTATTCCATTCCAGCACCCAGGTCTCATGACTGATTTGAGAGAAGAGTCTCTAGCGCCACCTTCCTGTAACCTGGGGTACTTTTTAAAGGTCTGTCCTCCTAGAGCGGACTAATGGGGTTGCTGATTCTATTGTATGTGGAGCCTCTGCAGTTAAATAGCAAAATCAAAACCAAACAAAAATGCTTATTTTAGTAGGAGAGGTCTCTGGCTGAGAAGTCAACTTAATCTTCCACTCCTGAGTTGATTTGAGTTAGAATGACACATGCTCCTACTCCACAAGAAACATTATAAAAGTCATAATAAACCTGGGTCCCAATATATGCTAGGAGAAGAAAACATAGACAAAGCAAATCTGAAAACTTATCAGAACCTCATAAATCACCTGAACTAAAATGCTCACATTCAGGCCTCAAAGGTAGACATCTCTAACCACATTCCTAGTGCCTGGTAGGGTTGGCACAAAATCCCGCTGATTACAAGGCCAGAATTCTTTTCATTACCCAGTGCTGTGAAGCCCACTATAATATAACACTAATTATACAGGTTCAGGAATACAAGTCAAAGCAGATCCCAAATGTAATAATAGATGCTAAAACTACATATGGGAAAAGCATGCTATAACATGGTTAACCTATGACGTAAATAAATTATAAAGGGATTGATTGCACTGTATTTTTCCCATCAAAGGCTGAGTTGTACTCCTCTATCATGTGGGTCATCTGTGCTGTAAACTCTAAGACACATGATTTCATTAGAATCCATACCAAATCAGGGTCATTGGAGCATCAGGGTGGATAGGAAAGGCAAAGCATATAAGCACTACATGAAGCTTTTGAATATACTACCTCATTTAGACTGGCCAACTACCATGCAAAGCAGTTATAATTATCTCTATTTTTAAAGATGAGACTGGAGCTCAGAGACATCAAGTGTTTAACCTGTGGTTATACTACCAGTAAATGACAGAGTCAGGATTCAAATCCACATTTGTTCATTTCCCAAGCCCAAGCTCCTCCCCAAGGGATCAGGGCACCCGAGCTGTCTGTGGCCCTGTACATGGATTTGACTTTACATAAGTAACTTTCCTTCTTGGGGTCTTCGGTCATCTTGAAGGTCCATTCTCCGACACAATCTCAAATATCCAAGATTTGAAATGAAGTTCTAGTATATGTCCTATCCAAAAATAAATAAGGTAAAACATACAATGCACAATTTCCACAATTTCTAGATTGCTTTCTTTTCTATTTTCTGCTATGGCACATTTAGCTGGATTTGTCTGAGTGTTGGCACCAAATGAAGACCTTCAGTAAAGACGCAACGTATTCACAGTTTCTTTATATGTGTGATGTGCAAGCTTAAGTGAGGCATCTACTGTGTGCAGAGATCTGGAAGCAGCTGCAGCTTAAACAGGCATCATCGTAAATGTAGGCAGGAATTAGCTCAGGCTGACAGAAGAGGGCCCTCAAGTTGGGGACAGTCAACTGTGTGCACTAAGGCTGAAGACTGTCCCTCCACCTCTAAGCCTACAGATCCTAGAGGACTAATCATGTAGAGAAAACAGCCCATCTCTTCAAGCCACTGTGCTGTGGTGAAAATGTCCTAGACTTAGCTATGCATCACGTACTCCAAGGACTTTGATAAGATGCCTTACCTTCAAGGGAGCCTCAGTTTCGTCATTCACAAAATTTGAAATTAACCACCCTCCTGCATTTATTATGGAAGGGTGTGTGTGTGTATATGTGTGTGTGTGTCCAAATAATGAGTGCAGGGCCTTGCAGGTTCTAAGACTCTGAAGTACTGAGAGCTGACATTCTCCTTTCTCCAGCCAAAATTTTGCCTGACACTTCCACTCTCTTTGATTCTCCCACCTCAAAAACAGAGATGCGATTTCTGGGGTAGGCTTTCTCTTTATTATTATTATTATTATTATTATTATTATTATTATTATTATTTAAGCACTCCTATGGTGGGGAAAGCATGGGTTTTAGTGTCTTTGTTTTTAAACCAGTTGAACTACTGGCTGGCTTTTTGTTGCCTTAAGTATGTTTGTTAATCTTTCTTTTCTTCAGGTTCCCAATCTGTCAAATGGGGTAATAATACCTTTTGAGTGGTGATATTTGAATTCACAATGACATATTGAAAGATCCTAACACACTGTCTGGTCCACAGTGGCTGTTCAATAAATTGTGGTGGGCACTGTAATGATATACTACCCTTTTCAAATGGCCAGTCATAAACCAAGGGAAAGGAAAGATTAAGCGCTCCCCCCCCATCCCTGTCCCCGCTCTCACCTGCCAATCCGAAACCTCACAGCCCTTCCAGCTTTGTCACTGACTTGCTGTGGGGGCCACTCAGTGCTAAAGGAACATGGCCAGTTGTCTTCTCCCGTGGGCTAATACTTCAGTACGTCTGCTGCCACCCAGCAACTGCCCAGAGGAACTGCATGCATTTCATACATGCAGAATTGAAAGCAGTAGTTATTTGAAAAGTCCAAGAGGCAATGAAGGGAGACCTATTTTGAAAACCCCTTCCCCAGCAATAACTTATAAATGCGGGAGAGGTTCCATGCTAAGACTGGATCAAATTTCACGTTCCTGACAGGTATAATTTCTATAGAACCACTTGAAGCTTCTTCTCTCCTCAGCATACTACTACTACTACTACTACTACTCCTCCTCCTCTTATTATTATTTAAGAGTACCCAGATAAGAATTTTGAATTACAGAATTTTAGTTCTGAAGGACACCTGGAAGATCAGAGCCTATGCTCCCATTGCTCTGCAGATGTTTAAGAAAAAAAAGATCAGAGAAGAGAAGAGAGAAGATCGTCAAGAGCCAGGGTCAGGGAGCTCATTTACAGAAAGTCAAAACACTCATTCCACATCTACTATCTTATGCTGATGCTCCACTCCCTAGATGTTTCTAAAGAGTAGATTCCCTGTTTCCTGATGATGTAAAGAGAACAACACTAAAGATTTAGTCAATGAACAACCTTCTTAATTAATTACCCTTCTGTAGGTTCTCCTCTCAGCCTTGTCATTGGGGTCCCGAGCACAGTCCCCTAAAACCACAGTTTATATCTCTTCAAAAAGGGAGACTGAACCAGACACTCTAAAATCCCTTCAAGCTCCAAAAGCCTGTGTTTCTCATCACTCACTCTCATTTACGGAATTATCATAATGGCACCTTGAAAGAATTTAAACACATCAAAGTTAACAGGCCCCCCCCCCTGCAAGAAATTAAAAGAAACAAATCCTGAACTCTGACTCTCTGCCAAGCGTCCCTAAGTTTCCATGACCTTCCTCCAGGTGGGTTCTCTCTGAGACATACCCCATGTAGCCCTGGGGCACAGGCCAACCTGGTAATTACTCTTGCCTTTTCTTATTTGTATGTAAGCTTGTACACATGGGTAAGAGCTCTTTTCTGAGGCGATCCATTAGTCAGTGAACATTCATGCCGCCCCTAATGAAAAGGAGTTTGGGGGGTTAAAAAAAATAACATATGGTTGGTGATCAAGATATGATTCGGAAAATGATGGGGAGAGTCACAGCATGTGACCTTGAAGTCACACGTTCTTATGGCAATTGTATGTTAAAGATGGATCTTGACAGAAGGATCAGAAACACTGAACTTTGAGTCAGAAAGCTAGAATAATGGCCTTTTTATTTGTGCTTTTGCCTTATGCCCTGCTTTTTGCCGTGTGTTTTTATTCGTGTTTTGTTCTGTGTTCTTTCCTTTGGGGGGAAAAAAAACTGAGGATGTTAACTGGGGTATTTCTAAAGATAGATGATCCAAATACCAGTTCTAAGATTTAATTGCTGATTCTTCAGACTCTCATTTGGTGAAAATAGAAGGAAAATACATAATATAAGAGCATTTTCCCCATAGAAAGAATAGAAAAGCTAAACTGATGAGGCCTGAAAAGCTAACATCTAAATATGGATTACAAGTAAGAAGAACAAAGTCAAGAGTGCCCTGTGTGTGAAAGATCCACATTCTCCAGCTTCCCAGACTCTGTGCTTTGGATTCCAGCAACAATCAGGCTCTGTTTCGGAGAACTGATTTGTCCCTTCATTTATTTATGTATTTATTTATTTATTTTCTATTTTATTAACATATAACGTATTACTATTTGTCTCTTTAACACCAAATCCCTGACTTGGATTCCAAATGTGCTTCAAAATTCGGCCATTACGCCACTGAAGACCACAAACGCTTCTCTGAAGAAACACGGTGCCTCTAACACTGATGGGTTTTCTTGTTATTTGGAGCAACAGACTTTAATAGAACCTTAAACCGGGTGCCCTAACAGTAAGTACACAGTAAGTACTTGCAGAGTAAGTTTTGGGGTAGTTTTCAAGCATATCCCAGCAGGGATGGGATCCTGCCCTCTGCAGGAATTCCTAGGCAACTACTTCCCAAGGAGGTATTGCTCATTTAAATATAACCTCCTGGCAACCAAATATTTATCTAGAAGAAATTGGGAGTGGCCCTGTCCAATCAGGCACCTGGGTTCAGCCAATTACTCAAAAATAACAGGATTGTGGCATCCGAGGCACGCCTCCTCCCAGGGCTTTGCCAAGAAATAGCTCAGCCACCCCCCACCATCCACCCATCCTTGTCAACACGCCTCCCTGGGCATTATAAGTGAGTGGCCGACACCGCACCCAACATCCAATCCAGGGCATTCTTGGCACAGACCCCGCCCCCCACACCCCCGAAGGCAAAGTGGCGGGCATGCGTGACAAAATCCTTGCCTGCTGCCCAGTTCACCATAGAATGCCACGTAACGCGATCCTTACTGAGAGGATGGTAGCCCCATAAACCTCAAGGCAATGTATTCAGACTTTATTTCCATCCAAGCGAATCTCAAGCAACTTGGTTCCCATGGAATCTGGAGCCATTAATCAGTGTTGCCCACAAGAAGATGATACTCAGACTCTCACATATAACTTCTTTCCACACCTAGGTTAAGTATCCAACATCTCTCAGCAAGACTGACTCGAAGATCTGATCAAACTTTTCTCAGTGCTCTAACCCACGCCACACACCACCACCTGTCCTAATCATTTATTTACCACCCATTGAATACACACGGAATATTGTGTTACCAGCTGCGAAAACACCAAGATGCATAAAAGCCTTTTTGCTCTATAACTTTTATGACTCCCTTTGACCAATCAAAATATAGAAAACCTCCTTATCCTGCCTTTTAACATCATCGATCAACAGATTTTCCTTCCTCCCCTCCCTCCCTCCTTCTCTCTACCCTTCTTGTCCTCCAGTGGCCTAGGAGGCTAGTCATGGCTTCTGAAACAACTTTCCACACTTTGTATCATGTCTTTTGATAATACTCTTTCCCTAGCCCATGAGGCACTTACTGTTCTCTACCAAAATCCATTAGTCTATTATATCTTTAGCAATAATTTTCATGCTTAGGAAAACAGTTGCCTAATCAGTGCTCCCAGTGCTCCCATAGTGCACTGCCTCTGTCAGTCATTCAGGGTTTGTCGTGCATGTGTGTTATATGAGGATTGGTTTTCTAGGTACATACTCTCCCAGCCCAAATTAGATCTCAGGTTTTGGAGAGTACGGCCGATGTGTAATTCATCTCCTTTCCCCTGTAGAAATTATGACACCATTGTTCTCATTGGTTGAATCACCACATTAATCCTATCAAAACTAAATCTTTCTTCCAGGATCTGGGTACAGCAATATCTAATATGCCATGAAAGAAAACAAAAAACACACAAGGAAAATGCACAATGATGGTAACTATATGAAACAGCTGAAATAATTTTTAACTAAAAAAAAAAATCAAGGAATATTTAAAACCAAGGTAATATTGATATTAATCAAGGTAATATTAATTACCTATCATTCTTAATTATAAGTTGGGTTTTGCACCAGAACCAACTTCCTCTATCTGCCACGCCTTCAGCAAATGGGACAAAATATAACACAAGGTGTTTTAGGTAGGCACACCCTGGATTTGGGTCACTTCTCTGTGCATACCTATAAAGGTCATTCCTTCCTATACACGCCTTCTGCTTGGTCTGAACTGGGAGCTACGTTCTCATTCTTAGGAGCATTTTAACATGTGCTTCCCCTACTCACAGAAATAGATCCCTTATCTCCTGTTCATACGGCTCAGACTCTCCCAAACCAACTCATGAAGTTGCTATTCCTCCCAGAAAATAGACCCCAGCTCCCTGTTAGCTTGACACAGAGGGACAGGCGTAGAGCTGAGTGAACAATTAACACTCCTTTCCTGCTGAACTTACAGTGCAGACCTATAGTCCCAGCTGCCCCACTTGGTGACTCAGCAGCCTCTTGGGGGATAGCTGTCTATGAGCACTCCCAATACCTTGAAAAATACATGTAGCATGTCATCTCCCTAATAAAAGCAGAGTTAAGTGGAAAGCGAGAGGGAACTAATAGTTTGGAGCCCACCTATAGCGGTGACCAGCCCAGCATCTCTCAAGTGTCCTTCCCTAATCTTCACAACTCCATGAGGTGGGTATTACTAACCCCATTTCAGAGATAAGAACACTAACCTGAGAAAAGTCATGTATCCAAGACAGCAAGTGACAGATCTGGGATTGGAACCATAGTCTGTGGAATCCTGAACATTCTACCACATGAAACTGCCATCTCTGTCATCATCAGCCTTCAAGAGTTGGCACAATCGCCTATGCTCTGTTAGAAAGAGGTTTGGTTGTATGTAACAGAAAAAATACCAGCTAAGGATGAAATGCACATTCTCTCTAGGTAAAAGAAGATCAGAGGTGGGCAGTGTAGGAGGGGAAGGGAAGTTCCACAGAGTCATTCAGAAGCCAGGCTCCTTTCAGCTGCCCCCCTCCCCCCACCACCCTTAAGTTTGATCCTTGGATCCACCATCCAGGACTGGGGCCAGAGTGTTACATCCCTGTTATAGATAGAAAGAGGGGGAAGTAGAAAAGGACAGAGAAGAGTGTGTCCTTGCCTTTTGAGGAATCTTCCCAAACGGCCCTCCCATTTCTTCTGGTTACAATTCATTGGCCAGAACTTGGTCAAATGGACATACTTAGCATCCAGAGAGTCTGAGAAATGTAATGCTTCAGTTAGAGCTATGGCCGCCCCCAATAACTTAGGGATTCTGTCAGATGGAGAGAGAGAACTTTACTGAGAACTGGCATAATGACTTTCGTACTTCGCAGACATTGCTCCTACTCTGAAGGTTAATTTAATGTTTTAAAGACAGAATGTGCCAGATTCTCATGCAGTTGTGAAAAGGTAGAAAAAATAAAATTGGATCATTTTTATTTATGCTTAGAGATACTCTAAAGAGAAGGTAAAAATTGTTGCTTTTTTTTTTTTTTTTTTTTTTTTGCCATAGTGGGAGGATCAGATGAACCAACCACGTCTGGTCTCTCAGCGCGATGCCCTTTTCAGAAGAGAGGACTCCCTTGGCTTCCAGGGCCTCCATTCACACTGAAAGCACTACTAAAGATTTTGTGACCCTAAGCACTGTAAAGATTGTGGCCTTCTCTACTCCTGTGTAAGTCAGAATACAAGCAACACAGAATCAAAAAGTAGAATATGTTCATAACCACCGAAATTGAAGTAGTTTCTTTCAGGCTTTGCAGATTAACAATGGCGAGTGAATACCCCAGGATTAAGCGTCTGTCACCATTTGGTGACTGTACCTCGTTGTCGTCATTCTCCCAGGGCTTGTCTGCCTGTTGTGTAATCTGACGCTATTTATAATTTTTCTGGGATTTCAGTTGTTCCCCGGTCTTCCTATCCTGAGTCCTGTGGAGTGCAGAACTACTTCTGTAAATAAGGATTAATTTGGGGAGAAAAGTACTGTTCTACAGTATCTTATTCACTTAGGGAGTATTTGGGGAAGAAGAGGATGAGAAGCCGGAGCCGGACAGTTACTTCTCAGGAAAACAACAGACTAGACTCTGGTCCAATCACCTTGTACCTCAGTCACACCTAGTGAGAATATTTGCTTTGTGAGTTTTTTATAAAATACCCTCCTTGTGAGATAAACGCTCTGTTGGATAGATAATCTAATATTCACACGTATTTAAGTGAAGAAGAACTTAACCTGTTTCACACTTGACTGGGTGTTTTTAATAAAAAGAGAAACAAGGGATGACAAAATGAAAACATGAACCATATGAATATGTTCATAACCACCGAAATTGAAGTAAGAAAACTGGACTAAGAAAAGCAGGGACTGAGGCGGGGCGGGGAGGAGTGGGGGAGGAGAAGAATGCATCTGCACAAGCTGGAGGTAAGTGGATCAAATACCAACTCGGAACTATTTTCTCTTCACCTGTTCCATCCTTCTCATGGGTCAGCAAAGTAAATGCACAGATGTCTAGCTTCTGCCGCCAACATTCAACTTTCCCAAAGCAAAAAACTGTCATTGGCCAGAGCAATTTTTGACTGCTGACATTAAAGTCGTTCTTATTCTCTCATTTCATGGAAGCAAAACTGGAAACAATGCTACAAAAACTTGGTTAATCCCTGTCCCAAGAAATGGCAGAGACCCTAAAAATCATCTAGTTTAACTCCTTTCATGTTATACGTGGGTAAATTAAGGCCCTGAGAGGGGAAACACGTATCTTTTAAGGATATACAGCAAACTGAAGACAGAATATGGATGAAGAATTCAGACTTTTCTTTTTCCCAGAAGAAGAGATATCATATTGCATTTTAAAAGTCTCCTTTAACTAAGATTAATAAGAGCCATGCTCTATCTTATTAAGGTGAATGGGTTAAAAGGAGTTCACCCCCAACTCCAACCTGCCTCAGGGTAATCTCTGATTACCCTGCTGCCTCCATTTCTGGACCTAAAACCCTTCCCAAGAACTCTGGAAAACTTCACAGGTCTCTTGGTTTGGAGTAAAATGCCATACCATCACCATGCACATCTGATTTTAATCCCCCAAATCTGTTTCCATCATCACTGATAAAGCCGTATGTTTATATAACACCTTCCCCCAAAAAGCCCAGGGAGATTTATGAACATTATCTCATTACATAATAAGTAATTATCCTAAGAGATAAGTGGGCAATTTTATTCATTTTGTACACTGAATCAGACCCATTTCCCAGCAGTCCAGAGACAGTCCTACAGTTCAGAGCGAGGGCTTTCAAACTCGTTTTAACTCTGAGCCCCCTCACTCTCTAGTGAATGCCAGCGCAAATGACAGATAAAAGCAGAATTACTCTAACTCCTCCAAAATAACATAGCTCATCCACAGCTAAACACAGAACTCATCTCCATGTTGGCGTCCCTCTAGCCCTTCCTAGCTAGCGGGCCATGCTGGCCGGTTCATAGTTCTTCAGAGGTACTAAATTCTCTCCTCCTTTGCACACATTCATTCTTCTCTCTGCCTGGAACACTCTCTCCATAACCCCCTTTACTTTGTCAACACCTATCCATCTTTTTCCAACCCTGGCTTCAGAATCCCTTCCTCAGAGAAGCCTTCCCTGCTCTTTCCTCTCCAATGTTAGGTCCAAATCCTGTCATAAGTGCTCTGGTATCCTTCAGATGATAGGCTACCTGTCTTTCAGATGGCCTCCAAAAATGTCTGCTTCCTGATCCACATGCCCTTGTGCGACAGCCTCCCCTGGAGTGTGAGCTGGATTCACTTGCCTCCAACGAGCAGAATGTGGTACAGATAATCACATAATGGTAATAGATGTCCCCTCCAAGATTAGGTTACTTAAAGATGGTGGCTTCCATCTTGCTCAACTTCTCTTGCTCTCTCTCACCTTCTCCCTTGCTCTCTAACAGAAGCAAGCAGCCATGTTGTCAGTGGCCTTAGGGAAAGGCTCACAAGGTAGGAACTAATTTCTCTAGCCAACGGCCAGCTAGGACCTGAGCCTGATGACATGAGCAATCTTGAGACTCATCCTCTCCCATTGAGCCTTGAGATGCTGTGGCCCAAGTGATCTTGACTGAAGCATTGGAGAGATCCTGAATGAGAGGATCCAGCTAAGCCTCACCCACATCCCTGACCAAGGGATAATAAATGTTTTTCATTTTACACTACTTAGGTCTGAGGTAAATCATTACATGGCAATAGATAATTCACACGTCCCATATATGTCCTTCAGAGCATATCCTTGTTGTAATTTTAATCTTATTGCTATGATGATTTCATTACTGTCTGATGGGGCAGAAACTCTATCACAATGGCATCACAGTACACAGCCCAGCAACCGGCATGACAAGTGCTTAATAAATGTCAGTTATGTGAAGACTTTATCCAAACATCGCCCCATAACCAGTCAGTCTCCCCAGGAACAAACATGAAGAGCACCTTCCACTTGGAGGCTCATGGTCACCATCTCCCTCTGCCACCTCAAGAAAACCCAATCCAGTCACCATGTATCAGAGTCTACTTCAACTGAGCCTTCTCACACCCATGCCCTCCTTTTGCCACTCACTGGTCTAGTTCAGATTCTCCACCAGAGAATCTGTCCCCTAGCCAGCCCCTTTCTCCAGTTTCTGTCTCTTCCAAACCATCTCTTACATGGTTGCCGCCTTTAACTTCCTGAGCAGAATGTCAATGATTTCAGGCTTCTCCCCATGCCCCCAAATTCATCCCTTTACATGCTTTTATGACTAAATCCCAAATTCCTCATGTTATTATTCAAAACCATTCAGAAGCTTCCACTATACTTCCCCAACAGCCAGGACCAAGCCCCATGGAAGACTTGGTGTGGTCTCAGCGGTTGGGCATTCACTTTCCTATGCCTGGACCACACTGCCCCTCTCCATCTCTCTGCCCAAATTTGATTTATCCTACAAAGTTCTGTCCAGATTCCACCTCCTCCATTAGACCTCCCCATACATCGTAGTAGAAATTCTTTTCCCCTCTCTGGTGCTCACGACACTGTTGCCTCTCCATCAAAGCATTAAATAATGCCACTTAAAGCATGAGTGTGTATGGGTCTGCTTTCTTGGTGAAACTGTGAACATCTTGGGGACAGAGTCCATGTCTCATTATTTTGTCATGCTCAATGCCTGCCACCTGGCCAGGGCTCAGGAAACACTCACTGAATATAATTGAATTACTACTTGGAAAGAGCATGCCTTTAGGGGGCCGCCTTCTATTTGCAACATGCTGTTGGGAGAGCAGATTATTAAATCAGTGTTTTCTTGTTTTTTGTTTTTTGTTTTTTTAAAGCAAAGACCACAAACCACCTCTGAAGCCAAGAAAAAGATGCGATTGGAGGGAAATAAATCGGTACCTTTAATCCTCCACTAACTTTGGAAAAACAACAAAATGCCAGCTTCCACCAGATCATTTCTTTTTAATTAAAAGTTAGCCAGATTCTTCTGGAGCACTCAATTTTCTGGTCAGGTCAACAAAAAGCAACCAATACCTTTCACCGCCCCCCATCCTCCACCCCCACTCCTGGGAGTTAGGCAACCCTTGGGGGCGGAATAGACTTCAGCTGTTTGCTCTGTGCTGCTCGTAATTAGATTGTCTAGACAGGAGATGTTGCTGGAGCAATAGGAAAATATTTTACAAGGTGTTCCACAGAACCACACTTATAACAGTGATTAGAACACACTGACAGACGCAGAGACAGCAGAATTGGCCTGGGCCACGAGCCGGTTTCACCCAGAGCGGAGCAGAGGCACTTTGAAGCTCTTGTCTGGGAAAAAGAAGCCCAATTAGAACTCTGGGGGTACAGAGCAGCTCACTGGCCTTTGGATCCAAGGGAACACTGCTGAGCTGATGGAGTCATGTCTGGGATCCCCTCCTGCCGCCCTCTGCATGTGCTGACACTAAGTCAACAGGGGGCGGCTTCTATCTCCTGCTTCCACCAGCATCTCTACAGACAGAATGAGTGGTGGTGTCCTCCACAGGAAGTTTCCCAAGCCTCACTTCTGCAGCACAGTCTATCCCTTCTATTATGCCAAATGCAAATTTTAAACAGCATGGAGAGATCAATATGTGATGCCTACTCTTGTAGGAAGACATTTCTAGGCATGACCTTCCTGCTCAGCTTTTGTTGACATATCAATGTGACAGAAATAGTATTTTCCAGCATGAAACCTCTTTAGAGACATTTTTCACAGGAATAATTGATTAGGTAAAGTCATCTAGCCCTCCAAGATGAATGACTTTTAAAAACTTGGTATTCCAATAGAGTACCATAAAGGTACAGAATTTCAATATCAAAAACACACACACACACAAACCAAAAACAAAGACCCCAAACCAAAAAACGAAAAACCCTTACAGATTTTATCAATGAAGAAAATGAGTCTCAGCAAAGGGCAGAGACATATCAGGAAAGCCATCAGGACCTAGGTCTCTGAATCCTAAACTAGTATCTTCCCACCAAACCTACTAGAGAAGCAATAGGTTTGCTTCTGCTGCATCACATACCGGAGTGCTCACTCATACCAGATATTTTTCTGAGCATTGGAAATGTATTATCTCATTTAATTCTCCACACATACCAATGAGATAGATACTATTACTCTCTTCAGTTTATAAATGAGGAGACTGAAGCACAGGCTGCTATGGGACTTGCCCTATATGTTACCCGTAAGCAGATCTAGGATCAGTTCCCTGGGCAGCCTGACTTCAGAACCTGCTAAGTTCTAGAATTCTCTACCTCCCCATTACAAAGTTCAGACAGGAGTGGAGGAAAAGAAATGGGGCCCATTTATCCTCAAAAAGGACAATGAATTTGAGGACGAGTAGGAATCAGGAGCTTGACAAAGGGAGGATTTGAAATCAGAAGACCTCAAGTTTTCAGCCCCACCACTGTCTACTTACATACAAGTCACTAGACCACTCAAGATCACAGCTTCCTCACCCTTAGCTCTTGTGGACATTTTTTTTTTTTTAATGAGAGAGTTATCAAGTAAGTATGGATTTCTAGAATTCTGTGACAACTTACTTTATTTTAGCAGCTTTCAATTTACAAAACACTCTCACATTCATCATTAAAATTGATAGTAATCTATGAGTTAGCCTGGTAGGAATTTTTATTATTCACATTTTATAGATTAGAAATTGAAAGCCCAGGAATTAAAATACATTGTTCAAAGTTGAACAGCAAGAAAATCGGTATGGTTAAGATTAGTCATAGCTTTGGGGAACCTGGGTGGCTCAGTGGGTTAAAGCCTCTGCCTTTGGCTCAGGTCATGATCTCAGGGTCCTGGAATAGAGCCCTGCATGAGGCTCTCTGCTCAGCAGGGAGCCTGCTTCCTCCCTCTCTCTCTACCTGCCCCTCTGCCTGCTTGTGATCTCTCTCTCACTCTGTCAAATAAATAAATAAAATATTTATTAAAGAAGAGATTAGTCATAGCTTTAACCTGTGGTTAATCTCACAGAAGCCTAGTCCTCTCTCCTCTTCTTTTTTTCTTTTTTTTTTAAGATTTATTTATTTATTTGAGAGACAGAAAGAGGTAAGGGATAGGAACAAAGAGAGAGGGAGAGAGACTTTTCAAGCAGACTCCCAGCTGTGCATAGAGCCCGACATGTGGTTCCATCTCATGATCCTGAGTTCATGACCTGAGCCAAAATGGAGCCAGATAGACACTTAACTGACCAAGCCACTGAGAGGTGTCCTTCTCCTCTACTTTTCCGAAAGGTTACAGATACAACAGGATCATGAAAAGGGGTTTCTAATTAAAATCTGAAAATAAATCCAATAATGATAGAAATAAGGTGTAGGGTTCAATTTGAGATAAGAAATAGTAACAAACACTATGTACTAGCAACTAGTTGACCTAGAGCATAAACCAGGTCTTGTACCATTTCCTGACTTTGTCTCTAGTTAATGTTCTGATCCAAAGGGAACTGGCCTTCATCTCACAAATACCTAACCCACAGCCTCTAGTCCTCTCTGGCTATTGCCCTCTCCTTCACATGAAGCCAAAAGGCAAGCAGTGGATAAAACAAAACAACTTTGTTTTGTAAGCCCCAATATGTGGGATTCATTGGCACACATTCCACTAAATTCCAATAGTCCTCTTAGTGGCTTCTTAAGAGAAGCAGAGCTACATTAACAGGGGGAGATTATATTCACCCACAGGGATAGAGAAGAGGAAAGGAGAAGGGACAGGATGAAAAACACAGAGGCAAGATCATAAGAAAACGAGGGGGAAAGAAGAGAAAGGACTGGACCAAAAGGGAAGGAGGACAAAAGGGAGAGAGAGAAAGAAGCAAATAAAATAGTATTTATCCAAAAATAATACTGGACAGGGAGTTGGAAGAATTGATTTCGAAACCCAGCTCTGATACTAAACAGCGGAGCGTGCCCCAATCCCAGAGCCTCTTTTGTCTTGCCTCAACTCTAAACTGTATTCACTCAGCCTATTTCTTCTTGGGGGTTGAAGGGCAAATGGCACAGGGGGTTAAAGCTATTTGGTAAACAAGGTCAGCATTACCACCTACAGCCAGAGGAGGCTAATATTAAATCACTGCATTTTCTTATGAGAAGGGAATTTTCTCTGACTCTGTCCAAGCTTTCCTCTGGGATGGGCTTATGATTAGTCAGCAGCTGGTTTTCCCTTGCCTCTCCTCCTCCTCTGCCAGCTGCTGCCTGACCTCTGACCTTATTAATGGTGACTTAATGCCCAACCAAGGAGGGCCAACTGACTTGGAAACAAAGACAACAATCAAATCAGCCTACTTAGTTCCATGTTAACAAAAGCTCTTATCTGGGAGAAAAATCAGAACTCGTTAACAGTTGATATCTATGAGGCATATTACAAAATGCTTTCAAGCTATCTCATTAGAACCTTACAATATGACTATTAATGAAGCAGAATGATGATCAATGTCACCTTTTTTGAGAAATGAGTAAACAAAGTTAACAGCTATAAGATCAGGGCTGAAACCCAGGCTCCACTCCTAGTCCAGCAATCTGCTATGGAGGTTTGCAAGAGAACTGAGGGGAACTTAGAATACCACCCGCCTTCCTCACACTGTGTTCCTACTACCTGGGGCTCAGGAAAGCCCTTCACATTTACCAACATGCCAGCTGCTGGCACAGGCTTTCTCTCCCTAACCCCAGAATGCAAATCTGGAGAAAGCCACACAAGTTAATTAGGAGGGAATTACATCAACTCTCTGTGGTAATAATTGGGTGCCTCGTGGGAAATAAAATAAAATATGCCATAAAAAAATGAAATTTGTCTGGTAAAACTAATGAAAGAAGGGAGATGAAAGATGCGAGAATATGGGAATAGTATGAATATGCAGATTTCTTGGAGGTTCAATGTAAGCTATTTAAGATAACACATCGAGTGGAAACATATTATTTAAATAACCACTGAAGTAACTAAAAATGATCAGTATAGGCATTTTTTTTAAAAAATGAATGACAGAGAAGTACAAAAAGAAGATGAAAGAAATGAGTTCTTATTTGTTAATGTGAATGGGTTTATATTAGGAAGTCACTAGATATTAGTCAAAAAGGCTAGGATAAAAATACTGTGCTAAGTTACACCTCTAATCACCCACAGAAAAAGATAGACTATAAACCTTCTTGTTAAAAGAAAAATACACTCAGAACACCTAGGTGGCTCATATAGTGAAGCACTCAACTCTTAATTTCCGTTCAGGTTATGATCTCAGGATCAGAATATTAAGCCTTTGACAGGCCCTGTCAGCACAGAGTCTGCTTGGGATTCTTTCCCTCTCCATCTCCCTCCCCCTTTTCTCCTCTCCCTGCGGGGATCTCTCTCTCTAAAATAAATAAATAAAATATTTTTTTAAAAAAGAGAGAGAAAATACACTCAATGGAAAGCAAAGGAAATCTAGAAAATATGGCAATATATTTAAAATAATATAACAATACAAAAATCAAGATGGTGGAATAAAGATTATCATTGTCGTATCATTATATGTAAGTAGGTTCATCTTACCAATTTAAAGAAAAGACACCCATGTTGGATCACAAAGCAAAATTCAATCATATGTTATGTATATGAACATATGAAAAACAAAGAGACTCAGGTTTATAGTATGAACTAAGCAAATAATATGAAGAAGATGCAAAGAAAACCAATTTAAGTTTTACAATATTCACCAGACAAGAAAAAAAGCAGGCGAGGCACTAAATAAGATAAAATTTATAAGGAAAAAATTCTAATCTAAGATAAATATCAAATTCTGTAAGTGTTCCTATACTTACAGATTGAAATATACCAATCGTCTGTCTTAAATAAGACAGTATTAATATTCATAATGTAAAGTCATGAAAGAAAAAAAAACATAGTAATTAAGGAAAATTTAATTCTCAACACTCAGTCTATGACAGATCAAGTAGCCAAAAAAAAAAAAATAATTGGTTAATTAATTAATAGTCAAAGACAGAGAAGACATATATAACATAATGATAGTGGATCAAAGTACCAGTTATCAGGTTCTATACACAGAAACAGAGACTGCACATTCAAGTATTTATGAAATGTGGATAAAAATTAACTATTTAAATGTAAAAATATCCAGTAAATCCAAAATCACAGAAATAGAGAAGACAGGCTCTAAAACCAATGTATACATCTAGAAATAAATAATATATCACAAAGGAGTAAAAACCCTTCTAACTTTAAAAAAAAGTTACCTTAGTCATATCTTTGAATCAAAGATAAAACAAAAGGGCATTTGAAATATAATAAAACATTATAGCTAGAAAAGCTTAATTAAAGAAAATTTAACATTCATAGAATTTATGCATTTAATACAAAATAACTCTAAATAAACTTTAAGTGAAAAAGTTACAAAATGCACAACAGAATTTACACAAATAGAGCAACAGGAAATACAAATAAATATAAAAAATTATCAATGGGAAAATGAACAAGTAAACTCAAGAGGTGGTATTTTGAACTCAACTATTAGCTACTCAATTACCTACGTAAGGAAAAAAGCATTACATATAAAATAATATTTTATTATTACTTTAATCATCTGTCTTCTTACTTCTCTCATTTCAGTGAAAATTTAGAAACCTGAATAAAATGGAATTATTATCTAGTAAAAAATAAAGAAAATAGCTATAAATAGAGAGAATGTCTAAACATGTCAATATGGTAGAGAGTATTGAGAAAGTTGTAGTGCTACTTCCCCTTAAAAAGCACCAGGTCCAGTCATGTTCATAGGTGAAATATACCAATCATCTTAGTAAAAGATAAAGTCATTTCTTTATTTGGTAAAAATCAAGAAGGGGAGGGGAAACATTGTCTTTTAATATAATTACCAAAATCTGCAAAGAGAGCCCAATAGAGGATAATTAAATATCAATCAAATTTATGAATATTGATATGAAAAACACTTTCAAAACTTGCAATGAATATTCAATAGAATATTTATACCTTGAATATATAAAAATGTCTTAATATTAAGAAATGTGTGACAGTACTCATGATATTAATCAGATCTCAGGAGAAAAATAGTATCTCCAAAGATGCTTTCTATAAAAGCATTTGTAGAAATTCAATATTTAAGCATAGATTCCCAGAAGACTAGTTCTTCTGAAGATAACAACTAGAAATTCTACACAAAATACCAAAAAACAAAACAAAATAAAACCCAAAAGACCCATCTTCCTCCCCATAAATATTCTACCTATGGCATTAGAGAGTAAATAAAGGAAGTCTCCACAATGCCAGAAGGAATAAATTTGAAAGTAATCAGTATACAAATAATCAACAAAGTGTGACCTATCCCTAAAAAGGACCATCAATGGAAGCAATCAATTGATGACCCATAAGCTTGAAATATCAGGAAGAACTTTAAAGTAATTATTATAATTATGCTAAGTAAGATAAAGGAAAATATATCCATAAAGAAAAGAAAATATATGAAGTATTTTAAGAGAAATAGAAAATATAAAAGAGAACTAAATGGATGTTTTAAAACAAAAAGAACAATTGAAGTAAAAAAAAATACTTGATAGACTTAATAGCAGAATGGAATGAAAAAGAAAAATGTCAGTAAATGTGAAGATATATTAATAGAAATTGCCAATATGAAGATGAGATAGAGAAGAGACTTGGAAAAAATAGAGACTCAGATACCTGTAGGGTAATATCAAAATTTCTATTATGCATGTAATTGAAATATCAGGGAGAAAAAAACACAGAGAATGGGACAAAAAAAGTTTTAAAAGGTAATAAACCCCAAATTTCCAAATTTGTTGAAAGATACAAATTTTAAATGCAAGAAGCTCAGGGAATCCCAAATACATACATGCACACACACATAACTAGGCACATCACAGTCAAACTTCTGAAAAATAAAAATAAAAATAACATGTGAAAGCAGCTAAAGAATACACAGAATAGCAGTTCAAATAACTATGAACTTCTCTTCAGAAATTATGGAGGCCAGAAGACAGTGGAACATCTCGAGAGTACTGAAAGAAAAGAAAATGTCAAGTCAGAATTCTCTAACTAGAGAAAATATCATTCAAGAATGAAGGCTAAATAAAGATTTAAAATATATATATATATATATATATATATATATATATATAACCAGATTGCAGTACAAGGAATAAAAAATTAATTTTTCATATGGAAGGCATATGGCATCAAAAAGAAATCTAAGTAATCTGGAACAAATGAAGAGTATCAGAAATGAAAATATCTATTTAAATACAAGATACAATTATATATCCTAATCTCTTTGAAATACATGTAATTTCTTTAAAAAAATAATTTATTTATTTGAGAGGAGAGAGAGCAAGCGCAGGTGTGTGTGTGTGGAAGGGGGAGGGCAGAAGGAAAGGTAGAAGCAGACCCGCCCCTGCTGAACAGGAAGCCTGATGTGGGGCTCTATCTCAGGACCCTGAGATTATGACCTGACCCAAAGGCAGATGCTTAACCAACTGAGCCACCCATGTGCCCCACATATAATTTCTTAAAGCAAAGTTTATAACATTATGGTGGGGGGTTTAAAATGCACATACAAGTAATATGCATGACAACAGCACCATGAAGTTCAGTGAGGAAAGGGGTGTAAATAGTGCTACATGCATATTGTATAGGTGTTTGCATGAAGGTAGGTATATATTTTAATGTATATTATGATGTTTTTACATATTAAGGGAGACTTTCTGTCTGGGGAGAGATAGCCCCTCTTGGGCAATAAACTCTTGGAAATAGTTTATTTTTAGAGATAGTCCAACCCAGAGTACGCCAGTGATATGCATATAAAACAACCCAGAGTCATACCTCTTCTGTCTGGTCCATATACCCTATGAGGCAACATTCTTCTGCCTTAATTAATCCGGGGTCAGGTACTAAGAAACAGTGGATTACTCCTATGACTTAAAGTCCACCAAAATTACTAAAACTAGCCAATCCCCAAATTAATTACTTTGTCATGCCTTGCCCTTCCTGTAGAAACTCCAGTAAAGGCCATGGTCAAAGTTCTCTCATAGCTCCTGCCCTTTCAGCCTCCTGATTGCCACTGGTGAATTCCCCTGTGCCCTATATGGCATACGGTGACCTCCTATCTTGGACCTGTGAATATAATAAACTTCTTTCTTCTAAGCTGCTTTCTCATTTTCGCCTGTGACCATACCAACTTTATCATACCATATCCAACACTTACATTCCTAGAACAAAATGTTTACAAGATTTCTATGTTTGAAGTATAGCATTAAAAATTTAACTCTAAGTAGACTGTGAAAAATTAAATACACTATAATTCCTTCAGGAATGGTTCTCAATATGGAGTGATTTTGCCCTTAGGGTACATTGGCAATGTCTGGGGACATTTTTTGATTGTCATAACAGAAGCAGGGTACTACTGTCATCTAGTGGGTATAAGCCAGAGTTACTGCTAAGCATCCTACAATGCACAGAACAGCTTTCCACACCAAAGAATTATCCTGTCCAAAATGTAAATAGTGCTGATATTAAGAAATTCTGCCTAAAGTAATCACAAAATGACATAAATGTTATAGCTAAAAAGCCAACAGAAATATTAAAATTGAATTAGGAAGATTCAAATAATTAAAAAGACTGTTGAAAAGAGGATAAAAGAATAAAAACTAGAAAGGAAAAACAGAAAACAAGTAATAGGTAGACTCAACTTCAATCAAATTAAAATTATATAAAATGTAAAAGGATTAACACTCCAATTAAAAGGCAGAGATTATCAGAATGGATTAAAAGCATGATTCAATTATGTGATCTTTATAAGAAATGAGGTTTGGGGACACCTGGGTGGCTCAGTCAATTAAGCAGCTGCCTTCAGCTCAGGTCATGATCCTGAGATCCTGAGTTCCTCAGATCAAGTCCCTCATCGGGCTCCTTGCCTGGTGGGGAGCCTGCTTCTCCTTCTTCCTGCTCTGCCTGCTATTCCCCCTGCTTGTGCTCTCTCGCTCTTCTCTCTGTGTTAAATAAATAAATAAAATCTTAAAAAAAAAAAAAGAAATATAGCTGAAATACTAAGATGTGGAGAGTAAATGGATTTTAAAAAGATTTACTATGCAAAAAAAGTATTAAAATGATGGAGTGGATAAAATTAAATTAAATAAACTTCAATAAACTAAAAATAAACTTCAACACATAGAATTCTGGTAGAGATAAAGAGGAACAAATATTTCATAATAAGAAAAGCTCAATTTTTCAGGAAGTCATATTAATTATAAATGTATATGTACTTAATAAAAGACTCTCAAAATACATGAAGCAAAGAATAATAAAATTAAAGAAGCAACAAGAAAACCCCATGATGATAGATTTCACCATTCCTTTCTCAATAACCAATAAAAAGCTAGACAAAAATCTGTAAAAATATAGATTTTTACAATGCTGGCACATATAATGAACTAAATGATATCTGTCAAATGTAAACAATGCTGTCAAATATAATGAACTAAATGATATTTATAGAAAACTATATACAGAATTCTTTTCCAATGAACAAGATCATTCTGTTCAGTCAGTAAAAGAAGTCTCAATATATTTATAAAGATTAAAATCAAAGCCACATATTCTCTAAGTTAAAATTAAATAATATTAAAATCTTAAGAAAACTCAAAATATTTGGAAAATGCCAAATCAATTTCTAAAGTAGAAATGACTCAAAGAAGAAATCGCAAAATAAATTAGAGACTACTTCTTGCTGAATGATAATAGAAGCACAATATGTCAAAATCTATGAGGTCCAGTGTAGGCAGTCCTTAGGAAAAAATCTAGACCTTTAACCACTCATATCAGAAAAGAAGAAAGGGCTAAAATTGATATCCTTGGGTTTCAAATTAAGAAGTTAAAAAAAAAAAAAAAGGAAAGGAAAGGTAAACCAAAAAGTAAGTACAAGAATGGGGAAAAAATAAATCAAAGAGCAGAAATCAACAAAATAAAAATCAAATGAGAGTGAAAATTAACAAAACTAAAAGCAAGTTCTTAAAAACCAAAAAAATTGAAAGGTCCATTGGAAAAAAAGAAAAAAACCCACAAATCACCAAAATCAGGAAATAAAAGGGATATCACTAAATATTTTTATACATTAATGTGGTAAAAAAAAAGAATGTTATTAACCTGTTTATATTTTCAAATACCACGAGGGGCGCCTGGGTGGCTCAGTGGGTTAAGCTGCTGCCTTCGGCTCAGGTCATGATCTCAGGGTCCTGAGATCGAGCCCCACATCAGGTTCTCTGCTCAGCAGGGAGCCTGCTTCCTCCTCTCTCTCTGCCTGCCTCTCTGCCTACTTGTGATCTCTCTCTGTCAAATAAATAAATAAAATCTTTAAAAAATAAAAATAAAAAACAAATACCACGATGTTGGTAAGTGTAACAAATTCCTTGAAAAATAAAATTTACAAAAATTAACACAAAATCAAAGAATTATGACGTTACCCAATATTTATAAAATATTGCAAATGTGAAATAACAGACCAATATCTCTCATTAACATAGACACAAAACTCCTTAATAAAATATTAGCACACTGAAACCAACAATGTGTAAAAAGAACAAAACATCATGACTAAATGTGTTTATCTTAAGAATTCAAAGTTGATTTAATATTTGAGAATCCTAGTATAAATAGGATTTTTAATTAAGCTGGCAGACAAAAATAAATATGCATAAATAAACATAAATTCTTTAAAAAGTCTTAAAAAGAACAGGGAATTAACTCTATCAGATATGAAAACATAATAAAATATTATAATAATGGAAACCACTTTGTACCTTAATAAACAGATAAATGGAATGGTGATTCCAGAAATAAAGAGAAATACACATGATAAAGGTTATATGTTAGAGAGGACACGATGGAGTATTGAACAAATTGTGCTGAGAAATCTAACCTGCCATTTAGGTAAAAAAAAATAAAGCGGATTGCATATCTTTTTTCTCACTTAAGGTAAATGCTAGATGAAATGCAAATTTAACTATTTAAAAAAATAAAATTATAAAAACACTGGAAGAAAATTTGGAATATATTTTAAAATTTCAATGTGGAGAAAGGCTTCACAAAAAGAAGTAAATGTAGAAAGTTGATTTGAAAGACTGATACATTTGACAACCCAAAATTCAAAGAAAGTAAAAAAAAAAAAAAAAAGCCTTATAAAGAGAGCTGAGAAAAGCTGAAAAAAAATATTTGTAAAATATAAGGCAGAATAGAGGACAAATTCTTTTATAGTTAAAGAACTCTTACAAATCAATAAGAAAAAAATCAATGTCCCAATAGAAAAAAAAACATAGGTCATTGTCGTGATTAGGCAGGTCACAGAAAAATAAATAAAGGACTTTCTAACATAAGAAAAACATCCTCAGCTTCCTTCAAGTTCTAGAGATGGAAATTAAAACAAAAATGGGTTGTTTTTCTTTATCTCACTGGCAAAGCAAGAGAAGATTCATGTGTGATATTGGTGAAGATGTGTGGAAAAGGATACTTGTATACTTTGTATAATGTATAAATGCTATAATATACTCTATAATATACTTCATAATAACGTATAGAGTATAAACTGGTGTTATCTGTGTATAAGGCAATTTGACAACATCTATTAGTTAAAATTCACAAGACTTCTGATCTAATAGGAATTTACGTTATAGGAATATTTTCGCATTTGTGCCAAGTCCTTTACACAAGAATAGTTATAGTCGCATTGTGTGTAATAGCAAAGGTAAAAATAAATATCCATTAATGAAGGGCTGGATAAATAAATTAGCTTTTAAATAAAATATTCTGTACTATTAAAAAGATTGAAGTTGATCTATAGATGATTATATAATAAAATCTCCAAGGCATATCATTGGGTAAAATATCTTAAGGGAAAACAATTTATGACATGTGTTCCCATTGTGTAAAGTAATTTATGACAAATGTACATGTGCAGATATTTACTTATAAATATGTATAAACACACATAAATGCATACAAAAACATTTATATTCTTTTTTATTTGCATACTATTTCTTTAAAACAACAACAATGTGTAACTATTGGGTATTACATAGGGAGATAATGCTTGAGAACTGAGAGTCTGGGTTGAGGGAGATATTCCCTGAAAATAAACATTTTAAGATATTTAAAAATATATTTACAACTGCTATATTATTGAAATATCCAAAAGTTTGAAAACTCAGCAAAAATCAATTTGTTGCATCTTACATCTATGAAAAGTAAATTAAAAAACAGATCTTTGATATGGTGTGCTTTTTGTAAAGAAACCAACCACTCGACTGAATTGCACTTTTTTTTTCCTGCTCTTACTATTTGTTAGGCCCATGGCCAGGTGTTTAGAGAAACAAAACTAAACAAACAAATAAAAACAATGTACTTTCCCTCAAGGAGCTCACCATTCAATGGGAGCACCTCACATTCAAAGACTCAGAGGAAGACTGCTGTCCTTCTGACTTAGATACAAGATATATAGAAAAAACAGTTCCTTCCAAAACCATAACAAGAGCTTAGTATAGCAACTTTCTCCAGATCTCACCAGGTATCATGGTGAATGCCAACACAATACTGAGATGGTTGATGTCATCTCCACTAAGCTGCCAGGGCAGAGCTCAAAGAGACTTCTTTTAAGAAGTGCTATTAAGGGTGCCTGGGTGGCTCAGTGGGTTAAAGCCTCTGCCTTCGGCTCAGGTCATGATCTCAGGGTCCTGGGATTGAGCCCCGCATGGGGCTCTCTGCTCAGCAGGGAGCCTTCTTTTTCCTCTCTCTCTGCCTGCCTCTCTGCCTACTTGTGATCTCTCTCTGTGTCAAATAAATAAATAAAATCTTTTAAAAAAAGAAGAAGAAGAGCTACTAACCATCATAGACTCTGTTTGCTCAATTTACTGAATAATTTCAATTTCCAAAGGCATTACACTCTTCCCACCTCTACTCCCTCGACTATTCCTTCAGCTTGGAATGTTGAATTTTTGTTCTCCTTCTTTGGCTAACCCCACCCAACATCAAATGTAGGCTCAAATCCTTATCCAGAAAAGCCTTTCTGATTCTCTGCCACACAAATTAGGTTGAGAATCTTTCTTCCATGCTCCCACAGCTCCATCCATTTTTACATTCAACCACTTGTTTCTCATGCTCTCATATTAAAGTACAAATTTACTTAAAGATGTATCCCTGGTGTTTGACACACAGTAGAAACTCAATAATTGATGAAATCAATTGTAGAGCTTCACTTTTTCCCTATGGATTCACGAAGCTTACCATACTAACCTGAACTTTGCGATGGACTCCCTATGTGACACGCCCCCACTGAACCAGTATTCCAAATCTAAGATATCACACTCACTTGTCCAGTGACATCCCAGGGAAGACAAACTTGCCCAGGCAGATTCTGTAGATGGAGCTCAGGGGAATCCGCTGCAACTGCACACAGCTGAGCATGATAAAGTCATATTTACAGATCAAGAGAGTCTTGTCTGTGACCAGCAAAATCCTCTCCTTCTCATTGTTCCAGTGGTCTATCCTGTAGGAATCATCACAGAGGATACGAGTTAATGGCATGGTCTTTCCAAGTTAAAAATAATGGCACTCCCTGAAATGCCTCTACTAACACAGAAAATAGGGAGATTTGATCACCTCAGAAGAGGGTGATCTCTCTCTCAGTCCAGCACCATGACCAAGGGAGGAGGGAAGATGGAAGATTGCAGAAAGAATACAATTTCAGAGGTGAGTAACCATGAAGAGATCTATGAGGGTAATGACAAGCTTGTAGTGTGTTGACAGACACCTGATTCATGTTCCTTCATATCTTCCCTGTTTGCTAGAAAACCCTCATCTTCCTCCAAGGACACCAAAACATTGTTCTTTTCCCCAATTCAGTTCTTACTATAAACTTTACTCACCACACACTAGTTTTTTCTAATCCCCAAAAGTTATGTTGCTGAGTGAAGATAAAATGGAGACAGGTGCACTGACCCCCTCCCCCACAAGCCATCTGCTCATCCTATCATATCCTTGAACAAGTAAACTGGTGTTCTTGTGAGCCAAGGACAAAGTAGACACTAGATAACTGTTTACTAAATTAATTTGCTTTGGCTTTGAGAGCCTTTCAGGGCATGAATGGAAAATTTTGATTCCAACAGAATCTCCACCAGAGAAAACAAAAAGAAATACAAGCAATGCTGTCTGGTTAGAAGAAAATGCACATGGTCTGGAAATCCTCTCACTCACAGCAATTTTGCTGTCTATCTACTATAGTCTTTAGGATATAACACTCACGATTTTTATTAGATTTATTTCAGTACATGTTTTGTTTTCCTTAGGTAACTTGAAAAGGGTGATCTGTGACTGATTTATACCTGAATCCTCACTACACAAAATCAGTCTAATGTAAAGACAGAAAGGACACCCTACTCCCATCCATTCTCACACAGTAACTACAGTGCTATTTTTAAAATACAAACAGAATGACATCACTCCCCTATTTATTTTATTAAATAGCATGTCTTTGATCTTAGGAGCGAATCCAAGTTAGGAGCAAATCCCACGGACTGTAGCATTATCTCATAACCCTAACTGTCCTATGATTTATAGGTCAAATGCCTCATGCAAGAGGATTTCTTCAGCTTCTATACAAATGTGTTACTCCATTATGTTCTCTCAAAGCATCCTGATCCTCCTTCATTTTTGGACCCATTGCTTTTTGTAAGGAGGGATGATATGTAAAACGTTTAGAGGTAAGTACCAAGTGGACACTGACTAATCAGAAAGGACACCAAAATACAGAGGGAAGACAGTGGCAGTCAGTGTGAGCTCTGTATTGTGTGTGTGTGTGTGTGTGTGTGTGTGTGTATGTGTGTGTGTGTGTGTGTGAAAAAGGTAGAGACTCTATCTAGCTCCTGTCAAATAGCCTACAATAAATAAATTCCTGTTGAGTGAATAAATGAGTGCTAATCAAAAATTTTGAAGGTTGTTGGGCTAGATGAGGGCGGAGGTAAAACTTCCAGTTCTATAACTCTGTAGGATTGGATATTTAACCTGTCTTTGGCTCCTGCTCCTTACCTGTGAAATGGAGACAATACTAGCGCTCATCTCCTAAGTTTGGGGAGAGGATTAGGGGAAATTATTCTCAATCAGTGCTCTATAAAATCAGCTGTTATGATCCGGGGCAGGGACCTCAGTCACTAAGGAATTTGGGGCAACCCAGATAAAAGCCATTCCTCAGTACAGCATAACCTAAACCCAGACAGGCAAGGCAAGCCAAGAATTAAATCAGTGCAAGGAAAAGTAGACATGTAAAAAAGAGAAAAAAGATAGAAGAGAAGAGAGAAAAGGAGAAAAAGGAAAAACAAGAAGGCTGGGATCATTGATAGAGGTCCTGCTGTAAGGTAGCCATAATGTGGTAAGAGTATTAGCTCTACATCCCCCACAATCCTTTGAAGAAAGTCTCATCTGAAGTCAGTCAACTAGAATATGGTAATAGGATCAGTGGTGCAGAGTCTGAGAGATTTGGTTTAAATCCTGTCTCCTCTGTGTCCCTCCACTTCAACGACACTGCCATACTCAACTCCTGACGTACTGGGAAAAGGAAGGAATTCTAGATGATCTGTTTAACACTCTCAGTCTTAATCAGAAAGAGACTGGGGACTCTGAAATGTCTTATCGGATATCTACATAAATTTCTCTAAATAGCTTGCATCTACTTAGCAGCAAGTTAAAAGCTGTTGCCTAATAAACCAGACTTGGTTTTAGTCTAAAAAAACCACAGCTTTTGGTTGAATGGTTTTACTGAAAATGTCAGCACTCCATAATGAGATTTATTTTAAAAGGTAAAGGATTTGGGAAAAAAAGAGAATTCTTTTTAGGAACACAGAGTGCTCTGCTGTGACACAGATTTTGCATAATTTACATGTCGGGAAAGTCTGAATTCAAGTAAACACACAGATTTATAAATAGTTTGGGGCCACATCTCTAGCTCCTGGGTGGTATATGTATTTATTTAGACTTCAATCGCACCTTTTTCCCCAAATAACTCATGGAAAAAACATTGAATTTCATATCCCCAATATTAACATAATTGAAGTTGGGTTGGCAACAGTATCCACCACAAATATAGGGATAGGAGTAACAGTGAAATACTGTGGAGATTTACAAAGTCCTTGGATATTGGTGGTCCTATTAATCCTCACAACAACTCTTTGGACTGGATGTTATTACCTTCATTTTAAAGACAAAGTAGAGACATAAAACCCAGCCATGGTATTGGCTTTCTTCCTAGTACCATCCACCTCCAAAGAGAGGGTCCTTCAGGTGGTATGAGAATGTTGTAAAACCCACTTCTGGAAGGAGCTGATGTGATGATATATACCACTCCGGGGACTGTTCTCTCTGGGAAACCTTTCTCCTGAGAAAACACACATTACTGTCCCTTTCAAACGTTGTCCTCTTCCAGTGTTCCTAATCTTGGTGAAGAACCCTCCTTCCAGTTATGCAAGCCAAAGACATAGGAGGGAGTCATTCTGGACTCTCCCTTTCCTTACCTCATCTGCCAGGTCCTAAACATTTGATGCCCAAAATATTTCTCAACGTCACCCACTTATCTCCATCTTGACTTTGACCTCCTCTTGACTGGATCAAGTCTTCCCTCATCTCCTGCTTAGACTATCACAGTCATCCTCTGACTAAGTCTGGCTACTAGTCACCGAGACCCATTTTGCCTACATCTACTCTTGTTCCCTCCTAACCTCTCCACATTTTGAGGAAGACCTTTTGAAAAAAACGAATTTGGCCCTCACCTCTCCACTTTGGCTTCAGACATTTCAATAGTTCTCCGGAGTTCTCGTAAGAAATGACAAAAGTTCTTCACCAGGTCTGAAATGCTCTCCATGGTCAAGCCCTACTTAACTTCTTCAGCCTCATCCCAGGTCAAGTCTCTGCACTCATTCTTCTCCATCTTTCAGTTTCTTGTCTTCAACATCCCCACTCCTTCTAAAGTGACTTTGCATTTGCCGCCTCCTCCTGGGATTCTTTACTTAACTGCTATAGTGCTGAGCTCAATTACTCCTTACTCAGGCAAGCCTTCCCAGACCTCGGTGACTACTTCTGCTCTTTCTAGTGTACACTTACATAATGCGCACACTTCTCCTTCATAGTGCTTACCCCAGATGCAATTTTAGTTATTTCTGTGATGACCTAATTAACGTCTGCCTCCTCTCCTATACTATGAACGCCACAAAGATAGAGATAATTCTGCACATTGTGTCTTTGAGGTTGCATGTGTCCAAAAAATATTTCTGAAATGAATTAGTAAAGAATGAACAATCCTTGTGCTGTACAAGCCATATGCCTTGGCTCATGCTGTTTGGGAATCCTATCCTCACGTTTACACATTGAAATACTCCCCCATAAAATAGCACAGTTTCAAAAACTAATCAGTAACATTGGGAAAATGTTCATGCAGCGTAAAAATCAGAAAGAGAGGATACAAAATGTTGCTTTCAGTATACTTCCAACTTTGTAACAACAAATCCATAGATCAAAATGGTAACTGATTATTTCTGAGTGCTGGGGTTTTTCATGCTTTTATTAGCCAGTATTTAATTTCTTTTGGCAATGAACACATTCTACTTTCATGACAAAAAGATATTTTTTAAAAAAATAACCTCACCTATCCTTCAAGTCCCCAGTTTAAATGCTATCTGTTTCATGGAGATTCACCCTCGCCAGTCTCCAGCCTACCTCTTGCAAAGCAGATATCGTATTTCTTTGCATTAAAGACACACAAGCTTGGGGCGCCTGGGTGGCTCACTGGGTTAAGCTTCTGCCTTCAGCTCAGGTCTTGATCTCAGGGTCCTGGGATCGAGCCCCGAATTAGGCTCTCTGCTCAGCAGGGAGTCTGCTTCCCTCTCTCTCTCTGCCTGCCTCTCTGACTACTTGTGATCTCTCTCTCACTGTCAAATAAATAAATAAAATCTTTTAAAAAAATTTTTTTTAAAGACACACAAGCTTTTTATCAGTCTCAGCTGTGGCCCAGGTCACAATCTGCTCTATAATATAGAGCAGAATATCCTCTTGTTCCCCACATTTGATGAACGACACCCCACCCCCCCAGTACAGAGAGGTGTTTTAGTCCTGTCTGGGTCCCCTCATTATGCCCAACCAAAGCCGAGATAGAAATCATAGCAAGTAAGCAGAGCATAAAAGACGAAAACCATGATTCATCCTCTTAGTTGTGAGACTCAGTGTCTCCTGGCAGAGGCTTTGCCGTATCTCCTGTTGCCACTATTGTTCCTCAACACTAGTGTCATTTCCCTATTCGATGAAGGGCCTGGACACCCCAGTGTAAAAGGGAATCTAGGAACTCCAGATTTGTGGTTTCCTGGGATGACAACAGTTTTGCCAGCAGAGGGCAACAGCGAACCAGCAATGACAGGCAACCGGGCAGAGCAAGTTTCCAGGGCGCCTACCTGGTCACTCAAACCATCCAGATGCTTTCCTTGTGGCCCCAGCCCTACCCCAACAATACTTTCAGTTGCTCTTTTAAGGCTGTGTCACACTAATTTGTGGTTTAGAAATGATTTTCATCCCAAAATATTTTTTCTAACATTATTCCTTCACACTTACACACATGCATGTATGTACACACACACACACACACACACACACACACACACACACACACCATTCAGTAGAAACATCTTCCCTAATACTGAATAGACTGACTATACCTCGTTTACAAATTCATCTTCCTTCGTGTGTCCCTCCAGCCTCTTAGCACAGCCCAGACCTTAAAAGAGGAAGACAGTTTCTTGGCTAGCCAGAAATCGGCAACCCAGGAGGAAAACACTGAATCATTCATTCCACACATATTCCCTGAGCACCCACTGGGTTCCAGGCCCTGAAGAGAATCCAATTTGGGTTTGCTCTTGAAACATAAACAGATGAAAAATGCATGGCATTGAAGCAAAGCAATTTTCCTCCCCCTGGGTTAAGTGAAGTCTTAAAAAACCTGTAGCTAAATAATCCACATTAAATTCTTTCAATCATTTGGTTTTTCTTTCCTGGGCACTCTCCAATTTGTTTAAAATAGGGGACCCTCCAAGTAAACACGGTATTCTAATAAAAACCCGATGCCCACAAACCTTCTTTGTTCTCAGATCCCCTGACCTGACTTCCTGTGGTTCGGTTTTCTCCCCACTACCCCACAGAGCTAGGCATGTTCCAAGTTCTGTGGTAGCTACTGGGAATAGTGAGAAGAATATTCTGCTCTTAAGGAATACACAATTTTCTAAGACATGAGATGAAATCATGTATGGAAGAACTAATATGGCACCTAAAGTTGTGACGAGATTTTATAATATTAACACAAGTCCACAGACTCAGGTCTCCAGATTCCCAGCCCCTGTTCACAGGGATGAGGAAAAGGAACCCCAGGAATCTACCTATTTCATGCCCTTGAAGAACATTCTTTTATCAACACTTCATTTTCTGCTGTTAGGTGTAAGATCTTTGTGCTGAAAAAACATACGTTGCAAAGCAGGAATGATTCTTGGGAATAAACACATGCAAAAAGTTTTCAGGAGTATTAAGTTGTGTGTGTGTGTGTGTGTGTGTGTGTGTGTGTGTGTGTTTAACACTTCCTTAATGTATACCACTGTAGGATAGACAAATGTCCCCATAAAACATAGACAGGATAGACCTGGAAACATCCATTCATGTACCCACAAAGACTGTTTTTTTCCTGAATAAGAAAAAACAATGGGCATTTTTTCCCTCAGAAAACAATGGAGTCTTTGAATTCTAAAAGATATAATGAAACTATAAACAATCAGTTTTTACTTGGGAAATTATACACATATATAATTTATATGTGTGTGTATGTGTATATGCAAATATATATATGGGTGTATATATACACCCATATATATGCCAATTCTAAAGCTTCTGAGATCTACATGCATATGAATAATTCTGCCATGCATTTTTCTTAGGTTATAATAAAAAGCCTTCATTTATTGGGGGTCTTCTCTGGATCAGGTAGTGTGCCAGATATTACACAAATATTACCTGTTTTAATCTGCATCGAACAGTCTGGATGAGTACAGGTGAGGAAATGGAGACTCAGGGAGGTATAACCGACTGAATATTTATTTCCCCTCAAAATTCCGATGTTGAAGCTCTAACTTCCAAAATGACGGTACTAAGCAGTGAGGCCATTCAGAGGTGATTAGGTGAGATGAGGTCATGGAGATGGAACTCCCCTCATGAGATTATGGGCCTTATAAAAAGAGGAAGAGCCTCTGCCTTTGGCTCAGATCATTATCCCAGGGTCCTGGGATCAAGCCCCGCATCGGGCTCTCTGCTCCGCGGCGAGCCTGCTTCCCCTTCTCTCTCTGCCTGCCTCTCTGCCTACTTGTCAAATAAATACAATCTTTAAAAAAAAAAAAAAAAAAAGAGGAGGAAGAGAAAGAATTTTCTCCCTCCAGGATGTGAGGATACAATGAGAAGGCAAGCCAGGAAAAAAAGCTCTCACTGAGAACCAAATCTGTGGGCATCTTGATCTTAGACTTCCCAGTCTCCAGAACTGTGAGAAATAAATGTCTGTCATTTAACAGACTCTATGAGCATTTTGTCACAGCAACCCACGTTGACTAATAAAGGAAGCTAAATTGTTCCAAATAACATAGCCTGGATTCATCCAAGGTATGTTCCACCTTAAACCCTAATGCTCTCCTCTCTACAAAAACACCACTTATTAGGAAGGTAATGAAATCTCATCATGTAATCAATTAATATTGCTGAGTGTTTATACACTTGATACTTGAACAACGTAGGTTTTAACTGTGTGGGTCCACTTATATGCAGATTTTTTGGTAAACAGAGTACAGTAGTGTAAGTGTATTTTGATTTTCTTAATAGCATTTTCTTTTCTCTAGCCTACTTTATTGTAAGAACATATATAACATTCAAAATAGGTGTTCATTGACTGTGTTATTAGTAAGCTTTCTAGTCAACGGTGGGCTCTTGGTAAAGTTTGGGAAGCCAAAAGTTATAGATAGATTTTTGACTCAGTACCCATAATCCCTTCATTGTTCTAGGGTCAGTTGTGTTTTATTAAAGACATTATGTAGGTGCTCACACTGTAAAGTCCTCCTCAATTTTTCCTGTTCTTAAAAGATTATACTCTAATGTGGGAGAACATAAATCAGTACTATGGTATTGAGTGATAAATAATAACGTGGAAGCTTGTATACAACGCTATGGAAATCCCAGCTGCCTACTATTGATTTAATGTTTACTTTGTAAGATTTTGGACTAAGTTCTTTGTATAAATTACTTCATTTATGCTCACAGAAAACCCATGAAGATGTGTCATTATCCCCATTTTATAGATGAGGAAAGAAAACATAAAGAGGTGAAATAACTTGCCCAATTCTGGAACTACAACTCACACTGAGGGTGTCTGCCTCTAGAAAACATACTTTTGATTAACCACTCTGCTACTGAAAGGCACTTAAAACTCCCAAGAAAATGAGGCAAGGCTCTGGATAAAGTGTGCTTGAAGAATTATTTTGAAATAACTTGATGCAGAAGGTGGATTAATTAATTTTAGATAGAGGAAACAGTATGTGCAAAGACACACAATGACATGTACAGAATGACTTGTTAGAACACACATTTTTGCACAGTATGTAAAGGAAATTCATGAAAACAGATTTACCATAAAAAGAGAAGGTACAACCCAGGAGGATTCTGATTCAGAGTTGCTGAGATGGAATCCTGGGACTCTATCCTTCTTTTATTTTATTTTTTTTTAAGATTTTATTTATTTATTTGAGAGAGAGAGCATGAGAGAGGAGAAGGTCAGAGGGAGAAGCAGACTCCCCGTAGAGCTGGAGCCTGATGCGAGGCTCGATCCCAGGATCCCAGGACTCCGGGATCATGACCTGAGCTGAAGGCAGTGGCTTAACCAACTGAGCCACCCAGGTGCCCCTAGGCATCTATCCTTTTAAAAAACATCCAGAGGCAGAACCAAGGTTTTGAAATGTCAAGACATTGTCAGGAGCTGATCCCTCAGGCACTGAGGTGGAACCATTTTGAGCCTAAACCCAAAGAATTTAAAGGTGGCACTGGAAGATGTGTGGATTTACCCAACTTTCCAGAGTAGAATGCTACAGAGTATTTCTAAAGATTACTTTACCAATGCAAATAATTAATCATGACCACCATCACTTTATCAAAAGTTCTTTAACCACCAGGAGTGAACCTCTTCTGCTTCTTAGTCTCCCAGCCAAAATAACTAACCAGAAAGGATCATTATATTATGTCATAGTCCCAACCTAGTCCTGGTGTACCAGAAATTGCTTTGTGAATGTTAATTTCTTTTTTTTTATGTCCCTGTCCTGAAGACAAACAGCCCTTGATCAGTAGTTTTGCCGATACTCCTGTGAGCATTAGACTCATTTTAACCACAAATGGGTCTTCATTTCATGGTACATTTCAAGTGCTAGATTCCTGAGCAATAGTGGGCTTCCTATCACACAGACCAGAGTTAGAGATGCAGTTCTGACCCTTACTAGCTGTGAGATCTTACAGAAGTTACTTATCTTTTCTAAAATCCATTTTCCACATCTCTAAAATGAAAATAATAATAATACAAATATACTTCATAGGGTTGTTATGAATTTTTAAAATAGTGTTACAGAGCATTTAGTAGAATGCAAAGCACACATAATGCACTTAGTTTTCATTGACTATTAATATGATGGTGATGGTGATGATGATGATGGTGATGAAGAAGGAGGAGGAGAAAATGATGATAAAGAATTCTTTTAAATTCCCTTTAAGCACTTTTGCAGCAGGGGCACCTGGGTAGCTTAGTTGGTTTAGAATCAGACTCTTGATTTCATCTCCAGGCATGATCCCAGGGTCATGAGATGCGGCCCCAAGTAGAGTTTTGCCCCATATGTGAAGTCGCTTAAGATTCTATTTATTTGAGAGAGAGAGAGTGCACAGGCAGGGAAGAGGGGTAGAGGGAGAAGGAGAGAATCTCAGTCAGACCACACTGAGTGTGAAACCCAATGCAGGACTGGATCTCATGACGCTGAAGTCATGACCTGAGCCAAAATCAAGAGTCAGACACTTAATCAACTAAGACACCCAGATGCCCCAAGGAAGGTATTTCTTTAGAGAAGCAATACTAGATATCCAGTCCAGACATAATCCCGTTTAATGATCCAACAAATATTTGTTGAGCCATAATTATGCTCCAGGGTCTACTGGTATAGTGGTGAGCTAAACAAGCCCCTGTTCCTCTCGTGCTTACATTCTAGGAAGGCACACAGAAAAAAGGAAATGGACACGTAAATGTGAAGACCTAGGTAAAAGGGACATGAGGGTATCTGTGGAAATTATATCTAGGTGAAGTGAAGAGCTAGTGCAAAAGCCCAGAGACAGGCTCCATCACATTTCATAGAACATCAAGGAAGTCGGCATGACCAAGGTGAAGGGAGCAAGGAGGAGAGCGGAGGGAGAGGTAAACGGAAGCAACATCCCATGCTGGAACAACTACAGTTTCTTCGTGATTTATGAATGTTTTTCATAGTAAACGGTTGTTATCCTCCACTTTACAGATGAGAAACCAAGCCCCAATAAAGCAACATGCACCTAGTACTGAGTAACAGAGGCAAGACCAGAATCCAGCTCTTTGGACACCCCTAGCCCAGGCAAAATACATCCCATCCAGCTGCTTCTCCCACTTATTTTTCATATACAGCCAGGCAACTTTGCTCTCCCTGTCACAGTACCATCAGTAAGAGGGTATTTTAAAAGCTACACTGAAGAAAAGACTCTGGGCACACCCCATCCTTCTCTCTTCTCCACAGAACGACTGAATAGCTGTTGAATAGCTCAAGTCCCCCCAGCGCACCAGGGGCTAACAGGAGGCCCACCCCCTGAGGAGCTCTCTCCTCCCCTGAATTGACTTTGGGGATATTCACTTGATCAGAAGCCAAAAAAGCTGGCAAGAGAACAAGGCCTAATTTTGAGAAGGCGGCAGAGAAGAAAGAACAGTGGGACAAGATACAGCAAATGCTCACTTTGTGCCACCTCCATTGTATTATTCTTTTTAACTGGGAGAGATGTCTATTTACTGCACCATGTCAGTTCAGCTCTTCGGGTACAGAAGACACAGCCCAGATTGGGCGAGCCCAGAAAGAGGAGATATATAAATACTCTGAGGAATCCCACAGAAATCCAAGAGCAGGAACCATTGCGCAGTTATGAAAGCTGGAAAGCCACAAGGATCAAAAGCTATTCCCTCGGGGGCTGTCTCTATCATGATTTTTGGGTCTCTCTGAACATTGCATGTTTCCTCTTGATTGCCATGTTCCCTTGCTTACTACCAGTGTTTGTTCCTCTTTAATTTCACCTTGCCTATGACCTTTGTTTCCTAACTGGACATGAACTTCCAGATCCACTTTCATTGCCATGATAGCTGTTCCTCCCTGTTCAAATGCTCAAGATCTGGAATTCTTTTAGTCCTGAGCTTTCCTTTGAGCCATCTTTTTGGATCACGGGCCAGTTAATGGATCGGCTCCTCTTTGTCCAATCAGCTATGGCCAGGGACTGAACTCACAGAGCAGAACATAGGAGCAGTCAGTGAAATGCACTTTAGTCTTCATTTTCAGAACTGTTCCAGCTATTCTGATTCCTAGGTCTCTATAAAAAATTTAGAATGTATTGTTTATAGCTGCAAAAAACCTTGCTGAGATTTTGAAAGGAATCATGTTAAACCTACAGGTCAAACATTGGAGAATTGATATCTTGACTATACTGCGTCTTCAGATCTATGAATATGGTATGTCTCTCACTTATTGAGGTCTTTGACTTTGTTCATCAGCATTTGGTAGTTTTCAGCATGCCAAATCCTATACATATTTTATTATATTTACACTTACGTATTTCTTTCTTTGGATAATTATAAATGTTACTGTATTTTTAATTTGTTTTCACTTCTTGAATGCTAGCCTATAGAAATACAGCTGATTTCATATGATCCTGTACCCTGCAACTTCACTAAAGTAATTTATTACTTCTGGGAATTTTGTTGTAGATTTCTTGGGTTTTTCTACAAAGATTTTCATGCCATCTACAATTAAGGACAATTTTTATTTCTTCCTTTCTTATCTGTGTGGTTTTTATTTCCTTTTCTTGCCTTATTGTGCTGGCTAGAGCTTCCACTACCAAGTTAAATACTGGTAGTTGAGAGTTGACTCTTTTGCTTTCTTCCCAGTCTTAAGGAGAAAGAAAGCACTAGTCTTTTCCCACTAGCATGAAGTTAATTACAGGTGTTAATAAATATTCTTCAGCAAATCAAAAAAGTTCCTGCTGCATATTTTTGAGGTCTTTTATCAGAAATGTGTGTGTTTAATTTTGCCAAATTTATCAGCATCAATTTATCTGATCATGTAATTTTTCTTCTTTAGCCAGTTAATATGGTAGATTACACTGATTAATTTTCCAATACTGAACCAGTTTTATATCCCTCGAATAAACCCTACTTTGTCATGATATATAATTATTTTTATATGTTACTTAATTTCTATTTGCTAACATTTCAATAAGAATTTTTGCATTTATATTCATGACAGATATAGGTTTGTAGTTTTATTTGTGACTGTCTTCGTCTGGATTTGGTATCAGGTTAATACTGTCTTCACAGAATGAGCTGGGAATTGTTTCTTCCTCTTCTATTTTCTGAGGAAGATTATGTAAATTGGTGCTCATTCGTCTCTAAACATTTCATAGAATTCTCCAGTGAAACCACCTCAGCTGGGGGATTTCTTTTTGGGGAGCATCTTTAATTATAAATTCAATTTCCTAATTGTTGTAGAGCTACTGAAGTTATCTGCTTCATATTGAGTGAGTTGTGGTCATTAGAGTATTTTGAGGAATTGATCCATTTCTTCTAAATTGGCAAATTTATGTGTGTAGAGTTTTTAGCTATGGTCACTTATTATTTCTTGCACTTATTATTGTGTTGTTTGCAGGGTCTGTAGGGATATTCCATTTCATTTCTGATATTAATAATCTGTATCCTATTTCTTTTTTCTTTGTCAGCCTTGTTAAAAGTTTCTCAATTTTATTGAACTTTTCAGAAAACCAACGTTTCCTTCATTAATTTTCTCTATTTTTTAAAATTATTATTGACTTCTACTCTTATCCTTATTATTTCCTTCCTTCTTTTACTATTAAGTTTGTTTTCTTATTGTTGTTGTTTTCTAGTTTCTTGATGCAGGAGCTTGGGTTATTGGTTTGAGACTTTTCCTCAGTTGCCTTTAGCATTCTTCCATTAGTGCTACAAATTTCTCAGGACTGCTTTATCTGAATCTCACATATGTTATATTTTTACTTGAACTCAGCTTCAATATACTTTTGATTTCCTTTGAAACTTCCTTTTTCTTTGAAACTCCTGGATTGTTGAGAAATGTGTTGTTTCTAACGGTTTGGAGATTTTGCTGTTCTCTTCCAGTTATTAATTTATTGTTTCATTCCATTGTGGTAGAAGAATACTTTCTGAATGATTTCAATTATTTTAAATTTGGTGAGGTATGTTTTGTGGCTCAGGAGATGTTGGATCTTGGTAGATATTCTCTGGGTACTTAAAAAAACATTAATTCTGCTTTTTCTGGGTGTTCTATAAATGCCTATTGGGTTCTGTTGGTATTGGGAGTTCTTCTAAATCCTTGCCAACTTTCAGTGTATTTGTCATATTGTTTATTAAGGGAATGGCATTGAAGTCTCTAACTAGAATCATGGATTAGTCTATTTCTCCTTCCCATGCTATTAGTTTTCATTTCACATATTTTACAGTTCTCTTGTTTGGTGTAGGCACATTTACGGTTGTTCTGTCTTCTTGGTAGATTGACCCTTTTATCATTATATAAGTCTTTCTTTGCCCTGGGTAATTGTCTTTGCTCAAATGTCTACACTTTTATTAATTCAAAAAGCACAGCATTTCATTTCTTAAACTTTTTTGTTCTTCCTACTAAAGAGACCAGTGGAAGCAGAAGTTCCCGCTTCTTCACACAGATTACTCTTCTTAGACTCACCCTATGTTCCCTAAAACAGGGCATTTGAGGACAGCCTAGGTACCTCATAGAGTAAACACAATTTGCTGTTTGTGAATCAGGCAACATGTTTATTCATAAGACTCTTTAATAGTTGTTTGTATAACAGCTGTAGAGGCCCAAATGCGTTGATAGCCTCAATATTAAAGTTGAGGTCTTATTTATTTTCTTTACTGAAACACACATTGGCGGGTCCCAAAATAATCAAGATTAACTTTAGATTATTGGTAAATCATTTCCAGAACCTATTACCTTTCTAAAAATGTCAAGACCCTGTTTGATATCTTTCAGTAACTCAAGAAAGAAATGCCTATGGTGGTCACGAAGGAAACATAACGGCAGTGGCGTGTTGTAAACTGTAAACTCTTTCTAAAATAATAGTAATGATAGTGATGATGCCCCCATTTCATTTCTTTGGTATATATTTTCCTAGTACACTGATTTCAAGATGCCAAGCTACGGTCACTGATCATGAGAGGCCTACTGTTGGCGCTCATGACTGGAAGAGAGCACCACCCATCACTGCAACAAGGGAATAAAGAGGGGCCAGTATGAGGTAATGGGGAGTGACATGATGTTGGCAAATTGGGAATACATAATCAATTTAAAGCATTTGAATGATCCATGGATCTCCAATTTGTGGCTGCAGGAAAAAAATGCAATCCAAACTCCTTAGCCCTGGCATTCAAAATTCCTGACTTTCTGCTTCCTTTCTACCTTCCTAGCTTGTTTCTAGCTCTCTCTCTTACTATGGATCACTATAACCCAGATATACTGAACAATTTGTGGTTCCTAGAGCCTATGTCTGTTATTCTACACATGTTCTTTCCCTCTTCCTCGGAAGTTCTTCTTCATCATATATTTTTGGAAGTTTCTCTTTCTTCTTTAATCTTGGGTATCTCCTTTACCTAAGTCAACAATACGAATGCAAAGTTCTATGCTCCTGAAAGATCATTTGCAGGGCTGTATATCAACCTATATTATATGCTGACTTCATTTACATATCCTCCTTCCCTCCAGACTGAGAGCTCCCTGAGCAAAAAATCTTGTCTTGTTATTTTGGTATTTTCATCACTTAGGGTGGAGACTGGCTTATGGGAGGAGCTTGGTGAATACACAAATGAATGTATGAATGAGTCAATATAAATAATAACAATAACAATAATAATAAGAAAAGCCAGCTCTCAGGTGGTACATACACACCTTGTAGGTGTTACAAACATTGTGAGTGTTCTACATATATTAAGTAATTTAATCCTTAAATTAATAACCTGTTTTCCATCCCCATCTTATAAGTAATAAATAATAATATAAATATAAATAATATATAGTATATATATCATATATATTATATATTATAAATATAAACAATAATGTAAATAATATGTTGTTTATATATTATATATTATTATATATTATGTATAATTTATATGCTATTTATATAAATAATGAAATAATAGTTTTATTATTTATAAAACTGAGGCCTGGAGGATATAAGAGATTTGTCACATGGCTAGTAAGTGATGGAACTGGGCATTTATCTGCGTCAGACTTTTTCACCTCTTGGCTCTTTCTGACTCCTCCCTAATTGGTAGCAGTCTTGGGAAAACAAACATTTCCAAGTACATCTGTGACTGCAGTAACTAAATGCCCTCGCTGTCCTATAATTCAGGTCACTCCGGGACCATTAGCTATCTGGATGCGTCTGCTGCCATGGGGAATTTATAGAGAAAGGCAATGTGTTTAATTAAGTGGTTGTCGAAAACACCCACCCAGTATAAATGGTTTCTGGCAACAGAGGTGCTGTTGTTGCTGCCAGAGTCCTGCCACAGGTCATTAACATCTTAATGGATTTGAGGCACTTTCCAGCTTGAGTGCTTTCAGGGGAGGAAGCAAGGGGTCTCTAGGAGGCCCAGGGAAATGGAGGCAGGACTCAATGGATGGACCGTGTTAGTGTCAGTGGAGGGCTTCAAACAGGAGATGACTCTATCAGAATTAAATTCAAGTCAAGTTCCTGATGGGTTCTGAGCCCCAACATGCCAGACACTACTGGGAGGTGGGCAGAGATGGGCTTGGATAAATGTGAATCAGAATCAGGCTCTGCCTCAAGGGATGAATCCTTCACAGTATGTAACCTATGCTATAGAGTATAATGTGACCAGAAAGAAGAAAGGGAACATTTTGAGAGAATTATATGGAAAGGCTTGATAAACATATCACCTCTGAAGATCCAGAAAGTTCTGAACAAACAGAATGGAGGGAACAGCATACGAAATAAAGTGAGGGAGTACAATCATGGCTATGATGCCAAAGCACTGTGTCGGGAACTTTAGGAAACCAATGTGCTTTGAGTTTACTTTGAGAATTTGTTCACTTTGAGAATTTGTAAAGGGACATCATAGTAAATAGGGCTAGGGAGCCAAATTCAATCCATAATACACAGGGTTTTAAAGATACAGCAGAAGAGTATGTAGGCAGTGAGGAGCCACAAAATTCCTCGGATGATAAGCACAAGAGTGACCTGAACAAGAACTTCTTAAATTTTAATGTACACCCAAGCCAACTAGGGAACCTGGGAAAACAGATTCAGGTTCATGTTCCGTAGGTCTGGGGTGGGTCCCGAGCATGAGCCCTGTTAATAAATCCCTAGGTGGTGTTGATGCTACTCACTCCAAGACCACTCTTTCAGTAGAAAGGTCTAAAAGAGAATGCATGTAAAAATGGATGGGGATGAGTAGGAGATACACTTCAGAATGTCAACTCAATTTGCACAGTAAGTTTATTACTCAGGACTAAAAATATCAGAAATCTATGGTTCCAGAGTTCTTTGGGGTCTTTCTACTTTTCCGAAGTTATCAGTAGCAGTATTTTTCATTAAAAAAGTAGTTCAATACTCCTTACAATTAGACTGGAACAAGATAAAAGATGATGGGCGTTAGATGGGCCTTAGCCCATTTGAGGCATCCACCCACCCCTATAGGTATTGGACTTTTTAGTTGATTTGGGGAAAACACTAAGTAAAGTCAAATGAACAACAGGAGCAGAGTAAGATCTGGAGAGGAAAACAGGAAAATGTCTCTGAACCTGATCAGTGAGTCTCTGTCCTCCTCCCTTCAGACAGCACACAATCAACAAAGAAACTGGACCCAGGCACAAAGAGTATTCAGGTAATTTTAAACTGTGGTGATCACTGTCTCCAGAGATGAAAACTCACAAAAAGCAGCATGAGCCACATAAAGAGAAGACAAGGAGGCTGGGTGAGGGGCACTGTGAAGTTAAAGCCTACTGTGACCTTAATAAGTGGTTGCCCTTAGGCAGGTCATTTAATCTCTGGGTTTCTTCATCTGTAAAATAAAGTCAATAGTTCCTTCTGGCCTCCCCCCATTGGTCTGTTTGAGGATCAAATGGGAGTGCAGTTGAGAAAGTGATCACCCACAGTGCTGCTTTGGGGATCCATTAGTGCCTGGGGCACCCTGTGCCTGGGAAATACTTTCCAGTAGTCTGTTCCTCAACATCCCGTTCTCTCTCAGGATGGCTCTCTTTTTATTTAAGCTTCCAAGATAGCTCTTTCTTCTGGGAAATCTAAGTTAAGCACCCTTCCATTTACCCCACCCAAGAAACAGAATTCTGATTTTATCCAACCTGTTCCTGCTGGAAGAACGACAGACCACAACCCAGTAAGGGCCGCAAATGGAATCTGGGCACAACAGCAAAAGGATCATTTTAGCAAAAGTCAGGGCTGCAGAATGCACTACAGCCCCAGCTCTCTTATTCTCTGAGCCTTGATTTCCTCACCTCCAAACTGGAGGTAATGTTTCCTATGTCAGAGGACTGCTATGAAGATTGGATTAAATGAAGAAGAGCACTTTTTAACTACAAAGTGCTATAGAACATGACTTTAAAAAAAATCAAAACATAAACGGAGAATGTCTTATATATTTTCATTTCTCTTTCCAACTGCGGAGTCTCACTCTGCCCTACTGGTAAATATCTCTTACTGAGGGCTTCAACGTAAACGAAATAATATCAATCCTTAAATTTTTGTAGCCACTGATAGTTTGGAATTAATCACCCAGTAATAGATGAATGGTCAAGTAACTTTATAAAAGCTACATGGAAAATATGAGGAAGAGCCCAAGGGAAGTGCCATTTAGAGATCATCTAAGTCATGTGTATTATAACAGTATAATGGCAAGTGCAGGGAAATTACTTATCAGAACATGTGGTACAATTTAAACATTCAGTAAGTTATTTATTAATATTATTTCTGATCTTTAGCAAAGATGCATGAAGAAAAGCAGGAATAAAATACATCAAAAATTAACAATAGTTGTGCTTCTGTCAACTGAATTTCTAATGGACTAAAGAATATATTAAAACAAGATAAACTCAAAATGGATGAAAAACCTCAATGTGAGGCAGGAATTCATCAATGTCCTAGAGGAGAACACAGGCAGCAACCTCTTTGACATGGGCCACAGCAACTTCTGTCAAGATACATCTCCATAGGCAAGAGAAACAAAAGCAAAAATGAACTTTTGGGACTTTATCAAGATAAAAGATTTCTACATAGCAAAGGAAACAGTCAAAAAAACATAGAGGCAACCCAGGGAATGGGAGAAGATTTTTGCAAATGACACTACAGACAAAAGGCTGATATCCAAGATCTATAAAGAATTTCTCAAACTCAACACCCCAAAAAACAAATAAGTCGAAAAATGGGCAAAAGACATGAATAGTCAGTTCTCAAAAGAAAACATACAAATGGCTAACAGACACATGAAAAAATGTTCATCATCATTAGCCATCAGGGAAATTCAAATCAAAACCACATTGAGATACTACCTTACACTAGTTAGAATGGCAAAAATTGATAAGACAAGAAACGATAAATGTTGGAGAGGTTGCAGAGAAAGGGGAACCCTCTTACACTGTTGGTGGGAATGCAAGTTGGTGCAGCCACTTTGGAAAACAATGTGGAGGTTCCTCAAAAACTTAAAAATAGAGGTATCCTACGACTTAGCAATTGCACTACTGGGTATTTGCCCTGAAGATATAGATGAGTGAAAAGAAGGGCCACATGTACCCCAATGTTCACAGCAGCAATGTCCACAACAGCCAAACTGGAAGGAGCCAAGATGTCCTTCAACAGATGAAGGGATAAAGAAGATATGATCCATGTATACAATGGAATATTACTTAGCCATCAGGAAGGATGAATACCCAACTTTTGCATCAACATAGATGGGACTGGAGGAGATTATGCTAAGTGAATTAAGTCAAGCAGAGAAAGTAAATTATTATATGGTTTCACCTATTTGTGGGACATAGGAATAGAATGGAGGACATTAGGAGAAGGTAGAAAAAAACGAAGGCAGGAAAATCAGAGGGGGAGGCAAACCATGAGAGACTATGGACACTGAGAAACAAACTGAGGGTTTTGGAGGGGAGGGGGGAGTGGGATGAGTTAGCCCAGTGATGGGTATTAAGGAGGGCACATATCGCATGGAGCATTGGGTGTTATACACAAACAATGAGTCATGGAACACTACATCAAAAAGTAATGATGTACCGTATGGTGAGTAGCATAACATAATTAAAAAAAATACCCTAATTAAAAAAACAAATGCCAAAACCTACTTAAGTTTACTTCACTGCACTGATAGTGAGTAGCAGAAGAAGGATTCAAACCCAAGTCTTCTGACTGCAAATCCAAGACTCTCTATGACATGAGATTGCCACCTTGATTTCACCTCTTTTGTATTGTCTGTATGTTCAACATAGATAGAGAATTGGGTTTCATATATTTATTATGCCAAAGTGCTAGGATAGAAACCTTGGTGGGTTTAGGGGAAGGCAGACAATAAAACACACTGTATATTCCACAAAAATGAAGAGTGGGAGTTACTTGACCCCCAGCCACTGGAGGCAAGACTTCTCATTTAAGAATAAGAGGAATGAGGATATCCGCCCCACCACTTCAGACTAATGTGTTGGAGAGAAAGATCCCATCTCCTCCTGCCTCCTTAAGTACCATATACAAAGACATCTTGAGTTCATTCTACTGAAGAGCTACTTCATTGCCATTATAACACAATTTTTGAGACTTACAGAGTGTCAAGATGTTCTCCTTGGTGCTGCCTTAATGGATCACTTCTGAAACGATACACACATTTTCTTCAAAAAGTTCTTTCCCAGTAGGGCCAAGAAGGACAGTGAGAGGAGGAGATAAAGTTAAAATAAATACCATCCTGTCTTTATAGCTATAGAAACATATAAAGCTCCAGGATGGGCTGGGTTGGAGGCCTGAGTCCTAACTAGAGTCTTCTTAGGATTCTATTCTTAATAGTTCCAGCTAACTGGGAACTAGCTGGAGTTGATGGTTGCATCTCTCCAGTTCTTCATTTGGCCTCTCTGTCCATCCTCCTCATATCCTCCACACAAGTGCCTTCAAACTAATTTTTCTAGTTTTACTGAATAATCTACCTGTATACATTTAGAACGTCACAAAGCAGCTCCTCTGAATTGGGGTGATAGCCCTTGGAAAGTGCCTTTACTGACTTAATGCTATTTAATGCCCTTAGAGACTATAGAAGATAAGACTGTAAGAAATAAATGTGTGAGGATCACTTAAGATAGTACCTGATCCCTATGTAAAGCCATACACTCAACATCTCCATGCAGATGCTCTATGGACACCTCACACACATTTTGCCCCAAAACTGTACTCAATGAGTTCTAAAAAAAGCAAACGACAAGACTGTTTGGATAATTAAATGAGATTACATGCACCAAGTTCTTTCTGCGACGTTCGGGATATGGCATGTTCTCGATAAAGGAGAGTTCTCTTTTCCTTCTAAACCAGGGACGGCGGTAGAGTGAACCCATCTGTTTCCCAGGCCAAAGACCACCAGCTGCCCTGAACTCTTCCCTCACAGATGGTTAAACACAGAGATCCACAAAGTCCAACTCTGTAGGTTATTAGTTCACCTCTCAATCCCAAATGCACCCTTCAGCACATGCTCTATGCTGAACAGAATTCTGTGAAGCATTTCTTCTTTAATGTGTGCCCAATGTTACACTTTTGCAGTAGAGAGCACAAGAGGGATGAAATAGAAAAAGGTGGATTTTTATAATTTCCAGCTCATACTGGGGGTCAGCAGTCAGGTGTGAGAGCAGCAATGGCCTGGGCCCTAGCCTCAGGCCCAGAACATGGACCCTCAGCAGCCTTGCAGCCTCTGCTTGACAGTAAGCTTTCCTCAGCTGCCTATTCAGGGTTCACCCCCTTTTCCGTGAAAAAAGTGACTTTCATGGAACAGGATAATAGGGTTTTGGGGTTTTTTTTTTTCCCTAAATGCTGGAAAAATATTTCAATATTTTGGTATATTATTATAGTATCACAGCCACAGACATGACATACTTTTGAATTTCATCGGCTTTTTAAAGACATTCTCTCTTGTTTTCTGGAGTTCAGACAGTCCACGGAGCCAAACATCGAGCTCTAATCTCTCATATTTGCTGACTGCCATGGTTTACTTGCTGCCACCAGGGCTGATTCCAAGTGACCAATATGGCGGCATGGAAGGTATAGCTAAGAAGAGGTGTGCGGTAATACCCCTTCCTTTAGCATTTCCATGATACAAATACCAGAAGCATGAAGAGCAAATGGAACAACAAAGTGAAATCAAGAACGTCGGAAAGTAAAGAGGCTTGAGTTCATTATCTTTGTTTTATATTGAATTTGCTTGGTGTGGAATTTTATGTTTCAATAATTAACAATCAGCTCTCAACATTGCTGAAATGGTAACATTCACCGGTCATAAGCCTGCTTGAACCGGTGCAGGCCGTCACTGGACTGGATTCCGCTGATACTGCGTGGTTTCTAATCCATCAGCCAGACTTCCTGCCCCTCCACCCCTGTACACTGATCCTTCACATGTCAAAGATGTACACACCCTACTCCGTCAGCCATGATTCCGAATTCAATAATGCCCTGAAAATGGCGACTGTGATGCAAGCCAGATCTGAACCCTCATGCAGCCTATCACTCTACTTTTAATGTCACTTATTTTCCTGAAAAAAAATGTTCATGTGCTTGATTATGGAGGGCTGTCCCAGACCTCTCCTGGGGACATCAGATAAAACACATATGCATTGTTTTCCCTTTAAAAATTTGAAAAATTCTCAATCTGATTCACATCTGGTTCCAAAAATTTTAGATAAGGGATTGTGGGCCTTTAGAGAGCCTTATAAAGTAGAAATAGAGTCACACTTTGGTTACCCATCAGTGCCACTCCGTAGCCTACGGGGCAGAATCTTAAGTTCTTAAACAAGATACTCAGGGCCCTTAGCCCTCACGATCATGCCCACCCACATCACCCTCCTGTATCAAACCACTTCTGGGACTCACCACTTAAAGGTTGAGCTGAGTTCATTAATCACCCCACATCTACACATCACATCACATCCTTTGGGCAAGAATCAGAACCCAGCTAGTGCAAGAATGCAGTCTGCCTTCTTCGCTTTATCTGTTATATGCTCTTCATCTGCCTACTTCCTCCTCCTTCACCTCCAGTTCTCACCTATCAAATGGCAGTCACAAAACCAGCAAGGCTGTCACGCACATAAAGCAAGTTCATGGACACCAAGCTAGCTTGTCATGTGCCCTATAGTTTAAAGGAGTCTTCACTCTTACATTCTGAAACTGAAAAACTTGTTTGAAAGCAAACATTCTTTAAAAATTGCTGGATAGTAGCTAGGGGCTTCTCATTTCCATAAAAGGAGCTAACCGTTGATGTGCATAAAGCCCAGTCATTTCTACCACACACACAAAAGCCTTACACTTGACAAGAGCCTTGTGTGGTTGGTGCAGTTGGGGAAGCTGATCTATAGAACAGTCTCTGCAACTCATAAGAACTAAATGGATGGGTCTCATCCCATTAGAAAAAAAGAGAGAAGGAGGCAAGAGTAGCCCCAGGCTCTCACCTTTCTGGGCCTGAATATTTATAGGTTTGTTTAGGCATGTTGTTTTGTTTTGTTTTGCTTTGCTGTGCTGTTGTCATTTTGGGGATTTGGGGTTATGTTTGATTGTTTTTATTGTTGTGTTTGCTTTCCCTACATTGGTGCACTACGAAAACTTAAGTGTGAAAGGTCATTCAGAAGGTCTAGGTGTGCCCTTCCTTTGACAAATGCCTCCCATCTTCTGCTTGAACAGTCAAAGTGACTTAGAGCCTATTCATTTAGCCCAGATGCCTGACCCATCTTATTTACAACTGGCAGCTCGTTCCATGACAAGAAGGCGGTCTGAACCAACTTTAAGGCTTAACAGGCAAAGAAAAGCAAACAGCAAATTCTTACTATGGTAGAAATGACTTAATTGCATAAGACTGATGAATCAAAGACCTGTACCCCTGAAACAAATAATTCATGTTAATAAAAGCAAATAAATAATTTTTCTTTTAAGTAGCTTTAGATGGAGTGTGGGAAGAGGTGTAAAAGGATTTTGGCAGAGAGGAAGACCAAAGAGAATAAAAAGGAACTACCATTTACAGAGGGGAAATGAGGAGCACCTGGCTGGCTTAGCTGGTTAAGCATCTGACACTTGGTTTCAGCTCAGGCCATGATCTTGGGGTCTTAGGATTGAGCCCCATCTCAGGCTCCATGCTCAGCATGCAGTCTGCTTTGGATTTTCTCTCCCTCTCCTTCCCCCTCTGTCCCTCCCCTCTGCTTTCTTGTACTCTCTCTCTAAAAATAAATAAATAAAATCCTTTTAAAAAATAATAAAAGAGGAGAAATGGTTTCAAAGTGCAAATGGGAGAAAGTCTGACAGGGAACAACGATTGCTTAAAATTCCACATGAACAAGATACATCCCTCATTACTGTCTATGATATAAAGAAATACCACAAAGCAAAAGAGAAACAGTTGCCAGATAGTCCTTAGCAACTCTTTGAACTTCCCATTAGGTTCAGAGCTAAGTGTAAAACTTGGGTCTTTGGGGCACAACTGTCCATATTTATCTGAAAACTCCTGGATTTATTAATCATCCTAGTTGATGTTAAATCAAACAGAATTATGATGCTAAGTCTCGATGTAGATCACACATTTATCTTTGGACAAATGATATACCTAGGCCTTTATAATCACTGAACAAAGACATTTAAACAAACAAACAAACATAAAGGCAAATTTCTATACAAATAAGACAATTCAAACATGTACTATTAAAGAAATTGCTGATTCTATTATTTGAGAATTCAAAATGCCACCCCTGATTTTGAAAGACTGGGTTTGTACATTTTTTTCTAATCAATGAAATGCACTGTAGAAAAAATAGGTGTCTATTTCTGATTAGACCTTCAGATTTTAAGTAGACATCAGTCCTAATCAAGGTAGACATTTTATTTGCACAAATCAAATTTTACTTTGCAGATGGAAGGTGGGTATGAAATGTGCATTGGTAAAAGTCAATCAGTAAAAAACCTGAATTATAGATTTTTCTTTTCATTAGCGATAACCCAGGGATGAAGGAGATAGAGATGGATGGGACAGGAATCAAGGCAGGGACAACCAAACAAACAAAAACAGAAGGCCTTGACCAATAGTTAGAACTTGTGAACAGAGGAGAGACACTGACATCTGTTGAAAATCCACTGTGGGCTGGGGACTTTGCTAAGAATTTTATCATGCCATCTTATTTAGCTCTTGTAATAATTCCTCAGATGCATATTATTATCTCCAGGGTATACATGAAGAAACAAATGCTCAGAAATGGTCAGGTTGGTTTTCCAAACTCATTTTCACTCAATTCTTAGAACCCATTTGAAACAATAATGGAAGATGGTGGTCAGTCAGATGGATCCACAGGTGATCGGATTCTACATTCCACTGACTGAGGGAGTTTTGTTGGCTAGGAAGGTTGAACATTCAAGTGTTACTCATCCCCCCACTTATCCCCACCCTTCCCCTCCAAAAAACTTGGTTAAAGAAGATGTCCTGCCCAGGGGTGAAAGACTAAATGATCCTCTACTCAAAGCATACAAATTACTGAGCTTTTCTTCTGGACTCTTTGAAGCCAGAAACCTTACTGAATCAACTGAGTATCCAAAATGGAGTTCTAAGTACAGTCTCCATTTAATATTATGGATTCTGTAGGAGGAAAGAGGTGCTTCTTTCTGTTATTATGTAAATTCTATTATATGAATATATTACTGCTATTCTGTAGCAGAAAAGAGATGCCTCTTTCTCTTATTATATGAATATATTATTATGTGAATATATGTGAATATATTCCTTTATCATTGTAAATACCATGGCATTCCTAATAGTCTGCTGGTAAAAGTCACAGATTCTAGAATCTCAGGGCAAGACACAAAGATAACCATCTACTTGGTGTCATTTGCAATTAAAGCCCTTAGAGCTAAGATAGGCCTTAGGATGAATAGAACACTTATTAAAGGAAAGGAATCAAGTGTTAGACTTGGCTTTTATCCTAACTCTGGACTGGTGGCCTGTCTTCTCTATCCTGCATGATTTCCCTAGTTTCATGGCCCAGGTTATTACACAAAAGATAACATTTAAACTGTATACATTGACCTCATTCATCTTTTTAACCTTCTTTTCCACTGTCCCCAGAGTGTGATGGGTTAGTAGTCTGATGTGCTGGAAGGAAAGTATTTATAAGAGACAGATTATAACCGAAGAGGTGGGTGAGGAGGCCCCTGCAATAGTCCTTGAGAGCCATGATGAGGGGGCCTGTCAGAAAGTCAGAGTGATAGCTGAGTGAAGCGACTCACCAAGAGTCCAACCTCGCCATGCATCAGCCATAGGGCACCATGAAACTTGACTCTCTAACTGGGGGACATGTCAATCAATGATCTTACCTGGCATCCAGAATAAATTCTTTCACATGTCTGTCTCCTATTTTGCTACAGTGGTCTTAAGGAAAATGCCAGATTTCCACTGCCCTTCACTTAGCCATAACTACTCACTCTGTCAAGAGCCAGAAGCCTTGAATTTTCTCTCCAGAAGTCTCGGCTATGTGCCCTTTCAAGTCTCCCATGGCAGTCTCAATGGCCCCCGGCTGGATGGAAAAAAGAAAATACCGAGTTTAGAGAAACTGAGCCCTCTGTGTGCTTATGATTAGTGAGTATAACCCACAGCCTCCTCTGGAAAGTCGATGGGAAAGATAGCTCTTGCATTTGTCTGTTTGTTCTAGGCACAGCCTGCCGGGGAGCTGAGTCTTGAACTCTGGTATTTACAAAGCTGTTCTCCTTGAGTGGGACCAAAGGGATCCGAGTGCTGTCTCCCATGATCCAACTCCTACTTTCTCACAGAAATGATGTCAGCCATTTTCAGAGGGCCAGTTTTCCTCAATAAACATGTTTAACAGAAATTTCAAAACATTTAGCAATATATACATTTTTAAAATCAAACGTTTCTCTCTTCAAAGAGCACATGGCAATAAAAGACCTAAGAGAAATCCTTTTCTAATATTTTGACCATAACTGTAGCTGGCTCTGGGCAATTAGCTTTTTTGTCTCATTATCTTGCATTCTTTACCCTTCTCCAAACAGGTGCTCCCACGCATGGGCCTACCTCTAGTTCAAAGTTGATTAACCCTTTTCCTGATAAGATATTCAGAGATCTCTAGCTCAGTGATCCCTAAATTTTCAGTGCACATCAGAATCAGAAACACAGATGTCTGGGCACTATTTCCAGCTTTTCTGATTTAGTAGGTCTGGAATGGGCCTGAGAATTTACATTTCCAACAAGTTCCCAGTTGGTGCTGTTGGTATGGGCTATACTATGAGAACTATTGCTCTCTAGACCATTATCTTCAACCTTGGCTACACATCAAAATCACCAGGGGAGCTTTTAAAAATCCTAATGCCCAAGATGCACACCAGGGCAATGATATCCAGATTCTCAGTGGATGGGACTCACCAGGATTTTTTTAAAGTGTCCCAGATGACTCTAATGTGTAGACAAGTTTGAGAACCACTACAGCCCAGGGATTATCTAGCCTGAGCAATTTCATTTTATAGGTGTGGAAATGGGGGCTGTTGTGGGGAAGTAAGTTGTCAAGTTCATTCAGCTAAGAAGGGTAGAGACAAGACAAGAAAACAGACATTTCATTGCCCCACCTACAAGGCAGTGCTGGCCTCATCCTCATTCCTGAACTACTGACGAGTAGGTTGTCAGTTCTTGAATATTCTCTGTGTAACAGGACTTTGATACTAACCACCTAATCTTTTCTAAATATTAACATTCCTAATCCCCCAGCCTGAGACCCTTCTCTCATGAAAGGAAACCAGGACACTAACCTGGCCTAGGACCCATTCAAATGCCTTTTCCTCTTGGAGGTAGAGAGGTGGTAGATTTGGGTTTGCTCGCTTTCTCAGTCTATGATGAAAGGCTTGGAACATTTTGGCCACAGAGTCCATTGGTCAAGAAAAAGACCTTAGAATAGGAGAATCCATATACAAAAATGAAAGAAAGAAAGAAAGAAAGAAAGAAAGAAAGAAAGAAAGAAAGAAAGAAAGAAAGAAAGAAAGAAAGGCACTGTTTCAGATGAAGTGGTAGGAATGGTACGGAGCTTTCCCAACTTAGCTCTGCCCCTCCCCATCCAACTCACTGGACAGAGCCCAAGGCATCAAGGAAATGTCCATTAAACAGAGTCAAGTGACCTGGGCTCCTGCTCCAGATCTGTCGTAAATCAGTTCTGTGATCTGTAGCTAATGGTTTGAGCTTCCTTAGCCTACATTTCCTTATCTACAAAGACAAATGAGGAGACTGAACCAATGCTTCCCAAGCCAAGCTGATGATGGAAGCCTCCTGGAAGTCTTTAAGAAAATATGATCATAGCCCTGATACTGAGACATTCTGAGTTCCTCATTTTAACACATTTCCTGCTGAATGGAATAGTCAGCCAGTGGACTGAATGATTTCTGACTCCTTTGTCATCCTCAGCTGCTAATTTGTGGGTTGTCAGGGAGCTAACATGGCTGCCTATGTCTGCTGGAAACTATAAGTCATAAAATCAGTTAGTTCTGGAGGATTAATCAAGTAGGCCTTGAGCCCCCGCTGACAGAGAAGGTTGTCCCAACATCACTGTTCTACCCACTGGCAGGACCAAACTAGGCTGGAGAGAAATCCCCTATGATCCCACGACAATGCTCCCATCTCCCAACCTGAGCTCCCCGGGATGCAGCCTGACTGCACCAGACCAAATCATCCTTTCTTTGATGACTCATCAGGCTATTTTTCCTGTCTCTCCTCTTATATCCACATAATTTCTTCCTCTAGCTAACATAACTCAGTAGTGAAACTAATACTTTTCAGAAGAAGAAAAAAAAAAAACTGCAAGTGAAATTGGAGAATAATGAAATAATCCTAAAATAAGCATTTTGTTGAATGCTTTTGCACCAGGCACTTTGCCAGAATATGTGAAGATGAATATAAAATTGTAGAATTTCTCAAAACCTTACTTGTCTTCCCTATGGAAAGCAATTGGCAAAATCTATCAAAATGATCTATCCTTTGATCTACACATTCCACTTCTGTGAAGTCATACTATGGCTGCTCTTGCATATGTGAAAAATGACAGATGTATAGACAGTGTTCTCCACAGATTTATTTGTGAATAGCAAAATTTTGGAAACAAGACAAATATCTATCTGTAGGGGACTCGTTAGGTATAATAGGGGACACATCCATACAATGGAGCATGATGACTGTACAAAAACAATTAGAAAATCTGTGCTAATACGGAAAGATTTCAAAATGTATTACTAAATGAATGAAAAAATGTTCAGAAGAAAGGGCAAATATGCCACATTTTTTATAAAAGAGAGGAGAACAGATAAGGATAAATATTTGCATGTGCTTATCTATGCTCAGGCAACTCTAGAAGAATACCTAGAAAATGTTAATTGTGGTCCCCATAAGGGGCAGTGGCTAGAGGTGATGTTCTACTGTACACCTTTTCAAAACCTAAACACTGGACATCACTGTGGTTTTTATGAAATGGCTGGGAAGTCTCTAGGGTTCTGTCAGTGAATGTCGTCACTGAGTGTGGTGTCATCACCTTTAGCAGAAACAGTCGTTGTGCCTTTATGGGACAGTTAATCACTGTATTTTAATAGTTTACTCTCTTCTGTTTGCCATTGTTAGTTAACTGGAATAAATTAACTACTGCCATTCGATGTAGAAAACGAGATAGTGTGTGAACACTCTGACTTGTGTCCAGGACAAGGTTTAGATCTCAAACTTTCTGCTCACCATGAGACCCATATTATGTCCTTATTATTCCAGATATCAGTTTACTCATTTGCTGGGTGGGTAAGATAATATTAACTGTAACAGAATTGTTGGGAAATGCCAAAAACATATGGGAACATTGAATAATAAAACACTGTATTTTCATTCTTATTGTTAATATTAAATACAGGGAAAATAGTCGTACCAGGATTTGGGGGTCAAATGGTCACAGAAATGGAACAATTAGCTTGAAGACGCCATGCTGCCTAAGACTAATAGGAAAGTACAATGGAATAATAAGTACCCATCATTCAATATGTGTATATTTCTAATGTTAAATTTGAAGAAAAATTATGAGGGGGATCCTTATTTATAAGTTATTATATAGCTGAGTAGGCAATATCTGTTCTAAATAGTTCAGCGCTGAGTATCTTCAGTCAAAACAAACCTACTAAGGGAATTTCAAAGACGTGTGTTGGGGGGGGGGTTCCCTACCTTTCCTGAAGCTAGACTAGCCAGGGGCCAGTTGTCACACAAATAATACTCCCATCTGCTGATAATAGTTTACCATGTACTAGATCCTTAGACCGTAAGAGGAGAGGGCAGCATAGAAAGGAGTGCTCCCAGGGACTCACACACAATAAGATCTCTCTTGTGGATACCATCATGCCCAGATAGAAATCACTCCATGGTAAACACATACGGGAAGAAAAAACAGCTCTAAATTGGATGCAATTTGTAAAGTCCAGGGCAAATTTGTCTCTCTTTGAAAATAAAGGAAATGTTGCTTATTTTTTTATTGGTAAGTGCCTGCCCTCAGAAAGAAACACCACTTTTATTACAATCTTCAAGGGATTTCACTGTAAGGAGGGGAATCAAGAAACCTTTTGCCCAGTGAGATGTGTAATTTCTAGACCAGGAAGAAGCTCACACAGACAATAACAATACAACTAATATATTTAGTTGTTCCCAATGCAAGAGCAAGACACAGGGAACCCTATAGTAAGAGAAGAGGGGAAGGGAGAGAGTATGAAAGCCAAATTAGTGTCATGAAAGCAATGACATCTTGCTACACAATGGGAAGTCCCAAACCTGCTTATTAAAGTCTCGTTCCTCACAATAGAACACAGGCTATAAAAAGGCCATGGGGAACCATTAATTAAATATTAAAAGATCAAATAGTTTTAGTCCCATTAGTTTGTATGTAATTTACATTCTCACGTATAAATTTAGAGATAATTCCCCATCCCTAATCGCTTTCAACTTTCTGATAAGGTATCTGCAAATATAGAGTCCTACAGGGAGTTTAAAAATATCTTTCCCCATGCGTATCAAGTATTGTTCCTTTCATAAGAAGTTGCTTTTGAATATCAGTCTCCACAACTAAAGGGATTATCATAATATACCTCGAGTTATTAGCCTTGAGTGGTACTTTTGTTCAGAAAAGGCACTAGGCCTTTTTTAGATATGTCTAGGCAATAAAATAGCAAATGAACAAAAACAGGAGAAAAAATTATCCAAGCAGAGTGACGGCAAGTGCTTCAGACATTCATTCCTACGAACTCTCATTCGTTGTCCAAGGTCAGAGGCTCTGGAGGGGTGGTAAAAAGTGTCAGGAGTCCTGGCTCTTAGTCTTGGCATGGCCTTTAACTGCTGGTTGATTTTGGACAAGTCATGTCTTCTTTGTGTGTTTCAGGGGTTGGACTGGATATTCCTCTAAGGCTCCTTCTGGCTCTGAGCAAGAATGTCTCTATGTTGGAAGGGCACAGTTCAGGAAATAAATAATAGTCTGGAAGTCTGTGGATAGGAAACAATATCCCAGATACCCCATGAAATAACATGAGAGGTTTAAGGAACCAGATTGACTTCCTTTATGATCTGGTATGATTTAAGGCATTAGAGGTATGATCTAATGCATGAGGTTATGATACTTAAAAAATGACTCTTGGGGACAGCTGCGAGGCTGGTTCAGTTGGCTATGTGTCTGACTCTTGATTTTGACTCAGGTCATGATCTCAGGGTCATGAGATAGAGCCTCTTGTTTGCCTTGGATTAATTTAAACTTCCAGACCAGTCACATCTTTGCATATGCAGTCTGACACTCATATAATTGACTTTATAATTGGCTTCTTTCTTATCATAACATTGGGTATCTGCTCTCAGTACCCAAGAAACTCAGTGACATTCTGCCACAGCAAGCCAAAGACTAACTCTCCTTTCTGGGTTAAAAGATATAAGTAGGAAGGGCCGTCTGGGTGGCTCAGTGGTTAAGCATCTGCCTTCGGCTCAGGTCATGATCCCAGGGTCCTGGGATCGAGCCCAGCATTGGGCTCTCTGCTTGGCAAAGAGCCTTCTTCTCCCTCTCCCTCTGTCTCCCAGCTTGTGTTCTCACTCTTTCTCTCTGTCAAACAAACAAATAAAATAAAATCTTAAGTATATATCCATATATATATATATATGGATATATATGGATATATATATATATGTAGGAAACAACATATCCATCAAAAGTTAAATAAATTAAATCATATCTCTATAGTGGAATGTTATTGAATGGTAAAAAATGATTTTATGGAAGTTTAGCTATTGACATAGGAAATATTTTTATACAACCAATTGTACATGTGAGGAGGAAAGTAAGAGAGAATATACACCAAAACGTATAAGCACACACTCAATATACTTTGGTTAAAGTTAGACAGGAAGATTATGGTGACTTTTACTTTGCTTATTGACATTTTTCTTTTTTTTTTTTTTCAATAAACCACATTCTGTGAAATGGTCTTAAAACATGTAATAAAACAAAATACTTGATCAAGAAATTCCTCAACTCATTTACTTACTGTTCTTCTGAATTTACAAACTATATGCTTTAAACTCTTGTACTGTAATAAACTTATTTCCTTTTAATTGCTTCATGGGATCACAGAACTATGAATTGGGAATTGGAAAACTTGGGTTCTAACCCTAGCTTTAGCACTTGTCACTAGCCTCTTGGGGAAGTTGGTGCTCACTAATGGTTATGACACTGGTCAAGCATCCCTCTATAAGCCTTGATGTTGACTAGCTCATTGGTGCTCCAGGTCTGGTCTGTGGACAGATTGCATCTTATTGCCAGAAGATATGTATGAGGCTTTCCTCTAGGCCTACTGAGTCAGATGAGCATTATCACAAGATTTCCAGGTCATTTGTCTACATGATGAAGATGGAGAACCAGGGGACCAGATCATCTGTCGATCTTGTTTCAGTTCTAAGAAGTGATACTTTACGATGAATCTTTCATAGATCTGAATCATTCAGAGCCAGGGTCTTATTGAATTATTCCCTGAGAAGTGAATTAGTTTCCTTCACTCAAACCTCTTTACTACTATAGATGCTATACATCTACATTGGTGTCTCCCTCTGGAAGTCATGGTGAGGTCACAGGCACTTAACGTCATTCATTCCCTATGACCAAATACAGAAATGGGAATGTCAAATCAACAGGAAAGGAAGAAAGCATTCATTATAGCAATGAGATGCTGCTTATGAAATGTTAATAGACATGCCATGCATTATACTAAGAATATTTAGAACATTTAGTGCCACGCATTGTACTAAGAATATTTAAACCTCTGTATAAAACTGGTATTTTATCTGCTCATTGCAAATGAGAAAATTTATAGATAGATAAAGATATAGATAAAAAATATAAAAATACATATAAAGCACATTCATTACACTCACATGCTCACAGAATATTATATATATATATATAAATACACACACACACACTGTTTCTTGGTCTGAAGGAGAGCAAATGCTGAGCGCCTTGAGCATGTAGCCCTCTCAGCCCCTAAAGAGTCCTCAAGTCTACTTTAAATTCATTAACAAGATTAGAAGCTTTCCCTCCCAACCTCTTGAGAATTTAGGGCTTGTTTCTGTATACCCAAGGAAGAAGATATTCTTCACATGGACTGGAGTCTGTCACTGGCTCCGTTAGGAAAGGGCGGTAAATGCGATTGTATTCGATGGTGGGAAGACCACTGACTGGACTTACAGACAGGAGATACGGATTCTAGTTATAGGCATTCCACTAATATCGTTCACTCCCCTGAAGCTGTAATATGTCCACAATGAAACCAGAATGATAAGCCCTCCTCGGCCTACCTTACAGTGTCACTCCAGGGGGCCTCACTGAATAAGTTACATAGAGCCACACAAATAGAAGCATCACTCAAACAAAGAAAACTCCATGGTGGCTTTACACTGTCAATGTAGCTAAGCTAGAACTGCATTTTCTAGAATTTCCTTTCCTATCTGTTTCCCAGTTAGAGTTGGCCATGAGAGACATTAGTGTCAGGCCTGCAAGGCAGAATGACACCTCGGTCATTTCCCTGCAGATCAGTGCAGGACAGCAGCCACTGTGGCAGCTCGTGTTCTCGGCCTCTTCACTTGACAGCATGGGGCAACTTCAGGCCCATCAGCAGAGGCAAAGACTATAGCTTTGCATAGCCCCCCCACACACACCCAGCCTTCATAACTGCACCCACTTCTGAGCACGATGCCTCTCTTATTCTGTACCACTCATGGTTGTTATCTCATCAAGCTGTGACTGATACATCATCATTACCAAAGATGAGATGACTTTAAGTGGGGGGCTTTGATTTCCTTCCCAGATGCATCTTACAACTTAATTTTGCTTATTCAATAAAGTTCACAGGATTTGGAAAACAAACCATATGCTCCGCATATGTCACCACACACACACACACACACACACACACACACACCCCACACACACTGAGTCAACTTAGTTCAACTTTTATCTTAACCAAAGATGTTCTAAAAACTACCAAATCAGGATTCGTTAAAGCTTTATATATTGTCACATCTTAGCCACAATTTATTCATAAGATTGAGTTGAAAAAAAAATTTTTTTTCAAAATGTGTCCCATGTATTGCTTCAAAAATGAGATGGTCTCTATTGCCACACTGTGCAATTGCATTTATCCACCAACTGATTGTGGCCTGTGAGCCAGCAATTACTGTGTTAACAAGAACCCTGAAGGATTGGGAAAGAGCACTGATAAGTAGGAAGGAGAGTTTGAGAGAGAGAAAGTACTCAAACCCAGGAAGCACTCGCCATCGCCACTTGATCTAAATGCTAGAGGTTCAAAATTTCTTTTTTTCTTTTTCTTTTTCTTTTTTTTTTTTTTTAAGAGAAAGAGTGAGCAGGGAGGGGCAGAGGGAAAAGGAGAGAGAATCTCCAGTAGACTCGATGCCCAGGGTAGAGCCTGACATGGGGCCTGATCTCAAACCCCCCAGATCAGGACCTGAGCCAAAATCAAGAGTCAGATGCTCAACAGAATGAACCCCCCAGGCACCTCATTCTTTTTTATATTTAGACATACAAACTCCATATCCATACTCATTCTTCCATTTGCTCTCTCAGCTCCAATGCTCAGGAGAAAGAGCTCAGGTTCAGACAGCAGGCAAGGGTTTGGGATTTCGAAGTGCTACTCCCACACTATAATCCCAGTATCCCAGTGTAGACCCTGAGGTTCAACCTATTCTCAGCAAGGCTTTCTACTCCATCACCCCGTCTTTTTCAAACATGCAGCAAATACCCACTCTGCGCACACAGATTTATATTCCAGCTGCTTGGATTTTCTCTCCATAGGTCATTAATCTATGGAGATCAAGGTTAACATGAGCACAGGACTGAAGAGCCAAGGATCCACGGAAACAAGATAACCAGCTTCTCCTCAACACTACATGATTATCAAAAATAGACAATTAACTTCTCTGAAGTTCAGCTCCTTCACCTATAAAATGCCACAAGGATAGCTAACTACTTCATGCTTATTATGACTGTTAGGTAACAAATGTGAAAATACTTGGTAAAAGTTGCAGCATGTATAATGATATTAGAATATTCTAAAGAGTAGTCTTGCATAGTATTTTAGAAGGTCAAACTGTAACCTCAAAAATTTTACCCGTGTAGCGAAGTACTTCCGTGAGACAAAAGGTCGGTGATAAGGATTGGGGTAGAGTGTTGATTCAGTCACACTTGGCTGCCTTGAAATCTGCCTTGGCTCCGGGTCCTCGCCTGGGTCCTTCTCCTCCATGGACAGCTGGTCAGTCTCAGAGGGTTGGTCATCTCCCTCTTGCTTCAGAGACACAGGGTGGAATCCCTCAAAACTCCTAATCGTTGACATTTCTTCTACCTAAAACAAGGGAAAAAACAATCTTCTCAGTAGAGAAAAAAAAAAAAAGAGGGGAAAGAAGTCACCTCTGTCCTTTGCTCTGGCAAAAAGTAGGCAGTGTGCAAATGATGTTCCTGAAACTGACAAAAGCACCCACACGTTAACTAAACAAAGGCACTAATGAATCAGTTCAATAACGCAGACACTACCACCCTGTTAGGCCATTTGGTGGGGGGGAGTAGGAGGGGTGGGAAGCAGAGACCCTCTAGACAGACGAAAGGTGGCTGTAAGTAGATCCTCCCCCACCCCCCAGCCTTGAATCCCAGAGGACAGGAAGCGGAGTATGGAGATGGCAGTATGAAATAATTACCAAGCAATCGATCTTCAAGATTTCATAGAATTTTTGCTTAAAAAAACCATCAGCCTGACAACTTAAAATTTAACACTTAAAAGGAATAATAATGCACCTTTTCCTATGCTGCTTGGGTAGTAATAGGGCACAAAAGCACTTAGAACTGAGCATATTTTAACTCAAAAAACAACGATTCCAAAATTTTATCCTAAGGAAATAATGTAGAAAAATGACCAAAGACATCAATATAGAAGGTAGTTCATCACATGTGTCTAATAGTAGAAAAATACACAACTTTATGTCTAATAGCAAAACATTGTGTGTAACAGTCACATTAGATACTCATGCAATACTGTTTCTAATACCAAAAGAATATAGTAAAATGAAGAACCAGTCAGTAGGGAATTGGTTAAATACATTATATCATAAAGTGAAATGTAATTTACATTATATACATTAAAAATGTAAGTGCATATTTTTATCATGGAAATCCATCCAAAATATATTGTTAATGAAAAAAGATTATGAATAATTATAAATTATTAGATTCAAATGGGTTAAAAATAATTCAAAAAGACAAAAAAGAAAGAAGAAAGGAAACTGGAAGTTGAATATGTATATACATGTATTATGTGGCAGGGTTAGAAAACATCTAAAAAGAAATAAAATAGAATATTCATAGTTATTTCTGGATGATAGGTGATTTTCATTTTTTGATTTAGAAGTCTCTGGATGCTTGCAATGATTATATATGACTTAAGTAAAAACACAATAAACTTAATCTATTTTATAAATACACAGCACAATTGAACAAAATAAATAGAAAGCACACGCTACTCTAGTAAAAAGCGCCCCCACATCAGGTCACCATTTCCAAGCTGAGACCAGATAGTCTGGCCTGCAGTAAGTACACTGTCCAGGCTACACAGAAGGTGAGTTTTGCGCCCTGCTTCACTGTGACTGGGAATGCCATCTTATTCTCAAAGCTGCTTCAGTGTTCCTAAATCAGATAAATCCGATCTCCTCAATTCCTGTGAAACACTAGACCATGAGAAACAGCCCTGACCCCAGCCAGTGTACATTCTTAACATTGGAATTAAGAGAGGTAACAATAGTATGAGCACATAACCTATTGCCTAAAGCTGGACCCTTTGGAGCATGAAAAACGCACTATTAGCAATTATGTCAATTATGACAGGGATTCTCTCAGACAGAGGTGGACGTACCCAGTCACCCTGTGATATTTGAATGCAGGAGAAAACACAGCTGGTTAGGGGACTCTGTAGGTCACATGATGAGTCCCCCATTGGATCCTCCCAGCAACCCTACAAGATGATTTTACCTGTATCTCTCTGGGAATCACAGCATTTAGGGACCCACCCAGGGCACACTCAGATAGCTGTGGGGGCATCCGATGCCCACCCTGGGCTCCCAACCGGGCTTCCAGACCAGTCCAGCGCGCTCATCCTGAGGCACGCTGTGTTACAGCAGGATGGCTTTGCTGAGTCTTCAGTAATTTTTTTTAAGTTAAATGCATAAAAGGCAGCAATTGGCCTGTAGGAAATACAAGGCACACCCATAGAAGCAGGAGAAATCGTGTGTGCGTGCACTTGTGTGTGTGTGTGCGTGTGTGCGAGAGAGAGAGAGAGAGAGAGAGAGAGAGAGAAAGAGAAAGAGAGAAAGAGAGATAGAGACAGAGACAGAACAATCAGTGAAGTACTTCAGCCTCCCTGGCAGGTCTGCCGCCTCAACCACCCACCAGGCTGTTAGAAGGAAGAGTGTTTCTGGAGTTCCCTGTAACCTGTTAAGGAAGGTTTGTGCCTTTGCGGGAAGAAAAGCCTGCTTCTGTATTTGCCACACTCTGTGAACGCATGCCTCACAACAGACATCTGCAGAAGGCTCCTGTGCCTGGAAAACAGGGGGAGGACTTAATTTGCACCACTTCCTCTCCCTCAGGCTGTCTTCTCTGGAAACACTCTGGGAAGAAAATCAGAGCACTTTGAGACCAAGCTGTTTGAGATCCAGGAAAGAAGGAAACTCAGCTCCAATTCAATTCTTAACAGCCACGAATCGTGGAAAATGGAGTCTGGCCGCCTTAATCCAGGATGATTCCAGCTCTGCTCTGGTCATGGGGACATCTTTGCAAGGACAGCAAATGTAACTTCCTCTACAACCTCCCCAATATGAGAGGAGCGCCCACATCGAAGGGGCCAGTTCCCCTCCTCATCACCCTCCTCCCAGACGATTTATCTCCCCAACGCAACAGATAAGCTCTTCTACCTCTGCCTGAATAGTGGACATTGAAATATTAAAAGCGTATTAATACTGAAAACAAATCCAGACAAATTCAAATGTTTTTGCTGCTTCACATGGATAAAGCATGCCTTGTGACAGACCCATTCGGGGCCATTTATAATTTAAAAAGATCCTTATTCTCTAACACTCCATGGAATCTTAAGTTTTAGCATTTAGTACTCAAATCACACAATTTCTAAGGGAAGTAAGGTCAAGGCTTAGAAAAGAAGTCCATGCTTTTTGACCTGATCTCATTCCAATGAGCAAAAGGGAGTCATATTAATTGCTTATTGTGGGAGGTAATGAAATAGAAATCAAGTAAATACCGACAGTTGCAAAGTCTGTCCAATTGATAGCCTGCAGACATTTAAAATAACATGCATAACCACTGCCAGAGCAAGGAAGTGAAGAACGGATCTTCCTAAGTGGAAAAAAAAAAAAAAAAAAAAAGCAAAAAAAGATTTTCTCTAGATAGGATGATTTGAATAATTTTTTACATTGATAAAGACCATAAGAAAAATACTTAGATTTATTGAGGTAATTGAATTAAAAGTGATTTTTTTTTTTGCTTTAAAAAAAATTAAATTGTGTTAGTGCTGCTTTTGTAATAAAACATACAATGTTTAGTAAATATGTTGATTTGCGAATTCTGGAGATGTTCTGATATAATATGAAGCCGTCCCCCGACACAGAGGGCAAGGAGAGATCAGACAAAGAGCAGTAGGTGGCCGGTTTAACAGGCAAGAGAACTTAATGTGAGCTGTCTTTGGTGCTTCAAAACAGGCACCTCTCTACATGTGCCCGCTAGAACCGTAAAAGTTTATTTAGTTTTTAAAGATAGATTTATTTATTTGCTTGCTTATTTATTTATTTGTCAAAGAGAGAGCACAAGCAGGGACAGCAGCAGGCAGAGGGAAAGGGTTAGAAGCAGGCTCCCCACTGAGCAGAGAGCCTGATATGGGGCTCCATTCCAGGACCCTGAGATCATGACCTGAGCTGAAGGCAGACACTTAACCCACTGAGCCACCCAGGTTCCCTGCCTTTTTTTTTTTTTTTTTGAAGATTTTTCATAATCTTCAAAGTTTGTACACAGGACATACTTGGATTCCATCATATATAAGGTCAATATGGTCTCTAACACCTTCACTCTCTTTTCCTTTCTCTCTCTCTCAGCTATGTCCTGTCTCTCCTCAGCTGTGGTTCCCACTGTGGGAATAGTGGGTGGAATGTACATTTCAAGGGCAGGGGATGGGGGAGAATTTTCCAGCTGCCCTGAGGCTAGCTACCTCGAAGGTCAACTAGTGATCATATCTTCTGCATGACCTTCAATGTAATGCCAAGTAAATATCTAAAGTAAATAACCTGTGCAATTCTTCCTTCAATTAGATGATAAGTCTTCTATATTTTTCAGCTGCCAGCAAATTCAGAGCTAAATTTAATACAGTATTGCAGTAAATAACTTATTTCTGGGTCCTCACCTTAGTATACCTGCCTCACTATATACATGCTTTCATCTATCTCTCTACGATCTTTTCTGATAGTATTTCAGAAGCACATAGGGCATAAATTGTGGCTGGAAAATCAATGTCTAGTGCAACGCCTTCATTTTGCAAACTTTGGAACACTCAGGTGAGGGCCTCACCCAAGTAGCTAAATAGAATCAAAACAGGACTTCGGATTCTTGCTCACTGATTCAAGTTGGAGCACCTAGAAGAGAAGCCGAGATACAGTTACCAAATTTACATGTTGATCAATTGGAAACACTTTTGCCGAATGTCTCAGTCAGTCATCTCTGCTTTGCTCTGGGGCTGGGAGATAAAACTCCCAGGAAGCAACTTCTCCTGCATCCCCAGCAGGTACCCAGCACCCAACCCCAGGAGCTAAAGCTTTCTCCTCTACCTCGCATCAGGTTGAGTTTTATTTGTTAAGTATGACAGGCACAGTGCCTATGGTCCACAAACCTTTTAGAGGCTCAGGAAACATGTCAATTTATTTTAATATCAGAAAAGAGGAGCGCCTGGGTGGCTCAGTGGGTTAAAGCCTCTGCCTGCGGCTTGGGTCATGATCCCAGGGTCCTGGGATCGAGCCCCACATCGGGCTCTCTGCTCTGTGGGGGGTCTGCTTCCTCCTCTCTCTCTGCCTGCCTCTCTGCCTACTTGTGATCTCTGTCAAATAAATAAATAAAATATTTAAAAAAAAGAAAAGAAAAGACAGTTTTTATGGTCAAAAGAAATGTTTTGATTTAATGACACTATTTAATGACATAGAAATGTAAGTTTTAATATTGACAATGTTATGGTGGAGAGGCCCATAAAGACAAAAGAGTTTTAGTGTCATGGAAATGATAATGTGACCCCGAATCAAAGCTCCATCCTACTACTGACACTGGCTCCTTAATATTTCTGGAAATATTCCATTCCATTCTAATAAACTATCAGATCTAGAAACATTCCCCACCCTTTCCAGTGCCTCCAAACTCCTTATTCTGGAAGATTCTCCTCCACTATGTACTGAAAGATTTCTGTCTTTCTGTCCTGTGGAAAAACTGTGCAATCTTAAGATAATTATTTTTTGCTTTATTAAAATTAAAGAGACATCCTGAAGAGTTGACCCCAATAAATATTTGTTTTCTAGAAAAGTGTATAAAGAACTATGCTGAAAATTTCTGGTCAGCTTGAAAGAAGTAGCTGGCCACACTGAGTGGCCACAACTCCAACCAGAGGCAAAGAAAGGGGGAGTTTGGGGACTTTTTCCTTCTCACAAAAGTTTAATAAAGAATAGGACAGACATGATAAAAAGTATCACAGAGATACCAGTAAAATAAATAGCAGTAAAACTCGGGCTGTTTCATGGTGGACCTTTTTTCAAGGCCCATCCATGCCACTCTCCAGCACTATCTTTCCCATTTTTCCATCTTCTTTTAGGAAGTCTTGGATCCTCACCTCCTCTGCCTCCCTGGCAAGCCTGCACAGCTGTTTCTCCCTTACTTTCTTTACTTTCCCTGGCTTCTCCCATGTAACTCCGGAAGTCTCCATGGGATTGATTTTAACTCTATGTAACCCTATTGCAGGTGCCTTGTGATTTCCGTAAAGCTTTTGAAATTTTAATAGCTATTTAAGTATCCCCCTTACCACCTTTCTGGATCTTTGGGCAGACAATGCCTAGTTAGGAAACACACATCTGTGCTAGCCTCCACATTTTGTCAATGAGGAAATTGAGGCCCAGGTGGGTTCTGTGTCTCTTCTGAACTTGACCAGTCAAGTCAATTAAGAAGAAGTGATATTTATAAAAAATAAAAAATTAAAAAAATATTAAAAAATAAACTCAAAAAAAAAAAAAAAAGAAGTGATAAAGAGTGAAGTTATGGCGGCCACCAGATTAAAAATACTATTTCCAGAGGATTATCTATGGGCCAGCCAGGAGCTTAGGAAAGTCCATAGTTTTCTGACAAGAATTGCTACCTCTGCCAATGAGGTAGCGCGCGGCTGGGGAGGGAGCGTGGGCATAAGTTCCTGTGGCTTACCTTGCTTTTGAAGAAGTCAGCTGCTTTTCTGATGGTGACACATGTACCCACTAGAAGGGGTTAACAAGCTCGAGGCACATCCCCAAAATAAAAATCCACTTTTAATTCTGACATTTTGTAAAGGTAATTTATGTGAATTTATATGCGCAGCCTTTCCTGAGTCTCTATGAGAACAGCCAAGGGATGTGAGGTGGAGAAACAATACTCTAACACCGCAGAACTCCAACGAGCCCTTCTCTGTGCCAGCGGAGATAAGAGAATTGGCAAACAAGCCTTCACAATTTCACATTTTGTACATTAGTGATAATGTGCCAGCAGGGCTGCTTATATCCTGGGGGAAAGTTGAATGGATGCAGGGTCTCTTCAATCCCAGCTGGGCCCCCCCTGGCGGGCAGGGCCTTGTGCTCATTCAGGGCCAAGGGGGTGGGAGAAACACAGGTCTGGCATGAAGAAGGCATCCCCACTCACTCACTGGGTAACCTTAGGGAAGTCCCTCTTCTTTCTGTACCGTAGAGTCCTTGTCAACAAAAGTGAGCGGCCAGACTTCATGGTTTGCATACATGAGTAACTCATTTCAATCAAAATGTTTCCACTTCTCCGGTTTTGGACCTTCTCTGAAGCTTTCATGTGGAGAGAACACTATGTGAAAGTTTGAAAACTGTTCGAGTGATTATACCCAAGTTTCCTTCCAGCTCAACAGTGCTACAAGATTTGGACTTTTCTCCAGTGCCCACAATATTCTAGATCTAAGTTTGGAGAGGTTGCTCATGTATGGTTTTCCCCATCTCATCTTCACTATATGACTCCCACAAACATGGTAGTTCCCCTGTGATGCACAGTCTGTAGGGTCAGAGGAAGAGAATTGCCATGTCATGAATTTGGGTGCCCATTGTGAAGACTCTGGGGTGTTTGGCCTCTGACTTCCCTTTAGTGCAAATGGCTATCTATATTGACCAGAGCTACTAGGGACATACCCTGGGCACCTCACTCAAGCCAGGGCTGGAGACACACTAGGGCCCCAATAAGTCTTCTTGCATATAAGAAGGTAAACATGCAGAGATTTGCTGAGCCCCTCACACCAGATACTAATTTTTAAAGGGGGTTCTTCAAAAATGTATATGGAAAAGAATTGATAAAGACAAAGATATTGGCTGGAAAAATTTGTGAGGCTACAGATCCCTTGTGACTCCCTGAGATTAATTTTCTTACACATTCCACAAACACTTCCACTAGTCTCCAAAGTGAGGTTATGGTAGGGCTTGCGTCCCTGACTTGTAGCACTTATCTTGCTGTTGTGTCATCCCCACGACATCCCTGTCCTCACTCCTGGGCCATGAGCAACTCCAAGCACTCATCTTTATAACCCAAAGTTGTCATGGGCATGACAAAGAGCAGGTACCAAGTACAAGTTCTCAAATGGGCACCCTGTTTGTTTCTCTGTCAGGTCTAAGTTTGAAAGACAAGGCTTCCGTCAGATCTATTGTTGCTGGCACATGACCTCATACTTCATACATGAGTACTCAGTAAATGTTGGTGGGCTGAGGAATGAAGCTCTGGGCACAACATGGATAGAAACATCTTCTGGACAGGCACAGACACAGACACACATAGAAGCACATTGCACAGTCTTTCCTCAGAGAAGCTCACAATCTAGCAGATAATTACAGACTTTGGTGAGCAAGTCACACTAGGAGAATGCACACAAATACTGTGGAAAGAGAAGGCAGGATTAACAGGGGTGAGCGGAGGAAGGGCTGAGAGTGTGGAAAGTTAAAGTTGTAGAGAAAGGCGCCATAGAGCCAACAGCATGTTGGAGATGGGCAAGGCCAGTCCTTGCACAGCTGTGAGGTGTGAAGAGCATTGTGTTCAAAAGATGGCAGGTAATATGGTGTGTGTGACTGAAATGCCAGCTGCCCACCTCCAGCCCACACCCCTTGAGGAGTTGGTATCACTTGCTTAAAATTGCCACTCTCTGGCAGGATGAGAGTCTGAAGTCTTCCTCACACCTCCTCTCTGCTGTCACCACACCTCCATCCCTGCTGGAACAGCTCCCTCACAGGCAACCCAAATGCAGCATCAGGGCTGGCACTATAGTGGTTTCACTCGCCCCAGATGCTTTGTGAGATTAACAACATCACCAAGGACTGAAAGAAGTCCTAGAGGGGTGAGTCACATTGCATACGGTCCAGCTTTGCACCATTCATCTGTGTCTTCTTTCTTTCCAGGGTAACAATTTCTTCCTTGTGTGTTTATTATTTGAAGGACATATCTGTCTTTTCTTTTTTTTTTTTTAAGATTTTTATTTATTTATTTGTCATAGGGAGAGAGCACAAGCACGCAAGCAGGCAGAGACAGAGAGAGAAGCAGGCTCCTGCTGAGCGGAGGTCCTGATGCGGGACTTGATCCCAGGACCCTGGGATCATGACCTGAGCCGAATGCAGTGGCTTAACCAACTGAGCCACCCAGGCATCCCAAGACATATCTGTTTTATCCACATAGCCAAGTCACTCAGGTTCTCCCCTTCAGCACCCCAAATAAATGGAGTTCCCCCACAAAGATAAATTCTGGAAGTAGCTATTAATATAAACCTGTACAAGGATTTGTGAGTTGGGGAGGAGGTGGCTGGGGATGTGCTTAAAAAAGCAGAAGGAGGCCAACGTATAAGCCAACCATTAAGCCAGGAATCACATGTAATGACTTATCTCACACAGTAGCAGAGGTGTCCTAAATTTGCAGTTGACCTGATGGTGAAGAGCTTAGGACAGGGAGGGGACAGAAAGTGGTGGAATTCTCCTCCTGGGAAGAAGAATAATTGAGGCTAAATCACCAACCTTCCAATCCCCTCCAGAAGAACAGAATCTTTATTCTTTGACCAGAATAAAGACGCCGGGTCCGGACAATGTGCTTCAACGGGACTATAAGACCTCAAATATGGTTTCCACATACTAATGATAAAGGAAGGAGCAGAGAACTCAAAAGAATCAACAAAGGGCAACAATTCAGCCTACCGCAGCCTCTTTTCTTCCCTCTCCAAAGTAAATAGGTTCCCTAATTTTGAAGCCACTGATTCAGAGACTAGATGGTGATGAGGCTTAGAAATGAGAACAAGTCTCTTTCCCAGTTATTGGGATATCCCAGGGGAGTGTGTGGATTATGTCACCAGGATTACTACCTGCCCAGCATTAGTCTCAGTGCCAGGGAGCAGTGCTAGCACACATTCCACAACCAGATATTCCTGGCTGGGAGCTTTGTTGAAGGAAGTCGCCCCCAAGCCTGGGTTTCCTGCTGGGCCAACTGTGACTTCTCACATAAAGATTTTGTGAAATTTGGGGAAAGACATTTATCCAAATGCTGACAACAGCATTCTCTCCAACTGCACCTCCCCCAAAAAAACTGCATCCTTTATTATTTTAATGACATTTTTATTAGAAATATTTTTTACTGAAGTATGACATGCATTCAAAAAATCATAAATGAAGGATCATAAAATAAACACACCCAGGTAACTACCACATAGGTCCAGAAATACCATAGTAATGGCACATTGACAGGATTTATTTTTCTCAAAGTAAATATTCAGTCGGTTTCAAATGATGAAATCCAAGAGCACTGCCAGACATTTTAGATATCTGACAACACCCTCATTTTACAAATAAGAAACCAGATGCTCAGAGGAGTGACTTAGTTCAGGTCACAAAGCAAATTAGAGGAAGAGCAAGGTTTCAGGCTCCTCTTTCCTGTTCTTATTGCCCCCAACTCCTAGGAAGACTTAGCTGGCCTACGAAGAAAAGAAACCTACTCCTTGTGATGACTCCTTTCTCCAAGAGTCTGAGGTTCACTCTCTCTTGGCTCCATAAAGCTCATCTCTGAGGAGCTATCCTGGAGACACTCCTCTAAAGCCCACACAAATTATTGTTTCCTCTCTGATGGGCTCCTGGTGTCTATCTGACACATGGTAAAATATTTGTTAAATGAAATAATAAAGGGACACTTTACCATGTCAACCAATGCTTCTCAAATTCTCCCTATTTCCATGATCAGACTGGTCATCTTGACCCATGGCCTGTGAGATAACCTTCCCCTTTATGCTGAAGAGAGTGAGGGACCACCAACTGTGGTCCCCAACATGAGGAACAATAAAAAGAACTGGAGAATTTTAGTTGAGATGAAAGAAAATATGGAGGACACTGAAGCAGTCTCCTCAGATATCTAACAGATAGCCAGGAGGAAAAGAGCACATTTATTCCGTTTGACCTTAGAAGCATAAGAAAGGTGAAGAGTCTTGTTTTTCATGACCAAGCTTCTAAAAAAAAAAAAAAAAAAAAAAAAAAAAAAAAGGCCGCCATGCTGTCTCTATTTACTTTTATCTCATTCACATCTGAACCCATAGAAATCTGTTTTTCAGTCCCTTTGAAATATTCTCAGTGATGCTTTTGTGACAATGCAATAGATACTTTCCATTCCGTATCCTTCTTGATCATCTTTAGCACAGTTGATTGATGACATCATCCTTCTAGAAATTCTTGTGTCCTTCTGACCCTTGGAACTGCACATTCCCAGTGTTCTTTCTACTTGCTTGTTCACTGCATGTATTTCTTTCAGGAAGACCCCACCACAAACGCACAGCACACACCCATGTCTCACACGCTGGTGCTTGTCAGAGCACACTCTGGATGTTCTCTCTAAGCAAGCTCCATCATTCTTACTGCTTAGCCATAATCTTTACGTCTATGACTCCCAAATCTGTATCTCCAGTCAGATCTCTCTCCCAAGTTCAAATCCATCTAAACAACTGCTTAATATATATGTCACCTTTGTTGACCCACACGTACTGCAAATTCATTTTTAAAGTTTTTTTTAAATTTATTTTTATTTAGTTACTTGACAGAGATCACAAGTAGGCAGAGAGGCAGGCAGAGACAGAGAAAGGGAGAAGCAGGCTCCTCACTGAGCAGAAAGCCCGATGCGGAGCTCAATCCCAGGACCCTGGGATCATGACCTGAGCCAAAGGCAGAGGCTTTAAACCACTGAGCCACCCAGGTGCCCCAAACTCATTTTATCCAAAGAGGAACTCATCATCTTCATATCTCCCCCGTAAACTCATTCTTCCTTTTCAGTCCAATCTCAGTAAATGAGGTCACAGCTATAAAGCCTGCCAGGCCAGAAGTCCGTCTGATTCTCTCTTCTTCCGCAATACTTAGCCATCAGGCCCCTAGTCCTATAGCTCTTAATTCCTCAACATCTACTGAATTCTCTATTATGCTCCACTGCTATTGCCATGGCCTGATGGTCACCTCTTGTGGATCATTTTAAAGGTTCACTAACTGCTCTCTCTCTAATACTTTGCTAATTCATGCAGCATACAGCAGGAAGACTACTCTTTCTAAAATACAAATTAGATTGTGTCACTGGCCGACTAAGTTTCAATGAATCCTCATGGCACTCCAAATAAAGTAGGTGCTCCTGAGTATGGCAGGCATGATCTGAACTCCTACTCACCTATAGAGGCTCATGTCTCACCAAGTGTCTTCCCTCTGTTTTCTTTTCCATCTTCTCCCATCTTCCCTGCTATACCCCAGCACTCACAACCTGTGCTTCGGCCACACTCCTCTACCTTTAGACTCATAAATTCACCCTGCTCCTTCTCAGTTCCTTTCCCTGATAACTCCCGTTGCCTTTCTTGTCTCAACTTAGAAAGCAGCTAGAGGCTTCCCTGTCCAATCTTGCCTCATAACTTACGTGCTTTTCCCTTGTTTCTCCTTGTAGACTGTGTTTATCATTATGACAATACTTGACACACTATATCACAGCTATCCCTTAACGTTCACATTATTCTCAATAGTACATAAAATAGTTGATGGGGACAGAGTTTTCTTACTGTGATATGCTTAGCACCAAGTAGAGCACATAATCAATGTTCATTATGTGTTAGCTGAACAAATGGATCAGTCATAGATATCTTTATTCCATGAAGCACCCATGACAGAAAAGCAAAGGAGGTTCAGCTTAGAGAGTCTTTCTTCTCAGATGTGATGGAATCAGACCTGAAAAGAGAAGATTCGAAGACCTTTATTCTGAACCAGGCTCCAAACTGCCAGTTCCCATAAGTTTCATAGGAACGGCAATTTGGAGATGCAGTTTTTCCTGTGCTCTCCTGTGACCATGATCTTTTATCAGCCAGTTCTTTAGTCATTGCCTGTAATTGGTCTCCCTGAGTAGTTTGTGAGCTCTGGGAGGGAATGAACCACGGCCTCATTTGTCCTCTTGGATGCCCACAGGATACTTAACCCTATGTTCAGGAGAGTTTGCTCAGTCACAGCGGATGTCACAGAAGACATCTGCACCACCAGAGACAGAGCAAGGAGAAAGTCACTTCTGCCTCAAACTACCCTGATAGGTAGATGACTAATATGACCACCTTTCCTGAAAGCCGGTCTAGGAATGGAAGGAGTAGAGGAGAGCTTTTCCTGAAACCAAAGAGCAATATTTGGAAACAGACACTTGAAAGGGGTAGAACAAGACCAGATAGGGAAGTCTGGTCTTAAAAACCTGGTCTTAAAAACAGACACTGTTAACTTCTCATCTCGTTGGTCACCATAACTGAAAGACAATCCATTTTTTTTAAAGATTTTATTTATTTGACAGACAGAGATTACATGTAGACAGAGAAGCAGGCAGAGAGAGAGGGAAGCAGGCTCCCTGCTGAGCAGACAGCCCAATGCAGGGCTCCATCCCAGGACCCTGGGATCATGACCTGAGCCAAAGGCAGAGGCTTTAACCCACTAAGTCACCCAGGCGCCCTGACAATCCATGTTTTAATAGTGAAATACACATTGAAGTCCAATGATGAATACTAAACAAGACATCAAATGGCACAATATTTTTTTTAGCTAGAAGAAAGTGTTAGCGTAATATCATCCTAAGGCAATTTTGACCCAATTCCACTCCTCCTAGGGAAGAACGTTAACACCTGGGATTCAGCTTGTTCTACAAGATGCCAAGAGGATCCAAGTAGGTCCAGAGAACACTGCCCAGAGAGCGAAAAGGCAAGAGAACTAAAGCAAAGCATTATTCTCCTATCCAAATAATGAAGGCCATCATACAGGTATAGAGAAATGAGGACATTTCTGTTTCAAGAAGGACCTTCACATTCTTTATAAGATGATTTAAGAAGAGTGGACAGGTCAGAATTCTAATGAATAAGAAGTAAAATATATATATATATATATATATATATATATATATATATATATATATATACTGGGGCACCTGGGTGGCTCAGTAGGTTAAGCCACTGCCTTCAGCTCAGGCCATGATCTCAGGGTCCTGGGATCGAGCCCTGCATCGATCGGGCTCTCTGCTCAGCGGGGAGCCTGCTTCTCTCTCTCTCTCTTTCTGCCTGCCTCTACCTACTTGTGATCTCTCTCTGTCAAAAAAAAAAAATAAAATCTTTAAAAAAAAGAAGTGAAAAAATATATATATATTAGCTTGCTGTAGTTAGATAAGAGTTAGAGATGAGGAATAATAACATCTGTCACAAAAGGCCTTTTTGTTTTCTGTATTTCAGTAAGAAAACAAAATATGTTAGTACCTATGAGAATATAATTATATATGTACATAACTAAATAACATGCACATAAATAAGTCCAGAATATTAGAAAGTAAGGATAAGTGTATGTTTATGTGTGGCCTCTGCTACATCTACTGTTGAAGTAATAAGCAGCATGACACAGAGTAGTTAGCAAATGCATTGAGAAAATTAAAATGCTGCTGGTGATATTTCACAGTTCCTTGGTTCTAGGAAGGTGTATATCAAGGCTGGCTTCCTGGGGAAGAATGCTGTTTGGTTATGTTCAGCCTTCTGCAAATGTATGACTTCACTCACAAAGCAATCAAGTGGGTGTAGGAACATGGACCAGGGAAGGATAAAGCCTGTCATTTGTAAGTGTTGTCAGCAATGTCATCTTCATATGTTAAGTGCACATATATGTTGTAATAATACCTCTCAATTTCTTTATCTGTGAAAATCTGCCTATGGATGCCTGCCCTGCTTAGTCTATGAGATTGTTCGTGAAGATCAAATGAAAAGGTTTTGAAGGTCCTTTCCAAATGATAGAGAGTACCTTGATCTTACATCTTTTGAAGAGCCATTAGTATATTATCTCAGAAAAAAGAGGAGTTAATAAAATAATGTCTGAGCAGTAGCTTTCCCATTCCCTAAAAGATGCCAAGGGGAAAGTGATCATGTCCAAAGCCTTTAGGGAAAGCGACTCCTATCTTGCTGAAGGCAGTTACTGGCAAAATGCGGGGGATGATAGTGAGGAGACACTGTGTTTAGACGAGGGATGTGCCAGATCTTCCTAGGAGGCAACCATTCCAACTAGGCCAGGAGACCAGATAGAAAATGAAGCCCAATTTGATGCCGATGCTTGCCAAAGTCATCCATATATACACTTCCTGCCTCTAGAGTATCTCTTCAGAATATCAACTTGGTAAAAGAACATCTGGGGCTTATATAATATGTCCTATTTGTGAATGGAGAAATTCAAGTCAATGGATAAGTGTAGCCACTCTTTGAGAGCTTCTCTTTTGAAGTAAGTATTACTTAGTGTAGGTTGGAGTACAGTGTTACTGTTTGGCAGTATCTCTGCATTTTAGACCTTCAGTCATGACCCTGCATGGTGTTTAAAGAGATCACTGAACTGTTTGACGTTTTCCAAAATAAATATATATTTAAATATAATATCCATGAAGGATATCCTATCTTCCCTTCTTTTTATTTTAATGTAAATTTTACTTAGTTAACCTACAATGCAATATTAGTTGCCGGAGTAGTTGTCTTCCCTTCTTATTGAGCTAGCGCCAATCTCTAATACCCAGTACCATCCCTTGTTGATATTATTCATCACTTCTTCTCTTGCATCCCACCCAAAATAAGGAAAGTCAGGGTCCAAATTCCATTAATGTTGGACTGTGAAATTCTGTTAAGAAACAGTAATTTTCGCACCAAAGCCTAGGCAGTGGATAAAATTATTTGAAAATGCTAGAGAGTAGTTGAAATCAATTCTTTGTTTGGAAGATTAGAAGTAGACTCTTCAATGTAGGAGGCAGCTTACTTAATGGTAGTTCAGTATCATACCCAGTATAGATGTCTCTAAGACTGTTACTTTGTTTCACTAATAATTGTATGTATCTAGAGATTTAGATTGCATGGTAAAGAAAGTGAGATTAAGCAGTACATTTTTAGATGCTGTGCTGACATATCTGAACAAAGAAAGAGAGATATCATTTAAAAATAACTGATATCTCTAGCTCTATTTTAAATTCATCATGTTCTAGTGGCAATGCCAACTCCTTTTTAAGATAGCACTACTGTTTAACTTATAATTTATTTATAATATCTAATATAGTTTAGATAGAATATTATATAACTAATATAATAAACATAGTACAAATATAATAGAAAGACATCTAGGCATTTTTTTTAAAAAAGACTATAGAATAGGACAGAGCGTGATCTTAGTTTTTATACAAATAAAATATGGCTATGTATAAAAGAAAGTTTACAAGGATAACCACAAACATGTTAACATTGGTTTTCTCTAATACAGGGATTATAGATATTTTTCCTTAATTATATTTTCTAATTTTCTACAATAAAAATATTTTAAAGAGGATGAAGTGAAAAAGAATTATTAGCTCTAGCCCAAACATTTGAAAACTTAATGGTTTTTTAAGCACACACATTTTTTAACTTTATTTTATTTTCTCAGTGCACCAAGATTCATTAAGCACACACATTTTCATCACAGATCTCTTATTCTCAGTGGCAGAGATAAAATAAATTCTGTTTTTTTACAGAATATGCATCAAAATTTGGCCCTCAGAAATTTCCCCAAAATTAAAGTCAGAAGAAGGCCAAAAATCATACACAGATAAAGACTATTTTCTGTACACAGATAGCTGGTCTATTGGACAATGACTTTTGTCTGCCCACTGATATGCAAAGGCTGTATTGAGGAAATAAAATCAAAAGAAAGTGAGAGATGGACAAAGATACTGTCTCTTAGGCAAGTTTTATCACAAAGAGTTATGAAATCACTATGTGGACCACAAGTTACAAACCGGTTATGTAAATTCTGTAAGGGAAAAAGGTGGGAGAAATACTTGTCTTAGAGAAATAAGTCCAATACACTTCCAATAAGCAGATCCTCTGAGAACAAAGCCCTTATTTACAAGTGGACTGGACAGAGTAATTTGGCAGAAGTTGCAGGTTTCCAGCAAAAGGTCACAGCATGGGATGTGGAGTTGGAGAAGAAGCAGCAGGCCCCTCGTTTGTAAGAGTGTCCTGGGGAGGGACGCCTGGGTGGCTCAGTTGGTTAAGCAGCTGCCTTCGGCTCAGGTCATGATCCCAGTGTCCTGGGATCGAGTCCCACATCGGGCTCCTTGCTCCGCAGGGAGCCTGCTTCTCCCTCTGACTCTTCCTTCCACTCTGTCTGCCTGTGCTCGCTCTCACTCACTCTCTCTCTGACAAATAAATAAATAAAATCTTTAAAAAAAAAAAAAAAGAGTTTCCTGGGGAAGTGGCAGGGAGGGGCCTCTTGAGGGGAACCCTTCCACACCAACCTGATCTTGACATAGGTCAGATTTTAAAACATCAGTTTGAAACCAAGCATAAAATACTTTCTTTCATACCCACTGCATTGTGCCAAACAGACTTGGAAGTCATACTATAACCTATAAAGCTTGAGAAGAGGTCAAGAGAAGATGCCTGGCCAAGGGAATCCATATCCCAAAACACAGCCCTGAATTTCCTTCACACCTGCTAACTCCTCAATGATTCTTTGTGCGTCTCTCTGAAATACATCCTTTCTTTTAGCAGAGATGACTTCACTTATGTGCTATTGAACAGGTTCTTATTTTCTTTTCCTTTTATGCTTTTTATTCTCCCCCAACATTTATAAAACTTTCATTTTTGTTTGTTTTCAGTTGTCAAGCTGCAATCCTGTTTGGGAGCTGGGCCAATCAGTAGGAGTGGCTAAGTTACACAACTTAGCTTCCTCTCCTGGAGCCTGGAAGATGTCTTTGCTTTTGATTTAAGTGCTGCTTTGTGGGGGATGTGTCAAAATCACTGACCCGCAACTCAAAGGCACAAATGTTTGGAGAGTTAATTAAACCAGCTCTTCCACAAGACAATAGACAAGAAATAGTAAAGACATAAATTGATTTATTTCATGCAATCAATTCCTGTATCAGGACAGAGACTGGCACAGTAGAGAAATCTCTGGAGTCAGACAGGTTTGGGCTTCAATCCAGACCCCACAACTTACCAGCTGCCTGAGGTTGGGTAGCAATTTTAAAATCCTTAGCTTCCATTTTTTCAAATGTATATAGATTCAATATTTACCTTGCAGGACAGGATAAGAATGAGAGGAATTAATGGTTTAAAGACCTAACAAAGTACCTAAACTATAATAGAGTTTTATTGAAAGATTTCCAGGAAAAGGAAGCTAGAAGTCTAATGATCAACAGAATCTATGTTAGAGACACTTGAACAGTTGGGATCAGAGCATGTAGTTCTAAACTGAAGTAGAGAGCTAAAAGGCCATTTTCAAAGCAGATGAAATACCAAAAATAACAAGATGGAATACATTTCTTTTTAATCACCTTCATCCCAGTACAAATCAAAACTTACTAGTCCTTGGTTATAGATTTATAGAGTCACATCTTTAAGAGAACCAGGGATATGAAATCAATAAGAAGAACAAGTTACTAGTTTGTTTTGGTTTATAGAGTCACATCTTTAAGAGAACCAGGGATATGAAATCAAAAAGAAGAACAAGTTACTAGTTTGTTTGGTTTTTTTTAATATCTTTTTTTTTAAGATTTTATTTATTCACTTGACAGACAGAGATCACAAGTAGGCAGAGAGAGAGGAGGAAGAAGGCTCCCTGCAGAGCAGAGAGCCCGATTCGGGGCTCAATCCCAGGACCCTGGGATCATCACCTGAGCCGAAGGCAGAGGCTTTAACCCACTGAGCCATCCAGGTGCCCCTTGGTTTTGGTTTTTAATTCAACAAGCAAGAAACACCAAATGTTGGGAACTTCTTGCCTGGCTTCATTATGTGCTCCCTCTAAATAGTGAGGGTGGCACTTTGGAGAGGATGCCCTTCCTAGGCATTCATCCTGCCCTCCATCCTGCCCACCTGACCCATTCAAGGACAAGTTGTTCTCCTACCACAACCAACCACAATGTTGTGGTTCATGGCCTCCTTTCCACCCTCTGAAGTGACCTAGCCATAACTTCTTGGATCCATTCACATAATGGAAGCTTCCATTGAGAGGATTTAATCTAAGAATAAAGGTTTTCATCTTTTTCAACTGGCTATATAACTACAAAGATGAAACAAAACTAGATCTTCTTGTATGAAGTTGAATAAATATAAATATAAATATCATTACCCCTTTCATTATGGAAGGGGTAATGATTTAAGCATCAATCCTAAATTAGATAGGTTTAAAATTAAAGATATTTATTGTATCAACTATGTGTACACACCCTTAGTGGAATATAATGGAACCATTAGAAATCATATTTTTAAGACAGTTACATGATGGATAAAAATTCACACAATAATGTTAAGTGAAAAAGCAGGTCCAATGCTACACATGACTTAGGTTTTATTTTTAAAACCTAAAATATATTTAAATAAGCACAAGAAAGTCCTAGAAACTAACATACAGAAGCGTTAAAGTGAGCTTCTCTCTAGGAGGGGGAGGTTGTAAAAGATGTCACAGCATAAGCCTGTAGTCAAATATTAATTGACATGAAAAGATATATTATTATGAAACAGAAATGCAGATTAAAAATATTATATTAAAAATCACCCACACATGTATTAGAAACACACGCACCAAAATGTTATGAATGATTATCTCCACATGACTGGCTTATGGTTGATTTTTACTTTCTTCTTTACATTTTTCTAACTTTTCTAAATTTTATCTTTGCATTAGACATACATTATAGTTATGCTCAAGGACCCCCAAAATGTGAAAACTAATGTTTCAAGGATGTTTATCAAATGATGACTCATGTCAGAGTCATGGCAGTGTGGGCACAAAAGAATTGACTGAAATATAGGAATCAACATCTAAGACCTCAGAAAACAGGTGGAGAAAGAGGCCATCACACAAGAAATCTTATCAAAGGTAGTGGTGACACAAGGAGCTTAGAAGGGCTCCATCCTAGTCAGAGATCATTCTACCTGTAGGCCATGGAAATACACTTGTTTTTAATGCCCCTCTCGTAGCCCCACCCTACCACCTTAAGACAGCTTTCTCTAGCTATCCAAACTCCCTTGAGACAGGTGGATCTTCTCAACAAGATGAAGCATTACCTGCACATAAGCTAAGTGCACTTCCCTTTGGAGGCACTAGAGATTCCTTTAGGTCAGAAACCAACCTTTGAGCTGCTTTGTATCCTCCCCCACCCCAGTAAGCATCCCCAGCGCTCCCAACAGAAGGATGCTTACTAAATGTTTACTAGATACACCCCATGGGGAACGGCAGAGGACAAGGGTAGAGCAGCGAGGGGAACCCATGGGTAATCGGCCTAGCACTACCAACCACAGCCCATATGGCTTCCATGACAATGATTTGAAGAGATTTTGGTGACTTGACAGTGAGACGAACAGTGGTAACACAGGCAAAGAAGTCCTGTGTTGAGAGATTTTCATTTATAGGGATTGATACTGATGACCATTTGGAGCCATTTAACATTTCTTATTACATTGTAGGTCATACATAAAAGCAAAAGGAAAAGGAATCTTCCCCTAAATCTACCATGCAGAGAAAATGAAAGTAAATTTTCATGTGTGTCTTTTAAGATTTCCATTTATATCTGTAGATAATATCATTTTTTACTTCCAAAATGAAGTTATGCTGTAAATATTGTTTCAAAAGCTGCCTTTTATGCTTCATATATTGAGGCATATATTGTACATATACTTGCTATGTTGAATATTACACTGGGTGCCAAACACTTGGCTTTAACTGCATTGGCTGATTTCAACATCACAGCCCTGTGGTCCAGGTATCAGAGTTACCCTCATTTTACAGATTAGGACACTGAATCTCAGAAAAGTTGAGGAATTTTCTCAGGGTCACACAGTTAGTGATAAGAGCTCTAAGTTGATCAAAATTCTCTCAAACCTCATGCTCTGTTTTCTGTCAGTGCACTAAACTATTCAGCTAATAAATAATTTCCTACAGTAGCATATTGGGGGCCATAAAGGCTTTGTTATGCCATCATATTTAACTATTTATTTAACTCTATTATATTAACTCTATTAACTCTGCCACTATTTATTTAACTCAACTCCTATTGTTTCTTATTCGTGTTGCTGCTTCTTTACCTTGCTTTTTTAATGACTATGCCCTGAAGATTCTTGCAGGTAAAACTTTTCAAGATCCTTACATTTTGGGGCACCTGGGTGGCTCAGTGGGTTAAAGCCTCTGCCGTCGGCTCAGGTGATGATCCCAGGGTGCTGGGATCGAGCCCCGAGTCGGGCTCTCTGCTCAGCTGGGAGCCTGCTTCCTCCTCTCTCTCTCTCTGCCTGCCCCTCTGCCTACTTGTGATGTCTGTCAAATAAATAAATCTTTAAAAAAAAAAAAAGATCCTTACATTTTTCCTTTGTATAAATTGCAGAAATGGAAATGCTGGGTCAAAGAGTTTGTAGATTTCAGGTGTTTGATAGATATGGCCACGTTACCCCTCCCAGAAATGTTGTGAAATTTAAGTCTCTGTAGAATCTGAATACAATTTATATGTGAAGCCTAAGAAAGAGAGAGAGAGAAAGAAATCAATCAACCAATCAATCTAAAGCAAAAACAAAAAAACAAGCTCATAGATAGAGATTGGTAGCTGTCAGAGGTAGAGATTGGCAGATGGGCAAAATGGTGGAACGGACCAAAAGGTAAAGATTTCCAGTTATAAGATAAATAAGTCTTGGGATGTAATATACAGCGTGGTGACTACAAGTAATAATATTGTGTTGCATATTTGAAAGGTGCTGAGAGGGTAGATCTTAAAAGTTCTCATCACAAGGAAAGAAGGACTCTTGTAATGATGTACATTACATCGTTGATGTAACGTAATAGACATTAACTAGAGGCATTATGGTGATCATTTCACAATATATGCAAGTACCTATTCATTACACTGTAACCTGAAACTAATATAATTCTACATGTCAATTATATTTCAATAAAAAATTAAAAAATATATATATAGTCAATTTTCCTGCATGTCAGGAGAGAATTTTGTAATTTTAAAAAATACATGTTTTGCAATTAATGGTTTAAATGAGTCTTGTATTTGCTTTATCTTGCAATGCTTTTTTTTAAAATTATGAGTTTGAAAGGTTGGGGGGGATGTGTGTGTTTGGACTTTTATTAGTTTCATTGTTTGGTCTTACTGATCCACAAGAATTCTTCATTTTACTAAATGCATAAACAAACAAATGTTCATAATGTCAACAGCTCTTAATGATTATAGTAACACTACTAAAAGTTACAGGTGTGTGTAATGATGGTATAAAATTTTCAGTATAGGCTTATCAGTTATACAGGCTTAGGTATGTCTGACTAAAGGGCACATGAACCACACCAGTTGGCTTCTAAAGTTGTAAGTTTGACTTGCCTAACTTACTAACTGCATATAAGAATATCTTGAACTTGAGTACTCTACTTTTTTTTTTCCTGTGTGATATAAATTAGTCTTCATGGTGCAACTCTGCATGGTACAAAATACTTCATTTTAATTTATCAATTCAAACATATTTTGGGGAACCATTTCTGTGCCAACCATGGTCCTGGGGAAGACAGACAAATTGAGAGTAGAAGAAAACCTGCAAATAAAATTTCTGCCCTTAAGGAATAAAATGTCTATAAAAGAATCAGATCTGCCAAAAGATAATTAAGATGGCTGGATAAAGATCTAGATAGGCATCTGCTCAAAGTGCAAAGAAGAATTCTAGGGGAAGTGCAGAGTCATGCTGAGCTGTCTGAAGCTATATGGATTTAAGAGTTCTTATCCGAAGCAAAACACCAAACAGACATGCGCTTTTCTGGGCTGGGTCAAATAATATAGGTTTCAATGTATCCCTGATTACAGAGTAGTAATATCCCAGTTGGAACCCATGTAGGGTTGAAGACCCAGAAACTTGTGGTTGGAGCTCCATGTAAACAGGAAGAGCTTTAATCATGTTTGACCTCCAAGTGGAAAGAAAGCAGCAGACACCATTAAGGATCTATTATATATTGAATTCTCAAAAAAAATAAATAAATAAAAAGGAAAAAGACAAGAAATTGCATTCTTGTGATCCAGCATGGAAATGGTTCAACATGAAGTCCTGTGTTGACCATCCTTGGAAGATTCTTTCTAAATATGACAAGCTTGCTCTGATACAGATGCTGAGTTCCCTCCCAAGGCCCCAGACATCCCGCATCTGGTTAAATCACACCTATAGTTCAGGACGCACTGCTGTGAAGTCCAGATTCCCTGGGATGTATGAAAGGGGCTTAAACAATGACCAAATCAAAGCTTCGTAAAGCTTTATAGAGCATTCTAAGGCTCCGATATTATCTGTGTAGTATGAGGCTGTGGCAGAGAAAAGAACAATGAATTTGACTTTCAGAGCCCATATTTGAGTCCCATCTCTTATTAGATTGCTGTGAGGTTTGGGACAGATGACTTCAACCCCCTGAGCCTTATTCTCCTTCCCTGAAAAAAGGTAAGATGATTACCTTTACCAAGACTGCTTCACAGAAGTAGAAAAAAGAAAATACTTTATGTGTATCAGTTAGTTTATAAGCTCTCCAAAAGTATTTTTTGATCATTGCCTCCCACCTTAAGGGGGGAAAAATGCTTCCCTCTTTCCCCCTCCACTTTGTGTCCATTTTCTCCGGGTCCTTCTACAAATGAGCTCCTTGGAAAGAACATCTGTATTCATCAGCTCCAATTCCTCTTATTCCATTCTCTCCAGAACCCACCCAGCCATACTGCTTTCTGTGTATTCAGATCTCTGACCTCCTCTCCCTTCACCTCTCAGTAGCATCTGTGCCATCTGACCTCCCTCTTCTCCTCAGAAATCTTCTGCACTTGGATCAGAGAGCATGGCGCTCACTTAGTGTGGGCCACCACTCCAGCTGCTGCTTCTCCATCTTTTGTCTTGGTTCCCATGGAACCAGAGAGAAGTAGTGGGTGGTGGGAGTAGAAGGAGTAGTCTGCTCCAGGTACAGATGGTAAAGGGACACACTGTCTATAGAAAATGTAAATGAAAAATACTCTTCATTATTACCATGTGCTGAGGATTCTAAACAATTTCAGTGAAGATCTCTCCACTGTTTTAGAACTGTCCCCACCATGCCCCTTTCCCTTTGGTACACTGTTGACTGGGTTCTTCTCACCTCCCTAACCCAAAGTCTTGCAGTATCCAGGTCATCCCTTCAATCTCTCACTTACTTTGTTTCTTTCTTTCCTCTTCTTCTTCCTTTTTTTTTTTTTTTTTTTTTTTTTTTGGTGTGTGTGTGTATGTGTGTATACTAACTCCTTTGATAATCTTATTTAATTTCATTGATGTAAATATCATGTATATATTGGTGACTTTTTGTCTTCAGTTCAGATATCCTCATGGAATCTCAGATTTGTATATAAACTCACTAATCCACATCTCCAACTTAACCTGTCTAAAAGTAATCTAGTATTCCTTCAAATCTTGTCCCTGCCACGGTCTTCTTCATCTCAGACAGAAGGCAGAGTAGTACTGGTACTGGTAGACAGCTTTCTACCAGTTGCTCATCAAAAGCCTTGGAGCCATCCTTGGCTCCTTCCTGTCCCATTATTCACCATTCAATCCATCTCAACCATAAGATGCAAACACATGTCCTCATCTCTGCCACTACCAACTTGTCTAAGCTTCCACATCATTTATCCAGATTATAGCAGTAACTCCTTTATGAACCCCCTGTTTCTGCCTGGCTTCTCCCTACCTCACCCTCATCTATTCTCAACACACAGACCAAGGACTTCCTTTGAAAGGTAAGTTAGACCATATCATTCCTCTGTCCAAAAATCTGCAAATGGCTCTCATTTTACTCATAGTGAAAGTCAAAGTCCTTATTGTGTCTTATAGGGCCTGCATTTTGCTGTCCCCTTCCCCACCCTGCCATCATCCTTCTAGCTTTATTTCTAAGGATTTTTCTGCTCAGTCTACTCTCTGCAATATACTTTAAAGGGACAGGCAGATATGCTTCTGTTTGGGGACCTTTACCCTTGCTACTCTAGATGTGTGGACCACAATTTGCCCAGTTATTTACATGACACATTCCCTTGTATCATTAGGTTCTTTACTCAAATAACAACTTATTTCTCCTCAAGCACCCTCTCCAAAATCTCAACTCTCTAAGACTTCCTGTATCTTTCCCTATTTTTTCTCTACATCTCATATATTGTGTTTTTTTTTTTTTTTAACTTTATTTGACAGACAAAGATCACAAGTAGGCAGAGAGGCAGGCAGAGAGAGAGAGGAAGGAAAGCAGGCTCCTCTGTGGAGCAGGGAGCCCGATGTGGGGCTCGATCCCAGGACCCCGGGATCATGACCCGAGCCGAAAGCAGAGGCTCCAACATCTGTCTCATGAGACGTGGAAGCTACTTGGGGGCAGAGATTATTTCTTTTTGTTCATTGTAGAGGTTTTCTCAAACCCTAGAATCCATATTCAATAAATAGTTTTGAAAGAATGAAACTTGAAGTGATGTTTGTATTGAACAGATATTCAACGGATATCTTTAAATGAATCTCTGTGCCACATTATCTGTGTACTTCCCTTCAAGCACAGGCCTTTGAGATGTGGGTACAATGCTGATCCAATCTCACAGACAAACATGTGCATGAAAATTAGAACAGTTTGGTCAATTACACAAATACCTTGTGGTATGTGTGGAAACATTGTTCTGGTGACTGGTGGAGTCCTTCACAAGACCAGAACCTTCCCTTCAGACCATCAGGAATGCTATAAACCACAGTGAAGTCTCCAAATATTTGCGGAGTTCTCCAGCAATGTTTTAAGGAAAGAGCTGAGGACTAGGACTTCCAAGAACCTTCTTGGTGGGGGTGATTGCTTTCCAGACCAAAGGGAAAAGCTTATTAGCTAAAAATAACACTCTATATCTCACAAGAACTTATGCACATCACTTTTACAACTTTCAGATAACCCAGAAGAATAAACTTGCTCTAAAAAAATAAATAAATAAATAAATCTTTACCTTTTCCTCCCGAGTATTCCTTACAAGTTCTCAACATATTTAAAAAAAATTTTAATCCATCTTTGTAATTCTTCTGTATATTACCACTTTACCTCGGTCCCTAAGCAGCTGATATGGTCTACCATGTTTAGATGTATTCGGTTCTGTTTTTTGCCTCTTAGTTTTTTTCGAAAAACCTAAAGCTAAATTTAGTGGTACCTACATGGATGTTCTGTCACTGCCAAGGTATGGACTTGGGTAGCCATGAACTTGGATCAAATGTCTGGTCAATAGTTTTAATGTTCCTTGAATCCACCACCTTATGCCTCCTCTGAAGCTCTTAGCTTGTCATTCAGCACCCAAGATCTGGTACAGACCCACCTTTCTAGCTTCAATCTCCCTCCTCCCACAGGCCCTATATGTACCCACAATGAATACTCTCTCTCTCAAGTACACTTCAGATAGCACTGAATGAGTTTATTTAAATTCTTCTTTTGCTAGAAACTCTTCCTACCTCTATCGGTCCAAAGCCCAGGTCAAATACCATTTCTTCCTTACAGCCATCCTGCATAGTTTCTATGTAGCCAACCTACATAGTTTCCATGAATATCTCTTTACTCAGAAAAACTCTTCTTCTTGTAGCATTTATTATTTTTTATCCTGTATTGTGGTTATTTGTGTAAGCCCCTTTGGGGAAGCGTCTTTGCTCTTTATCCCTAAATCCCCCAGCTTAGGATGATGCACACTATCAGTGATCAAGAAATGATTATTTTATTAGTGAATGGATTACGGGAAATGTTTTATTGGGCTAGTGTCCAGAATTTCAGCAATTTGTTCTGTATTCTTTGGGAATGTGGAGCATTGTGTTGTATTCTATGTGCTATCACACATCATAATTTCTTTTCTTATTTTTGTGACATTGATCTATTGAGTAAAGAGTATTACCCTGTGCTTTTCATTTTTTCTCTTGTGGGCATCCAGAGATTGTGCTGCAACCATGTCAGTAGCTGAATACTTAAGCTTCCTAGTCACTGAGCTTTGACATTTGGTTTAATATCTTGGGTTGGTATCAGGGCCAATGGCATGTTCTGCTAAGTCATCATTTCTCTTCCTACCTCACAAATAATAAGAGGTTAGGACTAAAGAATTAATTTCACCTCCTCCCTGGTGACATTGATCTGTGGTCTAGCCTATCATTGTGTGGAACTAGGTTTCCCCTGATACACAGAATGATTTGAGCCCATGACAGATTAGAAGAGACCAGCACTGGCAAATGAAAATACATGGTAGCCAAAATCAGGTCCCACAGACATGTGAATGATTGAGGAATATATGCTCTATCTACAAGAAGCACATGCTGCCCAGACCCAGCTGATATGTTTTCCACGTGGGTATTTGTACCTACTATAACCAGATCTTCCAATCTTCCTTAAAAATGATATATCTGAACTTTTACAAGAAATTCCCTGGATGTTAGATACTTGCAACAGGTTCAGTTTGGTTTACCACTGCACCACAAACAAAACAAATCTGAATGCTGGACTCACCTGTGACCACTGGTCTGCAGCCCCTGGATTAAAGGAACTCTAGACCTCAACCCTGCCATTGAACTCCATAATTCTGAATTCAAGATCAATCAGCATGACAACCAGTTAAACTGGGTGACACCTCTCATATCTAAAAGATACAAAGATCTAGACTGGCTGAACAAAATGAAGATGCTGCCACTCCTTGCACATCTCCCAACCCTATATGTAAAAAGCAGTTCTGGAATTTGGCTGAAACAAATATTGGGAAAGAACCAAGCTAATAAGGAAAGAGTCTTCTCTAGAAAACTCCCCTACTCTCTATAGGGTATAATATTTCCATCAAGGCCAAAGTTCTGTATCATGTTTCATTGAAAGGAATCTTAAAGGACATCTGGGTCCAATCCCCCTAATGACACAGCTCCTCCTTCTGCTGAGGGATCCCGGCACTATTCACTATGCATCATGGGCAGTGAAAGAGTAAGAATGTGTGTTTGACTGACATCTTTAATGATTGCTGGCCTTGTGGGCTTGTGCACATCATGTCATCTTTCTGGGCTTCAGTTTCTCCATTTTGAATACGGTAATTGATTAAGTGACTCTTCCAGATGCTTACAGCCGGGCACTAAGAATATACAAAAGTCTGCCAAAGACGGTGTAGCATGGCAACCCACTGTGTTGTGGTGGGCTCATGGGGATGAATATTAGCACTGTCATAACAAACTCAAACACACGCACATACACACACACACACACTTGCACAAAATATTTCCTTCCACAACTAAGAATGATACAACCTTTTGAGCATGAAGGGAAAATGATAGCTAAAATTAGCATCTTAAAAAATAAACTACATAATCACTGAAGATGAGATTTTCTTAAAACTATAGAACAATGAGATATAATGATAGCTGTCATAAGAGAGAAAATTGCAGGAGTCAATTTGAAAAGGATTTGGGGGTGTTCCCTCCCCCCTCATTGAGATCTGTTTTCCACATACCACAGGAAGATGGAAAAGCTAAATATTTCCCCAGGGCTTTTGTGAGCTGTGCCTCATAAGGCTCCTGCTGACATTAGGAGAGTGTCATCCAGCCCCAGATGCAAGCCTTCTCATACAGAGAGTGAGAGCATATTTCGGGCTCCACGGAGCCATTTTCCCACATTTGCATATCGCTTTTTGGTTTGCAAGGCCTCTTTATATACAAATTCTCATTTATTCTCTAGAAGCAGCCTTATCTGATGGAGCCTATATAGCATTATAAGATCTGTCTCGGATGAGCTCAAAAATATCCCTCCCAACCTGCCTGTAAGGAAATAACACCTTTTGTTTCTCATTGGACCATGCAGGAAGCCCTTTCACTTTTTGTGGCTTTTTGAGATAACGTATGACCTGCTGGGTCATACAAAAGAGGAAGAGAGGGACGCCTGGGTGGCTCAGTGGGTTAAAGCCTCTGCCTTCGGCTCAGGTCATGATCCTAGCGTCCTGGGATGGAGCCTGGTGTAGGACTCTCTGCTCCTTGAGGGCCTGCTTCCCCCTGACCCCTGCCTGCCTCTCTGCCTGCTTGTGATCTCTGTCTGTCAAATAAATAAAATCTTTAAATAAATAAAAAAGAGGAAGAGAGAAGGAGGAATCAAATCTAATCTTGTCCTTAGCCTGCTGATCTTCCTGGAACAAATCACTTCCAATCACCAAGCTCTGTTCACTAAGCCATTGAATAGAGAAAATTATACCTATCCTACTGCTTTTATAAGGCAGTTGAGATCAAAATCAACATATAGATAAGTATGTCAAGTAATTTTATAGGCTGAAGAATGCTGGTCTACAAACCTCATCAATCCCGGGCAGTAAGGATGAAGGGAGGACTTTCCTATGGGCGAGGTAAGCTGCAAGCCTAGACGAACAGCCTGTCTGTGGTGGAAGTGACCAGAAAGCCAGGCAAGGGGCTAGGAGCAATTGACACAGAGAGAGAAATCCCATCTCCTTGCAGAACCCGGCACAAGCCAGCTGGTCTTACCTGACAAGGCTGTGGCTGACCCTCAAGGCTCTTCTTTCTCTTCTTTGATGAGGGGGGGACAGAGCACAGAGAGTGGTTGGCTCAGCTGATGCCCAACACAAGGGTGCCCTTGGGCTGTCACCCCCTGAGTCTCAACCCTGCCTCACCGAGTGGACTGCAAGTTAGGAGCCCTGTCTCCAACAAAGGGTCCGATGAAAGGATTGAGGATGTTTACAGGGCGGAGCTCCACCTGTCAGGGACAGGTTTGTGGGTGGGGCCTTTCTCGTTCTAGTTGACACACCTCTCTCTCTTCCTCTTCTTCAAGAAGACCTGGATTTTCCTGCCAACTTCCTCTCTGACTGAAATCTTCTCATGAGGTGAGCAGGGGCAGCCTCCTGTCCCTTCCCCCACGTCATTTGCGGGCTCCCAATTAGCTACAAGGAAGCTTAAGCCTGAAGCTTTCGTTCTATTGTTAATATTCTCCTCCGAGGACTTGATTTATTGGTTAGCTGGGATCCCAAGCATCATTTCCACTTTCCATCAGAGATATAGAAGACATGCAGAGCAGTCTGTCTCCATGAGAAGACAGACACACATGCAACGCCATCTCTGGTCAGTATTTCTTCTAGGGTGTTTGCCACATGGCGTGGTTTTCCGTTCAAGTGTATGTCCCTGTCATTAGATTGTGAAACCCTGGAGGGAGGTGACCACATCTTATTCTCCCATACATTCCCCACCATGTCCAGCATGTAGCAAGGACCAAATACATACATACTGAATGAATGATGATCAAAGAATATCTGTTTAATGAGTCCTAATCTGCCAAGGAATGGCTTTGTAACCAATGGGAGAGAACCACCGGCCCCTGAGCTGATATTTTTGGTCACCTGTAAACTGGGGATATCATTCCACCTTCAGAGATGTTGCATTTGAAAGGATAAGCATAGGAAGTGAACCTAGGATGAGAGTTTACACAGTAACCACTACTAGAAAATATAATTCCATCATAACTAATTGATCTTGAAACCCAAATAAGACTTTTCTACATAGAGAGTCAGTGTATGAAGTATGAGCAGTAAAAAGACATCCCATGTCCGCCAGTCTTTTTACATGCCTCCATAATGTCTAGGACATAATCAATGAGTAGTTAAGTGAGTTATTCAATGAGTAATTAACTGAGCAACCCCCTTGGCCATTCTCAGTTCTCAGTGTAGACAAGGATAGAAAAATGAACTAGACACCGTGTCTGGCATGAAGACTCCAGAAAATAAAATATGTAGAAAGTGATGAGCACCTGAGCACCACAGATAGCATCAGAACCACTGCTGAGGGAAACCCTGAGGAGGGAGAATTCCAGGAAGGCTTCAAGAGGGAGGAGACAGCCTTAGCTCTGGGCTGGTAGGAAGAGTTGGCATTCGACAAGTACAGACGATGCAGTCAACTGTGAGATGGACTGTCCCCTCATGTAACTGATTTAAGCCTTCCATACTACTGACCCCAGGATGAAAAGAGGGCTTCACATAAGCAGTCACTCTACTTCTACACCACAGAACTACAGGGCCATGAGACGTGATTTCAAGACATGTATTGTTTCCACTCAGCCATGGTGTCTTTCTGGTACTTAGCCGGGGGCGGAGGGGAAAGTGGCTGAGAGGTGCAGGATCCCAGCCTGGGACCAAGTCATGCATCACTGTTTGTAGCCCGTTGTTTTAAAGGGCAAGGGATTCTGAAAAGACATCTATGTCCATGGGGCAGCTGAGGATCACCAGGCTTCCACTGGCCGCGAGACGCTTCTCCCAGCCCGCGCTGTGCTCCAGCCACCCTGCAGCCTGCAGTAATGGGAGGCGGCAACTCTATAGCCGGAGAGGAGGGCACAGCCATTGAAGATTGTCCCATAAAAATCCTAGGCTCTGGACCCTCTTTGCTACTCCCTGGAACTAACTGGCAAGTAGCTATGTTCTTCCCTGGCCTCGGGTGGCTCTTCTGTGCACTGGGAATTCTAACACAGACCCCACGCACCTGCCCAGGCTGGCGAGGGAGAGCACGAGATTCTGGAGGTGAGATGAGCTTTGTTAATGCTAAGTCCTGCTGTGAACGTGCAGCACAGTCACGATGGGACATATGATGACATGCTCAATTCACCTCTCCTCTGCTGGCTTCAGGGATAGCGAAGGCTGTGTCCTGGAGGCTGACGAATTCCACCACCAAGGAACCGAGAATCACAGAACCATTTTACCAGAGAAGTACTTAGCCATCATTTCTTTTGGTACCTGGTCCCTTCTCTCTCTTCTGTGATGGCCTTTACAGTTCCCTCTCTTTTTACTTTACTTTACTTTAATCCTGCTGTCACTGGCAGAAAATGTAAGCTGTTGCTTATTTGGGTCAGGAAACATGGGTTTATTAGATCTCCCCTCCAGCCATTTTGCAGGGGGGAGAGGGTGATTCTGATAACCCCTGGCTGCCCTCTCCCGGACTTCGGCAGGGTGCCTCCCTCACAGCCACGCCCGGGCCAGCAGATGGGTGGGAAAAAGGACAGTTCCGCAGGGATCCTCACCAGGTCTGAGCCAGAACCCAGGGCTTCCCCCTCATGCCTAGAAGGACTGACCCACAGGCATACACCCCGGGGGGTAAATGGGTTGTGTCTGTAGCAATCCGGCATCCCTGCTCCCCAGCCCTGCCTCCTCCCTAGGAGTCTTTTCGTAAAGCGGAGCGCGGGGATGATATGCAGACGCTGAAAGGCTCTGCTGTCAGAGCCAACAGGAACCTGCAGGCAGGTCACCCGCCAAGGAATATAGGCAACATGAATTTCCCTTTCTCTTGAGTCCCACAGCACACAGCAGGCTACACGAGCGTCACTCTCCAGCGTGGTTAGTCTTCTCCCCTGATCTTTATCTGTCTGCTGTCTTTACAAGGAAGGAGCCTTGTCTAAAACATTGCTTTGGGGACCTAGTACAGGACAAAGGCAATAGGGGTGCTCAAGAGATGTCGGACAGAGGGAAGGATGGACGGGCAGACCGATAGATGAACGGACAGATAGATGGACAGACGGACAGACAAACACACAGGTGTATGAACTACTCTGCTCCCCTGTGTGGCCCAAAAAGGCCCAGCCACCGGAGAAACGACAAGCAGGAGGAGAAGCGCGACGTTCCCCTGTGATTTTGACAGGGGACTAAATTCAGCCCAAAGCATCTTTCTTCCTCTCTCTATTTACTCTGGACAATCTGTCCCTTATCAGATGAGCTCAAGGCTGGTTGGAAATATGCGTATTTTATTTGACAATATCTTCTTCTTCCAGTTTTGTTTTGCCGCACAGACATTTGTCTGTTTTGCTGTGTGTTGTGTATCAGATAGGACTCAGACAAACTGCTCTGGCTTTCTCAACTGTTTTGTTTTCTCCATTCAGTTATCATTGATCACATTTCCCTTCCTGCGTCTCACTCTCGTCCCAAAATTCCAATTTCACCCACAGTGAGCGAGAACAATTCCACGGGTAGCCAGCTCTATCAAGGGCCACAGAGGGCAACAACGTTACAAGGCCGGAGAACGGGTCCCCAGGCACCACCAAGGAGCAGCACAACCTTCCACGGATCACCTTTCCTAGCTTCGCCCGCTTCTTTGCAAAATAAAGTCTGCTCTTGACTGCCGCGGCATCTGCGTGGGAAAGCTTGAAACTCTCTGGCCACCAACTGCACTAAGGCTTGTGCCATTTTTCACATTCACTGCAACGGGGGAAAGATGTCTCATCTTTAGCTTTGGTTCAAGGCAATGGTCTGGTGTCTGTTGGACTAATGAAGCCCCCCCCACTAACTCTCGCCTCAAGATCCCCATCCTACTCCCTGATCCAACCCACCCAGGGTGGCTTCCTGGGCAAAAAGCCCACACAGGAGCCCAGAGCCCTATAGATAGAAAGCCCCATGCTGGGTTGTGTTCAGCTGTCACCGTGTTAAAATTTGTAATTTTTGGACAAGGGGTCTGCATTTTCATTTTGCACTGAGGCTTGCAAACAGTGAGGCCAGTCTTACAAACCCGGTCCCCTAAAGCAATATAGAAGGAAAACATCAGAAGAAGAGAACAACGGAGCAGCCTTGCCAGCCACTGATGGAGGCACGAAGGGCTCCCCACATGGCAGAGCCTGGCCATGGAACGCCCGTCACTGTAAATAGTTAACCAAAGAGAAGACAAGGTGGGAGAACATGAAACTTGCCGCAGGCCCCACCCCTATCAAGCTTCCCCATCTGGGGTGGATGGGGGGCCTGACTCATGCCCAAGGTGTGGTTCCCATTCCTGTCAGCACACTGAGCTCCTCCCTGCTCATGGAGCTCAGGAGGAAGTGTGGGTTGCCCTGGAGTGAACGTGGAAACCATCCAGTCACCACCTGACCTCACAGAGCTAGACAGGGTTTCAGAGCAGCCGTCACAGGCCACCCTTCATCAGGGAAACAATCCGCTCCAGGTTCGAGAACAGACTGACCCACATATACACTGGGAGTCCATTTCCTGTGCTGCTCTCAGCATTAATTCCCTTTTTTTTTTTTTTAAGATTTTATTCATTTATTTGACAGAGAGAGATCACAAGGAGGCAGAGGGGCAGGCAGAGAGAGAGAGGAGGAAGCAGGCTCCCTGCTGAGCAGAGAGCCCAATGCGGGACTTGATCCCAGGACCCTGAGATCATGACCTGAGCCGAAGGCAGAGGCTTAACCCACTGAGCCACCCAGGCGTCCCAGCATTAATTCCCTTTTGACTGACTTCTCTTTTCTATCTGTTTGGGATCCATAGGGACAGACCCTACTTGTCTGTCGCACCAGTGACATAATCCCACCCCGGGTACAGCGACCAGCAGGTTCCACTGCTTAACAAATAGACGCCAGATTAAACGGAGGATGAGCCTGGTGTTTTAAATCTGCAGTGCAATGAAACTATTACCACTGGCTCTTCTTTCCAACCCAAAGTTCTTCTAATAGCCCAAGTCAGATCATATGTCTCAGTAAAGACGAAATCAAAGAAGGCAGGCAAAACTTCACCAAACTTAAACATGTAAATAAAGAGCCTATCATAAACAACATGCAAGTAAGACAAGGTTTTGAAACACGGAGACTCCAGTCCCAAGGGCACCTGGGGAGCTCAGTTGCTTAAGCCTCTGCCTTTGCCTCAGGTCATGGTCCCAGGGTCCTGGGATCAAGTCCCACATCAGGCTCCCTGCTCAGTGGAGAGCCTACTTCTCCCTCTGCCCCTTTCTATAGCACTCACGCTCTCTCTATCTCCCTCTCTCTCTCAAATAAATAAAGTATATTTAAAAAAAGAAGAAGAAGAAACATCGAGACTCCAAGGGAAGCCTGAAGGGCACTAGTTAAGATGAAAGGAATGACACACCTGTGTATGTATGGAGAGTCACTGCTGAGGGCTGGCTCACTAACATTCTGGTTGTACTTGGGCAAGCATACACTGTGGAAAGTTTCCCTGTCTGGACTTAGGCTTCCTGACCAACAGCACAAGGAGGGTTGGACATGCTCAGAACGAGGGTCCTTCCAGGGCTGGCCTTCGGTGCTTCTAAGAACCAAAAGGCTAATGGGGCGCCTGCGTGGCTCAGTGTAAGGCCTCTGCCTTTGACTCAGGTCATGATCCCAGGGTCCTGGGATCGAGCCCCACATCAGGCTCTATGCTCTGTGGGGGGTCTGCTTCCTCCTCTCTCTCTGCCTGTCTCTCTGCCTACTTGTGATCTCTGTCAAATAAATAAAATCTTTAAAAAAAAAAAAAAAAAGAACCAGAATGCTATCATCTTCATTTCAGTGTCATGACCTAAGAACTGACTTCCAGAGTAAAATTATTCTCTAGAACCTAAGCTGGCATGACAAAATAAGGAAAGAAACAAAATAATATAGTTCAAAAGTTGAGTGCTGACCACAGGAGGGGACCCAGAGAGGAAGCTGCTAGAAAATTCTTCTGATGCTAGGGTTACAACTCAGGTGATGGAGACACATCAGGGTGGTGTATCCCTGTATCCCAGGAGGGACCCTGGGGCCATGGGTCCTCACTGCCCAGTGATGTGATTTAGACCAAGCCCTGCCCCCATGCACAGTTGCTAGAACAGTCCCCCTGCTCTGATGGGATGTGTGAGAATGAGGGGGATGGTGAGCTAGAGACCAAGACCATACTTACTGAGGGTCTGGAAATCTAGGCCAGGAAGCTTATACTTTATTTTTATCATTATTATGTGTTGGGGACTCTGTTGAGGGATTCTGTCTTGACATTTGATGCGCTCCTGTGGGCTGTGACCAGATTGCAAGCAGACAGCCTCAGATGTTGCCCAGATCACACAGGGAAGGGCCTATTCTAGTTCCTGTCCTGGCCACACTCCCACAACAATTTTGCACAGAGGAAATGCTCTGTGACCACCTGAACCAAAGCCAGCCCCACAGTTTGGGTTTCATGACTCTAATCTAAGCGTGGACCTTTAGGCCATGGTGTCCTTTAGTGCGAGACCCAGAAAGGACAACCCTAAAGACAGCAAGCATTTGATGTGCAAGCAGTTCTGGGACTACCTGCCTGAAAATCTCCTGTGAAGTGTATATTCTCAGGCTTCATTCTTGATTTACTGGATTAGCACCCCTGGGGTGGGCCCAGGAATCCCCACGTTAAGATGTCCTGCGGCGTGGCTGGTGTGCGTCTATGAGTTTGAGACGAGAGCACGGCACTTTCTCAGTCTCCCCACAGAGAGCTCTAACCTGGAGCAGGCTGCACAGAAACCTAAGACGGGAGCTCGTGGGGCGAGGCAGTCTCCACCTCACAGAAGCAGTGGCAGAACCTGTGTGGCCAGAGCACTGGGTGGTAGGACAGGTGAGGTGTGTGATCAAGTCAGAAGACCAGCGATCGTCCCTAAGAGACCCACGAGCCTTTTACCGCGGTCCCAAGTTCTGGGATGGATCCCTAGACCCTCACTGACTTACTAGACATGAAAGACCTAACAACGATCTGCCAAGGGAGAAGGGAAAAGAAGATGCCAAGGGACCGGGTCACGACGAGTGGCATGACACCAAGGCCCACAGAAAAGAGAACGGGAAGGGTTTTGTGAAATGAAGGAGTTCCCCGAAGGGCACCCCCGCTTCCAGGAAGACTCTCTTCCACATGAAGGGTGTGAGGCCAGTGAGGACAAGCTCCCACTCCCTAGAGTTTTCTTCAGGCGCGTTTGGGACCCCAGGTGACGCGGGAACTGCGGAGGGAACAACACGCCATATCCATTTTCAGAGGGTGTCAACACCCTCCTTCCCACACCTGCTGTTCCCAAATATCACAACCTGATTTTTTCTCTCCAACCTCCTGTCTTGATAATGATTAAATATTCATGGATTGCTGTGATGCCAACATACTTTGTGAAATTTCAGATACCTTTTTTTAAACGGAAGCTTTTTTTTTTTTTTTTCCCCTGAGATTATCCCACTTTTGAAGAGAGGTAAAAGGAATGACAAATGCCAGGGACTCAAAACGGAGAAACTGAACAGAAAGCTAATGATATCCTAAGTTTTCACAACAGCTCTTCCGGCCAAAAGTATCCCATTCTAAGGAGAGAGCACAGAATTTTGAAAACAGAGACTTCGAAGAGCAATTGTTCACATTACAAAAGAATTTTTCATTTTAGCACAGGGCCCATTTATCCAGCGAAGTCCCATGTTCTGTGGAAAATACAAGCAAATGCACATATGTGTTATTATGCAAAAATAAGTTCACCTTTTTTGAAAAAAAAAATGTGTAATTTTAGAATCATAGACTATTAGCTAAAAGTTAACAGTCTCATCTTACCCAGTAGTTTCCAGAATGAGTTTTAGGGGGCCCTCAGAGTCCCACTAAGGTGCCTTGGGGACTACCAGGAGAGACAGACTGATCCCCAGGGAAGCGTGAGGAGGTGCCATCCCAATTCAACCAGAGAAGCTCTCCTGCTCCCTGGGTATCCATTAGAGGTCCCTGTGACTTGTAGTTTTTGTTTTGTTTTTTTTTAAGAGAGAGATCACAAGCAGGCAGAGAAACAGGCAGAGAGAGAGGGGGAAGCAGTCTTCCTGCTGTGCAGAGAGCCTGATGCAGGGAAGCCTGAAGGGCACTAGTTAAGATGAAAGGAATGACCTGAGATCGTGACCTGAACCGAAGGCAGAGGCTTCACCCACTGAGCCACCCAGGCGCCCCTAGTTTTTTTAAGAAGTGTGGGGGAGGCTCCAGTAATATCCATAGAAACCTAATTCCTTACGTTGACATTTTGGGAAACCAGAACACGGTGAGGAATGACTGTCCTGAAGTCTTACCTTTCGTTTTAGTGTCAGAGCACTTATTTTCCCTTTCACTCTCCTTTAGTACCCCACAGAAGTCTTTGGAATTTATTAAAGTCACCTGTTTAGTTCCTAGAAATACTATAGCTTAAGCCTCATCCTAGTAATCCATTAAAATATCCAAAACAATGGCTTATGAAGTCATCGTAAACTGAAGGTAAGATGCAAACTTTTTGCTTCCTGAACAAGTCTGACATTCTTAAAGGTCTCCAGATTAGCTGAATAATGTCAGTGTGGATCACAGCTCTGTCTTGAATCATAACACAGATAACTTGGGCTAGCACATTCCCAAATTTTACTTAAAATATCAACTAAAGCAAGGTGTCATCAAATTGAATCAATGCCTCAGTGAGATTAGTCATTCAGAGGAAAAACACTAAGAACCTTATGTTGGATCAGCTTGTATCCTATATTTATTTATTTATAGTGGCTTAACAAATACCTATAGAGTACTTAATTATGTGCCAGAAAGTGCTAAAGGCCTTATGAATATTAATCATGTGTCCCCCACAACAGCCATGTGGGGAAAGTCCTACATGTCACTGCCATCTCACAGGTAGGGGGACTGGGCACTAATGACTAACTTGGCCAGTATCATATCGCTACTCAGTGTGATAAGTACAAAAGGTGCTCTCCTAGGTCACAGTCAACATAAAGGGTACTGCATCACCATCAGGATTATTGCACCAGCCCCCCACCCCCCGAATGTACTTCAAGACCTCCAAAGAGCAGAACCAGGTAGAATCTGCACCATTAGTTTCTTTTTCTTTTTATGTTTTATTTATTTATTTGAAAAACAGAAATCACAAGTAGGCAGAGAGGCAGGCAGAGAGAGAGGAGGAAGCAGGCTCCCCACTGAGCAGAAAGCCTGATGTGGGGCTCGATCCCAGGACCCTGGGATCATGACCTGAGCCGAAGGCAGTGGCTTTAACCCACTGAGCCACCCAGGCGCCCCCATTAGTTTCTTTTTTAAAAGAAGATTGGTTTATTTATTTGAGAGAGAGAATAAGTGAGTGGGGGAAGGGGCAGAGACAGAGAACCTCCAAGGATATAGGGCTCAGTCTTACAACCCATGAGATCATGACCTGAGCGGAAACCAAGAGCCCAATGCTCAACCTACTGGGCCACCCATGTGCCTCTGCACCATTAGTTTCATTATCACCAATCAGCTGATAATATTATCTCATCTTAGTGTCTTGTACTTTGCCAAAACTTTAATAATGCTTAATGGACATGACAATTCTGTTAGGGAGTGATGGTCATTAGACTTGTTTTGTAAATGAGGGAAGAGACTCAAAAGTTAAGGAATATGCTGAAAATCATATCCTTACAGGACAAAGCCGGAGTTCAGCACCAGATTCATATAACTATATTATGTATGTTCTAGCACAGCTCTTCAATGGATTCCTGCTGGTTGGTTTATTTTATCCACAGTGTTTTCTTAATTTTTGCAACAAGATGCTAAAATCTAGTAATTGGGAGACTTTAATGAAAAAAACCTAGCACTGATTGTGTCATGAACCCCTGAAACTTATCAGCAAACTTCCAAAAGTTTGCAGAGCTACAAAGGTCACTAAGTCACTAAGCTACAGTGTAATTGCTGTGACCTGTGAAAATATTTTCTACTGCCAAATATCACTGCATAGCATAAAGACGGAAATTACAACTGGTAATTGTTTATTAACATTGAATTAAAAACAAAATGTAACTTATGTAGTGTGATGCTTTCAAGGTTCACCCACCTTGGAACTTATATCATACTTCATTTCTTTTTATGGCTAAATGATATTCCATTGTCTGGCTACCCCACATTTTGTTTATCTGTTCAGGTATTTGTGTTTGCCAGGAGCCAGGAGAAGCAGGGAGTGGAGAGTGACAGCTTAGTAGTTAGGGCTTCCTTTTGGGGTGGTGAAAAGTTCTGGAACTAAATAGTGGTGATGATTGCACAACATACAGGTATACTTAATAGTTAGAATGGTAATTTTACTTTATGGGTATTTAACCACAATAAAGAAAAAAGGCTTTCATAGTTCACAGATCTTCCAAGAAGCCTGACTTCAAAGAAACAGTAAACTCATTTGGATTCTTTGTTTGATAGCCTTATGTATACTCTGATCTCCTCTAAAAGAGAAACCATCATCACTGATAGTTTTCAGTCGGGGAAAGGCACAGTCTAGAAATCATGACATGAGACAGATAGGGTCAAGCTGGGGAAGGGGGTCAAAGTCAACCGTGGGTGGCATCTGAAAGGTGGAAGGAACGACACAATCTGGTGCAAGCTCCATGGAAGATCCTATCATGATACCTGAAGTCATCTCTCCAAATTTCCCAACTTGTATTTTATACAAGCAGCCTAGATTCATCTGTTTTCAAATGATTTCTGAGGCTGTCCACACTCCGTGTCCTTATTTTCCTTTTGACTGAGAATCTGGAACACCATCACCTTTTCTCTCCCATATCAGCTATCAAAGACCAAGATAAATAGCATGATCTGACTGTTGTTAGCGCCAGATGCAAACGCCACTTCTGATACAACTTATTGCATCTTCCTTGTCATATTACTTACCCTCTTGCTCAAAAAAGCTCTCCATGTTTTCTCACTGCAAATCAAACTGAGTACAATATTATTGTCCTGTCATTAAAAACTCTTAATAATAATGCCTTACCCTTATTCCCCATTTTTTTTCCTTCAGAGATCACACATTCCATCCAAACTAAACAATCGCCACTTCCCCAAATATGTCTCACACACCAATACACCCTTGCCTTTTCTTGGGATGTGTCCTCTGCCGGGAGGCCCTCGCCATCCCCTCCACTTAGAGTAAATCTTGACAGCTCCCACGACCATTCCAAACTCACCTCTTCCATGGAGCTTGCACCAGATCGTGTCGTTCCTTCCACCTTTCAGATGCCACCCACGGTTGACTTTGACCCCCTTCCCCAGCTTGACCCTATCTGTCTCATGTCATGATTTCTAGACTGTGCCTTTCCCCGACTGATCTGTGAGCTCCTTAAGAGCAGGAACCGTCCTATTAATCGCTGTAAGTCCTTCATCCCTGTATCATAACAGGGACTCAGTTAAAATGTATCTCATGGAATGGAATGAAATAAAATAGAATGAACAGAGGAAAAAAAAAAAAGAATAAAGATCGAGACATAATCATTGCATTTAGACCAACCACCAGGTTTCTCCTGAGCCTAGACAATAGGATATGTTGTGTAGTCTTGGAACCTGAGAAAAGTAGTTGGTGAGGGGAGGCAGGCAGATGTCGATAAGAAGAACAAGAAAGCAGGATTTACTAAGCTCGGGTTGGGGGGCAGCACTCTGTTAAATATTTAAAATAATTGTATCATTTGGTTCTTACCCTAGCTCTTCATTTTATGGCTAGAGAAACTGGGGAGAAACAAGAGTGAATAACTTGGGGCGCCTGGATGGCTCAGTCAGTTAAGCATCTGACTCTTGATTTTGACTCAGGTTGTGATTTTAGGGTCGGAATATATGAGCCCTGCCTCCGCAGGGGGTCTGCTTCTCTCTCTCTCTGCCCCTCCCCTGCTCTCTCTGTCTCAAATAAATAAATAAATCTTAAAAAAAAAAAGAGCCAATAACTTGCCAAAGCTTCCATGAGTGGTCTGGTCTACAGGCTGTGCTGTTGTCTCATGGCAAACTATTTCTCTTAACAAATGAAAAGTGAGAGAGGCATCCTAGCCTCTCTAACCCTAGCCCCCAGGGGGCTCTTATACCAGATTACTTCACTTTATATGTAATAAAAAAAGGCAATAACAATAAAAGCCAATACCTCCTAAATGTCTATCATGTGTAAGTTAATAGATACTTTTAACACATTGTCCCAAATTCACCAGCCATCCCATGAAGGGAATGTTATAAATCTTTTTACAGAGAAGGAAGTGAAGTTGGGTGATTTGTCCAAAGTCATGTCACAGTGAAAAGCCAAAACTCCAACAAGATCTTTTAAAAGTCCCCTTTCAGTTAGGTTTCATTGTCTCTACAGAGTCTAGCCATAAGTACTATATTAAAAGGAGTCTCCACCAAAAACAAAAACAAAACAAGACACCATCATGGCAGGAACTGCTATCTTGAATATGAAGAACACAGTAAGAATTTTCCATTTGGTGGTTGAGATCTTTATCCCTCAGAGAGGAATACACATGGAAACAAGTCTAGCAGGTGAAGAGGGTGCGGCAGTGCCAGCATCTCACCACTTCCTCTGAGCTTTAATCTTTCCCAAGAGTTGTTTTATTTTGATTCCTGTTGCCACCACCAAGGGAAGTCCCCATCTCCCAGGGCTGGGGAGGGGGAGAAGATGAGAGAGGTACTTTCCCTTTTTTCTTCGCAGCTTAAGGTAAACATGATCTTTCTTCTTGTTTTCCTTAGCACAACTGAGACAGGCTGACATATTCAACATGAAATTTACCAAACACTGAGAAAAACTCGAATGGAAATAAAGAAAATAAGAAGTGCACAAAATAGATGACTGATTACAAGACTTCTAACTAGAGAGGAGGGTTACTGAGCACCAAGTTCTATCATATTCCCCTAGCCAAAGATAACCTTGAGTGGGTTCATCCTTCCGCCAAGAAATAACCCAGTCAAATTCCCAGAGGTAACTTGCTAACTGCCTTGGGTTTTTCCGCTAATTCTGGTTTCTTTTGATGAAATTCATCTCACGGATCAATTGCCAAAAGATACTGACATCCACGAGTCTTTAAGAGCACTGCCGCCCACCTCAGTTCAGGCTAACGATTCTGCCCACCTCCTCAGCAACCAGACGACCCCTGCTCCCATCCACCCACCCATCCACCCTAGAGGCATTCCTTCAGAACTTGAATTTTAGGATTTATCATGACATTAAATAGAGAGACATTAAGCACTCTCTCCCAATGCTCACCAAAACTGATGACAGTGGATGTTTACAGCTCATGAACCCCACAGAAAAACACTCCATCAAAGCATCACCTACCACAACAGAGTTTACCCCAGGGCTGTGGGTATGAATTGCCAGTACCTGAGAAAAACAGATGTCCTATCTCGCATTTCTCATCCCATATTGCACTCCTAGGACCAAGAATAACATACAAGATAATTAAACCACACCAGCCACTGAATCAGATCATTCTTGTCCAAGATCCTCGGCTGACTGCAGATTGTTGGTTACAACAGTACGAACACATAAATAGCAACATCAACGTGAACCAACACCGCTTGCCTTATATTCCTGCAGTGCTCTCAAATTTATGAGAGTTTCCCATCTCTCATCTCTACTGGGCCTCCCATCAGTTCTAAGAAATCGCCAGGACAGTGGGGGATAGCTCTGCCCCTCCCTCTTCTCAGTCTACTCCTCCAGAATCACTTCTCACCTTCCCCTCTGTGTCACCTTGACTCGCCAAGCTTGTTTATGCTTCTCTCCTTTTGTCTGTCCTATTCCCTCTGCCTGAAACACCACAGCCACCTCGCCCCACATCTGAAGGAATATGCCGTCTTCTTGAGATCCATTCCTTGGGAAACCTTTGGTCATTCTCAGAGTTGGGTCTACCCTTATCTCTTTATTGAAAAGACTGGAAAGAACCTTTGTTACTTTTTTTTTTTTTTTAAGTACATTGCTCAGATTAATTACCATTTTGAATGTTTTTTGAAGAGTATACCACGATTTTCGTGTTGAAACGAAAAGCTGTGAGCCCCGAATGGCACAGACCCAGGGCAGCAGGGTGTAAATGTGGTGTGAGAGGAGCGCATTTTTATCATTATAGGAATAACTACCAGCTCCTCAGAAGAAAATCCTGGAGACAATAAACTTTATTATCTTAACAGCTTTCATAATCATTCTTTTTAAGGAGAAAATTGCCTTTGTCTAAGACTAAAAAAGAAAAAAAAATACCTTGATAAGTTCTTGAGATAGAAAATGTGCTTTTGAAGGCAGCTTCAGAGAAGTGGGCAAACATCTCTGGTGAAAATGAGAGTAATTTGGTTTCATTCCTCAGAAGAGGGAGTGTGAAAGGAAGACAACAGAGCTATAAACCACCGAACTGGAGACGAAGTGAACAAAATGGGGCGAGGCCCTTGAAACCCCATGTCTCCAGGGAATAGGAAAGGGGATGCCTATTCTTCCATGTGAAGGTAGTAAAAGGCCCCAGATCCCCTCCGCGCCTCAGAGCCTCAGTTCTCCCAGCTGAACAAGGAGAATAATGATGAAACCTAGCTCCTGGGGCTGTTTTAGAGAGTGAGTAATAAAAATGAGTGGGAGAACATTTTGAAAACCACAATGATGGTGAGTACTTCCTACAGAATAATGTTTGAAGGACCCTTCCGTGTTGACGGTCAATGACTATGGTGTTGATATTCAGTATCTTTTTTCATGATAAATAGTTTGGCTAGAGTTTTTGTTTTATAAATGTGGCCCCCGAGAACCAAAAGTGTGACATAACATTTATAAAGTAGCACAGTAAATAGATAATACCCCTGGTATTTTTCCGACCTTTATCAGTCTATGTCATTGCACAAAACACAGCAACCGTCATTCAGCCTTTATTGCTACACAGGCTGGGTTCTCTACAGCCAGAATGGAGAGAAGTGGCAGAACTTACGAGGACTCCTGTCACAGAAACTGCCATGTTCCGAGTCAGCAGGCTGGCCCAGGGAGGACGATGGGGAGTATGTTCACGTGGCAGATCTGCCCGTCCTCCTGGGAGGCAGCAGTATGCTGATGTTTTGCTTTGTGTTTTATTTTCATGGAAACTTCCTCCCAAAGGGTAAAGGATGCCTGCCACACTCCCTTCACAGACTACTCTCTTCCTTCTTTGCTTTTCCTGCTCTCCCTCGTCTTTTGCCAAAAGCATCATTAGGCAAACCGGAACAGAAGGTGGCCGGAACCTGGCCTGTGTGTCTGCCTCGCAGAGCTCCAAGCCAGAAGGAGGTGCCCCTCACTGAGTCCCTGGCATTTGATGTTCAGTCTGGAAAGGAAGCATGGCCATCTGCCTTGGACTCTATCAAACGGAGCCTGTTCTCGCTGTTAAGTCCCATGGACATGTGAATTGTGGACCAGGTGGAATAGAAGTAAGCTCTCCAACGTGGGCTGGGCAGGGACAGTTCTAGAGTCAGAATAATCTCCAACAGGACGGCAGGGAAGAAAAGATGAGAGAAGGAGGTGAGTGCCTACTCTTCAGGACCGAAGACAGAATGGCGGGGAGTGTGTGTTGGGGGGGGTGGTTTGCTGAGACCTTGGCTGGATGAACACTTGTTCAGGCCTCCCTCCAAAACACATAACTGAGGTCGGTAAGAACGAGAAAACCAGGTCCAAGGAGGCTTGTAGGGATCATTGGCTCCTGCACCTGCAGATCCCAGGTGAAGAAACTGAGATTTACAGCAGCTGAGTAGCAGAGCCAGAGTCATGGTCGGGTAGCCCATCTCCTTGACCGAGAGCTCCTCTCCCACACCAGCATGACAGGCGTCACTGGCTGAGCATAGCCAAGTGTAGTGAGGACAGGAGCACAGTGGTTGTAAGTGACTATCTCAGTGATGCTCGGTGTAAGGAATCTGTCCCACAGCCTGAGAACCCCATCAGCAGACCATCAACAGGCCTCCAGATAATACAGTTTACGTCAAAACAACTTTTATTTCCTGAGTGTTTTCTCAGCTGTGCCTTAAAATAAAATGTATGTGTCTAATCTCATCCGGCTCTGTGCTGCTTCTGCCATCAGGGAGGCGGGAGAGGGGGGTTGATGGAGAGGCTGCAGAGAGTGGGGGGACTCTGCGGGGTGAACCTGGGAGAAGGGTGGTACCACCGCAGCCACCCCCAGCCAGCTGAGCCTGCTGTATGCATCCTCCTGGCTCCGCCTCTCGGCCACATCAGAGCAGAAAGGGCATGGCCCTACAGCCCCTCAGCGTCCCCCTAGCAGGTCATCCCCATCTCACCATAGGACACCCCATCCTTCCAGCGGATCCACCACAAATCCTTAGAGTTAGCCCTGCCTCTCTTTCCCACGTTCTTGGCATCCAGTCCATCAGTAACCTGTTGGCTCTCGCCCCACCACCCTGCCTGTATTCGTTTCTTATTGCTGCGCTTGGTGCATTGCCACAAATGCAGTAGATTAAAAGCCACTTTTTTTGTTGTTTTTTCTTGTAGTCCTGGAGGTCAGAAGTCCGCCAGGCTGCATTTCTTCTGGAGGCTGTAGGGGAGAATGTTTCCCTTGACTTCTCCCGCATCAAGAAGCCAGCTACGTTCCTTGACTCGTGACCCCTTACCTTACGTGATGTCAAAGCCAACAACATCGCCTCTTTTCTCTCTGCTTCCTCATCACTGCGTACCTTCTACCACCACTGCATCCCTCTTAGAAGGACCACTGTGAGTGTACTGGGATCACATGACTCACCCAGAATAATCTCCCCATCTCAGGATCTTTAATTTAACCACGGTTGAAAAGGCCCATTGGCTAGAAGCTTCTAGGTATTAGGATGCGGACATGTTTGGAGCCTTTTTCAGTCTACTGCATAGCCAAATGCTGATTATTTTCCCAGGACCTCTCTTAGCTACTACCCTCATCCCAGCCTCCCGTATCCCTGACTTGGATTATTGAAGCAGCCTCCTGACCAGTTCTCCTGCTCTGCCATCCTTCTACCAACATCATCTCCCCCAACACCTGGTCTTTTTTTTTTTTTTTTTTTTTTTGCATTATGAACATTAATGTGATAATTTTATTTATTTATTATGTTTTGATTCTCTAATCTTACTTTTTTAAATTTTATTTTTTCAGTGTTCCAAGATCCATTGTTTATGCACCACACCCAGAGCTTCATGCAATAAGTGCCCTCCTTAATACCCACCACCAGGCTCACCAAACTCCCCACTTTCCCCTCCAAAACCCTGTTTGTTTCTCAGAGTCCACTCTCTCATGGTTCGTCTCCCCCTCCCATTTCCCCCAACTCACTTCTCTCCATCTCCCAGTGTCCTTCAGGTTATTCCTTATGCTCCGCAAGTAAGTGAGACCATATGATAATTGACTCTCTCTGTTTGATTTATTTCACTCAGCATAATCTCCTCTAGTCCTGTCCACATTGATACAAAAGTTGGGTATTCATCCTCTCTGATGGAGGCATAATACTCCATTGTATATGTTGGCCATATCTTCTTTATCCATTCATCTGTTGAAGGGAATCTTGGCTCTTTCCACAGTTTGGCAACTGTGGCCATTGCTGCTATGAAGATTGGGGTACAGATCACCCTTCTGTTCACTACGTCTGTATCTTTGGGGTAAATACACTCCTCCAAAGAAGACATACAAATGGTTAACAGACACATGAAAAAATGTTCGTCATCATTAACCATCAGGGAGATTCAAATCAAAACCACACTGAGATACCACCTTACACCAGTTAGAATGGCCAAAACCAACAAGACAGGAAACAACGTGTGTTGGAGAGGAGGTGAAGAAAGGGAAACCCTCTTACACTGTTGGGAATGCAAGTTGGTGCAGCCACTTTGAAAAACAGTGTGGAGACCCCTTAAGAAATTAAAAATAGAGCTATCCTAACACCTGGTCTTCAAGACACAGGAGTCAGAACGGTTTATTAGAAATGTAAGTCAGATGGGCACCTGGGTGGCTCAGTGGGTTAAGCCTCTGCCTTAGGCTCAGGTCATGATCCCAGGGTCCTGGGATGGAGCCCCACATCGGGCTCTCTGCTCTGCGGGGAGCCTGCTTCCCTTCCTTTCTCTCTGCCTGCCTCTCTGCCTGCTTGTGATCTCTGTCTCTGTGTCAAATAAGTAAATAAAATCTTTAAAAAAAAAAAAAAAGAAAGAAAGAAAGAATGAAAGAAATATAAGTCCGATCCTGCCCATCCTCTTCTCAAATGTCTTACAGCCTCCAAAACCCCCTGGGGCTGGCAGATGATCCAGCCCGAGCAATTCCAGCCCTTCCCTCCTCTGGCTGCTCTTGCTCTTGCTCTGACCCTAACACACCAGCCTCTAGACGGGCCCTTGGACCTGCCAGGCACACTGGCACCTCAGAGCATGTAGCCCGTGCTGTTCCCCCTGCCTGGACACCCTTCTCCAGAGGCTCAAAGGGCTCATTCCCTTATCTCCTTCAGGTCTTCGATCAAATATCACTGTCTTAGCAAAACCGACCTTGTCTGCCTGCCTGAAAATGATATCTCCATAATACAACCACCCTCCCACTCTCTTTCCCTGATGTAGTTTTCTTTCGAGCATCGACCCCCATCTGCGATACTATATGTTTTACTGATCAGTTACTCTGTCTCGTGCCTTCCCCACCACAGAAGTGCACACTGTGTGGAGGCACGTGTTTTTACTTATTTTGCTCATGGCCTCAGCACCTGGCACAGAGCACATAATAGGCTCTCAACAACGGTTTGAAGAATCAGGGAGTCGGTGAGTGAAGTTCCTTCTCTGAGGCTGTTTCCGAAACAATGAGACGGGGTAACAATGTCCACTCTGCAAGCTTTGCAAAAGGTGTTCTGGCCATCCCTCAGGTGTTCCTGCACAGCATCCAAACTTTCTTCCTACTTCTGAAGCAGATCCCACGATGAGAGTTATTGGTAAGATATAGTGCATTCCTTCCACCAGAAAAAGCTTTCCTCACCTTCCCTGCCCTTCCCAGCATGCAGATGATGAACACGTGATCTCAATTAAGGATCCTTTGTCTGATCTCTCTCTTCTAGAGCAATCTAAAATACACCTGTCACCCCTTTCATACAGTAGCTATTGGCCCTTCAATAACATGGGCGTGAATGCTACGGGTCCATTTACAAGTGGATTATTTTCCATAAATACAATATAATTCTGTAAATGTATTTTCTCTTCCTTAGGCCTGTTGTAACGTGTTTTTCTCTCCAGCTTACTTTGCTGTAAGAATACATATATATATAATACATGAACAAAATATGTCAGTTGTCTGCTCATGTTATCAGTAAGGCTTCTCGTCAACAGTAGACTATTAACAGCTCAGTATTTGGGGTGTCAAAATTTTACATGGATTTTCAACTGTGCAGGGGTCAACCTCCTTAACCCCCACATTGTTCAAGGTCAACTGGGAGAGAGCGAAGCAATCTTACTCCTTCTTAGGCTTTCCCTTCATCCAACAAATGAGTCAAGGGAGCAGACATGATTGTCTTCTATCACACATCACTCTGTAGAGGAAACGGCGCAGGCATAGACTTCACTGGGTGACAGGCTTTCCTCCAGCTTAGGAGCAGCTACATTCATGGCTGTGGCAGGACTTGAAAGAAGGGTTCTGGCACTGAACCACAGCACCCAGAACACTTCTCTCCAGATGTTACAATATGGAGTAAATGGTGCAGCCTGGCAGCAGGAAGAGAAAAGATTCTGAGAAGCAGAAACTGGCAGAGGTGCTGAGTTGTGCTGAAGGAGAAGCACAGAATGAGGCTCATGTCCTCTGATTTCTGTGGTCCCTAACGCAGACCTGGGTTAGACCCCTGCTGGATCCAGACCACCTTCCTATTCTAGGCACTGAGGTTCAACGGTTAAGTCAGAGACAACCTGTTTCCACATGGGTGTACCCTCCATGACTCGATTTAACTTGGGTTTCCCTTTCTCACATCCAAGATTGCTTAACATCCTGCAAATTAAAGACAAGCTAATATCCCATTCCCAAGCCCTCTGCACTGCCATGGTTTCAGCTCTACCCAGGGTCAAATTTGCCTCTGCAGGAAACATCTCCAAAGTGCTGAGAAGTGAAGTCAGAAGACTGTTCCTGGCACATCAGCTCCACCTCTCAACTCGGATCCACTCTTTCTCTACCAGGGAGTCCCTAACAACAGTGTGCCCTGAAACCGCAAGACCCACTTGCTTTCCTGAATGCCTGTGCTTATGGAACCCCAAGGACAAGCAGTGCAAAGAGACTCACGTTGGAGATATGCTTGCCATTTTAATTATGTGTGCAGATCATTGCACAGACGTCTTTAGAGGAGAATGGGAGCCAAAGCTGGACTTTTACTAATTGAAAATTACTCAGCAGTTTTAATCAAAAGATCACGGCTTTTTTGGTAACAGAGACAAAAACTAAAGAAACCCAAACCATTGTCAGAGATGGGAGGTCCTGGGGAGTCAATTCTCTTATTTCACAGGTGGAAAAACTGAGGCCCAGAGAAGAGTATCTTGCCCAGAGTCACATTTGCAGGACCAGGGACCATCAGGGCTACATTACAGATGTCCTAACACCCAGCCCTAACTCTCTCCATGAATACCCACTCATCCCTGCCTTCGAGGAGCTAAGGAGCTCGCTGGACAACCCCACACATACCTGGGGAGCACTGCATTCCCTCCACCACTCTGTTGATTTTTATTCAAAATAACTCCAAGAAAAGAAAATGTGACCACCTGGTATTAGGGAAACTTTACTGAGGTCCCAAATATCTTCAGTATTCTGATGGGCCCTTGTAAATATATTGAAAATCCATTGAAAAAAAAAATAGTTATTGATTCTGTACTCTAAGCCAGGTCCTAGGCCAAACACAGAAGGTTTCTTTTAAGGAGTTCATGCCTTAACAAAGGGAGACAAGCAGAGAAACCAAGAGTTACAACTGAATGAGGTAAGTGAACAGGAGATGGCCACACGGTGTCTAAAAACCGTGCAAAGATGTTCCCGCCTTGCTGCTCTTTATTACAAGACAGTAGGCTAAGTTGCATTTCCATTTTGTCTAATAAAACACAGAACAACCGCAACCCATTCATTCTAAAGTGTGATATCCATTCAGTTAATGTTTATTGAACTTGGCACTGGGAACATAAAAGGACACTGGTCAGCGTGCCCTCAGGAAAATAACAATTAACCTAAGTAATGGAGGCAAGAATCGATGCTAAAGTAGTTGTTCAAGCGTGTGAAAATGTTGTGTACATAATCAAGTACTGGGCAAGTCTCTGAGTGAAAGTTAACATCTTTTTTGCGAAGGTCTCGAAGAAAAGGTGGGGGCCTGCCTTGGAAAGATCTGACAGATGTCAGCTGCCAGATGGCAAGAAGGAGGCAGTTCCGGACACAGGCTTTCAACAGAGAAGTTCGTGTGGGCAAGTGAGAGCAAATTGACCCCATCATGCAGAGAGAGTGGGCAAGGCGTGAGGGAAGACAGGGGGCACAAGAAGGAGTTAGAAGAAATGCTGTTGGGTGGGTGGAATTTCTGTTTTGCTTCAGAAAGAGCGGATCTGAAAGGGCAGGAAGATAACCACGTTGGTGGAACAAAACCACTTTAGTCATCAGGGACCAGCCCCTCTTGACCCGTTCTTGGACGGAAATCTTTCTCCCTGTGGCAAATTCCATCTAGAGGCTACATGTCTTCACAGAACAGAAAGACCTGTGCATCTTGAATATTTAGATGCTTGTAAAAAGGCTAGTGAATGCTTTCCCAGAGTGCTCTTCTTGGAATGAAAGCAACAAATTGTATGCTGTTAATAAATGTCAGAGGGTTCCTTCTACAAACTCCATCATAGATGTTCTGTGGGCTGAGAACAGCATGTATGCTGTAAAGGTTAAATGTGAATTAATGCAGTGGGCAGCAGGCAAGTGATGCTCACTGGACCCTGCAGGGGTGGCTGGTCTCTAGCCACCAACCTGTACTTGGCCTCTGGCAATCTAAAGTTGCTTGAGACTGGGTGACATGGGGATATACATCGCTTGTTTAGGAAAGTCAAAGTATCCATAAGATGGAGTCACCATAAAATGGAGCCTCCAGGGCTGCAAGTGATTCTACCAACAGGGGTAAAAAGATGTTCATTTAAAAGGATCACATCCATTGGGTTTCCAACAAATAACATTTTTAGAAAAGGCAAAATGATGGAGAGAGCAAAAAGATCCGTTGTTGCCAGGAAGTCCAGAGACGGGATGCAGAGGAGTTTTAGGGCAGTGAAAAGAGTATGATACCATGATGATGGATATCTGCCATTACACACGTGCCCAAACCTATAAAATGTGCAACGCCAAGAGTCAGCCCTAATATGAACTATGAACCGTGGGTGCTAACAATGTGTCATGTAAGGTTCCTCCACTGCGACCAATGCACTCCTCGGGTGGGGGGTGGGGGTCACGAGGGAGGCTGTGCACGTGTGGGAGGGGAACGTGTGCATTATCTCACCTTCCTCTTCATTTTGCTGTGAACAAAACTGCTCCAAAAAACCAAAATCTCTTTAAAACATAGAAACACAAATAATATGATTTGTCATTAATTAATGGATTAATTGAAGGCAAAGGGAAATATCTAGAACCTACTTTATGAACACTCATGTACATAGAAAGGACAGGACATGGTTACCCCTAAAATTAGAGCAAGGCGGTCCTGTGAGGAAGGAATCCTCCAGAGTGATAGGTGTCACATCAGGTCCTTCTGAGGCTCAGATGTTATCTGAAAGCCCCCGTGTGCATGAGGGTGACAGGCTGGGAAGGAGACTTCTGCTTTAATCAGAATAGCTACGACTTCGTCGACTTCACACAATGAGCTTCTGTAGGAGATCTGAAATGATGACAGTGTTCACAATGAGTGAAAGTATGCATGATAGACACTTATCTGTATGACTTTAGCAGCAAAATGTGGTCCCATCATTTTTTCTGTTCGCAGACTTGTTGCCTTGGCCAGGCGTTCAGCGTCTCCCATGTGCTAGCCTCAACCTTCTTCCAGTTTCTGTCTACAGCTTCTTTCCCATGTTCATTACTTATGAACCAGACTAACGATTTGCAGCTCATACTTGCCTGTGCCATTCCTGTGTTCCTGCTCCTGCTGGTAGTGTTAACTATAAGGCAGGCTTCCAGACCCAGCCCAAGGGAGTCTTCTGAGCCCCCAGAGAGAGGTCCTCTGCTTTGGTAACACTTAGTAACTTTTCTCTAAAATAGCATTTTTTTTAGGTTATAATTACTTGGTGGTGTGTCAGTTTCTTCCATTAGACAGGGAGCTCTCCAAGGGCAGCAATGGTGTTTTGTGCATCTCTGTTTTGTTAACCAGCTAAGGGAGTGCCTGGCCCCTTTGAAGGGTTTGTTAAGTGAAAGGTCACATTCAAGTTGCAGTGACCAATAGGTTCCACCAGATGGCAGTGTGTGGACATTTTTTTTCCCCTTACCAATCAGAAGGGAGGAGAAGGTTTTACAGCAACTTGACTTTCCTCTCTGTCCTTGCAGACAGACAAACAAATTTCTGCAGATATCAGGACTTTTGACCAGGCAGTAGAATTCACACTGCTGAATCGGACCCTCAGGCAGCCATTGTATTCCCTACATACCACTGCTTTCTGAAAGTATTCCTCCCTTAGGCTGAGAAAGGATTATACTGTTTAGTGCTCTAGGACAGAGAAACTTGAATTTGAGTTTCATAGTGAGGCACAAAGTGGCCATGTTTTCAGCACTTAGAGAAAATGGCCACCATTACCCACTGATTGCTGCCATCCATTGAGGTTCCTCCTGCTTACCTCCATCTGTGAGAACAAGACAGCAAGCCCAAGTCAGCCCAACACGTGGGCTTACTTTTAAATATTGGATCTTTCTGGGTTCCTGCCTCCTACCTCACTCAAGAGCTTGGCGGGTCAGGTTCAGGAGAACTGTAGGTGCTCTAAGCATAGAGCTTCCGGCCTCTTCAGCTGTGAACCCTATGTTCAGCTGTGGAGCTCCTCATAAATAAAGGGTTCCCAAAAGGAAGACATCTCCAATCCAAATGAAAAACTGAAAGAAACATCCCCAAATGACTTCCCACACCAAAAAAGCCCAAAGACCAAAGGGCCTTATCTTTGTACTTCTGTTTCTGTGTCTCGGCTCCATTTACTTGCTTCCCCTCTTGCCACTATGTAATCTCCTGAATTGCCTCTACCAGCATCCATGATGCTCTAATTCCTCCAGATTTGCCCTGTTCCCATGGACTTCTTTCTCTACTGCTAGAGAAGTAGAATAAGAGGCAAGAAGATTCTAGAGAGCTCTACTTCTTTTAACCAAATAAGGCGATCTTGCTTAAGGGCATCTAACTCTGTGCCCCACCCTTTCCCACCAGGCAAAATGCTTTTTTCAATAAGTAGTAGAATGGTTAAGCCACACCACATGCTCTGGAATCAGCAGCCGACCTGGGCCAAATTCTGGTTCTGTCACATCCTGACAGTGTGAACTTGGGTGAATTGCTTACCTTTCCCAAATCCTATTAAATGGGGAAAGTGTATACATATCTCAGAGGGATGTTGAGCCAGTTAAATGACAAGGCATGTAAAGAGTTTAGCACAGTGCTGGTTCATGGAGCACTGAATTCATGTTAGCAATTGCTGTCAGCATTAGCAGAAACAGCCTGCGGAAGGCATGGCTCTCCAGAAGTTAATTCCTGGTACTATACTCAACACAGCTCCAAAAATTTCTAACAGCACAAAACTCTTCATAAATCATGCCAGGACCTATCCTTTCAATGAGACCTATGTTGTTTTCAGATTAATTTTTTTCATTCAGTAGGATTTACTGAGCTTATAAACTGTGGCAAGCTCAGCGGAGACTGATACAAGGATGCCTAGACATGGGCTCTCTTCTCAAGGAGTTTGCTATGCACTGAATAGGCCCACTTGCTAATAATGACAGAGTGGCAGGATCAGTGCCCTAACACAGCAGAGAGAGGGAGGCTGAGCTCCAGCACTCCTTAGAAGACATTGTAGACCTTTTGTGATCTAACCCTTGCCTTGCTGGCAATACCTATTGCCAGAAATATTTGTCTTTCTGAGAATACATTTTGTTGTTCCATATCTCTAACCTTGGCACCTGAATGGATTCCTTTCTACCTGAAAAAGCCATACCAATCCTCCAAGTATACCTAAAGGTAGTGTCCTGTGAAAAGTCTTCTCATCTCCATCAAGGAGACTTAGAGGCCTCTCCTCCCATCAGCTGTGATCTCAATGAAAGTGGGAGCCACATACCTTTATTCTCCCTCTAATGCTTGGCTCAGTGCCCAGCCCAAAAGTGACATTGAGTACAAGTGACACAGAAGTGAGACCTGCCTCGATGCCTACTCCACACAACCAGTGTTGTCCATGCTTCATTCAGTGCCAGGACAACTAGCTGATCTGATAGGAGATCACCTGTCCTCAGGTCACACAGACCCACTATAGGAAAGCTCTGCTGCCACAGAAAGTCTTCTAATGTCATGCACATACACCAATTTGGCCTAGCTCTATTCATCAGAACAATCCCAAATAAATGTGTCCATATTCTATTCAATATAGCAGCCCTTCATATATATGAAGACATCAGAAAGATATAACATCAATATAGGATTCTCCTTTGTGTTCTTTCCCTTTGAACACACATAGCTAATTAAACCATCATTAACGTCCACTTTTAAAGTGCCTAACATATGCTTAGTACTTCTTAGAAGCTTTGTGTGTCATAAATTTAATCCGGACCCCTCCACTACTACCCACGCACACATACCTTAAGTTTTGACATGTTTCTTCATGTTGGTGTCAGTCCTGTGTTCTAGAAGCTCTAGACCATTTTAGATTTTAATCCTGTAACATCATGATTAATATGGCATTAATTCATTGAAAACATGTACCAAGTATAATACCAGGCCCCTTTTTAAATTCTCATACTGAACTGAAAAGACCAACCACCATATTGCTTCTTTACAGGTCTGAGGGTGAACGGTCAGAGAAATTAAGCCCTGGCTCCTGTCGTTTGCTGATAGGTGTCAGGGACAAGAGGCAAGGTCAGCTCAGCCTTCCTTGAAGCCAGCATCCTCTCCTCTAGCCCATGCCATCTCTAAGTGCCAGTCCCTGGTGTTTTCTCTTCATATTAGTCTGGGGTCATCTGAAAATCTGTACATCTCTCCTTCTAGCTAAACTTCCAGGTCGTTCATAAAAGGTATTGGCCAGGAAAAAGACTTTGGTCCTTGCCAGAGACTTCTTTCTAGCTCACAAAAAGATGTTTAGCAATCCCTTAGAGCCATTACTGTGAAACCAGTGACTATGGCACGAACCCTCTCGGAGTTCACCATCTCATGTATAATCGGATCACGGGAGGTCATGTTAAGTCCACTGCTAAAATGTCCTCATACTGCTGATTCACCAATTCAGTGGCACAATAAGAAAGGGAAATGCAGTATGTCTAGCAGGATGTGTTTGCAGTAAACTTGCATTAACTTCTAGTGATGGGTGCCTTTTCTTCAAAGATGCCCACAGATTAATTGTGTAACAATCTGTTCCAAAATTTCAGCAGGAACCTAGATAAAACTCATATAATTTCCTGACTTCAGTGTTTATTCCTGTGATAAGATTCAAAGGAAACCCCTTAATTAAAAGGGAAAAGCATTATGAATTTACCAGTATTATCTGTTCTTTCATCAAGCAACCCTACTGACCACCAACCCCCCACCACCCCCACCCCAGTTAACATTTCAATGTTCAGGTTGACCACAAAACTTCCCACTTCTTTGTTTTGGAGTGTGATGTTACATCAGTATTCCAGATCCCTTTTCCTCTTCATGCCTCTACATCACCTGGCAGAGTGGTTGAGTAAGTATTCATAACCCCCAAATTGAGGATTAAAAACTTTTCAAAACTGTAGGAACAAATGATTGCCTATGAGGCATGTGGACCTCTGGAATCAACTTCCAGGGAAGTGCTGTCTTCCAAGAGCACATTAAATCCAGAGGATATGGATGGTGTGCAATTATCCTCATTGTATCCCCAGTACCAGGAACATGGTAAATGCTCAAGAAGTATTTGTGATAGCCAGCAGGGAGACGATGGTAATGAAAATATGTACACCTTTGGGAAACTCCGAGTTTTAAACTCATCCTAAAATGAGGAGGAGGACCTTGACAGGAGGACCTTTATAGAAAGCAGATGTGATCAGAGGACTATGGGAAGAGTCCCCGAAGAGTCCTACAGGAGAACGGGAAAGCCACAGAGAGGGGAAAGAGGAGAGAAAAGAGAAGACGAGGAAGGGCCATGAGCTGTGCAGAAACAGTGGAATGAGCCCTGATGATGGACACAGAGGTCCAAGGTTGAGACTCTCATGTCCCACTATGAGCTGTTTGCCATGGAAGAAATCTCATGCCTTACAGAACCCATTTCCTAACTGATGTGACAGACGCAAGAAGCCACGTCGTGCAAGAGTGCCATGAACATCAGACAAGGTAAAGCATGTAAAAGCACATTATCAAATCAGTATCTCCTCCACCTAAATCTGCACTGGAGTCACCTTGAATGGAAAGCCTGGATAGAAGAGCAGTGGATTACCAGATTTAAGATGGACTAAGAGTCTGCTTCCTGCATGTGGACCCTTGGGCAAACATGAAATGTTTCTGACTTTAGAAAAATGCTGACCTCCACCAGGTAGAGAAGACAGTGCTTTGCAGTTCCAGGGCAGCTGAGAGATGGAGCCATACAAATATTTATCCAGGGCTGGGTGCCCTCTAGTCAGCGGACCCTCAGCACTTCCTAACCTGAAAGTATAATCTTTGGCAGAGAACCAATTATCCCCATTTCTGGTACTGATAGACCACTATCTCTAGCCAGTTGGGCCTGAAATCTGGGTCTTTGTTGTCAACCCCTGCACCAGCCTAAGAGGAGGGGGAGGGTGTGACATCCCAGGGCTGTCATCCTGAGAAATCTTTGAACGGCTCTGAGCCCCAGTATTCTCATATGTCAAACAGAGATGACACCTCCTGCTCCACTCTGTTTCAGCATTTTATGAGACTCAACAGACAGATATAAAAGCTTTTGAAAACCTTAAGATGCTATTAAAAATAGATGGTCTTAATAATTGCAATATTACAGGACTAACTGCCTTTGTGTATCCTGTACATAAAGAATCAAGTCCAAAAGTCTCAATTTAGTGATACCAAAGATATTGGTTCAAAGAAGTGTGACAGCTAGTCGTGTAATTGTTCTACTTGTTCTCTAACTAAATAGCTTGAATCTATGGAGTTCTGATGCCAAAGAAATTAAGAAAATCATCACCACATTAAAGGTGCAATTTTTTTAAAAAAGAAATACACTAATGAGATGGTAGAAAGTAGACTGACAGCAAAGTAGGTTTGTAAGTGTTTGGTTTTCCTAATTAAATGGAGCTAATGAGTTTCTCCACTGAGCCCGAGTGCTGGGCTGAACAGTCTAACAAGCCTCAGACTCTGTGATCTCAATAAGGGATGGCCAACTGGCAGCTGAAAATACCTGTGTCATGGTGTGATTCATCCTTCACATCTTGGAGTGAAACCCTCCCATCAGAATGCAGGAGCAGGTCATAAGCACCATGGGGGGTTGAAGTGAGATCCTACAGGGATCTACTCAAGGCACTTTAGTGCCACGTCACTATGAGGTACAGAGAATCTCAAAGTGGAAGCCACCACAGATCATAAATCAGGGCTGAGAACAAAGAGGTCAAGAGGAGATGAAGTTTATAATTTGGCCAATTATAACTGAGCATGGATTTGTGGGTGGGATACACAGATACAAAAGGCATGTCCCCCCCCCCCCATGTAAAGCTATGAAACAAATTGAGGAAATAGATATACAAAATAAAAATAAAAACAACTGAAAACATTCTCAGTGTTTCCATGGTGTCTCCAGATATAATCAATCTTTCGACATAGTGGATAAAGCCATTTATGACACGACCAACCTCTCTCCATTTCTGGCCCCATCATAAACTTCCCTCCCACACACTCGAGGAGCATGAAGGGAGCTTCTCTAAGCACTGGTGTGTTGTCTTTTGGGGCACTCATTCCTCTGTAAGGGTTTCTCTTTCTGCCTGAGATGCCTTGTCTTTCCCACCAGATGTAGCCAACTGCCCAGAGCCACATGGGCTGTGAAGCCCTTCCTATAGCTCCATTTCTCTCAACTCTCAAACGCTAAGCTCATTCCTCTTATGGAACTTGGCACTTCCATCTGTCATTTTATCCCTACTCATTTCTCAGGTCTCCATTTAAATACAACTTGAAGAAGCATTCCTTGATAACTCACCAACATCTAAATCAGGGCGTCGTCTTATTTTCTACTAGAATCCTCTTCTGTTCCTTCATAACACTTATCACAGCTTTTAAGTGAGTAATAAACAAATAATATTTGTCTGAGTACACATGTCTACAAATGCTCAAGACTGTAACTTTGATAAATTTCGAGGGCTATCTGTTTTGTTCATCATTGTAGATTCCAACACACATTGGTATTCAATCAGTATTTGTTGAACAAATTCCTCAAAGTGCTCAGAGTACTTCATATAATCTTTAAGTATAACACTTAGTCCATAATAATGTAATTACTTATCCACATTTTTATCCCCACCTCTGGAATTTTGAGCTACTCCAGTCTTGGTGAGGCAGCCCCCAAATCATCTTGTATTTTGGCAGTATTCTAGATCTCATCACCCTGTATCTTAATAGGCTTCCATCTGACTGCCACCTTCTTAGGGCAGGAAAGGAATGTTTACATTATATCCCAGGTGCCTAGCACTGTGTCTAACACACAAATGGTTTCTAAGAGAATGAGTGAATGAATGAATGAATGAATGAATGAATGGAACTTTTCCCATTTTCTCCTGACCCTCCAAAGTACTCTTCAAATGTTGGAAGAATTTTATATCCCAGCACTATGGTGTCTCATACACTTTCTGTGCACAAGTTTCCTACTTGGAGCACATCCAATAAAACCCATAACACCTCAGATTTACAGAATAGATACACAACAAGGGCATTAACTTCCTCAAAAAAATTATTTTTTTTTAAGATTTATTTATTTATTTATTTGACAGAGAGAAATCACAAGTAGTCGGAGAGGCAGGCAGAGAGAGAGAGAGGGAAGCAGGCTCCCTGCTGAGCAGAGAGCCCGATGCGGGACTCGATTCCAGGACCCTGAGATCATGACCTGAGCCGAAGGCAGCGGCTTAACCCACTGAGCCACCCAGGCGCCCCAAAAATTATTTTTTTCTCCACAAAATAATGCAGAGACCTGTAGGCATGAAGGTCCTCCCCACCACTGAGTTTAAAGGATTACATGATTTACTGAAAACAGTTATTGATGAATTTTCCAAGGAGAGGAATATTCTGTAAAGCTCACTGTAATCTGGTAAATCATTGCCAGGTAGGACCTCTGCGAACACCAGGCTCACTGCAAACACCATGTTTGCTGTGACATGGACATACCCAAGCAAGCCCAAGCATGTGACCAGGCTAGCAAGGGGTGTCCATGCCGCATCAGACAAGAAAGCTGGAGGAACAAGAGGAGCTGAATGAGAATATGACATGCCTACAAGGTACATGACGGCCTCTCCAATACCTAAGGCCTACCACCCAGTTAGGCTTTATGCATATGCCTCAGAAGAAAGACTCAGGATGGGGGTGAGATTTATTTTTAATGTGAGAAAAAACTACTTAAGAGAGTTGCACAGAAGAGAACAGGCTGCCATGGAAGCGATGGGCATCCCAGATGCCACCCCAGTGTGACACATGAATAAGAGAACAATGGTGGCTTGAGCTGTGGGGGAGTGCATAAGCATTGGATTTGGGTTTGGAGAGAGTGAGGAAGAAGTAATGGATACTGATGACCACCACTGATTGAGTTCAGGTACTGTGCCTAAGCAGTTAATCCCCCCACAACATCCTACATCATGAAGGTACTCTTACTACCCTCTGTTTCACCAAGGGACAGACTGAGGCACACAAAGCCTCAAGGTCACCAAGCTAAGGATGGCATCAGGATTCAAGCCATGGTTCATCCAATTCCAGAGCCCGTGCTTTTAGCTGCAAAGACGGCTAAAGTCCCATGCAACTCTAATACCCTGGGACTCTCTGAATATTGAGGTATCAAGAAAACAATCAATAAACTATCTCAAATGTACCTAATGGAGCTGAGTCCTTCGCCTTCTCCTTTCCCTTTGTCCTCCAGTGTAACTCCTATGCTTGCACATACAGAGCATCTAACTGGGTTTCAAGTTTACTGTGTGTCTCTGTGTATATGTGTGCATAGATCTGACAGGGCTAGTTCATTTCAAGTAACCAAGTATGTCTTTGGACAGCTCTTGTCAAGATCCAATAGAAGAGCCAATTCCAAAAATATGTTCCTTTAGTGGTTTTTTAGGGTTCTCTGCTCTGCACGGATTGACAATGTGGTAACAAGAGACATTCTGGAGACTGGATTTAATGCAACCATATGCTAGACAGAATGAGAACCCATATTGCAACAGACCAGCCGGTACATTTCCATGTTAACAGAAGCTTGATTGCAAATTACATTTAGTCTCAACAGCTCAGTTCACTGCACACAGATGCCATGGGGGACTGTAAAGTTAGCGAGATGTGGGGGAGTACAACTAACATTTTTTTTTTTTTTCGGAAAAAAAAATTCTTCAGCTGATAGAATGCCAAGGAGCATCAGCGCTGATGCTGAAAAGAAAATGCTGCTATATTTGTTTTGCCAGGAAAAGAAAAATAATCATTGTCGCGAGTTGTTAGTCAAATTATGAATACGAGCTCGGCTGGTAATTGTCTGATAATACAAACAGCGATATTGGGGCTGTCAGAGGCTGCACGCGCTGCTTGACAGCTAACATGTACATGCTCTCTGAACGAGGAGTTGGTTCACTGATTCCAAAAGTCAGGCTGACAGAAGAGTAGCTGAGAGGAGAATTTCCCCCAGGATCCTGGCCCCATGTCTAGGACTGGATCTCGGTCAACTTTCCAAAGTATGGTCAGCATCTGCCCCATGGGAAGGAGGATGTGTGGAACTGTGGAAAGAAGGCGACATGGGTTTAGATGGCTGGTCTGTCTCTTTCTTACTGTGCAACCCTAGGTAAATCATTTAACCTCTCTGGGCTTAGGTTTCTTCATTTCTAAAATGGGAATGAGAATTCTCAACCAGGTCCTTCTCCCAAGATTAGCGGGAAGATCAGCTGAAGACAGTGAACACGTAGTTCTCTATAAATGTTGAGGCTGTAAGTTGCCTTCTTGGCTGGATTTCTTTTTGTTCCCATTTTAAGAGCTGAACTGAAATGATTTCTTGTCCATTTTCTCATGGCTGGAGCAGAATTCTTTCATCTAGATATAAACACCCTTGAGTTAGAATCATTCTTCTTTTCTGCTGAAGAGTCTGGCCACAGGGCACTTCTCACAAACAGCCCAGCCTGACTCCTTTATCACACGCCTTCCCCCCAGGGAAGCTGGAGGCTTTCAGAAATTCCAATCTGGTAGGTACAATACCGTCATTCTTTCCATTCCTCTGTTCTCCAGACTCCAAGCTGTGGTAGAGATTGTTCTGCTTGACATTTCATGTTCTCCCCTTAGCCTCTAATTCCCAGAACCCCTTGCAGTTAAGTGTGGCCATCTAGCTAGGTTCTGGCCAAAGAAATATGAATATCAGTGAAATTCACAACTTCCCACTCTTACCTTTAAGTTATCTGTGCATACATGACCCATCCTCCTTCTCTTTCTCCATCTACGCATTGAGGGCAAACACGGGCCTATGAGAGAACAGAGATACACACAGAAGGAATTCAGGCCACTGAATGATGGTCTGGAGAAGAACTCCTGGCAACCTACACTTGGCTAGGAAGTGACTAAGAAATGAAGTCTACACTCTTAAACCTCTATGGCTAATTTGCTGATCGTTAAAGTAACCAGCCTACCTTAAAACTCAGACAACGGTCTAACTTATCTAATTACATAAAGGACATTGTTATCGGAAACACAGTCAGCAACTCGTCAAACACTCCCCAAGCACTTTCACACCTCCAAGGCTTTGCTTACCCGGCCATTTTCTCCCCTTGTCCCTCAACCCCAGCTATACTTGGCTACCAAGCAAACTCTCACTCCAGCGTCCTGCTCTGAAGCATCACCCAGATGCAAGGAATCTCTCTATCCTTTGGGCTTTCCCAAATACATACATACCTTTTATTTGATTATAGTGGAATTATGGTCTACGTAGGTCTCCCTCCTCTTGAAGCACGAACCCTGTCTTCTTCAAACCCCTGATTAACATCTGAGAAAGCACCCTCTCGTCTTTTGGCTCTGTCTTCATTCAGTACCCATAGGATTGTGTGCCCTGAGACTATCTTCCAGCGTAAAGATGGAGGAGTAGAGGGGCAAACATCAATGCCTCTGTAACTTAAGATGTCTTATTACAGCTCTGGGAAAGCAAGTTCTCGTCCTCATTGCTAGACATCTACCAACCAAGACCTGCACTCGACTGTTACAAATATGTGAAGAGTGGGAGGGTGTTGGTTGGCCTGAGGAAAGCAGGCATAACTTTAATGTGTTACGGGCATAGGGGAGGACCCATTAATGGGAACCTCCTCCTCCCTGCTCACCCCACTCCTCTATGCACCCCACTAGGACCCCTCGTGATCATCCTTCAAAAGGTAAGAAGCCAAGCTGTGGCCTGTTCCCTTCTGAGTACAGCTCTGCCAGTCAATCAGGGCTGCATGGAAGATACAAATTGGAGTTCTGCTCACAGCGGGACCTGGACACTCACATCAAACACTTTCCCTGTAACGTAAGGACACCCTATGGGGTTTCGCCTCTGAGAGAACAAACTACTTTAATTTTTGTTTTCCAGTGGCTATTACTGTCATTCTGTTCATTGTTTTGGTTTGGGATCTGTTCCTTCCCCCTACATTGGGGTTTTCAGAAGCTGGTTGATTTTCTCACTTTCTTAAAATGTGATATTTTGGGCGTCTCTATCGGTCACTCTGACATCCTCATTGGCATCAGCTGTTCTGAGTTAACTCCTGGAGATCACTCAGGGATATTCAGCTAGGCAGAAGGTTGGCAACATTAGAGTCCCAGAGAGGGAATGGGAAGCCCAGTGGGTACTATCTCTACTACCGATCTACTATCATTTCACATTAGTCTCTTTGTCTCTAAAAATAGGAGGGAAAATATGAACTCTGTCCCTCTAGCTCCATCAGAGCAGGGAATATGTATATTTTGTTCAATTGTAGCCCTATACCTATCCCAACACATGGTATGTGGTAGATAGTCAATAAAGATTGTTGAGTGACTAAATGATTGTTGTGAAGACCAAATAAACTAATAGACATAAAAACACTTGGCAAATCCTATGGCGTGTACACAGAGAAGCATTACTACTGCACAGATGGGAAATGCATGGACTGTCCCCAAACTGAAGAGTTACTAGGCTATTTAAAATATCAAAAGATATTTTGGCAAATATTTTTGGATGTGCATAATATCGTTGATGTGGCCCAGGGTTGCAACTGAGATGGGAGGCAGGCCAGAGAGGAGATGAAGAAAGGAGAAGGCAGTGTGGATTAGAGAGAACCAGGATGTTCCTAGGTGGAAAAGAGTAACAAGTAAGGGAGGAATCTTAAGCTCAGTTGTTCTAACAAAACAGGTTTTATTGGCTGCCCGAGAGCACTGGAATCTAGAGTAGGATAAGAGTTTTCCCAGAGTCACTATTTTCTAATATTTTCATATTTATTTATAATCAAAATCTGAAACCAAATCTGAAAAATTACTTAAGGCAGAACTTGTCAAAATAGGCCCTCAAAGCTGACATTTGAGCCAGTCAAATCTCATCTCATAGATGGGAGACTTGGGAAAATTATGTGTCTCAAGTAACTCAGCTAGAAGTGATATTCAGTGCTAGCCACATTCCTAACACAGCTTTCTGCACCATAGATTGCTAGAGAAACTAAGAATACTGGCCTATAGCAAGAAAGAAGAAAACAGACACACAAAAAGAACAAAAGTACAACCACTTCCTGGACCCCCTATGGCTCTTCATCCCCTGGCTCCAACTCAGTTCCAGACCTAACTATTTCCTTGCCCCTGGATGCTGACACCCTCACATCCTTAAAATAAATTTATCTTTGTAGCCCAGCTAGCAGCATTGGGTTTTGTTCATGGGAATGAGGAGACTTTAGCAATCTAACGACTAACTATTAGTTCCTTGAGGGATCAGGTGTCCCCAGGCTTCTAGCACAAAGCCTTGCACAGAGTAGGTACTCAGTAAAGGTAGGATATTGATACTGAAGCTTCAGGAATCATCCCTAATACCTGCTCTCCTCTCTCAGATAACTTCTCCCAGAAGGTTCTTGTACTGTAACTGCCAACATACTTGCCCCATATTGCTTTCTAAACCAATGTCTCCATGTCCCACAGCATAACCCCACTGGTTCCCATCTAGACACAGGTAGTAATGGGGGAGGTAAAGAAATTAGAGACCACTGTACTAGAATCGTAAGCTTGTTTATTGCATCAAGTTCATGAAGTGTCAGCCATAAGTTGTTGAATCAATACTGAAGGAAGTAAAAGAAAACAAAATCATCATTCTAGTCTTATGACAGGAAGTTGAATAAAATATAGTTTCCAGCCCTTAAGAGCTTACAATGTGTTGGGAGACAGATACAAACACACACAACTAGAATATGATTTAAATATTATAATAGACACAGAATAAATAAACAAATATCATAATAAACTCAGGTGCAGAGTCCTCTGAGAACTCAGAGGTTATCCCGGGACATGGGATCAAAGAAGGCTTCAGAGAGTAGGAGACATTTGAATTGGACCATGAAACACGCGTAGGATTTCCCCAGATGGCAAGAGTCAGGAAGAAGGGCATTCTAAGCAATGGAAATAACAAGTGCAGTGACAAGTAGGGGTGGACAGATGTGACAATGATAAGGGACTATAATTCATCTGGAATGACTAGACGAACATTGGCCAGACATACCCTGGAAACAAATGTCCATGGTTCATAAGTTTGGAAAATGCATCCCTTATTCCCACTTAGAAATTTAAAATTTATATTTGCTTATCAAATTGCTTTGAGAAATCAGTGAGAGGACTACATGGATAGTCCAGGAAAATATGGTGGAAATCCTGGAAAGGGGAGAGCAGAAATGAGTTCAAAGAAGGATGCAGGAAAACAAGATTGCAAATGGAACACAATCAGGACTTCTTCAAATGGACTTAAAAGGATTAGGTTTTAGCTTGTTGGACTGAATGGAAGACAATGCAACTGGAGGAGAAAAGGGAAGTATTTGGGGAAGATAACATAGATTTGGCTTCAGTCATGTTGAATGTGAGCTGGCCGGGAAGATAACCACAGATGCTGACAATACAGGTCTAGGTTCAAGAAGTAACGTAGTAGTTCAAGAAGATGCTGGACAACCAATAGAACTGTTATAGAAAATATCTAGCCCTGGACAGGGCATTGGGTTGGATGAACTCCAAAGTCCATTTGGCCCAGAGCTAACATAATTTTATGGCCAGAGGGACACACACTGAGGAGTATAGATGGTCCAGCCTCTGCCTGCTGACCACATCCAAGTAGGTAACTTCCTACAGCTGCCCATGAAAGCAAAGACAGCAAAAGCAGCTTGACATCTGCACAGATCCCAGTAAAAGGGTTTGTTTTGCTTTGTTTTGTTTGAGATTTTATACTTAAGAATCTCTATACCCAACATGAGGCTGGAACTCACAACACCAAGGTCAAGAGTTGCATGCTAGAAGTGGTTTTAAAGAAATATGTTTCACAAGGATGCCTGGGTGGCTCAGTCAATTGGGCATCTGTCTTTAGTATAGGTCATGATCCCAGGGTCTTGGGATTGAGTCCCACATTGGGCTCCTTGCTCAGGAGGTAGTCTGCTTCTCCTTCTACTTAGCTCTCTCTCTCTCTCTCTCTCTGACAAGTAAATACATAAAATCTTTTTTTTTTTTTAAGTGTCTTTCATAAGTAATATTTTGCAGTGACCCTGGTAAAATGGCTTCCTTTCTTTTGGCCTGGTATCACTGAGGAGAAACACTGGAAATATAAGATATTCAAGAACAAACATGGACTCTGGGTGTGTTCCTGGCAACGTATTCCACTGACCTTTCCTAGGGACCGGTACAGCCCGGGAGAGCCGAGGGAGCATGGGCTAGGAGTCAGGTGGCCAAGGTTCTAGTGCTGACCACCTCATTAATTCACTGTATATCCTTGTAAAAATTACTTACCTTCTATGTATCTCTATCCCTCTATCTACACCTCTATGAAATACACTTATATAATAATACTTGCACAGCATATCCCAATTTATCAGGAGGGTTCAATGATACGGGATTGTTTTGTGAAAGATAACCTTAGTAATGAAGACTACTTCATTACTAAATATTCATCCTAAACTCTTAGAGCTGCAAGGGGTCCCAGGCACTGATTAATTCAATACATGATGCCTATTTTGCAGATGGAAAACCAAGGCCCAGAGGGATCAGAGTATCTACCCAAGGTCAGACAGGAAGCAAAGCTGAGCCAGCAGTAACATGAGCTCTCTTTCTTCCAAGCCACTGCCTTCTAAAGACCAAGAGCTGGTACCAAGGCAGGAAAGAATTCATAGCCTGGAAAGAAAATGTAGTTGAATAAATAGTATTCAGAATTCAGAGCAATAAATAAAGTCTACAGTGTGAGTAGGCCAGCTAAATCTATTTGCCCCATATTCCTATAAAGTGGGCAATCTCCTTTGTGTCAAACTGAGCTGACTCCAGCTGTCTCCTTGATCCCTTGATGATTTCACACACATTATGATGGTGAACATTTTTATAGTGATATCCTCCCTAACCAGATTAAAAATTCAAACATATTTATTCTACTCTTTTCTGTAGATGCTCTCCTTTCTAATCTAAGGGAATGTTCTAGGTGGGGAGCAATGAGCTGGTTTTACTCACGACTCTCCTGACATCAAATGTGTGTAGGAGGGTTTCCCACACCAACTGATTGCCCAGCTCTCTAGTGCTAACATAGAGTTAGGGCACGTCCCACAGGCTAAGAACTCTTTCCCACAAGTCTGCCCCCACTTCAGAGGCCCGTCTTACCACCTGTACTTCTGACCAACTGGCTATAAATTCAGCAGGTTCCCACAATCCTCTCCTCAGATTTACTACTTTGCTAGAACATCTCACGGGACTTGGGAATATTTTACTATCACAGACTTATTATAAAGGATATAAATCATCAGGACTTATATCATGGGTTTATGATATCACCATGGTTGATTAACTCATTGGCCGTTGGTGGTTGACTCAAGCTCCAGCCACTCCACTTCTGCCCTTCTCTAGGAATTGGGAGATGGGACTCGAAGTTCCACCCTTCTAGTCATACCTTGATTTTTCTGGTGATGAGCCCCATACTGAAATTATCTAGGGATCCCCTGCAGCCAGTTGTCTCATTAGGAAAAAAAGATATCCTATCACTCAGGAAATTCCAAGGGATTTATAGGAGCTCTGTGTTTAAAAATTTTTGTTTAAAAAAAATACTCTTATCATTCCTATCACTGAAGAAATTACAAGAGTTTTAAGGACGCTTTGCCAAGAACTAGGGACAAAGACCAAATATATATTTCCTATTATGCGAACAGGAGCCATAGTTTATTTCTTTCCTAAACTGTGATGAGAGTCCCTAACCAATCTTCCTTGATCTTGCTTCTCCATCTTTTCCTCCCTACGGCTGGCATTGTTACTTTCCCACAGTGTCTCTGCTTCTTCCCCTCCCCATCTTCACAGCATAGAGGACAAGGCCCAAAACTGCATCTTGGCATTCAAGCTCCTTCCGGATTTGGACTCAATCTGTCCTTCAAGCCTTATTTCTTCTCCTCCCTCACCGTGCACGACGCATCAAGCTCAACCTAGACTCACTGCTAAATCCTGAACACACGTAGGCCTTCTTCACACCAGTCTTTCAATCTAGTGGACCATTCATCAGGGCCCACTACTGGTTCCCTCACACCCCCGTGGTCTTGGGTATTTCCTGTTTCAGCACGTATCTCCTTTCATAAGATCGTGATGTGTGTGCCTGTCCACTTCCTCATTAGATGCTCCTCATGTCAGCTCATCTCTCCTTTCCGCACAGTGCTCAGCTCAGTGCCCAGAAACCAAGTCTCAGAAAAATAACTTCTTTACTTGAAGGAAAACAAACATGTACACCACACCAGAAATGAAGACCATCATACAAAAACAAAACAAAACAAAACCCAGTATTGGTTGAAGAGGAAATTTTCTACTCATCTTCAGATCAGAGCTGGTAGCTGGTTCTCCAGAGAAGCACTTGGAAAAATCATTTTACCTGTTCCCCTTCTTGTATGTTCAGTTGCCTAAACCACTCTGAAGTATGTAAAATGGCCAATATCTCCAATCAGAGCAGTGTTTCCTTTCCAGACAGGAAGACTGCTGCAAAGGAGAGAAGCCACGCTTGTTTTTGCGGTCTGGGCTGCGACGATGACTCATCCCCTAAAGCCAGAGGCTGTCTATTTTGATCTCTCTATGTTCAGAGTCTATTTACGGTGGCAATTTTCTTTCTTTCTCTTTCTCCCTTCCCACCCCTGGTGACTTATCGGAATGGTCACACGCATTTGACAAACGGAACCTGTATAAGGAGGGAGAGTGCATGATTGAACATGCTTTCAGCTAAAGCCCACGAATGAATGCTTGTGTTTACAGCTCTGATGATAGGGTTCCGGTAATGACTTGGCCTTTTTCTCCTTGATTGAATATTCCCCTGGGCCTGCCAGTCTGGGTTCCTGTTATTTAATGAGGACATTGGAGCGCAACCTCAAGATGTCTGCAAAAATGACCTTTTCTTTGGGCTGATTCCAAATGCAAAGAAAAGTAGAGCCCAAGTTAGACAGGGTGCTTCTGGAATACAGCTTTGGAATTCACTTTTTCCCTCTGAAGCTCAGAAGCCTGGAATCACATACTATCAAAGCCAGAGGGAACCATAGAGGTGATCTGGTTACAAGTTTTCATTCTGCAGATGGAGAAATCCAGGACCAGAGGGAAAAAGCAAGGCACCGTAAATCATACGGCAGACACAGTCACAACAAATTCAGGCTTGGAACCTGTCTTAGAGTTGTAGTCAGTGTTCTTTTGAATGGCTGGGGATTGAAATTAATGTCTGGCTAAATGGTTGCTTAAATAAAGGAAAAGCTTCTCTTCGTTTCCCGTGTTACACCATGACGGCAGTATGCCCTGTTCTCTCTACAGTCCACACAAGAGACGGGCAGCATGAGCAAACGGACTCACTTCTCCATGTTAGCTCAGGGTCTCACTGTTGACATTAAACACCAATGTAGGAAAAGCATAAGAGCCAGTGGTGGAAGGTCTTACCTGGGACAACCTTGGAGCTCCCACATATGCCTTATTCACTGTCTTCTCTGCATTTTTGGCTTCCCTTGTGAAATGGGACATAAGCTTACTGACTACAGCCTTCTTTGGAAGTTTAAGCAAGAAAATATGATCAGAAAATTCTTGGGATATAAAGCTCTGTTCTACTTGTGAGAAGGATTATTACTATACTACTAGACTCCTATCTATGAGCTCTTACTTTCTCCAAGGTGAAAACTTTATATTCTCCTGTCAAAAGAAATCCCTTTATTCTAAAGGAGAGATTTTAAAGATAATTTTTAGCTGTAAAATTTTTACATATTCATTGTAGGCTATTTAGAAATCCAGAAACATATTTTTTAAAAAGGAAAATCCATCTATAATCTTGTTACCTAGGTATAACCACATACACATACAATTTGAATCAAGTTATTATAATTTTGTCTTTTTTGAGTTTTTTTCCAGATCATTAAATATTGGGTATATGTGTGCGTGTTATATGTGCATACTATTCCAACAGCAGAATGCATCATGATATATTTAAATGGCATAATTTCACTTTTTTAAATGTTTTATTTCAGTAAGCTCTATACCCAATATGGGGCTTGAACTCACAACCCTGAGATGAAGAGTTGCATGCCTTTCTGACTAAGCCAGCCAGGTGCCCCTGACATAATTAGTTTTTAACACTTAGGGAGTTTACTAGGATTTCCTTAACATATGTTTAAAGACTGCATGAATTCTCAGCTAGAATTTCTCTGAGCCTTACTATGGAAAGGGCGATATGTTGTTCTCTTGTCTAAGGACATTTTATTTTCTTTAGAATAGAAAGTCATACTATCAATAATTATGCCATGGCAGAAAATATAAATCTGAACCACTCTGAGAAAAGTGGGTCATATGATCATACTACTTATAGTTATAAGGAATTTTAAGAATATCACTAACTGGAGGCAATATGGCGTAAGGCTAGAAACACATTTTCTAGAATCAGAACATTTGGGTCTGAGATCTAGATCCACCATCGTGGGCAAAAATGACATAAAGGCACTGAATCTCAGTTTCCTCATCTCTAAAACAAAAGCTATCACCTGAATCAACTGCAGAAAAGTTGAAGAAGATTATAAAGGAAAGCGTGTTGTAGCTAGAATAAACTCTCCTATTGGACAGATTTTTTTTTAATGACATTAGTGTACATTAGTGTAACGGAGCTAGATTCTCTTCACATCAGCATTCTTCACAAGGGTGTCTTAAACAATTCACATTCTGCCTGAATATGCAAATGATTACTCTGATAGGAGACAGGAGAATAAACCACTGACCCACACAAGGAGAATCTATATTTGCCCCTAGCTGGATCTCATTACACTCCACACAAAAGGATAATTAGTGTTCTCTGTAAAACTGCCCTTTAGCTTTATTGACTACTGGTTAACATAATATGCTCTAGTTTGGAAATCTTTTGGCCATGCCAGTCCTTTATCGTCTGATGATATTTGGGGCACTGGGATTATGCCCATATGGTCAGTTCTAGTCATGAAAAATAGAAGTTTAACTCTTCCAGGTACCATATATAAATTAATTCCCAATCTCCTAACGAGGAGCATGCTTGAATTCTCTGAAGCCTTGTGCTGTCTTCCAGATAGGAGAGGAATCAATGGCCCAAAGGCAGTCAAATGGTTCTCTTCTAGTTGGGTTCTTCTCTCTGAATTAGGAGAGAAAGTTTAAAATGCTCATAACACTGCAGACTAAGGCACCAAGATCTTCCCAACATGAACATCTTGTTGGAGATGTCCTATACCACACAGAGCTGACCGTGCAGTGAGGGCTTGATCACTGACTGCCTTATGAGACACTTGCCCTTGTCATAGTCATCGATGTGACTATTTTTCAGTTCAATATTTGGTTGATAAGTTTCATTATCCCTTTTATAAAAAGTACCTTAAGTATGAATCTTTGACTTATCAGCCTTCTTTGGATTTTTTTGTACACTTCTCTTTCCTTCACTGGACCTCATATAATGCCATATATAGAAGTGTTTGATCAATACTTGTGAAATGAAAAAAATTATCCCTACCTCCTTCCCACTGCATATCTGAAACAATCATACCTTTACAGTAACCCAAATTCTTTCCCTTTTTCCTTCACCTGTGTTATAGGGAAAAGAACAATAAACTTGGAATTACAATAACTGAACTTAAACGAGGTAACTGGACAAACCTACAAGTCTTTCCTATGGAGGAATGCCAATTAATATAGAAGGGATAAGGACCGCACTAGGCATGGCAGCAAGCAAAATCTACCAATAGATGCTAAAATTGGTGGATGAAAGTTTAAGTGGACACAGAATTTGAGCATGGTCTCAAAGTATCTCCTCTAAAAATATTTAGTAATCACAAAAGGGAAAACAGTAAGTGTACAGTGGAGAAACTCAGCAGATGCCACCTTTAGCAAGTGGTCAAGATTAATATCACCGATACAACATGTCAATGTAATAAACATGGTATGGCCTGAAAAGGACTATCTCCTCTGTGGATTCCTTCCCAGTGCCTTCCATAGAATCCTGAGAAAACATCAGACAAACGAAAACCGCAGGACATCCTGCAAAATAACTCATCAGTACTAGACAAAAGCACTAAGATCACAAAAGACAGGAAAAACCGAGGAACCATTCCAGATGGTAGGAGACTAAGGAAACATGACAACAGACAGTGATGTGGGAAGCGGAAATGGATTCTGGGAAAGAAAAGGGCCACTAGTGGGAAAATTTGTGAAATCTGAATAAAGTCGGTACTTCAGTGGAGAGTACTAATATACCAAGGTGAATTCCTTAGATTTGATTATTGTTCTATGGCTATTTAAGGTGTTCATGTAAAAAGGAGTTGCCTAAAGAGGATACAGGAGCACCCTACTAGTTTTGCAACTTTTTTTGTAAGTCTAAAACTATCTCAAAATAAGCTAAAAAGTACCTGAGCTTGAAGGCTGGCACTGCCACTGTCTGTGGCATCTCCTTAGGTAAGTCACTGAACGTCTCTGAACCTTATCCTGCATCACATCAACAACACTACCTTTAGTTAATGTGAGGACAAAGTAAAAAAAGAAACCTGAGCCCCTCCTCCCCTTTCTAAGATTTATTTATTTATTTGAGAGAGAAAGAAAGAGTGTGCATGAGCAGGAGGGGCCAAGGGAGAGGGACCGAGAATCTCAGGAGACTCCAAGCTGAGCATGGAGCCCTATGCTGGGCTCTATCTCAAGACCCTGAGAGCACACCCTGAGTCAAAATCAAAAGTCGGATGCTTAACTAACTGTGTCACTTAGGTGCCCTCCAAGGGTGCTTTTAAAACTATAAATTCTGGGGTGCCTGGGTGGCTCAGTAGGTTAAGTATCTGCCTTACAGCCCAGGTCACTATGCCAGGATCGTGGGATCAAGTCCCACATCAGGCTCCCTGCTCAGTGGGGAGTTTGCTTCTCCGTCTGCCCCTTCCCTTTCCCTCCTCATGCTCTCTCCTCTCTCTCTCAAATAAATAAATAAAATCTTTAAAAAAAAACTATAAATCTTTCTTTAAAAATACATTATTTTTATTATTATTTAGCTCCATTACTATTTCCTGCCCCAAACACTTAGGGTTACCAGATAAAATACAGGATGCCCCACTAAATTTGGATCTAAGATAAATAATCTCTCTAGTCTAAATATATCCCATGTAATAAGTGAAACATATTTACCTTAAAAAATCATATTGTGACTGTCAACATTGAAACCAACGGGGTATCCTATATTTTTATTTATTAAATCTGGCAATCCTACTTCTACCCAACTTCTAATTGTCAGTCCCTTTCTTTAAGACACTTCTTCCTTCCTCAAGCCTCTTTTTACACAGTGCTGATGCTCTCTGCTCTGAGGACCCTCTGGCATAAAGATCTCACCCCAGCGCCACAGCCTCAGCCTGTGCTCCAGGAGGGGACACAAAGGTTAGTCACTAACCTGGTAAAGTGAGGTCACAGGGAATGTGCAACTCAGAGGAATTTTCTCTCTGACTTGTAACTGTACAAAATTTGTTTTTAAATTTTTAGGGTATTTTTACTACCCACCCCTTAGAGCAGCCCAGTGATCAAAGTGTTACATAAATTGGTAAGCCAAAGGAAAAATATCAGAGCTACCGAGAGTGCAGATGATGCACCAGCTCTTGGGATCTGTGGGGAGGGAAGGAGAGAAATGAGGGAGCTTTGGGGCACAATGCTTTCCTGTACGTTAGCGGACCACATAGGAGAAGTATGCCTGTGCCCGTTTCCTGATGAAAAACTGAGGCTGAGGGAAGAAAAATAATTTAGACTCTCTCTAGCTTACCCAGAAATGATCACCTTTTTGCATTAGGGCCAATCATTGTATCCACATCTTTCTTTGGCATAGTAGCTGGCCATCGAGGTTCTGCTCGAAGACCATCTCTTCTGGAAATTTGTACCCCTGATTCTCCAAACCAGGCATAAGGTTTGTTTTTCTTTCCCTCCAGATTACTTTGAGAAAAGCCTAAGACCTTCACCTGGGGTCAAGGCACATGTGTCTGCATTCTCCCTTTTGGCTTTGAGGGTAAAGATTGTGTCATGTTCATGTCAAGATGTCCTCCAATGCCTCCAAAGCAAAGGTGACACTTGTGGGAAGAGGCCCAAGTCCTAGACCAGATTCCCCACTCACGTGGCATACGGGTTACAGCACCTACTTTCACAGCTACAATTTTACCAGTGGCAAATAGCTTCTGCTTATTCCCATGTATAATCACCCAGATGATTTCGGAGGTCCTTCCGATTCCGGCATTCTGCCCTCTGGGGCTCTGGTTTCTGACGGAGAGGCCAAATGAGTCATGGTCTACTGTTGCCAGTGCCTCCCTGGCTTTGGAGGAGGACTTCCCATGGGTATCCTCATTTTCCCTTTCAGTTGAGACTCCTATGTTCCCTTCTCCCTACCTCATAGGTAGATTGGAAATATTAAAAGAAAAGATCTTCTGTAGGACATGCCCCAGGCTCAAGGGACACCTGAACATGAATAATAGGGTTTCCATGAATCAAAGGCATGAAATCTTAGGGTGTCTCCCTCTTACTTCAGGAAGGATGCTTGCTGCTTCAAAGGGTAGAAGCAATTTTATTCTAACTAACAGTAGTCACAATCTCCAAGTGTATGCTTTGCTTTAGAAGATATTCCTGCTGGATTTAAGTAGAGTAACACAATTCATCCTTCTGGGCCAGTGGTTACCAACCTAACCATGCAGACCGCTCATACCACACACCACGTACCCAGCCAAGCAACTCACGTGCATCATTTACTCCTTCCTGATGTCCCTACAACTTTGGTATTGTCATTCCCATGTTTTTTTTAAAAGAAAATAAAAGTTTGCTTTTCTTGATGTACCCACAGATGGACCCATGATTTGGAAAGGAAGGCGACCCTAACAAGACACCCGGGGTTAATGCAAATGAAACACAAAGCAACAGGAGATGGCTTTCCAGTCTCTTATAAAAGTGTCTTTGTAAGTTAGGGAAACAGACCGCAGGCTGGCTGCTCTCTCATTTCATCTTCTTCATGAACTCCTCTCCGTTCTTGATGGAGGCCTTCAGCTCAGGGATGGCTTCTGCTATCATCTTCTCTTTGGAAGGGGAGATCTTATCGATGCCTGGATTCTTCTGGATGCCCTTTGCCCCCAGGAATAATGGTGTAGAGAAATAAGGCCCGTCTGTTTCTTGGGACTTAATGAAGAAATACTTAACAACTCCTTCCTTCCTGTTCATTGCCTCCACAAGGGAGAAGACAAACTCAGCTCCCACATAGCCACGGACACGGCAGCAGAGCCTGCTCTGGCTTAGACCTTCACCTCTTCTATGTGGGCTTCCTGAATCTTCCCAGTAACAGCTGTCAGCTGGTTCTGGAGGAACGTCTACCTTGAGAGTTCTTGGGGAGATCGGAGGATGACGGTCTTCCCAGCATGGCCACCAGTAACAGGAACATTGATGCAAGCAGGAGCCAAACCCCTCAGTTCTATAATAAAAGTCTTGGCTCTGGCAATGTCCAAGGTTGTCACTCCAAAGATTTTATTGGGGTGTGTGCTCCGTGTTTCTTGAAAGTTTCTGTTGCCATTGGGATGATGGAGTTAACCAGATTTGAAAGGATGCCGCTCATGCCTCAGGGCAATGCCAGGGGCAGAAGGTAGCCAGGGTGGCCACAATTAGGGCACTAGTGTTGGACAGGTCACCCCTGTCATGCATGGTTTCCTCGGGGCTCCTGCTGGAATAACCACCCCATGGCAACCTTTCGAGCAGTCTGGCAGCTACTCGGGTGCGAGGCAGCCCTTCCCGGTTGCTCCAATCTCCGTGCAGCTCCGATCAGCAGCAACTCAGGGTGTATGAGTAGCTAAAGCCACAGAGGGGACTGGCACCAGCAGGGCAGGTGAGGGCGGAAAGCAGGGCTGGAGCAGGCATGGCACGTACTGCAGGTGGAGAAGCTGGCCCGAGGCAGCTCACACCGAGGACCTCCACACTGCACAGAAACCCCTGACCGCTCTGCCTGGTGTCTGGTACGGTCATCTCATCTAAAAGCCGAGGAGACCTATGCTCAGTAAGTTCAAGCGAACTGTCCAAGGTCACAGAGCTAGCAAATAATTGGAGTGTGATTCAGACACAGACCAAAGCCCCCAAAACATGTGTGTTTTTTTTTTTTTAATGACCTACTGGCCACTCATTTGCAAATGCTTTAAAAATCAGAAAGCATCACACACAGGCATTGTCACTTAATCCACAGAACATACCAGGGAGCAAGGAGGCAGGTATTTATAAATCAATGGAAACTTGTCCCATTATCATACAGCTGGTAAGTGGTAAAGCTGGAAGTCCAGCCATTGTCTGCTTCCATGACCAGTGTCCCTCACTGAAAGAATCATAACCTTCGAGTTCTTTCTGAAAGCAGAATGGTATATTATATACATACATACATATATGTATGTATGTATATATGCCATTCTATACATATATGTATATTATACATATATATATATATATATATATACATACTAGAAGAAGGTCATGCCATCTTACAAGAGGATAGTTCTATTCCCTTCCTGTGTCTTCTGAGTCAAATTGACATATTTTATCTGGAACAAGGAGTTTTCCTGGTGTCAGCACCTCATAACTCGAAATGGACTTCTCTCCGTCTCACACATAATCCCCAAACCAAAACTGCTAGCGAAGTCCTGCTTCCAGAATTTTTATTATCTGTAAGGATGCTGCAAACTCAGGGAAGGAGCCGAGCTCTGTTCCAGGCACAGCAGCACCTGCAATGTTGACGGGGAGAAATCCACCTTGCAATTGGTCATGGTCAAGGAAGTGAATTTGATCGGAGACGAGAAAGATGGACTGCCATCAGAGTAGTGCGCTTGCAGAAGCACTTTGCTGATTGTTAAAGACTTTTTTTTTAATATATCAAACAAAATTTAACAGAATGAACTAAAAAGCCAGAAGCTCCATTTTCTGAGCAGGCAATGAAATCTCTAACTATGGAGAGAAAGGAAAAAAAGGAGTCTGACATAAGGAATTTAGCAAAGGGGGGGAGGGGGAGTTTAGATGGTCTTCCCTGAAATGTGAGACCCTCAAGCCCCCAGAATCCTCAAGTAGGACTGGAAGGTACTGCCTCATTTGAGCCTTATGATTAAGAAGACACAAAGGAAACAGTCAACAAAACAAAGAGGCAACCCACAGAATGGGAGAAGGTATTTGCAAAGGACAGTATAGACAAAAGGTTGATATCCAGGATTTATAAAGAACTCCTCAAACTCAACACACACAAAACAGACAATCATATAAAAAAAATTAGCAGAAGATATAAACAGACACTTCTCCAACAAAGACATACAAATGGCTATCAGACACATGAAAAAATGTTCATCATCACTAGCCATCAGGGAGATTCAAATTAAAACCACATTGAGATACCACCTTACACCAGTTAGAATGGCCAAAATTAACAAGACAGGAAACAACATGTGTTGGAGAGGGTGTGGAGAAAGGGGAACCCTCCTACACTGTTGGTGGGAATGCAAGTTGGTGCAGCCTCTTTGGAGAACAGTGTGGAGATTCCTCAAGAAATTAAAAATAGAGCTTCCCTATGACCCTGCAATTGCACTCCTGGGTATTTACCCCAAAGATACAGATGTTGTGAAAAGAAGGGCCATCTGTACCCCAATGTTTATAGCAGCAAGGCCATGGTCGCCAAACTGTGGAAAGAACCAAGATGCCCTTCAACAGAAGAATGGATAAGGAAGATGTGGTCCATATACACCATGGAATATTATGCCTCCATCAGAAAGGATGAATACCCAACTTTTGTAGCAACATGGATGGGACTGAAAGAGATTATGCTGAGTGAAGTAAGTCAAGCAGAGAGAGTCAATTATCATATATAGTTTCACTTCTTTGTGGAGCATATCAAGTAGCATGGAAGACAAGGGGAGATGGAGAGGAGAAGGGAGTTGAGGGATATTGGAAGGGGAGGTGAACCATAAGAGACTATGGACTCTGAAAAACAATCTGAGAGTTTTGAAGGGGCGGGGGATGGGAGGTTGGGGGAACCAGGTGGTGGGTATGAGAGGGCACGGATTGCATGGAGCACTGAGTGTGGTACAAAAACAATGAATACTGTTATGCTGAAAAAAATAAATAAATTTAAAAAAAAAGACACATGAATAGGGAATCCAAAGAAGGATTAAGTGGGAGAGAAACTTTACATGAAAGCTATAGCTTTTTATTTCTTTGACAATCCCCCCTCTGCGGACTTTAAAAAGCAGGCAGGTTGCAGGGGGTGTTAATCGACTGTAAACAAACAACCCTGGAAAAAGATCATATGGTCTGAGAGGCCCAGGGCTCAATGAATAATAAGCACATTCACTCATACAGCACTTTATAGTTCAGAGTACACTTTTAATTAGATCATTACTTTTGATCCTCAACAATGATGGGAGGTCACCTGGGATTAGTAGCCCATTTCATACCTGAGAAAGCTGAAACCAGTAGAGGAAAGAAATGTGCCCACAGTTACACAGCTGGCTTGTAGCAGAACAAAAACTTGAACCTCAGTCTCTGACTCAGGAATACAGGTTTTCCCCCCTTTTATGTCACATTATCATAATGCAAATGTTGAAAAAATATAACGCCTCTTGTTGAGTATAAGCAAGCTTCCTGACATCATATCAAAATTAATTAAATGAATAAAATCTACTTTTACTATCCAAGATTGGAAAACAAAAAGTGTAAGTAAAATTAAGCATGGGCAAGTACCTAAAAGATCACCACCTACTAACCTGAATTAAAGCGAATCACTTAGGATCTCATTCAGAGATCTATTATCACTTTGGTTGAAAGTGTATTTCACTTTCAGGCTAACAAACAAAATGCTACAATTTCTTTAAAACGGGTATTTTATACAAAGATGGGTCTAATCTCTGTCATCATTCAGCCAGTCCACAAATATTTGTCTTGCTTCCTGCCAATGACTGACCTTCCCAAATGGAATGTGAAAATACTTCAGTGGATTGGTTTCATGAAGGAAGAAATAAGGACCATTATTTTTGGCACTGACTGTGAAACAACAAATGTTTATTTAAGATAAATATTTTCCTCCTATGTAAAATGGGGAGGACATTTTCTCCTGCTATCAGGATTATTTAAGGGAGCATTAAGTGAATTAAACAGAGACCATTCAGATGGATCATCTGTATTTTTTAAATAAAGCACTTTGTTCTAAAAATCACTTCTAAGAAACATGTACGTATGAAACAAATAAGAGAGGAAGTCTCCACTTGAGGGGAGCAGATGGCAGGGTTTGCACAAAAGAAAATCCAAGTCCTCCCTGCCATTGACGTCTCCAGCCCAGTCCAGAGTCCTCACTGCGCAGAGAGAGCTCCCACCACCCCTTCATAATCCCAGCATGCCTTGCACCTGCTCCTTCCACTAAGCCACCATGTTTCACTGTCATATAGAATCTCTGCCTGCCTTCCACATGAAACTGAGCATTCCCTGAGGATGGCCACTATGTCTTAATCTGTGCCCCTACTCCAGAACATTCCCTACTGTCTCAGATACACAGACCTCATTAATTAATGTGTTCTGAATAAATGCATGAGTTAGTGAGTGAGCAAATGAAGTCTTTAAGAAGATAGTGTTCTTGAAAAAGCTGATTCACGAGAGCAAATGCAATTAAGATAATACGCTGTTGCATTACTCTCCTGCATTTCAGAACCTAACAATCATAAGGTACCATCTCTATTTTGTAAATGGAGGGGATGCCAGCCTTGATGGACCTGCAAAAGCGAGCAAGTCAGGGTCTGAGAAAGACGAATCCAGGAATATAGTTCTCAGGCACATTCCTAGTCCCAAGAAGAACCACTGCTGTCAAGTTAATCAGCCAAATCCTTCTGATTACCAGAGGTCAAGAGCACAAGCAGCAAACCACTTGTCTACTGGCTCTAGAGGCTTGAGAGAGTGCCAGGAAGTACAATGAATGTTTTACCTTACAAATGCTGAGGAGACAACATGTTCCTTTTAGCATTAATTGCTTCATTCAAAAGAAGCCGTTTAGAATCAGTCTGGTCTTTTTCCTTGATGAGCAATTTCAGGCTGCCTACCAAAGCTTTTGTTTGTTGGGAGGAGAGAGGAAGAGAAAGCATTTTGTTAAGGCATTTTAATTTTCATATTTAATGAAACAGATTGGGTAGCAGGTTCCTTTGATTTTATTTCCCTGTTCCCTGAATACCTTCTTGTGTATTACATATTCTGCAGCAGCTTCCTGCAAGAACTTTGCTACATTTCACAAGTTAAGGCTGTCAACTGTTACCCACTGAATCAAATATATTTCTTGTGCCAATATTCAGTTGTTATTATTATTGTAACAGACCAATCATAAATCTCAAAACTGGAGAGAATGAGAACATGGACTGCTATTTCCCCATATTCTCTTGAGCACATAAAATTATATAACTCTCTGAAGCCCTCCTATTATTGCTGCACCTAAAATGCTTTGCATTCTTCACAGGAGAAATCCTTTAACGGGGTTACCTTTCCTTAGTATGAGAGAATCAATCAATCAATCAATCAGAAATTTCATTGGTTTTAATTCATTAACAAGGATGGAGAGAAAAATCACTACCGGATTGGAGTTGGGAGGCCAGGTCACTCAGTCCAGCTATTATTTATTATGGGGTTTTCTTCTTTTTTCCTCCCTGATAAAAAGAGGGCAGAAACTCTGTTTTGTTTATATTTAGAACAAAGCCAGAGCAGAGCGGGCCCATAACAGGGGCTCAATCAAAATTTGTGGAATAAACGAGTAAGATAGTTCAACTGTTTGACACGGTTTTCCTGAGCCTCAATTTCCTTCTTTGTTAAAAAACCGAAAGTGTTGATTATGCCTGTGTTTCCTACCTCACAGATGAGATAAATGATGGCTTTGTGAAAACTGTTGAGTTATGCACATAATTAAAGGAGTAGCATCATTAGTAATAGCAGCAGGTCTGCACTTGATCAGCTGTGTGACCTTGGCCAAAACATTTCAGTTCTTCAGGCTTTCAATTTCTCATCTGTAAAGGGACAGGATTGGACTAGATGATCCCTACATTTCCTTCCAGCTCAAACCAGTATCTTTAAACCATCAACAAATACTTAGGTAGTACCTACTGTATGCAAAACAGTCTTCTAGGAAAAAACACAAAGGCATAATCTAAGAGAGTTCAAAGAAAAATAAAAACCATAACATTTCTAAAATACTTCCTCTTGGTTGTTTTTCTAATATAAAAGCAGGCCATTAGGGAAAAGCATGGGAAGATGTGAAAACCAGATTTCACAAGAAAAGTCATTTGGGGAAATCAAAAATTGAGTTAGCTGCTGGTATGCATTTTGTGGAGATCATTCTGACCTTCCAAATCGCTTGTGCAACAAACTTGGATTTGACATTTGGTGTTGGCTTTTACAATCTACCTAATGAGAAATATCTTTACAAAGAGCGACAGCATGCTGCTTAAAACTGTTCAAGAAAATGGAGATTTGGGGAGAAGGGGAAGCCAAGAAGTAAAGCAGCATAAATATGTTATTGTGATTTAAACACGTGACTTCCTTGAGTGTGTAGACAACTCAAGACAATTCCAGTCACAAAGAGAATACATATATGCACAGCTCTCAGAGGAATTCATTGATTCAAGGAGTCAGAAAATTTCCTCCAGAATTCAGCTGATCCAGGGAGCCCATCAACAAATATAAATGGTATATAGATACTAGATACTACAGGGAATTAAACATGTAAGACCACAATACCTGCCCTCAAGAAGATTTATGAGATCATCCATATTATAAAGTAAAAAAATCCTTCTAATCTAACACGTCCAAAATTAATTTCATACTTTTATCCTCAAACCTACTCTTTGTCATTTGGCCTATCTTGAAAAATTCCATCTCAGTTCACAACTTTCCCTATACAAACCAAAAAAACAACAGCTTCCTTGATTCCTGCTTTCTAATTTCCTATGCCAAACAAGTTACCAAACCTTAGTGTCATAAATGACCCTCATGAAATAGAAAGGCAGGCATGGGAAGACATCTACAAGGAGGAGTACATTCATCAGAATAGACAAGGCTCTGCTTCAATAAAAAAAATTATCGACATATCAATGGTTTAACACAACAAACATTCACTTCTTGCTCATGTTGTAGCTTGATGGAGGTTGGCTGTACTTGGTAGTTCTTCTAAGCCCTCATTCAATGATTCAAGTTGCTTCTACCTTTTATCTACAGTAAGTATATTGTCTTCCAGATTCAACATAAGAAGAGAAAGGGAAATAGAATATAGGAGCTATTTTTAAAGGTCAAGCTTAGAGGTGGTTTATATCTCTTTTGCTCACATTCCGCTGGCCAAGACTCAGGCCAATAAAACTCAGTCCTAATCTAACCTCAAAGAGGCTAAGAAGTGTAGTCTCAGCAAACCCAGGAAGAGAAAATTGTGTGGTAAACTCAGAGTGTTATCTTTGCCATGAGGGCTGATACTTAAATTAGATTATCTCTCCTATTTAAAGAGATTTTTTAAGCACTAGATCCACACATTCTCAGGATTCTCCACCTAACTGACAGAATCGACTCATAATTGAAATCTTCCTGCAATTCTGTGACTTCATCCTCTAGGACAATAAAAATCTATAGATCTGTGTCTTTACTGCCACCTACCTCACTCTGGGATAAAATACTTTTGCTCATACTGTACTGTACAGTCTAATAATTTACCTTTAGCATTTCTACAGGGGTCTTCCTTTTCTATTATAGAATAAATGTGTCAGTATTCACAGGTTTCCCTACTCTTGCCACAATCATTTGAAACTGCAAAGATTCCAATAAGACCTGGGCTCTGATGGGGATATGTGTGATGGGGGAAAATTCAGAAAATTTTCAAAACCCTGAAATCACTCAACCCACAGCAGCAAGGTTGACCAGGTTTGCCTTTTCTTCTGTAATTTAGACAAGATCCCTTGAACCTTCCTAACACTCCATCCTCTCCAGGCACATTTATCAACTAACACTCATTTATCTTTCAGGCTTAAACCTAGATATCACTTTTCTTTAAAAGACTTTCCTGGCCTCCCAAATCAGCCTGGGTGTCCATATTATGTGAATGCATTCACATTACCAATATATAGATAATGACATCAAATGTCATAGATTATCCAAAAAAAAAAAAACCCTGAAAAACTAAAAACAATATTAAAATGTCTCAGATTTGAGCAATAAGAACTTCATCCCATTACCAGATTCTCAAAGAGAAACTGAGGTTCCCAAATTAACATCCCTAGCTATTGTACATTTTTTTCCAAGAAACAAAATCTTTCCTATTTCTTTTTCATTTCAGCCAGAGCATCAGTTGGCTCAGAACTGTGAGCAGAACATGGGCTCCCATATCACCCCAGCCTGAGCTCTCTACTAATAGAACAAGAGTAATTCCTTAAAGGGCCTTCCAAATTCAATTAATCCAATACAGCCTTTCTCATGTCCCACTAGTTAAAAACCAGCAGGAAGTGAATATATATACAAATGCTATCACAATACCTGTTCCACACACTCAAAATATAAACAAAACACACACACACACACACACACACACACACACACACACACACATCCCCAGCCCTTAGAACCAAGATCCCAGTCAAAATGACATACCTGGGTCTCACTCAAGGACTACAACATTAAGACACACATAGCTATTCCCAAGACCCAAGCAGAAAACCAGGATATCTGACTAAAAGAGAATAAAGAGGAAAAAAAAATAATATCTACACCTTATTAGCCTTACCAATCTCTTTGTCCAGGGTCTACATCTTAAAGCTGAAACTTAGAATAAAATATCTTATGATTATATTAAAAATAAGGATATATACCCTAATTGTAGGTAGGGAGAACTCATTTGTGCATATTCTCAACTTTTTTTTTTCTTCAGAGAGTGATTTCCTTGGATTCCCCCCTAATCCCCAAAGTTTAAAAATTTTCAGTGATAGCAGTCCCCGTCATCGGGTCATTGTTTGCTTTTCTTCCATCCACCCTCTGAAACCCAACAATATTCAGTTTTACTTTCAACCTGTGTTCCTGGTTCTTCAGCGCTGGGTAAGAGCAATGACACCTCCGCACCCTGTTTTAAGCAGGTTTGCTTCAGGTAGTGGTTCTTCCCATTGCCTCTGGCAAACACAGATATTGAAGGGTTTATAAGGCAGCTAGTGTTACTTATCATTACTAATCAAGGAACCCTTCCACTGCAAAAGTCATAAGGTCATGAGTTCTAAGTTTTCCAATTACATTTATTTTCGACCATATCTGGTCTGTCCATAACTCCCAGCATTGGATGGTCTCTTTCTGAATACGTTCCTCCACCAGATCAACACTTGGGCTAAGCCTGGACACCATCTCTTATTGACTTACTGTATTTTCTGTTAGTATGCCCCTGTGTTAGGTACAGTTAATATGCCCTCTTGGGTCTCATAGGTTCTCAGGGGCTTCCCAGATACTTGGCCACTTACTCATGGAGAGCTCTACTGCTACTGCCATCCCTAGCACCTCCTGATCTGCTAGCATGGCCTCCATTGTGCTTGCTATGGCCATAACCAGAGAATCTCCAGAAGCCAGGCCATGGGACTGGAATCTGACCTGACCCACAACAGTGGTTGTTCCTTCTACCACTTTGGAACTTGGCTGCAGTCCTAACCCACAGGACACAGAACCTGGCTTCCCTAGGGACTTTCCCTTTAAAGGGGTCAGGTTGTGTAACCTAATGAGTACAGGAGTGTCTCTCTATGGGAAGAAACTTGACTACTGAGTGACAGGTGGTAGTGAGGAGCTAAGACATAAATTCCTCTCCCCACCTCTTTCCAGAGAGACCCAAGTGACTGAACAACCACTAATGATTTTTTTATGAAGAGGTGACCCACTCAGTAACTTACCACCTTATATTCGTTTACGTCTTTTCCTCCCTACCATCTTTTCTCTCACCTTTCCCACCTGAGATTGTACCTTCCAATGAAGTATTTGTATTAAACTTTGCCTCAGGTAAAGGAAGCAAAATGGTTTGAACAGGAGATAAGAGTGTTCTTTAAGGAAAAGTTTGAGATCTCAGAGGACAGGCAAACTGATATGACAGGAAAAGGGGATACAGCCAAGTCTAACTTCTCTTTGAGAAGAATATTTTTAGAGTTTTTTATTATTTTTATTTTAGATTGTGTTAAAATATGTATAACATAAAATTTACCATCCTAACCAATTTTAAGTGTACAGTTCAGTAGTGTTAAGTACATTCACACTGTGGTGCATCTGATCTCCAGAACTCTTCTCACCTTGAAAAACTGAAATGCTCTCCTCATTAAACAACAGCTCTTCCTTTCCCCTCCCCTCAGCCCCTGGCAACCACCATTCTACTCACAGTCTCTATGAATTTGACTGCTCTCGATAGCTCACATAAATGGATTTGTACAGTATTTGACTTTTTATGACAGGGTTATTTCACTTAGCATAATGTCCTTAAGGTTCAAATATGTTGCAGCATGCATCCAAATTTCCTTTTTAGGGTTGAATAATATTCCACTGCATGTATATTGTTTATTCATTTACCTTTCAGTGGGTACTTGGGTTGCTTCTATCCTTTGGTTATTGTAAGTAATGCTGCTATGAACTTGGGTGTTCTCTTTGAGACCCTGCTTTCAATTCTTAAGGGTATATACATAGAATTGTTGGATCATATATTCCATTTTTTGGTTTTTTTTTTTTTTGGAGGGGGGCTGTCATACTATTTTTCATGTGCTGCCTCATGGTACATTCCCACTAAAAATGCAGGGATCCAATGGTCAGCCACTAATATTTTGAAGGCTTGTATAATGAAGCACAATTGCGTTGGACAAATCTATGCCAAGGTAAGCTGTGGAGATCCACATTAGTGGAACTCCAGCTCTATAATCAAAATATGAGCCACTGCCAATCACCTAAGTCAAGATCCAAGAGAATTTGGCTTACCAAAGGATTAAAGCCTACACACTTCTTGCCTTAGCTACTGTGTAAGTGTCAATTTCTCCTGCAGCTCAGCCTCCAAATATTAGCCCCTGGGACTATTTCTCAAGATTCCTAGCCTATGTACCAATCAATATGTTGGAGTTGGCAGTGGAAGTGTAATAAGTAACACTCCACTCTCCTCTCAAGATCCAATCTACTTGAAAAATGACTCAAGAATTATCAAAGATCAAAACAGTGGTTTTACTACAGAAATCGCTTTTCTTCCTCCTCGGTTTCAAGCTCTACTCCCAAGCTGAATGCACGCATCCTACCTCAAACAGAGCAGGACCACCACAAGTTCCCACCAAGCAGAGTACATGTGTGTCCTACAATCAAGTCTAAGAGTAGGAGACATGAAGCAAAGATGAGTGGTCTCTTTCTTTACTTCTACAAAAACAGAAATTCTGACTTTATGTACAAAGAGAACTTAGATAGGAGTATAGTTCTGCTTATATTTCCCCTTAGATATAAGGGGAAACCACAGCTGTGGTTTAGCTCAATCGTTCTATTGTAGTTGAGATTTTTCTATGAGAATTGCAGCCCCTTGAGGTTACATCTGAGGAATCCAGTGAACAATTCACTGGGCTCTCCTGTACCCTTAATCTATTTAGAGTTTCTATCACCCACCTTTCTGGGCCAAATACTAGGAATTAGGATTTCTACAAAGTAAAAAGTGGTATGCTGAGCTCCTTCCCAGTGACAGAAGCCAAGTCTAATTCTACCACTGGCATCACTAGTCCTCCTCTTCCTCATCAAACTCTTATGTGGAGGAAGCTGGGTGGTGTGGGAGAGTTCTTATTCTGAGTGTCATTCATGGAATAAATTCAGTGATCTAAATTCTCCAGACTTGAGCTCTAGTTATTTAAAGAAGAGATTTAGAATTAAAACACATACATTTTACTTTCTCAAAGTATTGTCTTTTTCTTTCAAGAAAAGTTATCTTTATTGCCTGTATGGTTGGGTAAGGGCTCTTGAAAGCATAGAGATATAAAAACATTTCTCACTTTATTCTCCAAATACTATTTTGCTGCATATGGAAATAAGACTGGGAGTCTCTATAAAAAATAAAAATAGTCCATAAATTTTATTTAAGTTTTCTATAACAGCCATGAATTATTTTTAAAATCAGAAAAGAACACCAGAGCCTTTTTTAAAAAACAGAGTGTAGTGCTATCATTTGGACACATTCACATAAAAAGAAAATTACCAGATTTCATAAGGTACTATTTTCTCACCTCTAAGGTTGGAGAAATACTAGTATTTGCTGCTTAATTTGGGGAGGCATAATAGACATTCTGAACACACAGCACCTACGTGTCTGGTACAAAGTCTGTGCCCCACAAATTGATTTCCTATCAACAAATCAACAAAACTTGCCCTAGAGCTGGTGCCAGTGGAGATGCATTCATTAGTTATCTCCCAAAACACCCCACAGTAAAACTATCAGGATAGAAACTTCCTCATGTAATAAAGAGTTTGGGGTATTTTAGCTGCCTGTCAGGTAAGGAAAAAAAAAATTTTTAACATATCCAGACAAACATCTGGATATTTTTCATCAGGAAAAACAGTTTTTAAGCAAGAAATAATACCAGTTACTCAAAAATTCTTCCAGAATATAGAGTAGGAGGGAAAATCTTCTAATTCTTTGAGAACAGTACTCTGATACCAAAACAAAACAAGAAAGAGAGAGAGGAAGAGAGGGAGAGAGAAAGAAAATGAAAAAAGGAAAGAATAAAATTATACATCAATATCTCTTATGAATATAGATGTAAAAATTTCCATAAAGTAGTTTCAAATGGAATTTCATTGCATATGAAAAGGATGATATATCATGACTAAGTTGATCACAAGAATGCAAGGCAGGTTTAACATTCAAATCTCAGTAATTCATATCAAACCAACAGAATAAAGAGGAGAACAATAGAGTAGCTCACAGGCTACAGAGGAATTTTTTTTTTAAGATTTTTTATTTTATTTTATTTATTTGACAGAGAGAGATCACAAGTAGGCAGAGAGGCAGGGAGAGAGAGAGAGGAGGAAGCAGGCTCCCCGCTGAGCAGAGAGCCCGATGCGGGACTCGATCCCAAGACCCTGAGATCATGACCTAAGCCGAAGGCAGCAGCTTAACCCACTGAGCCACCCAGGTGCCCTACAGAGGAATTTTTTAGGCAAAATTTGAGATTCATTCATGATTTAAAAAAAAAAAATAAATAAATAAATAAACAGACCTCTCAGTAAACTAGGAATAAAAGGGAACTTCCACAACCTGATAAAAGGCACTATTAAAGAATTAAGCTAATATCATACTTAATAGTAAGACACTAAATGTCTTCCTCCCAAGACCAGGACCAAGACCAGCATCTCTGTTCTCAACACTTCCACTCAGTATTGTACCAAAAGTACAGTCCAGTGCAACAAGTCAAGGGAAGGAAAAAAAAAAAAAAGACATACTGAATAGAAAGGAAGAAATGAGTGTGTATTCATAGATAATATGATTGCCTAAAGAAAGAATCTCAAAAAATACTAAGAAAAAACTTTTAAAACTCAGACACGAGTTTAACAAGAGCATAGGATATATATGTTCAATCATATTTCTCTATACCAACAACGAATAATTAGAAATTGAAATGCAAAAAAGGTAGTATTTGCAGCAGCAGCAAAAAGATTGAAATATGCATAAATCTTCCAAATTATCAGCAAGTTAAAATGTTAATTTTTCTCTAAACCGATCTATAAATTCAATACAATTCCAGTTGAAATCCCAGTGGGAATTTTTTTTTCAGAAATTAATAAGCTGATTCTAAAATTTACAAAGAAAGATGATGAAACAAGAAAAGATTAAACAATTTTGAAAGGAAAAGCAAAGTAGGAGGGGTTATACTACCTAATTTCCAGACTTACTATAAAGCTGTAATAGTCAAAACAGTTTGGTGTTAGAGAAAGGTTGTTAGAGGTATAGATCAGTGCACCCAAATAGAGACCAAGAACAGACCCATATGTGGACAAGGGAGTTCAATAAAGGTGCAAAGGCAATTCAATAAAGGGTAATCTTTTCAACAAACAGCTGTAACAATTGTGTGTCCATTTGCAAAAAGCCCGAAGAACAAAAATCAAAAAAAGAACCTGGATCCATACCTTGCATCTTATACAAAACTTGACTCAGAAATGAATCGTAGACCTAAATGTAGAAACTATAAAACTTCCAGAAGAAAAAAGGGGGGGGCACTTTATAACCTTCAAAATATGCAAAGAGTTCTTACATAAAGCATAAGCCACAAAAGACAATACAAGAACTTTTGCACTTTGAAACTTCTGATAAAGGCATAATAGCCACAGACTGAAAGGAAGTGTCTCCAAATGATATATCTGGACTTATAACCAGAATATATAAAGAACTCTCAAAATTCAACAATTAAGTTAAAAAAATTTTTTAAGTGGCCAAAATATTTGAATGGATAATTTACCAAAAATATAAAAATGCCAAGGAAGCCATGCAAACTAAAACCACCATGTAATACCATTACATGCTTACTAAAATAAAACATATAAGAAAAAACTGACAATACAAAGGGGAGCAAAGTAAAATTCCTCCTATGTTGCTGATGAGAATGAAGCATTACACTCCCTTTGGAAGTCAGTTTGGAAGTATCTTATAAAGTTGATCGTAAACCACACAATGAAGCAATCTACTACTCCCGGGTATTCACCAAGCAAAATGAAAACCTATGTTCACATAAAGCCATGTAAATGTTTATAGCAACTTTATTTGCAGTCACCCAAATCTAGAAACCACCGTGGTACATACATATATCTAATACTATTCAGTAATAAAAAGCAACCCATACAGTCCATGCAATGGCAAGGACGGTTCTCAAATGTATTATTCTAAGTGGAAGAAGCTAGACTCAAACGCCTACTGAAATCCATGAAAATGACTAGTTAATTCAATAGTGTGTGACTTACTTCTAGGACAATCCTGCAAAGCCAGATCTATAGGGTGAAGAACAAATCAGTGGTTGCCAGGGGAGAGGGGGAAAAAGGAGTCCTAGAGAGTCTAGGGGAGTGAGACAACTGTTCTCTGTTGTGTGGTCGTGGTGGTTATAAGCCCATGTTTGCCAAAACTCACAGAACTGTCTACTGAAAGGATGAGCTTTACTGTATGTTAATTTACCTTAATTTTTTTTAAGTGAGAAAAATAATTCTTCATTTTATAACAAGTTGTCCTCTCACTCCACACACTAAGGTGTATTATGAACTCACAATTCAATGTAATGTTTCTATCCTGAGTTTCTACTCCGCTGGGTCGCTGGACAAGCTCATTGTCAGTTCTTTCTGGGACTTATTCCCCATCCTGGTTTCTCCCAAGCTTATGCCATACTCATGTCGAGCTTTCTCCCAAGCTTATGGCACAGACAGTAGCAAGGTGGGAGTGCCGTGGCCATGGATTCATATTCCTAGCTCCACATGATGGCTGCATCCATTTTCCCGTGCTGCATAGCCCATTATATCTGTAACTCCCCAGTGTTTCCATCACTCTTGGGGAAAGGGAATTTTTCTTACAAGCCTGCTGTGTATCAATTTTCACATGGTTTTTCATGCACGAGGCAGCTATTTGCTCTTTAGGGTCTAGTCAAGGTTATAAGAAGTAGGGAGCAGGATTCTTCTTCTCCTCTCTGGACCACAGAGCTCTCTGAATCATCACTTCTTTTTGCCTCCTCCCGCCCCCACCTTCCGCGCGCACGCTTTTGTACACAGTGCCCAGAGGAATACTCTGCTCTCTCCTCTGCTTGCTTCTGGCCAAAATACTTCGTCTATACCCTTAAATACCAACCTTTTACCTTCTCCAGGAAAACTCTCAAAGCTCCCCTGAGGGCTTGTGCTTTTCCATGACAAATGTCAGAAAGACAAGCAGGCTATTTCTGAGTTCAGCCCTTTCACTGCCTCCCCTGAGGCAATCAAGTCGAGTTAAGTACAGGGGTGAAGAGAGAGGGAGGGGAGATGGAAACACAGCTAGAACAGAACAGATGGATATCTTGAAATATTGCCCCACCTCTCTTGGATAAGAAATTTTAAAGGTGCTACTTTAATTGCAGTTTCCTTTACAGGAAGATGGAAATACCTGATCTGACATTATTAAAATTATGTTATTGTGTTATGAGATTACACTGTTCTACAGAAAGTAGGAACAAAGATTTTTGAATGCAAGGTATAATGTACGAGCCAACAAGTATAAAAGAATAGGCATAAAATCATACTAAGACACATTGCCGGTCTATCAGTGTTCTGGGCAGCTGTTCTGAAGCGCGCACGCGTACACACACACACACACACACACACACACGAAAAACAGATTCTAAAAAATAAGATTTTTGAAAAGTGTGCTGCCAAATATTAGGTAAAAAAAAAAAAATCAGTAAAAAAGAGTAATTAATTCACATATACCATTTTCTCCTGTTTTAAACCTCCTAATGGCAATCAGGTACTTTTGAAGGAGACATTTAGAAACCTAAGCTCACTTAAAACATTCTCTTTCCGGCAAGCAGCTAGTCAGGGACCTACTTGTTCTGAGAGCTATTGTCAACATGCCCCTGCCTCGAGCCCCAAAGGAAGTCAACCTGCCTCCTGACCAGATAGTCAAAGCAATCACGTGTTGGACTCAACTGTAGAGCACCCTTTCCAGATGTCCAGGATCTCAGGGAAGCTACTGTTCAAACCTAAATGAAGCCCTGTGTTTCACAGGCCAGCAACCTGCTGGGGGCTAGAGAGACCACCTTCAGTTGGGGAAAGAATCAACCTGGTTTATCTGTGGGTGTGTACAGAGGTCAGGTGGTAAGTTGCCTGTCACACAAAGTATTCAAGGAGAGAATAGATGGGTTTGGAGGCCTTATTGCAAAGAAAATTCAAAGGCACGTGGTCTAAATGGCTTTAAAAAATCTCCTACTACCATAAGACCTTAGGATTCTATGAAATTGTATTTTTTCCAAAGAAGTGAGAAAAGAATACGGTATTCTTTTGTTTTTTAATTAGCCATTTGTTTTATTCAACTTTTTTCAACTATAAAATAAAATAAGGAGTATTTCTTCCAATTACATTTCAACATCTATTAAAATAATAATGTATTTTATCTCATTTAATTTTTTTTCTTATTTAATTTATTTTCAGCATAACAGTATTCATTGTTTTTGCACCACACCCAGTGCTCTATGCAATCCATGTCCTCTCCAATACCCACCACCTGATTCCCCCAACCTCCCACCCCCCGCTCCTTCAAAACTCTCAGATTGTTTTTCAGAGTCCATAGTCTCTCATGGTTCATGGAGGACAAGGGGAGATGGAGAGGAGAAGGGAGTTGAGGGAAATTGGAAGGGGAGGTGAACCATAAGAATACGGTATTCTAAGAAACTTCGCTTCCCTAATGAATCAAAGCCTGGCTGAGTCCATAGAGAAATGAAAACAAATGATACCACATGTAGGAATTGTGTAACCTGAGGTATAAATCAGAGATAGTCTACAAATTCGGGGATTTTTTTAAATTATGTATTTAATTCAGTGTAATACTTGTAGTGGTTTATGTAATTTTTCACTTTGTTTAAGTTTGTGCTATAGGACTGCCCTGAGATTGTAGGATTTTTTTGAATGCAAAAGAACAGAACTTCCTCATTTGAAATAAAGCAAGAAGAGTAACATGATTCAGTAGGAAAATCGGGCCCACGTATGGGAATTTCTATAAAGCGATGATGTTGCAATGCTTTCAAGTCCACATGTTATTGCAAGGTAATGGCTAATAGAGTGAAGTAAATCCATAGGGAAAAAAGTGGGGGTGGGAAATCTGTGATAGGCATACTATGAAGCAAAAGGCATATTTTGAGAGAATTTTTAATTTTTTAAGCCACTGGTTGACTGGTTGACAAAAACTAAATTTTCATTTTGACCAGATGCTCTCATAAGAAAATAAATGTGTTCAGACAAAGAAACTGTTTCCTGCTTTTAATCAGTATGTATTCCATACTGTTTGTCTGAAGTTCTATGAACCCCAAAGAAATGGGACCAAGTGCGTGAGATCTTCTCTTTACATTCTTCTCCACAGTAGGTCACATGAAGAAGTCAAGCCATTAAAGTTGTGCAATTGCAGGGGGCATAGGGAAAAATCTTGGTACCTTTTGTACTCAATTTTGCTATAAACATAAAACTGTTCTAAAAAAGTTAAATCTCCTAAAAAAAATTTAAAAAAGAAGACTTCATTTTACCTAGATATTTCCAAGATTTAAATAGTATTTTTTTCAAATATATATTAAAAAAAAAAAAAAAGGGCTCCATCATTGAACATGTGACTCTTGACATCTTGATTCCAGCTCAGGTCATGATCTCAGCTCAGATCATGATATCAGGGTCCTGGGACAAAGCCAGGCATTAGGCTCCCTGCTTCCCCTCTTCCTTTTCATCTGCCCCTCCCTTCGCTCAAGCAATCTCTATGTAATCTCTCTCTCTCTCAAATAAGGAAATCTTTTTTAAAAATTACATTATGAATATTTAAATTATTTCTAAAAGCTATCTTTAACTTTATTCTTAAAAAATTATTACTGCTTTTGATGAAGTCCCAAAAGTTTATTTTCACTTTTATTTCCTTTGCCTTTGGAGACATATCTTGAAGGAAGTTGCTGTGGCTGATATCAAAGAGATTACTGCTTATGTTCTCCTCTAGGATTCTGATGGATTCCTGTCTCACGTTGAGGTCTTTTATCCATTTTGAGTTGATCTTTGTGTGGTGTAAGAGAATGGTTGGGTTTCATTCTTCTACATATAGCTGTCCAGTTTTCCCAGCACCATTTAGTGAAGAGACTGTCCTTTTTCCACTGTATATTTTTTCCTGCTTTGTCAAAGATTATTTGTCCATAGAGTTGAGGTTCCATATCTGGGCTCTCTACTCTCTTCCACTGGTCTATGTGTCTGTTTTTATGCCAGTACCATGCTGTCTTGGTGATCACAGCTTTGTAGTAAAGCTTGAAATCAGGTAGTGTGATGCCCCCAGCTTTATTTTTGTTTTTCAACATTTCCTCAGTGATTCGGGGTCTCTTCTGGTTTCATACAAATTTTTGGATTATTTGCTCCAGCTCTTTGAAGAATACCCATGGAATTTTGATTGGAATGGCATTAAAAGTATAGATTGCTCTAGGCAGTATCGACATTTTAACAATGTTTATTCTTCCGATCCAAGAGCATGGAATGGTCTTCCATCTTTTTGTGTCTTCTTCAATTTCTTTCTTTGTTCATGAGTGTTCTGTAGTTCCTCGAATACAGATCCTTTACCTCTTTGGTTAGGTTTATTCCCAGGTATCTTACGGTTCTTGGTGCTATAGTAAATGGAATCGATTCTCTAATTTCCCTTTCTGTATTTTCATTGTTAGTGAATAAGAAAGCCACTGATTTCTGTACATTGACTTTGTATCCTGCCACGTTGCTGAATTGCTGTATGAGTTCTAGTAGTTTGGGGGTGGAGTCTTTTGGGTTTTCCATATAAAGAATCATGTCACCTGCGAAGAGAAAGAGTTTGACTTCTTTATTGCCAATTTGGATACCTTTTATTTCTCTTTGTTGTCTGATTGCTGTTGCTGGAACTTCTAATACTATGTTGAACAAGAGTGGCAAGAGTGGGCATCCTTGTCGTGTTCCTGATCTTAATGGGAAGGATGCAAGCTTTTTCCCATTGAGGATGATATTTGCTGTGGGTCTTTCATAGATATATATTTTTTTTAGTTTTAATATAAATTTGATTAATAAAATAAATGAATTATTTCTGTATAGTTAATTTGTAATAAAAAATTTATTATAAATTAACGTTCTGGGTAATTTACTTTTTTTTCAATTTATTTATTTATTTTTAATTTTTTCAACTTATTTATTTTCAGAAAAACAGTATTCATTATTTTTTCACCACACCCAGTGCTCCATGCAATCGTGCCTTCTATAATACCCACCACATGGTACCCCAACCTCCCACCCTCCCACCACTTCAAACCCCGCAGATTGATTTTCAGAGTCCATAGTCTCTCATGGTTCACCTCCCCTTCCAATTTCCCCCAACTCCCTTCTCCTCTCTAACTCCCCTTGTCCTCCATGCTATTTGTTATGCTCCACAAATAAGTGAAACCATATGATAATTGACTCTCTCTGATTGACTTATTTCACTCAGCATAATCTCTTCCAGTCCCATCCATGTTGCTACAAAAGTTGGGTATTCATCCTTTCTGATGGAGGCATAATACTCCATAGTGTATATGGACCACATCTTCCTTATCCATTCATCTGTTGAAGGGCATCTTGGTTCTTTCCACAGTTTGGCGACCATGGCCATTGCTGCTATAAACATTGGGGTACAGATGGCCCTTCTTTTCACATCATCTGTATCTTTGGGGTAAATACCCAGGAGTGCAATTGCAGGGTCATCGGGAAGTTCTATTTTTAATTTCTTGAGGAATCTCCACACTGTTCTCCAAAGAGGCTGCACCAACTTGCATTCCCACCAACAGTGTAGGAGGGTTCCCCTTTCTCCACATCCCCTCCAACACATGCTGTTTCCTGTCTTGTTAATTTTGGCCATTCTAACTGGTGTAAGGTGATATCTCAATGTGGTTTTAATTTGAATCTCCCTGAGGGCTAATGATGATGAACATTTTTTCATGTGTCTGATAGCCATTTGTATGTCTCGATGGGAGAAGTCTCTGTTCATATCTTCTTCCCCTTTTTTGATATGTTTGCCTGTTTCGTGTGTGTAGAGTTTGAGGAGTTCATTATAGATCCTGGATATCAACCCTTTGTCTGTACTGTCATTGACAAATATCTTCTCCCATTCCGTGGGTTGCCTCTTTGTTTTTTTTTTTTTTTTGACTGTTTCCTTTGCTGTGCAGAAGCTTTTAATTTTGATGAAGTCCCAAAAGTTTATTTTCGCTTTTGTTTCCTTTGTTTTTGGAGACATATCTTGAAAGAAGTTGCTGTGGCTGGTATGGAAGAGATTACTGCCTATGTTCTCCTCTAGGATTCTGATGGATTCCTGTCTCACATTGAGGTCTTTTATCCATTTTGAGTTGATCTTTGTGTACGGTGTAAGAGAATGGTCGAGTTTCATTCTTCTACATATAGCTGTCCAGTTTTCTCAGCACCATTTATTGAAGAGACTGTCTTTTTTCCACTGTATATTTTTTCCTGTTTTGTCGAATATTAATTGACCATAGAGTTGAGGGTCCATACCTGGGCTCTCTAGTCTGTTCCACTGGTCTATGTGTCTGTTTTTATGCTAGGACCATGCTGTCTTGGTGATCACAGCTTTTTAATAAAGCTTGAAATCAGGTAACATGATGCCCCCAGCTTTATTTTTGTTTTTCAACATTTCCTTAGCGATTCGGGGTCTCTTCTGATTCCATACAAATTTTAGGATTATTTGCTCCAGCTCTTTGAAGAATACTGGTGGCTTTCTTATACTCTAACAATGAAAATACAGAAAGGGAAATTAGAGAATCGATTCCATTTACTATAGCACCAAAAACCATAAGATACCTGGGAATAAACACAACCAAAGAAGTAAAGGATCTGTACTCAAGGAACTACAGAACACTCATGAAAGAAACTGAAGAAGACACAAAAAGATGGAAGATCATTCCATGCTCTTGGATTGGAAGAATAAACATTGTTAAAATGTCTATACTTCCTAGAGCAATCTATACTTTTAATGCCATTCCGATCAAAATTCCACCGGTATTCTTCAAAGATCTGGAGCAAATAATCATAGATAGATTTTATGAAGTTCAAGAATGTTCCCTCTATCCCTATACTTTGAAGCATTTTAATCAGGAACGATGCTGGATTTTGTCAAATGCTTTTTCTGCATCAATTGAGAGGACCATGTGGTTCTTCTCTCTTCTCATATTAATTTGTTCTATCACATTGATTGATTTGCGAATGTTGAACCATCTTTGTAGCCCAGGGATGAATCCCACCTGATCATGGTGGATAATCTTTTTAATGTGCTGTTGGATCCTGGACTTCATCAAAATCAAAAGCTTCTGCACAGCAAAGGAAACAGTCAAAAAAAAAAACAAAGAGGCGACCCACAGAATGGGAGAAGATATTTGCCAATGACAGTACAGACAAAGGTTGATATCCAGGATCTATAATGAACTCCTCAAACTCTACACACACGAAACAGGCCAGCATATCAAAAAAGGGGAAGAAGATATGAACAGAGACTTCTCCCATCGAGACATACAAATGGCTATCAGACACATGAAAAAATGTTCATCATCATTAGCCCTCAGGGAGATTCAAATTAAAACCACATTGAGATATCACCTTACACCAGTTAGAATGGCCAAAATTAACAAGACAGGAAACAGCATGTGTTGGAGGGGATGTGGAGAAAGGGGAACCCTCCTACACTGTTGGTGGGAATGCAAGTTGGTGCAGCCTCTTTGGAGAACAGTGTGGAGATTCCTCAAGAAATTAAAAATAGAACTTCCCGATGACCCTGCAATTGCACTCCTGGGTATTTACCCCAAAGATACAGATGATGTGAAAAGAAGGGCCATCTGTACCCCAATGTTTATAGCAGCAATGGCCATGGTCGCCAAACTGTGGAAAGAACCAAGATGCCCTTCAACAGACGAATGGATAAGGAAGATGTGGTCCATATACACTATGGAGTATTATGCCTCCATCAGAAAGGATGAATACCCAACTTTTGTAGCAACATGGATGGGACTGGAAGAGATTATGCTGAGTGAAATAAGTCAATCAGAGAGAGTCAATTATCATATGGTTTCACTTATTTGTGGAGCATAACAAATAGCATGGAGGACAAGGGGAGTTAGAGAGGAGAAGGGAGTTGGGGGAAATTGGAAGGGGAGGTGAACCATGAGAGACTATGGACTCTGAAAATCAATCTGTGGGGTTTGAAGTGGTGGGCGGGGTGGGAGGTTGGGGTTCCAGGTGGTGGATATTGTAGAGGGCACGGATTGCATGGAGCACTGGGTGTGGTAAAAAAGATAATGAATACTGAAAATAAATAAAAAATAAATTTAAAAAAAATTATTACTGGAAAGAGTCCTGGACTAAGAGTCAACATGTTCTCCCAGTTCTGATCACAGTCCCCCATGCTACCAGCTAAGTGAGACTGTGTTAATTCTTCTTCCTGGTATTATTAGATGGAAACTGGGACAGTCTCACCCTTCCCTACCCAGAATGAGAAGAGCATGAAAAATCTTTGAGAAGAATAAGGTCATATACAAATGTAAGCATGGGAGAAAGAAAACAGTATGCTGTAAGAATTCCTTCCTTCTGTCTTTCCATCTTTCTTTCTTCCCGTCTTTCTATCTTTCCTTCTTCCCTTCCTTCATCTAGCAAATACTACGTGAATTCTCAACATAAACCAGGCTCTGCCAGGCACTAAAAATTTCACAGCAAACAAAAGTAGATAGCATTGCAGCCTTTCTGGAATTTACAGTCCAGAGAAGAACACAGGTGCTAAATAATAATACAAATTAATATAATTAAAGTTGTGATGTTTGCCATGAGGAACAGTTAAAGGCAGGTTGGGAAATAATGATGGGTGACCTGAATTAGGTAGAGGATTTAGGGTGGAGAGTAAAGGAATCAAGAGAAATTCTCTCAGAGACTTGAGGCATAAAGAACTGGCAGATAAAAATTTGAGGAAAGAGGTTGCTGATAGTATTCCCAGTAAAGGAAAAAATACTTGCAAAGGTTTTGAGATGATAAAAGCTTGATATATCCAAAGCACTAGCAGAAGGCCTGGGTAACCACTGGTGTTTTTAATTCATGCTACCATGATGATAATCTCCTACTGATTTTGAGATAAGACTAGAACAATTATGAAAACAGACATCCTAATTTTCACTCAGGTTAAACCTTCTAAGCTCAACAAATGTTTCTAACTTAGAATGTCTCAGTATCCAAAGAAAATTCCTAATCCCTATATATTTAGTATTTATTATGCCTGAAGGACATTTTGGACATCCTCTATTCTATAGGTTTCAAAAAGAGTCATCTGGTTAAAATTAAGAATTTTTTTTAAAAGGTAGATTTATTTGTTTGCTTTTTTGAGAGAGAGAGAGAGAGAGAGAGAATGAGCTGGAGAGGCAAAGAGAAAAGGAGAAAATCTCAAGCAGACTCTACACTATGCATGGAGCCTGATCTGGGCTTGATCTCATGGTCATGAGGTCATGGCCTGCTAAAACCAAGAGTCAGATGCTTAACTAATGGCACCACCCAGGTGTTCCCAAATTAAGCATTTTAATTAAAAAAATTGATAGATTAGAATATATCTTGAGAAAAGATAAGTGGACTCAAAACATTAACATTTAAGCAAAAGTTAATGATTTTAAGGCTGTTGGTCCTAGGAAAGAGAAAACAAAGGAGACAGAGCCTGGATCTGACATACTTACACAAAGCTGTCACATGGAAAAGAGGGGGCATCAAAGGTCTCTAATGGATACCAGAGGATGTCATGGTTAAAGTTCAAAGGAGGACAAAATATTCCTCAGTCTATAAGAAAGAATCAGATAAGAGTCAGAGGTGTCTAATTTGGCAGATGGAAGAAATAGGTATTCTTTTAGAAGTCACAAATGAATCATAAATGTATGTACAGATTCAATCATCCCTTGGGGACACCTAGAGAAAATTCAGACAAAACCTGAAGGACCAATGTAACAGACAACTTGTGAAGTGTATTCTGGCACCAGGAGATACCGTTGGAAAGTGCCTCTTAACAGAAAGATTTAAGAAACTCTTCTCAATAAAAGAGAAGTTTCATCTCCCAAAAGTGTTAATCAACTAGGAGACAGGAACTATAATAAGGAGTGGGATGGCTTTAATAACAGCACCATGGGAGAGCTGCTGGAAGCTTTGCAGCTATCAGTGGTTACCATAATGTATTTTATTAGTGGATGGAAATTTTTATTTATCAGAAATCTCTGTTAGCATTGCTCATTATGGGTTTAGAATTTTGGTACAGTTTGGTAAGGGAAATTGGGGTGGGAGGTGAGAGCCCCAGGATACCTGGCTTGAGCATAAATGTTGTGTACCAGATCTGGGGGAAAGTTGTTAAAGGACTTCTGGAGGTGGATGAGCATGGGCCAGAAAAGTCATAGAGCCAGAGCAGACACAGAGATGAAGAGCTATGGAAGTGAAGTTAACAAGGCAGGAAGAATCATTTTAATAGGTGAGAAAGAGAAAGAGAAACCCAAGAGAGTCCGAATATTTAAGAAAGCACAAGAATCAATAGTGTGAGTGTGGGCTGTATGAGCTAGTTTGGTGAACAGATAAGCTGAAACTTTGCTTGTGAAAGAATAAACATTGATTCAGGAGGTCAGGGGTTCTTAACCTTGAGTTTCTGTTAGCCTTCTGAACATATGAATATAATCTCTTACAGGTACAAATGAGGGCTTGTTCAGTGATGCCCTAGAGTTTCCCTTAGGGAATATGGCAATTCAGCCTGAGCCAAGGGAGAGTCCTGGGCTTTATTTATATTGACTTAAGTATGACTAGGAGACAAGATGGGACACAGAGACTGATAGAGATTTTGTCAGTCCATCATGTTGATGAAATTTCAAAAAAGTGACTGGCTATGTTACATTCTTCCTAAGTCCCCCTCCCAATCCCAACCCAGATGATGGTTTAGACATTTAGATAGCATTTACTGAGTGTCTATTATCTGCCAGTGCACAAGTACTTTATTCTCAACACAAGTCTGTAAAGTAAATGCTATTCTCATCTTATAGGAGGAAAAGAGACTTTAAAAGGTTAAATCCTTTATTCATTTCACTCAGCTATTCATTTACTGAGCCAATATATTTGGTTATACACCTCTTACTTGCTGGTGTAGGCAGCATCTACCAAGTGCTATTCTAGGGGAACCTACCAAGAGCTACTATAGGATGCACCCATTGCTTCATATGTCCAGTACCACTTTGGGGTGCATGGGTGGTTCAGCAGGTTAAGCGGCCAACTTTTGATTTCATGATATCAGTGTCCTGGGATCTAGCCCTGCATCAGTCTCCATGCTCAGTGGGGAGTCTGCTTGAAGATTCTCTCTCCTTCCCTCTCTGCCCCTCCCTGCTCATTCTCTTATCCTCTCTCTCTCAAATAAAAATAAATCTTTTTTTAAAAAAAGGATTGCTTTTCTTTTGGGGCCTTCCTGTTTCTCTAGTCTATCTGTATGTATCAAAAAACTTTCATTTTCTCAACTAATACCTATTTCTTGATCATAAGTGGAGGTCAATTGACTTAGTATTTTGAGATTTGGGACTAAGAGAAAATTAGAATGAAGTCTGGTCACTGGCTGAAAACTATAGGATGAAGTATTCAGAAGCTGTGAATGACCATGCTTTTTGTCAGCTGGAGGAAGTCCACAGTAAAAGGGAAAAAATGAAGCTGGCACAGTGAAAAACAGCAGAGACCCGAGACAGCCTGGATGCTGATGGCAGTCATATATCTTCTCCATTGCTTTACCTTTCCCAGGGACTGGGTATTCACCTCTCCTTGGAGTTCATGAATATATCTTGGGGTCCTGCAAAAATTCTTTCTGCTTAAGCTTCTCTTCTTTTTTAAACTTCTAGTAGCTTATCACCATGCTATGCATGGAAGACAAAGATGAAAAAAATACAGTTGCTGACTTATAACTTAAGAGGTATTTCATAAGGACACAGGTGTGGACATAGATCATTACAACATTCTCAGCAGGGTTGGGTGGAATACGTATGACCCCTTACAGTGTATATCTGACTCATCCAAATGCCTCTTCCTTTGCCATACATCCTCTGCAAGATTTTGATCAACTTTCTCTCTCCAGGCATTGGCATCTCTAAGAATCTGACTGTAGTGAGGCACAGTAATTGATGTAAGATCAGAGGTCTGCAAACATTTTCTACAAGGGACCATACAGTAAATATTTTGGCCTTATGGATAGTATAGACTGTCATAATTATTCAATTCTGCTCTTACAGCACGAAGATAGCCACAGAGAATACTTAAATGATCATGTCTGTGTTCCAAGACAAATTTATTTACAAATTCAGGTTAAGAGGCCAAATTTCATCCACAAGTCGTAGTTTGCCAATCCTAGCTCTCAGATATTCGGGGACAATGTGAAGTTAAAAAACACAATGTGAAATGGTAATTGATTGACAGGAGTGTGCATCAGTTGCTGTAGAAACTCAGAGAAAGCACCAAAGTATTCTACGGGATGAGGATAAAACATTTATTCAAGAGATGATACCCTCATGGAGTCTTTGAAAACAAAGGGATGTTAGAGGAAGAGGAGATGAGTAGGGAAAGCTGCATTTATAAATGCAATGAGTTGTAAGAGACCCTGGCATTTGAAGGATTGCCAATAGTTTCCATTACTGGGACAAGAAGTAAAAAGTTATGAGAGTGTCAAAAATAAGACAAAGAAGGAAAGCAAGGACAATTTTAAGCAAACAAACAAACAAAACCAAGGTATTAGGGAGCCACTGAAGAATTTTAGACAGAGCAGAATAGACATTATCTGATTTCTTCTTTTTTTTTTTTTTTTTCTTTGATACTATTTCAGGATCACAAGGGGAAGGATTTCAGGTAGAAAAACACTGCAGTTGTTTGGAATCACAGTGGTTTAAAGGCCTAGCTCTAGGCAATGAAGTCAACTGAAGCATTAGAATCAGTAGGATCCAATGTGGAGACAGGTTATATGTGGGACCAAGAGAAAAAGGAACAGACTATCCATAGGACTATTGGGCAGATAAAAGGGGGGAAAGTCATCAGCACTGAAATATCTGGGGCATCCTGAGTTCAGTATCTAACTGTTGAGTGTGAGATACCTGTGGGACATTTAAGTAGAGATGTAGGAGAGCAATCACCTGGTCATGAAGGTAGACCAGCTTTTTATACACATCGGTCAGCTAGGTGCAATTATTATTCCCATTTCACAGATAAAGAAAGGTCAGGGAAAATGTATTTGAACAATAACTCCAGCTGGATTTCTTATTTCTTGACCTGAATTACTCAATTAGGAGTCAACCGAGCATAGGAGCAGATGACATACGAAGAGTATGTAGGATGAGAAAAGAGAAAGATTTAAGCTGAAATTCCAGAAACTAAGTTTTTAGGCTACAGGGGTAGCAGTGTCCATGGTGGTTATGTCCCTCCCCTGGAGCCAGAATGCCTGAGTTCAAATCCCAGTCCAGTTTCTTCTTAGCAGTAGCATGATTTGGAAAAATCCCTCAGACAATTGTATTCCTGCTTCATCATCTGAAAAGGGTAAATAATAATAGCAACAAACTCCTAGACTCCTAACAATCAATTAAAAGATGTATGTAAATATCTGACCATGCCACACAGCAAATAGTGAATAGTCAAGAAATATTTGTTACTTTCGTTATTATTACCTTGCAAAGGAAACAGAAAATGAATGAATGGCAAAACAGGAAAAGTGGGAGAAAGTGCCATCCTTGAGGCTAAGAAAAGAGAAAAGAAAAGAAAAGAAGTACACAGAACATCAAATACTGTAGAGAGGTCAAGAAAAAGGGGCCTTAAATAGATCTGTGGGTTTACCCACTTTACGGTCATATGCAGGGTAGGGGAGACAGTTGCCAGGCTGTGGCTGGTTGAGGAAAGAGTGGGTGCTGGAGAAGCAGAGTCAATAATAGCTAAGTGTATACTAAAAGGTTTGTAGGTGTAAGAAGCAGAGAACATTGACTAAGGGAGATGTCAACAGAATGTAATTTCTAGTAAGTGTGGGTTGCTAAGGTAGGACAAATGGGTAGCTTTCCATGTGGAACATGAAAAGCAAGTAGTGAAGAAGAGGTTGAAGATACAAGGAACAGGAGAAAACAGCTAGATCAAAGTTCTTGAGGAGGAAGAGGTATATGATGAGATTCAGAGCTCAGGGGGAATTGACCTAGAAGGGAAAGAGACACCTATTCCACAGAAGCAGGTGTAGCCAAGATAAAGAGTGGTTTCAGCTAGAATTCTCATCTGACAACCTCAACATCGTTGTCACAGAGTAAACATGCTATCTTGCTGGGAGCGTTGGAGCCATGGGATAGAGCAACTGAGTTTCCAGAAAAGTCTAAAATGTCTGTTGTCGAAAATAGCCAAAGGACCAAACTCTCAATACATAAAAGACTATGCAGGTGTCACTGAGCACCAGACAGAGGTTGGAACCATGAACTTACAGTGGCATCAAGTCATGTGGTGGCATGATTTCCCCCCAGCTGGCTCTGTGCTCTAAGTGCAGGAGCAAGGAAACAGAGTGGAGCTGATTTAGCATGTGTAATGTCCAAGGAGAGAGACTTAAGATACCAACAAGAGAATGGCCATCCAGGCTGGACAGGATGATCAGAAGAACAGGAAAAAAGAGAAGGACTGTTAGTGGGGGGAAGGTAGGCATGGACACCAGAAAACAGATGAAGGGGTAAGAGATGCAATGAGAGGTTTGTGGTCAGAGGATGAAATTTTGTATTGCTGAAAGACAAGGAGTCGAATAGTCCTCTGGATACTGATCACTGAGGATAATGGCTGGACTTAGGGAAGGAAGGAGAACAACAAGTGGTCCTTAGTCTTCAATGAATCAATGAATGTGAAGAGACAGTAAGAGGTCCATGGTTGACAAGGTGGTAGGGCAGGAGGAGTAGGCGGGAGTGGGAGGATTTGGAAGGTATAGCCAAATGCCATGTTTTTGTTTTTGTTTTGTTTTCAAGAGAAATAGGGAACTGGAGGAAGAAGGATGATTTGGAAGCAGCAACATGTGGGATAGAGAAAGGTCACGTTGCTCTACTTACAGGTAAGATTTAAGAAAAATGTACTGGTTTTCCAGATTAGAGAACTTCCAGGTAAGTGGTCTCTCTGGGGAGACCAGGCTCCAATTACTACAGAGGGTAGAGAATGAACCCTGTAAAAAGACTGACAGTAGAAGAGAGTTTGTCGGCATGAACAGGCAAGCTTCAAAGTTGCAACGCAAAAGATCGGAAGGGGTAGTGTGTGCAGAAGGGAAAAGTGAAAGGAATCAAAGCAGGACAGAGGTGCAGGGATGTGACTAGTGGAGCAGTAATAACCCAAGGGCACATCTGCCAAGGAAAGCTATGATGTGAACTCTGGCAGAGTTCACTGCCTTCAAATTTCCAAAAGAAACTTTGGAATAAACTTGTTTTGATGCTAGAAAACCATGGCATTTGCTGAGGGTTCCAAACAGAATGTTGGTAAAAAAATATGATGCCTCCAAAGTAATCTTTTTTTTTTTCCTATGTGTGCCAGGGCAGGATTTTCTTTTACCAAAAATGTAGCTCTTGGTGGAAGCTACCGTGACTCCAGTAACAAGTAAGAGGGTCCAGATCTCTCTTGGTGGCACCACCAGCAGCCTGAGCTGGTCCAGCAAGTTGTCCTGGCTCCCATGGTCAGCCCATGATTCAAGTTTATATTCAAACTCTTACCTGATGGGATCAAGATCTATGCTTTCTATACAAGTTTGCCTCTATATAAAGGAGACTATCAGTAACCACTCAACTATTTCTCAAGGTCGTCACAGAGAACAATGGAGTTGATATTCACCAAAGTAATAAACTTTGCAAATGGACATACGCGATACACATATCAGGCACTACCATGACCAAGTAGTTTACTAGGTGACAGTTGGAGATACATGTCAGAAGCGAAAAATGAAGTGCAATCGAATGGGGTAGAAAGGTAGAGCCAAGACCCACGGGGAGTGACTTGGCAAGGGTTCTCTGAGGAGGTGAGATTGGAGCTGGAGGTTGGAAGTGTTTCCTTTCCCCCAAAGATTCCTCGCCTCCAGTTGCACAGCCATACCCTTCCTCTCCCCACGTCAGCTAAGCCTCGAAACTTCGCGGTCAGCCGAGAACGCGAGGGAAGCCAGCAAGGCCTCAGTCCACTAACTGAAACCGAATGTGGGGTGGAAACACACAGCCCACCTACCTCACAGGCCATTGTCTCCCCTTGGCAGAGCCACTCCTCGCTGCTCCAGCTCTGCTCCTGGGACCTGACCTCTTTTTCAAGCCTGTGGTCGGCCTGCTTATCGGGCCTGACCTCCTGCAGCTGGATCTTGTTTGTGAGTTGGCTCCTTTCTTCTCAGCTGTTTCCATTTTAGGCCTCTGCTTCTGACTCTTGAAAGCAAAAGTAGCCAAGCCCCTTCCCTCTGCCCAGGCGAAGGTGAAAGGACTATATTAGGGCACCTCAAACCTAAGTGGGACCAAAGCTTGGTGTCCATCTTTGGCTTTCTGGTCGAGGCCTTATTTGGAACAGCTGAGCCTCCTCTAGGAGTCTGGGGTTCAGGAGAACAGCATGTCAGCCTGAGGGGAAGAGAGATTTCAGCCGGAAGGAAAAGGTAGAGGCCTTATTTTCCCAGATAGGGGCTGAAAGCCCACTTCCTTTCCGTTTTGAGCAGTTGAACTGCTGAGGAGCATGAAGTCAAACCCCATTTCCTCTCCCGCTTTATCAGGCGCCGAGGCCCAGCGCGTGGAGAGTTTAAAACGCACCCATCTTGCCAAATAAACAAGAAAAACGCACAGAAAGCTTTCCCTAAATCTCTGCACCCCAGATTTGGGAGTGTGCCTCCACCTCCAGGAGCAAGTAAGTGGCTTCCTGGAAGGCTAAAAGGGATGAAAAAAGCAAGACTGACTCTCCCTATTGCCCACTCTCACGCCACTGCCTCGCCTGCCCCCCCTTCCCACCCACAACCCCTCCTACTCCCCAAGGGGTGCCATTTTGGAGCCAAAATCCACTTTGTCAGCACAGGAGCAGCCCTGCCTTCTCTTGCTCCACACACCATGTGACCCTGGAGAACCTCCAGGGCATATTTCATCTGGCATCAGCAACTAGAGGTCACCATGACCCAAAACTTCCTGCATTCCCAGGCCTGGCAGCCCTGCCAAAGCCAGCCGTGGCGGGGGAAGGAGAGCGCCGCTTGGGGGGAGCTGACCAAGTGTGGTGTCGGCCGCCCTGCCTGCCAGCAGACAGCAGCGCTGGTTTTCCACTGCCGGCCATTCATTGGACTTGGCCAGCTTTGTTCCTTCCCTGGGACCAAGTCAACAAGCTGAGACCAGAGGGGTTGCGGCTCTGGCATGCAGAGTGAAGCCATTTCTGTTTGCATGCACACCACGGGCTGTTGCTGTGCTCGGCGGCCCCCAGCACTCTGATTTCCCACCTGTCCTACCTGTGGGGCTCTGCAGTGTGTCCAGGGTTCAGGACTCCCAGCAACGGCTGCTTCTTTTTTTTTTTTTTTTTCCCCTCTATGTAGGAGAGAACAGGTCATTATAGAGGCTAGAGATTTCATACTGAATTTTGCTCAGTCAAAAGAGACAATGAAGGAGAACCTCTAGAGCCAGAAAACAATTTTAGTATCAGTTTCCAGGCTCCCCTTCCATGCAAGAATCATAAAGTTTTAGGGTTAGAAAAGATCCTAAACGATCCATGTAAGTGGTTTACACAATTTGGTAAAGAGGTCTTTGAGTAACTGATCAAAACAAGCCACTCCCTTGCCCTAGGCAAAACCCAGCAGACCCTGGAGATTTGGCCCATAAATTGGGGAATGCAGGGACTCCTAGAGCCCCTGTGCAGTGGCCTTCTGGACCACTCCTTCCCCTCCCAGCCCTCTCCTTTTGCAGAAGGGGATCCATGAGACCCAGAGAGGACAGTGACTCTTGCAAAGTCAAGGCTAGATGTGCACCTGCTGAACCCAGATCCCTTTATTCCAAGGGAATCATCAGAGCCCTCACCTCTGGAACCCCTTCCCATTATCTTCTTGGCTTTGCTCTCAGTGTCCCTCTTTCTTTTCCTTTATTCTCTTCCTGCTTGCTCTCCTCAGGTCTTCTCTCTTTCTTTCTCCAATTCTCTTTCTTCAAGTTTTATTCCCATCTGTGCTTTCCTTACTCCTACTCTCTTGTCTTCTCTGCCTCTTCCTGGTGTCTCAGAACCCAATCAATTCATCACTGTCAATTGTCCAGTCCTCTGGACAGGTCATCAGCTCCTGTGGAAGGATATCCTGTGTACCTCAAGGAAAGAATAAAATTGTTGAAAGTAGTGACATCAAGGAGAAAAATTTCATCTCCCTCCCCAAATCTTCAGTATAGATCTAATGGAACTAGTCTTTTTCTCATCCTTCATGAAGACAAATAATGTCTAGGGAGAGGAATACAGAAACCAGGAGATTAACAGCACTCATGGTATGGTTGGGGAGCTCCAGGGGGTCCCTGAGACCTTTTCAGGGGGTCTACAAGGTCAAAATTATTCTCACCATAATGCTAACATCATAAAAAAACATTATTTGCCCCTTTTTTTTTGTGTCGTTTTTACTGTGTTAACATTCGACCTGATGGTGTAAACACCACAAGGGATAAAACTGGGGAGGAGGGGTAGGGGAAGAGGGGAGAGGGTTAGCATGTATCCAGGCATTAAAACCAAATTGGATTCCTAGTCACTGTAATCTTCACCGTCATGAATATTTTTTAAAAAAGTAATTTTTACTTCAGAATACTCATAAAAGAACTGTTAAAAATATTTTTTTAATATAGATTAAGTCTTATTAAACTGAATATAAGCCTCGAGTACACATTTTTTTTTTTCTATTCCCCAGCAAGGTGAGAAGCGTGCATAAAGTACTTCAGTCACATACTAACGTCTAACGGTTGCTTCAAGGAAAAGGAGTGGCGCAGTTGAGATGTAAGCTTTACCAATCACTTTTTTCCAGTTTTACCTGGAAGAATGACTGACAAACTGTGGTTGTCTAAACCTGTGCATTTGGCAGGCATTTTCCTAATAATAAACAAAGTGAGCCTGTCGCTTCCAGGGCCAAATAGACAGCACCTTTTGCCAATGGTAAATCTGAGCTTTCAGTCAAAAATTAAAACGTTAGAAATGTGTATCTAACACCATTAACTGAACTGTTTCCCCATACTTAAAACTTTTCTGGTTAGATCAGTGGTGATATTGACAAATGTGATTATTTGAATTTTTAGAATGAAATATGTCAACATTTGAAAGACTGGTGTAAGTCAGTGAACCGGTATTTTCCAAATGACCAATGCATGGTGTTACAAAACCATGCCTGGGAAAACAGCCACTGAAAATGCAAGACAGACTAGTGGATTTTAACAGAACTGAATACAAAGTGTTCACTAATAGGCTCCAAGTTTCACAAGGCAACTAAATTCTAAGAAACTACCATATCTTGAGTTTTGATGTAGTAGCAAAGAAAAATGTCTCCAATTATCTGAAAACTCTAGGAAAATACCCCACTCTTTTCCAACTCTGTATCTGTAAAAAGCAGGATTTCATTCATCTACTTCAATTAAACCAAGTATTGCAAATTTAATAGGAGATAAAATCTACCAGTCTTCAATTAAGCCATATTTTAAAGAGATTTGAAAAAAATGTACAATGATACCAATTTTTTTTCTTTTGGAAAATATGGGCATTTTTTGAATTTTTAAAAATTTATGTGTTTTAATTGCTAATACATATCTATGAATAAATATAACCCACACAAGCACAAGCTCTTTGGAGTGAAATGGAGTCCTGAGGCCAAAATATTTGAATGCCACTCCTGTAGACTATTCTAGAAGGAAGCAGAGATAAATCCGTGCAATACTTGTTAACTGGGCTCAAGTATGGGTAAGGATCATGCTAAGTATGACAGGGGATCCAGCTCTTACAGCCCTCACAGTGTAGCAGGAGGGTAAGGCATGGAGACGAATAGCTGTGCTCTGAGTCCAGGAGTGCCACCAGAGAGAAGGAATGAAATGGCACCAACGCTCCACTTGGGTTGAAAGTAAGAGGACCTAGAAAAGTCTTTACAAAGGAGGTGACAGTTGAGAAGCCTGAACAAAAACTGAGCATTAAGAAAACAAAATAAAAAAGCAGAGAGTCTGGGAGCGTTGATGCAGGCCAAGCAGAGGGAAGGATGGGCGTGGGAGAGCAGAGGGTACATTGAATAGTGCAAGCATTCCTTCAGGCACAACAGAGATGCAGGGCACAAAGCCTCCTATAGAGCCGATGCTCCATAAATGCTTGCTAGATGAGCCTATGTATGAAAACAGTGATTGGCTAGGCCATGGATGGGTTTAGCTGTGTCTTATCACTCCCCATCTTCCCACAATATATGTGAGAAAATTATGTGGAGAAAGTTGCTAGAGGCCAAAGAAGTGAGAAGATTCATATATAGTACAAATTAGAGACAGAGCCGCGGGCCCTGACCTGGCTTCAAGGTCTCCTTTGCCAGACAATTCCTTCTTAAGTCAGGCTGATATTCCTCTGCCCCAACTGAGTGACATGACATGACACTGAATGAAGAAGGCTGAGACTGACACAAGCTTTGAGATTCATCATTGGAAGAACTTCTGCCAAACACTACTCCCTGATCAGGACAAAGGGATTTGGAGAGGAAAAAGATGATGATGTTCTTGTCCTCACAGTCTCTAGAACAGGGTCTTCAGGGGAGAAAGACCCATCTGACCATTACTGTGAGGGTATAGTGCCACCCTAAGTACAGAGCACAGACAAGGCCTCCATCGGAGTGATGGTGAAGCTTTCAAGAGGGGATGGAAAGGATAGGAATGATTAAAATGACTTTTAAAGGATAAAGACTGATTAGATACATAACACCCATTCTTGAATTCACAGGTTCCTGAAGGTCTGTCGATCTGTCCTCTTTGTCTCTGCATCCCCAACACCAAACACAGTGCCTGTCATACAAAGACATTCCATACGTGCCCGATGCACTACTCTGAAAGCAAGGGTGAAGAGGAAATATGATGCCAGGCCTCAAATTTTTTTCACCTTTTTCCATCGTTCCACTAAGATATTTTTGGTATATCATATATAGAAGTTTAAGGTGTACGACGTGATGATGTGATACACGTATACATCACAAAATAATTATCCCAAAAAGGTTAGTTAACACTTCCATCCCCTCACGTACTTATCATTTTGTGGGTGTGATGATAACTTTAAGATTTACTCTCCTAATAACTTTCAAATGTGTAATACAGTATTGTTAATTATAGTCACCATGCCATACATTAGATCCCCAGAACTTACTCCTCTTATAGCAGAAAGTTTATACCATTTGACCACCATCTCTACATTTCTCCCTACCCTTTTGCCCCTGACAATCACAATTCTATTCTCTACTTCTTTGTGTTCTGCTTTTTTAGATTCTGCATACAATGGAGAACATAGAGCATTTGTCTTTTTTTCTGTCTATTTTGCTTAGCATAAGGCCCTCAACATCCATCCACATTGTCACAAATGGCAGGATTTCCTTCTTTTTTATGGATGAATAATTTTCCATTATAACTATGTATCATATTTTCTTTATCTATTTACATGTTTACTGACACTTAGGTTATCTCTGTGTCTTGGCTATTGTGACTACTGCTGCAGTAAACATAGGAGTGCAGATACCTCTTCCAGAGTGATTAATTCCTTTGGACATATACAGAAGAAGAAATGCTGGATAATATGTTATTTCCATTTTTAATATTTTGGTAAATCTCCATTTTTTATTTAAATTCAATTAACCAAGTTATAGTACATCAGTTTTTGATATAATGTATATAACTATAGTACATTAGTTTTTGATATAATGTTCAATGATTCATTAGTTGAGTATAACACACAGTGCCTCCATTTTGTTTGCCACTGTGATTGTACCAATTTACTTCCCACCAACAGTGCACAACTGTTCCCTTTTCTCTACAGGCTGACCAAAACTTGTTGTCTCTTCTCTTTTTGCTAACAGCCTCCTAACAAATGAAAGGTGATATCTCACTCGCTTTTTATTTGAATTTCCCTGATGATTAGTAATTTGAGCATTTTTTAATGACTCTGTTGGCCATTTCCAAGACCTAATTTTGAATATGCCACACATTTTCTATGCTCTGCTCTATGACTTCCCAATCTCCCCTTCTGCACCATTAGAAATTTTCTCAGTCATTGGTACCCAAATCTGCCACTGGCAGGCAGCTTTTCCTGGACCAGCAATCAAAAGGTAAAAGTGTCCTATTTCATTGCAGACAAAACCTTGTAGACAAACAAGACAATAGATACTATAGACCAAGTAAGTCTCCGCTTCTCTTTACACATGCTCTCTTACTCCTTCTCAACAAGCAGGGAATAAAAGCATCACGTTGGTACCCTAGTCATGAATCAGAATCTCTGTAAGAAAGGCTACAATCAATATGCATGACACAAGACTGATATGATGCCCTGGAACAAGGGACCATCTGCAAAACTGATGCCAATCACTTCCTAAGGTCCCGCGTTACACTCCTCCAGGATGGATGGGTCTGCTTCCCACCTCGACTAGAGCAAGGAGGAAGGCTTCAATGATAGATAACAGTGAGGGATTATCAGCTCTAAAGAAGGACATTTTGTACTTCTCTTGCCACCCCATCAGCACCGATATGCACAGAGATGCAATCCTACCCATCATGTCTAAAAATGCTCACATTGTAAACACTTCCCCTTTTTGGGATTGGCTGTCAATACAAGTGACACTTTGAGAGAATCATTTATGCCTGGGTGAGTTTTAGCGCCATATCTCACAGAGCTGTGGTCACCAGAACAAATGATGTGAACTTCAGATGCAAGCAGGAGCCAGTGATGAGGTGGAGGGCTTTCAGCGGCATAAATAGCAAGTTAAACTCCAAACCCAAGGACCTGAAGCAGTTGGTCAACCCACGACTTCCTAAGCGCCACATAAAGGGAACCTCAGAGCACTTGGAATAGGTATTTTTTGTTCATAAAGAAATTTAAAGGTGGGGGATCCAGCAGGGTGGTGGGGGGGCGGGCAGGAAGGGGCAGCTATGGAGTGGTTGAGGAAGGGTAAGAAAGGACTAACTGTACTGGGAAACATCTTTCTTCTTGTGAGATCCAGGTGGAAGGTTGCCTGGCCTGGACTTCAACTTACTCAGGCAGGGAGACCCCCTCTCCACCCCTTCTCATAACCCTGTCACAGCACACATAATGCCTTGGGGGATGCTACCTCCAAAATCTGTCTCACTATAGGACTCTGGTGACCCTTGCACTCAGGGACTTAGAAGAATGATTTCTGTGTCCCCAGACTTGAGTGGTAGGGCTGGGCCATGGTAGGAGCCCTCATTTTGTTCAGAGGCTGTATTCCAAGGGAGACTCAAATGACAAACTGAAAAATGAACAATTGATTAAAAGAAAGTAGACCTAAACAAAGCCAGTAACCTAAGGGCTGCTCTGACCATGACCTTTAGATTAGGCTGCTCTCTTTACCAAGAGGAGCACTGTCTGATCATAACTGAGGACATTTAGAATGCCTCCTGGAGGCACAGCAAATATCTCATTTTAAAGAAACAGATTTTTATATATGGAAAATTGTGATTGTGTTTTCTTTATAAACCAAATACCTTTAAAAACAGGGGAAACATATTTTAATAGTATGAACTTAAAAGTTCCCAGAATGCACATACTGTTAATTAGTGGCCTGAACCTAAAATACAGGGGGCTTCACCTGGATTTCCATTGTCCATCCACATTCTGAAAATTATAGGAAAAATCCTTCAGAAGAAAGATCACATTAAGCTGCAAATTCAAATCAGTCAGGTTCCAAGATTTAAATGGCTTCCTCTTTGGCGTCTACATAAATAGCCCATAAAATCCCTGTAAGCCCACAAAATAAGAGACCATTTTATTCAGCTCAGAAACAATCCATACAACACAGAACAAGATGCCTCTCCAATAACCTTATGAAAATCTGCCTTTTGGTAAGCCAAAATTAATATTCCTCCTCTTCTCCTGGTTTATGTCTGTAAGGTCACTGCAGTGAGAACTCCTTCTGAATGTCGAAGGCTACTCAATTAATCTTCTTGTTTGCAGAGATCTGAAAGCATTTAAGAGAGGTCAAAAACTAACACCAAGCAAAATGCAGCTAAATTCTCCCCTGTTGTGCAAGGTTTACCCTAACTCATGTTCCCCTTCCCATTTTTCCTGTCTCTTCTTTATTTACCATTTTCCCTGACTTCTAGTTTTTATTTCTTTTTCTCTTCTTTTCTTTTATCTCTCTCTTAATCTCTTTACTCTGTGCACTTGCCATTATATGGGCTGTGACTCAGGTATTATCCAATTATCATGGAATATTTGGGCAATTTTATATAGACAAATCTCTGTGTCTTCAGCATCCTTTCATTTACTCACAGAATTGAAGAAGGAAAAGAGGATACGGTTAGAGTAAAGAGAAATCATATTCCTTAATATAAGTAAGTTAGAGAGCATTAACAACACAGAGAGGAAGAGTTGAGGTGGTTTAGATTTTCAGAGCTTGTCAAGTTCCACCCATTAAATGAATTCATGTTGGGCTCCCCGCCGAGGGGAGGAGGCACCCGGGCCAGCCGGAGGCCTCTCCTTGGGGCTGAGCGGGATGGCAAGTGTCGCGAACCCAGAACGCACCCACAGAAGACACCGGGCTCGGGGGATCTGTCGAAGCAGGATCTCACTTTATTGAGCGGGGTTGCAGCTTATATTGGGTAGGGGATGGGAAATGAGGTCAGCGGGGAGAGAGCCTATGGGGTTTGGTTACGTAGTCAGTAACTGGGTAGGGTGTGTTGGGCGAGAGGAGGAAATATCAGAGATATGCGGAACCGAAACCGCCACATTGGCGCCAATACTGCCACGGTGGCGCCTTTTCTAGCCGGAAGAGAAGGCAGGCCAGCGCCATCTTTGCTGTGCCCAACAAATTCATACATGTAATACATTACAGTGCCTTTTATGCTGTGGGCACTCAATAATGCCAATTTCTTTACTTCTACCTCCATCCCAATGATATATTATGGTGGTAGAGCTATATAGCTGACTACAACTGTGCTGGTCAGCTCTGTCCCCAGGTTGTACTAAACAGTTGGTAGTTGGCTTCACCCACAGGCTAAAGCAATGAACTTTAACTCTGAAGTGAAAGAGGTGGTGGAACTCCCACACCTGCTCTCCAAGCTACCATGCACTCCTGTGAGCCGCCTACCTGCTCCTTGCCCACAGACACAGGAACAGGTAAGCAATAGGCAACTTTGACAACCTGGAATTTAAAAAGAAGGAGGGCAAGTGGTACCTGCATGGCTGACCCTTGAGTTTGGCTCTGGTCATGATCTCAGCGTTTTGAGATGGAGCCCTACATTGGGCTCCACACTGGCCATGGAGCCTGCCTCAGATTCTCTCTCTCCCTCTTTCTCTGCCCCTCCACAGTGCTCGCTCTCTCTCTCTCAAAAAAAAAAAAAAAAAAGATGGAAAGGAGCAAAAAAAAAATATTTGAGAAAAACCAACACCAGAAGAGAAGCTACAAGTGTAACAAATACGAGTATTAACATTCAAGAAATAAAGTTAATATGGAGAACAAATAGGAAGACATTTAAGACACCAATTACTATCTTCAGGAAGATTAAGGAGAATATCACATCCTCAAGGACTTGGAAGATAGAGGCTTGCTTCTCAGAGGGTGGTCCACATCCCCATGGCTTGCAAGCTTGTTAGAAAAGCAGAATGTCAGGCCTCACCCGAGAATGACTAAAATCATACCTGTAGTTTGACACGACCCACAAGGTTCATGTGTGCTCATCGCCATTGGTGGAGCAGAGCACTGTGTTAAACGGCTTGGAATCTGAAGTTCTGATCACAGGGGGTGAGGAAGATTAATGGATAGAAAAGCAGAAATAGATTTGGCTAAGTGGAAAGTGAGTTAAAAGCCCCATCTGAGGTGGTCTCTTTCAGCACTGGATCAGAACTCTCATTGGCAAAATCAGATGTCAGGAGAAAAGGAAGGAAAATATGATCATCTTAGAACACTTGCCTAGTATATAAACTACCAGTAAAAACAGAGAGCAAAATAAAGTCATATGCAGGTTTACAAAGATTCAGAAAAGTTATTGCCCTCATTGGAGTTAGGTGAGATGTACATGAAGTCATTTGAAAGAATGGATAAAACCCAAAGAATAAATAATACATAAGGGATGAGGAAGAGTGGAAAGTAAGCAGAAAACCTAGATTAGGTTTAAATAACTCCTGATGCATAATTTTAAAATATTTATAACTAAATATAACTCAAGTCCCAGATAATCTCAAAGTGGCAGGCAGTAAAGGGAAGGGAAGAACTACTTAGGTTCTTCTCTCATTTAAGGAAGATGAGAGAGATTGCATAACTCTCGATAATAGTAGCAAAATATGTTTCAATGTGTATGTCACAAAAGACTGCCTGCTGTCTGACTCCACATATACATAACTCTAGAAAGGACAAAACTAACCCATAGTGACAGAAAGCATACTCGTGGTTACCTGGAGCTGAAAGAGGCAGGGGTGGGAAGTGGGAGAGGGACTGTATGGGAAGGGTACAAAGTGTTTTGGGGGTGAGGAAAATGTTCAATATCTCCATTTGGGGGATAATTAAGTGTTATTAAAAATTATTAAATGTAAATTTCTCCCTTTGGGTTTTATTTAAATTCAAGTTATTTAACATATACTGTATTACTAATTTCAGGGTAGAATTTAGTGATTCATCGGTAGCATATAACGCCCAGGGCTCATTACATCAAATGCCCTTCTTAATGCCCATCACCCAGTTACCCCATCCCCCACCCACATCCCCTCTAGCAACCTTCAGTTTCCTATAGTTAAGAGTCTCTTATGATTTGTCTCCTTCTCTGTTTTTATCCTATTTTATTTTTCCTTCCCTTCCTTTATGTTCATCAGTTTTGTTTCTTAAATTCCACATATGAATGAAATCATATGGTATTTGTCTTTCTCTGACTGACTTATTTCACCTAGAGTAATACCTTCTAGCTCTATACACATCATTGCAACTGACAAGGTTTCATTCTTTTTGAGGGTTGAGGAATAGAACACTACATCTTCTTTATCCATTCACCTGCGGATGGACATCTGGGTTCTTTTCAGAGTTGGACTATTATGGACATTGCTGCCAATCAAAATACACATTTAAAATGTGTCCATGATGTCACATGCAAATGATGTCTCCTAAAGTTGATTTTTAAAGTACTGTGTCACATAAACAAAGGTAATTGTTAGAAGAATAAAAATTAAATATTTTAGATAGATTAGATGGAGGATGGAAGGGAAGCTTAATTAACTCAACAAATACAAGTGGAGAGATAAATGGGATAATGATAATAAAATAGCTAACATTTATGCAGTACTCACTGTTTCTGAGACCAGATTTTGGATACATTATATATAACAGTTTCCTTAATCCCTAGAACAAGTCCATGACATAGGTGTGATAATAGTCATTCTCATTTTATTGACGAAGAAACAAAGCACATCGGATTTATGTTTAACTTAGCACGACCAAACATCTCGTGTGACAGAGCTGGGGTGCCAAGCCAGCTCATAATTCGTTCTAGTACATAGAAATAGTAAACAAAATTAGAAAACGCAAGTAGAAAATGTAAAGTAAAAAGGAGAAAGTGCCAAAGTGGTGTTAATCAAAGCAAAAGAATGTGTAATACATTTTTCCATTAGAAATCAGATTGTATAAATAAATAAATAAATAAATAAGGCTTAGCGACATGTTATTTACAAAAGACATACCCAAATCAAAAAAAGAGTTGAAAATGATATCTAATCCATTTGGAAGGTATACTAGGTAAAATGCTAAAACTATAAGCAGGGCCATTAATATAAAAGAAGTCGAGATGAAAATATTTTAAAATATCAGAGATGAATACTCCCAACTGATAAGAGGTACAATTGATCAAGAAAATGAAGCTGTTATTAAGCTTCTATGTATCTAATAGCACAGACTCAAGGCAGACAAGGCCATCAACTATGACAGAGCCAAAACTTAGTGAAGGTTTTCAATACATCTCTTTCAATAACTGACATTGTAAGTAGACCAAAACCAAGTAATGACCTGAATGATTCAACTAAAGAGGGTAAATTATCAGCCTTTTGTCAGGCACAAATAAATTGCAGTAAATTCTGTAAAGCAATAAATATTTATATCAGATTCTCTGACCTCGATGAAAATTAGAAATTAAAAACAAAATGTAGCTATCCTCTTTGAAAAGAAACAAAGGAAAGTCTATATATTTGGAAAATTTTAAATATTATTTTAAATATTCAGAATCTACTTAGAAATGGATGCCCATATAAAAACTTATGGGATGTAGCCAGTGTAACAAAGTAACACTCAGAGGAATCCATATGTTCTTAAATGCATTTAATAATAAGCAAGAAATGTTGAAAATAAATTAGCTATGAATCCAATTATAATGTTATAAAATAAAAATAAAATAAATCCAAAGACTGATGAAGAGTAACTAATATATGATATGTTTTAGGGCTCATCAATAACTCCAATAGGTATTTCTTAAATGACTAATAAAATAGATTCCTGATAAATCTTACAAAGAAAGAGAAGGAAGATACAACCATATGAAAAACTAAACTCAGGATTTTATTACCAATATGGAGGAGATTTTGAAAATATTAAGAAAATGCTATTTATAGGCCATATCAGTAAATTTGGAAATCTAGACAAAATGGAGAATACAATATCCTGGGAAACTCTAAGTTTCCAAACAGATTCCAAAAGAATTGTGAAAAATTTGAATAGCAAGTGATAAAAAGAGAAAACTAAGAAAAAATACCAGAGATCTTTCTATCTTTCCATTAAAATAATGTCAGGTGATTTCAGATGATCTCTACTAAACCTTTAAGGAGATACTCTGATTTTTTTTTAATGGATGCCTTTCCATTTTCTTCCATAAGACTAACAAACCCTGGTGTTAAATATGAAAAATGGTCTCCAAAGCAGTCAATTTGGACTTATGAACACAGAAGAAATAAATCCAAACTAAAATGTCTTAATTGTATCTTTTGTAAGAAATCGGTATATATCTGAGAGAGAGAAGAAAGAAAGAACATGTTAGGGCTTGGAGAGGACTTAGTGGCAATTTAGTCCAATTACCTCACTGTAAAGAAGAATTTCATGTCCTAAAAGGAGAATTTATTTACTCAAGTGTCACAGCAAATATGTGAGACTAACTTATCCCTCTAACTCACTACTTGAGAGTTTCTTTAAAGTCCTATGTTTCTTCCTTTCCCTCACCTCAAACTTAAATCACGAATACTCTGTGTATGTAGATGGGGTGTAGGAAATGGCCTGACCATATAAAGATGGAGATGTTTTATTAACAGCTTAAGAACATTTATAAATAACTGAAATAAGGTTGGAATTTGGGGAAACAACACAAATATTAGAGTCAAGGTCAAGTAGAATGACCCTGACTTCTCTTTGTTAGAGTCAAAATACTGGAATCCTCAAACAGTGTCTCTGACTTACTGTGAGCATTAAAATGTTACACCGGGTATCTGAAGAAGTCTTTCAAATTTTCTTGGCATATATTACCTGTCTTGATTTCTTTTACAATTCTGGTAGCCAATGAGAAGCAACGCATTTTTTTTATATCAAGAGGACTTCAGAAGGTGTGATATACTTAAAAACCCTAATATTCATGTTATTGAAGTGTATTAAAGCTGCAAATAAACTTCTGGTGTCAGAAAAGCAGAGGGACGTTGGCAATAAAGAAGTTAAGATACATGTTCAATAGATTCAGAAAACAATGCTTTCTGAGCATTAAGATTTAAAGCGTGTGGTTCAACTGCTTTCATTCATTTCTTCATTTAGCAAATACTGAGAGTATGTACCATGTGGTAACCTCTATGATAAAAGTCATACAATGTAACAATTAGAGTTGGACACAACCTTTAAAATCTTCTTTATTCCAGGTAAAATATAAGAAGCAGGATACCAGCGTTTCCCATATAGCAACAGGCTCTCCTGCAGCACAATGTGCTCTTGCTACAGGAATGGCTGAAGTGGGCTTAATCAGGTAATCATGCCCTGTCTAAAAAGCCTACTATCTGGTAAGAAGAAAGACACAAATAATAACAACAATATCCCAAACTTATAATTCTCTGTCTAGAATTTGTCAACAGAAACTTGACATAGGCATCTGGAAAATACCTGTTTAATTTAGTGACAATAGAATAATACACTTAGGAGGGAGAAAATGTTAAGGCCTGGGAGAGATCTTTCAGATCAAACCCCAAACCCTCATTTTTCAGAGGGCAAAACACAGATCTAGAAAGGGAAGATGATTTGTTCCAGGCACCAGAGTAAGTCCAAGGCAAAGCTGATACTAAAATTTAAGTCTCCTGCCCCCTGCTCCAGCTGTTTCTGAGGGTCCTTGAACAGACTTGCAACAGGCCCCGAACTAGTAGTTCTGTAGTCAGCCAGTTACAGAAGCACCTGCCCTGGCCTTCCCTCTCCCTCTCTGGGTTCTGCTACGTCTCCTGGATTGCCCACGAACCCCCAAGGAGAAGTTTCACCACTGTTGCTCCAGCCCCTGTTAGAACCCAATGTCCAAGCCAGAGTCGTCAAAGTTTCCAGGCCTATGCTTCCATGGCTGTGCTGGCTTCCAGGCAGTGTCAGTGAGAAGATCCTCCTCCCAGCTCAGTGCCACCCTTGGTCACCTAGGCCCCAGTGGTTCTGTCTGTGCCAAGAATCTCACAAAATATTTTTTAAACAGACCTGCCAACTTCCGCTTGCCCTCTCCCTCCACAGCCTGCGCTAATTATAGGCGCTCAAACCTAGTCAGTGGAAAAATATAAGAAATGAGCCTACCATATTCCCCCTTTTTCTTGTCCTTTTTCCCAGGCTCTGTTCCCACCCAAATTTCATCTCTTTCCCCTGCTATGCATGTGACTGAACACCAAGGCAGGTAGATCTCTGCTCTGTGTGTGTGTGTGTGTGTGTGTGTGTGTGTGTGCGCAAGTGTAAATGCAGCAGGGATGTTGTAAGCAGTCATATATTCTGCTATGCTTGGAATTAATTTGCTGGTCTTTTCTAGTGTCAGTCACACAGTTGATGGCTATTCCAGCTGCATTTCTAACCCCTGGAATTTACCTCTCTGAGCTCAAGAAATTCAAGGTAAATTGTGAAGCTTGAAACAGAATCAGTTCAACCAAGTTTCAGTGAGTGGCAGGACACCTGAGGGTACATGTATCTGTAGCTCAGGTACATGATGGATTTGGGGTCATTGTTGAGACTCCATTTACGTGGATGTGTACAAACAAAGCCCAGAATACTTCCTGCAGACTTAAGAAGCCGGTCAACAAGATTCACCAACTGTTGCCTGGCCTTCTAATATGAAGCCTCACACGCTTCTAGGTTTTTTCCTTCCTGGATGAAGTATATTTAAAAAAAAAAAAAAGTCAAGAAGGTCGACATTGAGCCAAGCATCATGCTCCACACAGTCATTTTTTCTTGGTTAATATTCTCCAAAGCCACATAAGGCTCAAAGAGGTCAACTAATGATCTGTCCAATATCATGTGACCAAAGATGGCAGAGCCAAGCAAGAAACCAGGTCGTGGGGACACAAACAAGTAAGCAAATGATAATATGGCTACCTACTATGTACCAAACATCACACTACTGCTTTGCTAAAGTCACAAGAACAAAATCTTTTGAGTAGATATTATCATATATATCAAATGTGACATAGCACATATCAATTATCATATATTATATCATACATATGTCACATATTGCTATTTTACAGAATTAAATAAATAAAAGCATAGGCTCAAAGACATTGAAAACTTGTTTAAAGTGATGCAGTTGGTGTATGGTGAAGGCAAGATATTTAAATACAAGTATGCTTAAATTCAGAGCCATGAGTTACTAAGTACATAATGCAGCAAGATATATCCATCACCTCTAAACCATTGTTCTTCATACAGCCTTGAGTGTATACAGCATTGAAGAGCTTCCAGAATTTCATGAGACAAAGGAATTTAGGCCACAATCTAGCTAGAGATAAGAGCTTTCATAGCTAATCTTATATTTTCCTTTCCTCCCCTCATTCAGTAAGAGGTATATGGGAAAATAAGAATCTGTCTGTAAGACTTTCTAATTACAGAAACATATTTTTAAGGAAAGGGGTTTCAGGGGAAACATAGTTAGACCAATAGTGCTCTTCAAAGCAGATTAATTGGCAAATGGCTCTGTGATCATCTTTGTTGAGAAGAGGTGTTGGCTTTGCTTGACGCATAGTGCATTAAATTTGAAGCACTAAATGTTCATGTCTCTTCAGGTATAGGGTTGACAATGCAATTTCTCAGTTCTCCAACTAAAACAAAGCCCAATATAATATCTACTAAATAAGGGATACTTTGCATTTCAATGCAGATTGATAACTAACTAATACTGAGTGCCTGAAAAGTGTGAGATGTGAATATTTTCTATCAGTAGATAAGCTCAATTAGATTCAGAGCCTGGAACATATCAATTTCTCTATAGTCACATTTTTAATTGAGGCCTAATTAACAAATAATAAAGTACTCAAATCTGAAGTGTTTAGTTCAATGAGTTTTGAAAATTTTGTGCACCTGTATAACCACACCTCCAAAGAAAATACTGAATGTATTCATCACAAAAGCAAGTTTCTTATATCATTTTCCAGTAATTAATAATAATATTATCATTAATTTTAGCTTTTATTAATAAGTCTTCTAGAAACACTGTTGTTTAAGTTTTTAGTTTAGTTTTCATATACCTTGAATAAATACCTAGGGGTATACCTGTTCAGTCATGGTGTACATCCATGTTTAACTTTATAAGAAATTGAAGAACACATCTCTATAGCCATGTATCATTTTACTCTCCCATTAGCTAGGTATGAGAGTTCTAGTTGCTCCACATCATCACTGACATTTAGTATTGGTCTTCTGGATTTTTGCCATTTGTAGTTTATCTTAGTGTGATTTTACTTTGCAATAAGCACTTTCTCATGTGCTTATTGGCTATTCATATATAGTCTATTGTGAAGTATTTGTCCATTTGTCTTCGTAGAGTATTTTAACTTTTTTTGTAATCTCACTCAATACCACAATATTTAGCTATTAATTTGATAGTTCAGGTATTAGTTTATTATTTCCAGAAAAAAATAGTGATAAATTTGCCTAAGTTGTTCATTAGCATCTTCTTGGAAATTATTGGGCAGGTGTTGCTTAGTTACATTACCTTATAACCCCCAGTAATAATCTATGCATTTGTAAAGGGGAAGGAGAGACCATTAAGTCCAGAACTTAACAGCAAAGTTCCATATAGAACCAATAAACTACTCACTAACCAGCTGTTCATGCTGGTGAGCCCATTCTATTTTGTCATTCCTTTGTCAAGGAGTATTTCATATAAAGAACAGTGACAGGGGTGCCTGGGTGACGCAGTGGGTTAAGCCTCTGCCTTCAGCTCAGGTCATGATCTCAGGGTCCTGGAATCGAGCCCCACATCAGGCTCTCTACTCAGCAGGGAGCCTGCTTCCCCCTCTCTCTGCCTGCCTCTCTGCCTACTTGTGATCTCTCTCTGTCAAATAAATAAATAAAATCTTTAAAAAAAAAAAAAGAACAGTGACAGATAATGCACATATAGTAAAAATTTAAGTGATATTCAATCAACAACTTACATGTTGCTGAGAATGGGTCAAACAAAAAGTGCACTCTGAAAACTTTACAGATGAAAGGGAACTTAGAGTTCATCTCAGCCAAAACACCTAGTGTTGTAGAAGAGAAAACTGAGGGCTAGAGACTTAACAAATTTCCCAGGCAACAACAGAACCCAGATAATTCTACTAGAGCTTAAGATTCCTTCTACCATAACATGATGCCTCTGGAGAGAAAAAGTACCCTAATTTCATTTAGAAAATTAGAAAAAAAAATAATCTTAAATTAGAAAAAAAAAATCTAAACTCAGTAGAAGTTTGGAAAAATACTAGATGGGAAAATAATGCCAACAGAAAGACTGCTTGGAGTCACTAAAAAATTATGGAATCTAAAGCCAGGAAACCTAGATTTGAGTCCAGCACTTTCACTCATTAACCATGTGGCTTTAAACTAGTCATTTCAACTTAACATTTTAATACCCTCACATGAAAATTGAGACTGGAGATAATAAATATGTAGTTATATTCAGAAACAGAACAGAAGTCTATATTGAGAAGGGGGTTGAATCAGACCTGCTGGCCCTGAGAGCTAGAAGTCAAAGAATAATGGGATAAAACAGTTCCTGCAGAATGACTGACAAAAACTACACTGACTGCTTGAGGCTGGGGACTTGCTATATGTGGGGGGTATCCTCAAGCATAAAGGTTGCCAATTTTATCCCTAAAACTATGATTTACATGAGGCTGTGAACCCAATGAAGTAGGACTATAAAAGTACTGCTTTATGTAGAACTGAACTAGACAACTCATTGCCTCAAAAGTTGGATCTCAGTATCTCTAAAATCACCATACAACTGAAGCCCCAACATGCCATTTTAAAATTAGGCTCAGGACTTGATTTTCATGGGAGGTAGTTTTGAATGCTTGTAAGACTATCAACTACTGACCAGAGAGGAAGAGAGACAAAAATAGTCTCTCTGACTCAAAATGAGTACATCAGCCCAAATTTTAAAATTGGTGAAAACATCTAGAGATAAGAAAGGCAACAAGTGAAATCAACAGCTAGAACATGAATTCACTCCTGTGAAACTAATTTTAAGAGACAGTATGACAAAAACTTTCAAATTAGAATGTTAGAATGGTCAAATATAAATGAAAGAATAACATAATTAAAAAGATCCAACGATATGAAAAAAGCATGAATAATACTAGAACAGGTGGCTATGATAATAGCCATAATACAGTTGAAAAGAGAACAGCACAAAGATTTTTAAATAATAGAAATATGCCACAGCAACTTTTTTCAAGACATGTCTCCAAAAGTAAAGGAAACAAAAGTGAAAATGAACTTTTGGGACTTCATCAAGATCAAAACCATCTGCACAACAAAGGAAACAGTCAACGAAACAAAGAGGCAACCCACGGAATGGGAGAAGATATTCACAAATGACACTACAGACAAAGGGCTGATATCTAAGATCTATAAAGAACTCCTCAAACTCAACACACACAAAACAGATAATCATGTCAAAAAAATGGGCAGAAGACATGAATAGACATTTCTCCAAAGAAGACATACAAATGGCTAACAGACACATGAAAAAAATGTTCATCATTAGCCATCAGGGAGATTCAAATCAAAACCACATTGAGATACCACCTTACACCAGTTAGAATGGCCAAAATCAACAAGACAATAAACAACAAGTGTTGGAGAGGTTGTGGAGAAAGGGGAACCCTCTTACATTGTTGGTGAGAATGCAAGTTGGTGCAGCCACTTTGGATAATAATGTGGAGGTTCCTTAAGAAATTAAAAATAGAGCTCCCTTATGACCCTGCAATTGCACTACTGGATATTTACCCCAAAGATACATATATAGTGAAAAGAAGGGCCTTATATACCCCAGTGTTCATAGCAGCAATGGCCACAATCACCACTGTGACTTCACAATCACCAAACTGTGGAAAGAGCCAACCCTTCAACAGACGAATGGATAAAGAAGATATGGTCCATATAAGCAATGAAGTATTATGTCTCCATCAGAAAAGATGAATACCCAGCTTTTGTATCAACATGGAGGGGACTGGAAGAGATTATGCTGAGTGAAGTTAAGCCAAGCAGAGAGAGTCAATTATCATATGGTTTCGCTTATTTGTGGAGCATAGGGAATAACATGGAGGACATTAGGAGAAGGAAAGGAAAAGTGAATTGGGGGGAATCAGAGTGGGAGACAAACCATGAGAGACTGTGGATTCTGAGAAACAAACTGAGGATTTTGGAAGGCAGGGGGTGGGAGGTTAGGTGAGCCTAGTGGTGGATACTGAGGAAAGCACATATTGCAAGGAGCACTGGGTGTGTGCATAAACAATGAATCTCAGAACACTGAAAAAATAAAATAAAATTCAAAAAAATAAAAATGTGTAAATGTAAAAAAAAAAAGGATGGAAGAACAGTTAAGAATCATGGAGAATACATTGAGATGCTCAAACATAAATCTAAAAGGAGTTACAGAAGAAAGCAATGGGGAAAAAATCAAATAAAATATCAGAGGGGTTTCCTGACTTAAAAAATAAAATAAAATAAATCCTTAGAATAAAAAAAAAACTCTAAATAATCTACACCACAGTACATATTAATGAATCGGCAGAACCATAAGAACTAAAAGAAAGGCCGAGTAACTACAAATAATAACAATTATACTGATAGCAGATTGCACGTTAGCATGAATAGATTTCAAAAAATAATAGGATACTGTATTAAAAATACTGCTGAAAAATAACTAACAATTCACAAATTTTTTGTCAAAAGTAAGAGTAAACTATATAAAGTAATATGGAGTATAATCAGAAAGTACTGATAAGTATAAAAAGGACAGTGTGAAATAATGGTAACATATACACTATTTTTTTAGTATCTACAGCAACATACATATATTACTTTTGTGTACATTTTGATGAGAAAGAAGGAGAAATAACATATATCTATGCTTATTTTTCCTAAAAGATACATGGAAAGGATAAATCAGAAAATAATAAAATTGCTTACCTATTAGGATAATGTGACACTTCCATGAGTACATTTTGTTGGCAGTGTTTTAACACGTGAGCTCTTGTTAACCATCTACAAATTCAAAACACAAAATTAAATCAATAAGAGTGGGAAAGAAAACAGGATAATATAAAAACAGAACATAAGTGTGTATGAATAACACTAAACTAAAAAACACCCTAACTAAGGGTGAGGGAAGAGCTATTCAAGTATCTTTTGATACTAGACTTTTTTCTAAAGAGGAAAAAAAAAGAACAAGAGAAAATCTTAAAAAATTGTTTTTGTTTTTGTTTTTGTTTTTTTTTCATAACATTGTGAGTATAGCAATATTGACATAATTTCTGTGTTTTGCAGGATTAAACAGAAGAGTAAATGACATTGACACTGTTGGGAGCTAGAGCTCCTACTGGGGGGAAGGAAATATAAATATTGAGTGGGGAAGGCAAGAAAGGACTTTGTCGGGGTGGAACGGAATTGGAGGAACCAGTTAAAACTCATGGTTTCATATTTCATAGATCTAATCACTGGAGGACCTTAAGACTCCCATAGTGGGGGAACCCGGGTGGCTCAGTCAGCTTAGCATCTGCTTCGGCTCAGGTCAAGATCTCAGGGTCCTCGGATCAAGCCCCACACACATCTGGCGCTCTGAACAGCAGGGAGTCTGCTTCTCCCTCTGCCCTCCACCTGCTTGTGCTCTCTTTTTCTCTCTCTCAAATAAATAAATGAAATCTTTAAGGGAAAAAAAAAATCCCCCGTAGCAATGAACACACATACTATCAGATCCTGGTTTCTAAAGAAATTATGAAAGAGACCAGTGCTGTTGGGAAATTGTTAATTCAAGAACTAGGCAGAGAAGGTACAAAATAAATATGAAATACCGTGTGTCAGAAAGTAAAAAGTGTCTAAAAAATATGGAGCCATATACTAATACATAGAAGTCTGCTTGAAAGAGCTCTCATTTTAAAATCTAGGGAAATTTGTGTGGCAAAATTAATAAGAAGGGGTGCCTGGGACTCAGTTAGTTATGTGCCCAACTTTTGATTTTGGCTCAGGTCATGATCTCATGGGTCGTAAGATTAAGCCCTGTGTGTGGAGCCTGGCTGGGAATCTCTCCATTTCCCTCTGCCCCTTCCCCGTCCCTTTAAAAAAAATTTTTTTTTAATTTTTTTAAGGAAAAAACTGGAGAAACCAAACATTTTCAACAAGTGATCAAAATGAACATTACCAATGAAAATAGACATCATGTGCCTCTGGGTGTGGTGCCCCAGGAAAGACACAGTATCATTTGTGAAGTAAATGAGTCAGAAGAAATATCTTCATCTTTTCATGAGGCTACCTCTGAAAAATCCACACTGAGGAACAATTTTTACAATAGCAGGCTGGTATTTTTCAAAATTCTTAATGATATTAAAAACAAGAAACACCTGAAGATTAGCTCTTGATTCAAGGAAAATCAAGACATGACCCCCTAAAGGCAATGCATGAACACACATTGGATCCTGAACCGGCAGAAAACAACAGTGATACAGGACATCATAGGACAATTGCTAACTCTGGGATATGACCTGTAGATAAAAGTTTTGTATCAATGTTAAATTTCCTCAAGGCATTGATGAAATAAGGGAAATCCTTTAGTGATAGGCTCATTTATTATGCCTTTTCCTCCATGTATTGTAGAATCCAAGTTCAGACAGAATATTAAATATTCATTTTTCCCTTCTCATCACTATCTAGTCTGTGTGATAAAGCCTGGTAGGGCCAACATTTCACATTCCCCTAACATACCCCTCAACTAATTGAGGTTTCGCTTCATTCTTCATGCATATGCCGGGTGGAGAGTGATGATGCCAGGCTCTTAGCAGTCTGAAGCCTGTCTGAACCCAGTTCCAGTTCCCCTTCATGGAGACCCAGATCCTGATTGTATTTGTGGGAACCAAAGCTGTATTGAATTGAGCACACAACCTAATTAGCAGAGTTTGAACCTTAGAAACTTTCATTATGTTATAATCCCACATCATCTTTTGAAGCTCAAAAAAAAAAAAAGTAGCTCTGTTCATTAATTTATTGCAATAAGTGCATCATCTCTGCCTTTGAATACTCTGAGGCTAATGATATGCCCAAAGGTGTGATGCCAAGAATGACTCATAGTAGTTTTCTTTCTAGGGAGATTACTCTGTATGCACACACATGCCACCATGAATGAATTTTTCTCCACCTGTGTGACTGCCTCTTTCAGTAGTGTGTGTGTACATATGCACACTGGTGCTTGTAGGTGTAGGTTCATGCCTCTGTGCAGGTGTGTAGACACCATTGTGTGGGTAAATGCCTCTGTATTGCTATGCTCCTGTGTGTGCACAAATTCCACTTACACATTGCTGAGCATAGAGTAGACAGACAATGCATCTGTTAATGATCTCTCAGTTGCAAGTGGTACCAAACCAAACTAAGGTTTGGTCTAAGCCAAAAGGAAATGTATTGGCTCATTGAACTGAATTGTCCGTGGTTAGCTTTAAATTCCCACTAGGGAAAGGAGGAAGTGGGGAACAACATCCAAGTGCTGCTCTTCAGCTCCCAGAGAAGCTGCTGAGCAGGGATGCCCTGGAGTCCCTGACCTAGGGTCCTTTCTTTGGCCAGCTTATCTGGGGCTTCCACTGAGCTCCCACAAGGCACTCTCGTTTTTTGAGTTTTAGTTTGTTTGCTTCCAGGCAACTCCTGGGGCAAATACTAGGTCCAAAAATCGTTAACAAGTCACAGTATTTGAATCCAGAAACTGGACTGGGAATTTCCATTTTCCAGCAACTGGTGTCTCTCTGTCCCCTCGCCCTCAGTTTGTGCTCTGTGTCTTGATCAGTCAAAGGCCAATTTAAAACAATGGCCACCCAGAGCATCAAACTTCAAGTCCTAATTCAATCTCCTGCCATGTTTCTTGGATCACTGCCTTTGCTCACGTTAAGTGTAGATTGGGAAGGGGAGGGGGATCTGTTTTTGCAATACTGTAAGATTCTGGAATACCTCAGTATTCATTTATCTTAGCTTTCAGGCCATAGGTAGGATTTTCTTAGTGAGACTTTATTGTCATTCTCTCTTTGTTTCTCTTTCTTATTATTTTTTAATATTGTGTTTATTGTTGATTCATATGCAGTTGTAAGAAATAATACGGATATCCCTCAGACACTTTTCCCATCTCCCCCAGTGGTAACATTTTGCAAAATTATAGTGTAATATCACAACCAGGACATTGATATTGATACAGCCTACCAGTCTTTCCAGATTGCCTCTCTTTAACTTGTGATTAATACTTGTGATTACTTGCAATGTGTGTGTGTGTGTGTGTGAGAGAGAGAGAGAGAGAGGGAGAGAAAGTGAGAGGGAGAGAGAGATGCTCAACATCATATGCTATAGAGGAAACACAAATTAAAGCAAAATATCACCACACATCAATTGCATGACCAAAATTCATAACACTGACAACACAAAATGCTGGTAAGGACGTAAGCAATGGGAACTCATACTAAACAATATAGATAGCATATCTCATTCTATGGCGTCAACATTTTACCACTGCAACAAGTCACCACTGAGGTGTGGCAACTTTTCTTCCATGTAGGTCCCCTCGCCTTTCCCACTTTTAAAAAATATCATTGTCCTGGAGCTCCTGGGTTGGCTCAGTCAGTGTGACTCTTGATTTCAGCTCAGGTCATGATCTCAGGGTCCTGAGATCCAGACCTGATTCTGGCTCTGTGCTCTGATTCTGCTTGAGATTCTCTCTCTCTGTCCCTCTCCCACTTCTCTCTCAAAAAGAAATTTTTAAAAATATATTAGAATAAAAAATAAATTTAAAAAATCAAAAAATTTAAAAAATCAAGGTAACTATAAAAAAATAGAAATAAATAAATAAATAACATCATTCTGGGTACTACATATTAGAATTTTTGTTCAACCAGTTATGATTTATAAAACTCATGACAAGATAGTCTACTGTATGTACCCCTATTTCTACTCTTTTTAGAGGTGACAGTTCTTCTGTATAGCACTTGAAAAATATTATGTCTCTTCCTTCTGACCTCTGTGGCTTCATATGAGAAATTATCTTCATTCCAACTAGTGTTCCTCAGTAAGTAAGGCATCATTTCTCTCTGGCTGCATTCAAGATTTTGGATGCATTTTGAAAACTAAAAATTTTGTCTTTAGCTTTCAGAAGTTTAATTATACTGTATCTTGGCATTGATGTGGGGGAGATTTATCCTGTTTGTGATTTCCGCAGGTTCTTGATTTTTCTAGGTTTCTATTTTTGCCAAATTTGGGAAGTTCTCAGCTATCACTTCTTGGACTGTTCTTCATCCTCATTCTATTTTCCTCTACTCTGGAAATCCAATAATGTGAGTTGTGGTTCCTTTGCTATTGTCATACAAGTCCCTGAGGTTCTGTGTTGTATTGGGTTGTCTTTTTCAGTCAATTTCCTTTCCGTTGTTCAGATTGGGAGAATTCTATCTGTCCTCAAGTTCATGGATTCTATTCTTCATCACCTCCCTGCTTCTATGGACTCCAGCCAATAAGGTTTTGTTGTTGTTGTTTAATACCCAATATTATATTTTTAGTTCTGTAATTTTCATTTGGCTCCTTTCTATAAATTCCACTTCTTTGCTGAAGTTTTCTGTTTTTTCATTTGTTTCAAGAAAATTTGTAATTGGTTGTCAGGTCATTTTTATTTAAATGCTTTAAAATCTTTGTCATAAAATTCCAATGTTTGATTCATGTCAGAGGTGATATCAATTGTCTTTCTCATTCAAGTTGTGATTATTCTTAATCCTAAGTATGATGAGGGATTTTCTGTTGTATTCTAGACACTGTGTCAATTATGGTAGGTGACTCTGTATTCTATTTAAATCTTTTAATTTTATTACTCTGCTTAGATTAAGCATGCAGGTAGATCCTGGTCTACTTTCTTGGTCTGGTTCCAGTGATAGTTTAATTCCCATATTATTTTCAGTATCATTTTGTCTGGTTGGTTTATGTGAGTCTATTGGCGTTCCCATGATCCTTGTTGGTACTGCCTGAAGTGGTAGAAAATTTTCACCAGGCTGGGCCACCAAGTATCTCATGGTGGAAAAGGGTAGTCTCAAGTGTGTTGGCATAAAGAGGCTTCCAGACTAAGCACTTGTTTTGGTAGGATCCCCCTACTCATGCTATCCTAGCTCTTCTACTGTCTCTGGGCAGGAAGAGAATCTCGGGCTCTTAGTGTCTGGGCAGGAAAGGGGAATCTCAAGCTTCCCAGGCCATCTTCTTTTGGATTGGTCTTTCCTCCTGGTTCTACCCATCCATTCTGATGTCCCTGGGCAGGGGAAGAAATTCTTAAGCCCAGCTAGGAAGAATTCCAAGTCAATCCACATTTGCTGGTGTTGTTCAGTTCACTTTATGTTGTCAGTCTTGGAAAGAAGCCTATGTGGGATGTCTTTTGTTGCTAGACTAGAAGTCAGGAAATTCTCGGCATCCTGGCATCCTTTTTCTGTCTGGTGGGAGATTGGAATCTTGACATTGTGTTTGTTTGTTTTTTCCCCTCCAGTGCTATGACCCTAAACTTGTTTGTCTTTTGCTTGTCACCTTTAAGAGATGTCTTTTTGGTTGCCTCTTACATTGTTTACATGGGCTTTGCTTGTGTTTAGCAAGGAGGAACAGAATCTAGGCTATCTTATCCAGGACTCATTCTCTTTTCACCAGTAGACCAACTTTAATCTTGGTTGATTTCTTTCTTACAGGGCTTTGCTGAAGGTCACAAGAAACAGCTAGTAGATCCTAACATCATGAAAAGTGTTGCATATTTCCCAGAACATAAAGGATCTTTCTCTGCTTTTCATCCAACTCAGACAGTTCTACAGTTTTTAGTCAGTCACTTTCAACATCTCACTTCCTGGATCAATTTCTATATTCTTTAAGACTATGATTATAGGTAGGATAAACTAACTGAAACTTATGAAGAATATTAGTGTAAAAAGAGGGGTTACTCACAGAATTGGGGGGAAAGGGAGTGGCAGGTGAAACAATCAGGTTTGATAGGTCAACAACAGACAACCCCAGAAGTCTTACTGGGAGAAATTTCCTGAGCGTCTCATCAGCCTTGCCACTCTGAAATGAATGGACAGGAAACTTTTCTTTTTCCTAGCTTTGGGTACTACTATTAGGACTCAAATCACAGAGGAAAGAGTCCTTTGCCTACTTTTGTCACAGACCCATCCCTTGGCCAAAAGAAGGGAGCTCTTTGATTAACAGACTTACCATGGCAGTGCATGATGAAAGAGAGACAATTCTCTAGAAGAATTTCATCAGGCTCTATCAGCCTCTTCTACTTGCTAACTAGCTCTCTAATTTATAGTCTTATCTTGGTCTGTACCAACCTTACGTTAAATCTCGCATTTGTATTTTCTTACCTGAAATAAGTTTTTGAACTAATCATTCTTGTCGAGATTCTTTACCTTCCAAGTGATAGAAATCCAACTCAAACTAGCACAAGCAAAGAAAAGGCATTAACTTACGTAACTGGAGGGTTCAAAGGAAAACCTCAGCCTCACTGGATCTAGGGCTTCAAAAGAAGTGACTTTCAGGACCCAGACTCTCCCTCTCTCCAACTCTCACCCTTCCTTGACTCTTCTTTAAGTGTAGGGTAAGATTTGGCTCCCTATCACAAGTTCTCATCACAAGAGCTTCATGACTTGGTACTTCTCCAGCATATGTGCCTTTGATTTTAGATACTAACAACTCAAACTCCGTATATTCCCCAAAAGACTCTGAGCCTTGAATCCTTGGCTTGAATCTGGGAAAATTCCCTTTCCTCAATGCACATTTAGATTATTAGTTACTCTGCATGCAATTTATGCAACTCAAACTCCCTATATTCCCCCAAAGACTCCGAGCCTTGAATCCTTGGCTTGAATCTGGGAAAATTCCCTTTCCTCAATGCACATTTAGATTATTAGTTACTCTGCGTGCAATTTATGCAATGTCTTAATCTGTCCTTATGTATTATTCTAAGAATACAATAACAATAAAAATTAACCTGTAAGTGCTTCTGGTACCAGACTGTCAAGGTTTGAATTCCTTGAACTACTGGTTACACAATCTTGGGCAAATTATATAACCTCTCTGTACCTCAAGTTCCTCACCCCTAAAATCGAAGCAATAATATGATCTATCTTGTGGAGTTGTTTGAAGTCTTTAATCGAATTAATCCATGTGTTTAGAACTGTGCTTAGTACCTAGAAAGTATTCAGTAAATATTAATTATTCTTATTGTTATTTTTGAGACCACCTATGTGCTGAACACTTAACTTGGGTCTATCTCATGTAATCCTCATAACAATCCTGTGAATTGGAAATACCATTACCTACATTGTAGGTATTAGGATATGGAGGTTTGAGATTAAATAACTTGCTCAAGGTCACAGAGCTAGTAAATGATAGAGTCAAAAATGGTGCATATCTTCCCTGGGACACCCTCATGACCATTGATATCTCAGTAGTACCTGAAAGGGCAAAACTAAATATGATCAGAGAAAGACAATTGTCTAAATGAAATTACCGCAGTCAGAGTTTGCTACATCTTGTTTGTGAACTGGTCTCCGTGCATATGGGTCTTTTTCAGTGCCTCTGAGCATGTCTTCTAACTCATATACTTTAAGGTCCATTTCACCAATTCAGCCTGAGCAGCAAAAGCACAAATCATCCATCTCTTCCCCAGCCTCAGGGATAAAGCCTCAGTGTATGTTTTAAATACAGCTGTTTTAAGTTAGCCACATCCTGGGTAAATCACCTTTACAGACAACCTACGACTTTCCCAAGAAAGCAACAGCTTTAAGAAACCAGCATTAAAGGATTAAAACCAGCATTTTTCTTAAAACAGTTTCATAATGCAGGCCTCTTTGTTGGGATTCCATTTTTGTGGAGACTGAATGAATTTTAACAGTCCCTGACCCTTCTAAATCCCTTGATCCCATGGGATGCTTTATGGGCCAACAAAGGGGTACATACACAGTTATAAATATACAGAATAAAAGATAATTCTTTTATCTTTTGGTATTTGGCATTTTGGTGTTTGGCACCACAGTATAATAAGTAGCTAAATTTTTCACTTTCTACTTTCTATGTCACTGTCATTTGAGGCCAGACTATATTGTGGAGAGTTGCTTGCCCAAATGTATACTCCTTGATCACACAGAAGGGAACCATTGGTAAGCTGGTCACTGATGGCTTCAAGAGAGCAAATCATGAGGTGGTAGAAAGAACCCAGGGTGCAGGGTTAAAACTTTGGCTCTAGCAAATATTTAAATTACCTGTTATTTCTGAGGCCTCATTCCTCTTGAAGGGGTCATGTAGGTGGGAGGGTGTTACATAATCCCTAAGGCATCTTTCCAGCCAACAATCTACTCACACAGAACTCACAACTTCTTTCAGTCAACACACAATGCAAAGGAAGACTTCAAAGATCCAGAGGTTCCTGCCATATTCGTGTGTTAAGAGCCATACAAAAGTAGAAACTGTGTTTCAGAAATGAGAATAACCCCTTCTTGTCTTCTACCAGTGGGTCATTTAATTTTTATTTTATTTAATTTTTTTAAATTTTTTTTGTTTTATTTAACATGTTTGTTTCAGTGAAAGTTTTGCCCATAGCTGTTAACACTTTCTCTCTTGGGCCACACAGGAGAATCATTAAAGGATTTGCAGAAGGTGATCAGATTCTAGAAGTGAGGCCACAGAATATGTAAAAAACAACAACAAAAAGTACCCCCTCTTACATATGCCATCTTATTATCATCTCTGATGATTTTCCTTTTTATTGCCTTGTGTCTAGACAAAACAAAACTGCTGGAGTTTTATGAAATGATTTCCAATCCCAAAATCTTTTGTGCATGTGTTACAGCCCAGAGGAGATACTTTCCACTCTAACGATTTAGACACGGAGAGGTGGGGTACCAGTGCAAACACCAGCAAGCACTTGGATGCTGAAGTGTACCTACATCATGTGCTGGCAACACAAACAATAATAAGCCCAGGACCTCGAAAGATGCTGTGTATTGAACATTTTTGGATCCACTTACTGATTCCCACGGAATACTTTTTTACTTAGCCTGTACCGTGTTCTCAGACACTCCCCAATCCTAATGGGCCTAGAGAGCTTAGAGGAAGGATGATAGATGTAATGTCAAGCCACTAATTTAGCAATGCTTCAAGAAGGAAGCAACATTTCAGAAATTATTCCCCTTGGGGGTGGGAACAAACCTCAAGATGCCATTGGAAGAGTTAAAGCATGAGTAAGGGTAAAAAATCTCAGGCACTTAGGACTGTGTATCTTTAAAATTTACATGACATTGAAGTGTTTCAGAGGTTCTGCAATCATTTTGATAGTAGCCCAAGACCATGTAGCCCCAAAGGAGTAGGTGTGAACATGAATAAAAACTAAAAATCCCACCCTGATCTAGGACTATGCATTCAAGCTGTTCATCTATCAGAGAATGTTTCAACCATTCCAGCTGGCTTTGCCTGGGTCCCTACCATGACAAACACCCAGACTAGGTTCTGTCATGGAGAGTCCAACATGATTCTTGACCTCAAGGAGCTTATAAATGAGCAGGGGATTTAGCATATGCATATAAATAATTATGATTCAAAGGAAAATGATGTAATCACAGAAAGTTCGTAGGGGAGAGAGATTACTTCAACTGGAAAGAGACTTGAAACTCTATTCATTCATCTACTTAACATCTACTGAGGCCTCTTTATTGGGCCCAGCTCTCTGCTGAAAAGGAGTCACACCCAAATGAGGGAGAGAGAGAGAGAGAGAACAGCAGGAATACCTCTGGTTTTTACAGGGATGGAAACAGGCATGAAACACCCTGGCTTGCCCTCCTCTGATTCCTTTGGGGTCCTACTTCCCTGCTGCCTTGTGATTTGCTCCTGGGAGTTACTTTTTAATAACTGGCTTTCACATGAATTCTTGCCTCAGGGTCTGCTTTGGGAACCCCAACCTAAGTGAGGAACACAACAAAATTTTCAGAACGAAGAAGAGGGAATGTGAGAGGACACCGGAAGGAAGGCAGCACACGGTGGTGGGGAGGCCTTGGAACTGGGGATGGGGGATGCTATCTCACAGCTCCTTGGTAACCTGGGGAGAGGACCTCCTATTTTGGCTTTAGTGTCCACACACAACACTTTGAATTTGGTCCAGAGTAACTAAATACCAGGTAAAACTTCATTTGAAAAAAAAAAAAAAGAAAGAAAGAAAAGAAAAAAGGTTTGGTTAGGGCAAACAGATATTTTTGAAAGACCGTATTATATACACACAACCACAGGTCTCAGTAATGCACATGTTAAATCTCTCACTCTGTTATCAATTCTTATAGCATTCTCCACCCACTTGGCCTTGACAGAAAGAGCCATACCTGTGTCCTCAGAAAAAGAAACAAAATTAAGCTACCTGGATTTCAAAACCTTTCTCTGCCTTAAATAAGGGTCTTTCTCATTCCAGTACTTCTCCGCTTCCTCTCTGGGCTCAATGAAGAAGCGTGAGTTTTTATACCAGTTTTTTGGGGTGGTAAGGAGGCAGTTGAGAGAGTTGACTAATAGCCATAAAACAAAAATTGCATTCCCTGGGCAGCTTCCACTACAGGAAAAGCCTAATGGAAAATATCTTTAATCTTAGAACTTTTACAAAAGAAACTGGTAAATCTTTTAGTGAAGACTTAAAAACATTGTTGTGATGTTTCTGTTACACAATCTTTCAATTTCCCTGGTTTGACAGATGATTCATTCCCCTTTCCCTGTTTTTCTCTGCTGGGCTTTTGACTTAAAGAATTCCCTGCATAACTATTCCCTACAACTCAGGCCAGGAAAACTTTCCTAGATACTTTCCCAAGAAAGAGCCAGCTCTGCCTCTTATATCTACTCGCTGGATATTTGCAACAGTCCTGACACACAGACCGGATCATCAGCCTTACTGGACCACACTTTGCTCTCTGAGTCCTCCCAGGCTATGTAGATTTCCAGACCCCGGAGGAGCAGAGAGCTTACCAATAATCCCTGCCTACTGACAGACCATGAAATTAAACCTTGTTGTCATTGATCTAGAATTTCAGCATGCTCCAGATGAACCACTGATCTATCCCCAATTACAACTCAACTGAGCTTTTGCCTTGGTTTCCTCAAATCACTGGTGCCCACACCCTGTGTCTTTGAGCTGCCGCAGGAGTCTACAGAACTCTTGCCAGTTCCCTTTATAGGAGCTTTCTCCAAGGCTCTACACTCTCTGGATCCTGCTTCTCCCCCTGACCTTGGGCAGCACCCTCCTGCCACTGGATTTTCCTTTACTCTTCTCTACCTTCCTACTTAGCCTTCCTTTTCTGGCTCCAGCCCCTGCCTGAGCTTAGTGTGGATATTGGACCCTCGAATGGAGACCACAGCCTGCCCCAGTGTCAAGTTCCCGCAGCAGGCAAGATTCCTTAGCCTCCAACCCACTCAGTCCCAGGCTCCTCCCCTCCAGTACAGTCCTGTGGCTGTGATCCAAGACTACTCAGGAATACGACATCATTTCAGTTATCCTACAAGTAACTTTTTACCGTGGGGACAGGCAATCTAGGGTGACTATGTATTAGTGAAAATGACAAATATTAAAATAGCTACAGCTTAGCAGACAGTTACTCTGTGCCAGCTTCTACTCTAGGTACAATACAGATATTTTCCCATTTGACAGATTAAGAACTGAGGTTTAGAGATATAATGACCTGTTCCGGCATCACTAATAATAACTGACAGAATCAAAACTGAACCCAGATATCTAATTTCAATAGCTATCCTCTTTTTCACTTATGCCATCAAATGTATAAATCCTGATTATTTAAAAGAACATTTTGAGCCTTATAGTCCTTCTTTTCCTCTAGTGATGAATAGCAATTACATAAGTCATTTACTCCTGCAGATGAAAGGGAAAAGTAGACCTGGCCACAGATGAATTCACCGTAATCTTTGCACTTCAAGGCTATGCCGTTGGCAGTTAGATAGTACTAAAGCTGAAAATAAAATCATATTTGTTTGGGAAGATCTTTAGTGCTCTTAGAACTAAAATACCATGTTTGTCGTACAGGATGTTTATCTTTAGTGTAGTGCTTTAAAAATATATATGCAAGCATTGATTAAAAATAGACCTTAGCCAGTGAAGGGCATGGTTAAAAAAACTCTCTAAGGGTACGTTTCTGCTAATGCTAGATAAATTAGATCATCCAGGGTAGCAGAGTTTTATTTGGTCATTTTCCAGAAATATTAATAAACCCTCTGATCACCTGAAAGAGTTCCTTTTCTTCACCTAGGATGAGTATTACACTCTTTTCTTTTTTAAAATTGTATTTTATTTATTTGACAGAGAGAGCACAAGGAGGCAGAGAGGCAGGCGGGGTGGGGGGGGACAGGCTCCCTGCTAGCAGAGAGCCCGATGCAGAGCTCGAGATCATGACCCAAGCCGAAGGCAGAGGCTTAACCCACTGAGCCACCCAGGTGCCCCGAGCATTACACTTTCAAAGAGCAAATCACACTTTGACATAAAATCTAATACCATGGTCCTCTCATGGAGTACTGTTATTATAGGTCTAAATGAATTAACTCTAATCCTCTGTTCTGATCACATCATGCCCCTTCTCCAAAAAGACCCAGGGGCTGTCCGTTTTCTGCAGAATTCCAAAGATTCTGTCATCCTAGTTTTTTCCCAGTAAGACCAACCAATCTTTCTAAACTTCTTCTCCACTTCAGGTACCCTAGACCACAGTTCTTTTCTACACATAATATAGATCCTTCCTAACCTTGCTTATGCTCTCTTAATCAGGCTATCCTCTCCCTACTCTTTACCCCCCTTATGTATGAAAAGCAGACCTGTCCTTCAAGGCACAATTCAAATTCCTTCTTTTTCATGATGTTCCAGCCACATAATCTCTCTACCTCTGAAGCCTCTGTGATACTTGACTTATCTCTTTTCTATATCACAGGTCATGGGCTACCTTGTATTTACTCTTTGACATATACACATCCTCTCTTTCTTTCCTATTAACTCTTTGATTCTGGACATCAAGATTCATTTATTTATCAAACATTTCCTAGATATCTGCCTTGTGCCTTTATCTGGCCTATTACAGACACCAGTAAAACCTTGACATTGGGTCATCAGTTAGAAAAATGAGACATGAAAAAATATTAAGGACCTTGTGTCAGTCCTGACTAGTGGGTTTAACTCAAATGCTGTAGATGGCACTCGTCATTCACAGACCGCCTTACTTCTAGAGAGCCGACTTTCTCCTCTGGTAATGAAAGTCACTTCTCTTAATGACATCCTTGTGGAAACTTTTGGCTCCAGTCAGTAGCCATCTTTGGATCGCAACCCAACTACTAGTTTTAAAGGGTGATTCAACCACTAGCCCCAAGCAGAAATGCCAATGTCACGGTGCCCTTCTCCAATTCAAAAGAGTGGGCGTCATAGAATTCCAGTGCCATTCCAATGCCGAAATTGAGGTGGTGAATGGCAGGCTTTCAACATACACAAGCCAGTCCCCAGAGTCAGTTGTCGCCCAAAAAATTTCAATAGGCGAAGTAGAGGATTGACTTTGGTGACGGTCTGCTTCTTAGTAAATCAACAAATTGTTCTTTCATCTGGGGTGAAAATATGAAAAATAAAGAAAGCACTTAATGTCACAGAAGGTCAAATCCCATAAAGGGCCTGTGTGATACATCGCCCAACCTTGTCATTTTAGCAGATGGAAAAACTGAGGCTCAGACAGAGATTGCTTATGCCAGGTCCCAGTCCCAAAGAAAGCCAGTGGAACTGTTGAGAGCCTCTTACAAACTGACACCCCTAATTCCTAATCTCAGGTCTTTGCAGCAGCCCTTTTGTGCCCTTTTTAATCTGTACCCTCTCTATGTTTTCCCCTCAAAAATAGAACCTTATTTTCATAAAAATTCAGACATTATCGGGTATTTTGTGCTTCAAAATTATCATTTCTCTTAGTCTGGATTTAGTTTCTATATGTTCTTTCCTCTGTTTTCTGAGCAGGAGCAGGACTCATTTATTTTGACCTTAAAATCCAGGTGAAAGTAGAAAGACCATAGAGTTAGTATGTACTACAGCAGCATTCTCTTTTGCTTTACAAAATATTTGCAGAATAAACAATGAGTGAACAGTATGCGCAGTGTTTTCAGCCACAAGTGGCGGTGGGTAGCAAGTCCACTCTGGCTCTTCTCAGCTGCCCCCATTGTGTAGATTTTTGGGCAGAGACCAGAGTTCTAGTACCAGTCCTGCCAGTGAGCCCCCACGCATCTCACACTCTCTCGTTCTCTCTCACTCTCCCTTTCCCTGGACATCAGTTTCCCTCCTCTATAAAATGAAGTTCCTCCCAGTCTTAGCCGATTATGCATTGAGATATGATGCTTTATCAAAATGCCTAAAGAAATTATTTTATTTTCTGTTTTGTTGCATAATTTTCTTCAAGTAAGACTGAGTTCCTTTTCACCAGGGACTTTCAGTGTGTCCCACGGAGCTGAGCTATAATATAGAGAAGCTGCAGAAGTCCTGGACACAAGGGCCAACTCTACTTCCTGCTGGACCAGTGATTTACATAACCTCCCTGGGACTCTACTTCCTTCTGCACAGACATAAGATAATATGTCCTCCTTGCTCCTTGTTCAAGCTTCCTTTTCCTTTATTGAAAATCTACTGTAAACCGGTGTTTTAAGTGTTTTAAGTTGGTGTGAGATTTCTGAGACAATAGCTATCGAAGCAATCTATAAATTATGAAACACCATCAAGATGGAAAAGATTACCAAGATTTTTAATCGCCTCTGACTTAGAACTTCCTACATGTCTCGCAGACATGGATGACTCAAAAGGGGATAAAGCATATGCTAAGATAGTAGAAAAACAAATGCTACCAAAAAGCGGGGAACTGGGAAAGAGATTTATTCTTGATAGTTCAAAAAATACATTAAGGTTGTCATTATGGGGGGAGCTCACCTTCCTTTGACTTTCTGATACTTATTTTATGACCCAAATGTTGTTTTTGTTTTGTTTTGTTTGTTTTCCCCAATTCCAAAAGATGAGAGATTTTAGCTTTGTAATGCTTAGGGCTTCTTAAGGACTTAACCAGCCCTAATGTCCCATAGGTAATGCAATTCACTGTATGGAGCAGCCCATTGGTTCAAAAACAGATCTCCAAGGTTGGGGATCCAGAAGGATCCCCCAGGCTTGGGGGGGAGGGAAGTTGATTTTTATATCAAGATCCAAATCATTAGGCTTGATATTTGTGTCCAGTTTTATACCTAATATTCAGCATCCTGAGAAAATAAACAGACCTGTAACAACAGGGACAAATGGTTCAGCGTGTGAATCCAAGGCCTTTGTACGGTTACAGAATCTACGGAGTCTTTCCCCCTTTGAAAAGCTATGGAGAGTGAATTCAGGAAAAGAGATCACACCATCCTCTGCCACCAGAGGGCCCCATCACCAGGTAATAGGGCAGAAAATTGCCAGCATCTGAGTGAATGACTCAGACTGGGAAGCATCCATCTCCCCACTCGAATGTGGCAGTTGAAGCCTTGAGCACCTCACCCATGCCCTGTGTGTGGTTTGGGTTTTTCTCCCTAATTAATAACAGTAGTAGCCCCCAGATATTGGATGCTACATGACATATATCTTACCTAATCCTAACAACAGTCCTGTGAAGTGGGTAATAATTGCTTTCTCCTTTTACAGGTAAAGTCAAACTGAAACTGATAATGGATAAGCAGTACACCCAAACCACAAAGCCAGAAAGGGACTGAATTAGGAATTGAACTTGAGACGCTCTGATTTCAGAGACCAGATCCATAGCCACGGTGCTGTATTTTTCCTGGATGACAGGAGAAGCTTTTAGTTCATCATCTTGGACCCTGCGGTAAGATTAAAAAAGGTAAGGATGGTGCTAAGTGAGAATCCAGCTTGTAAAATGAACCAGTTTCTAGGGGTAGGTGGGCTTCTCCTTAACAAAGAGAGAGAGGAGCAGAGAAGGGAGAAAGAAAGAGATACGAAGTAGAGGGGACTACTGCTATCCTAAAATGGCTGTGTTGGTCTGTACTTCCAGCATTCCCCAAGCAAAGGGGTCCCAGATCTAGCTATAGCTGTTGCCAACCTAAAATTGCAACAAATCTGGGGAAGCCTATAGAGGAGTGTCCTGGGAAATAAGTCCGTCTAAGGAGTGCCTACAACTGCCTCTGAGCTGGCAAGGAGGCATGGTATCGGTGATCATCAGTGCCTTCCCTTAGACTCATCACCCAGCTCAGTCCCTAGCAACTTGTGCTTAAATCCTGGGGAAAGGAGACCTGCACATAAGACCTAAATGGGGTGTTTTTGCCCATCGTGTCCATAAGGCTTTGGAGTAATAGGTCACACCACTGTGGGACCAGTGGAAGAGACAATGGCATAAAGGTGGGAGACACTGTGTATCTGCGATGATGTCCCCATCATGCAGACATCAGTAGCAGGAAAACCAGTATCAACGGTGGCAGGAGCTGCGGCAGGCAGGCACAAAGTGCTCTTAATGGTAGACAGAATGGCATTCTGATTCCATTGGTAGATGTCAAGGGCCTTAGTCACAGCAGGAAACAAAGCAATGGTCTGAGGTGGGATTAAAAGACCAAGAGAGAACCTCAAGAAAACCCTTGGTTTAACTCTCTGGGCACCATTCATGAAGCTCACCAGTGGCAGAGCAGTGAGGAAACTACCAGAAAAACAGGCACTTTGGCAACCAAGGCTGAGGAGGTGTATCTGTGCATCCATAGGTATACCTCTGGGAACACCTGAAAATAATTGGGGGGACGGTTAGAGAGAGGTAGAGATTCGCTGTTCTCTGTTTTCTTAAATGTCTAGAGGAAGATTAAAGTCATTTAATTTTCATTAAAATTAATTCATCTTCATTAAAATTCATTTCATTCCTCCACCACAATGAGGACCTCCTAGAGAAGGCAAGATTGATAAGGAACATGAACTCTCACTTCCTGAAGGAGGTGAGATCCAAGAGTTATAACCTAACCCCTGAGTAATAGGGAGGTGGCTTTTCTGCCAATAACCCCTATCAGGAGCGGCTTACACAGCTTTCCTGAGGATAGGAAGATGTGTCCTAAAGTAATGGATCGATGGCGTATTTCCAGAAGAATCTTGAGGTTATACTTATTAGGGAAATGGATGCTTGTAGAGAGAATTCCATACTGGGCTACTGTTGTATCAGTTGACTTCTTGGAAACTTCCAGCTCTAAAGTTCTGTGGTTCTAGGAAAAAATTTAAAAGCCAGAAAGGAAGCTACCTGAGAATGAGCTCCTTTCTGAGGTGCCATCTGTATGAGGACAAAATTACCTATTTTCCTGGCTTTCCGGAAATGACAGGAAGGCAAGTGAACCTTCTCTCGTAATAACCTGGTGTTCAAAACTAGATTTCCACTAAAAATGGAAAGACTTTTGGCTCTCGGTACATGTTTTCACAGCCATAATCATGTATGAAGTAGTTTTCCTTTTGCCGTGCAAAGGGAAGGAGCAAAAGGGATCTTCAACTTGTATGGAGCCCCTAAATGTCTACACTCAATGATGCCATGGATTTCTCTCTTATTGTGCTGTCACTGAACCCTATACTCTTATCATTTCCCCCGCCTCAAGAATTGCCCTCTCCCTGGGATCACATCCTCTTTTTTAAGTGTTTCACTGAATTCATAACACTTTCAATGTATTTAACTTCCTAGACACTTTTCTTAATAGGGCACTGAAGATTTTAGAGCATGCCCGGGGGAGGGCTATTTCTGAACCTTGACAAAATGCCCTAGGACTAGGGTGGAATGGGCCATCACTGCTTCCTACTTAATGAAGATTCAGCAGGAAATACAAGACCCAGAAAGCCAACTCCAGTTTAGGGTGGTCTGTTTCTCTCTGAATGTTTTCATAGAGCAACATCTCCCTACCCAAACTCATGCTCTGACTATCCTTGTATATGTCACTTGTGACCTATGTTTCTCTAGGTCCACAAGAGGAATTTCTGGGTTGCAGGATTCGCATAATATTCAATTTCCTGACAGATTGCAGTCCAGAATGGCTCACCAGTTTATACTCCCCCCAGCAGTGCATGAGGATTCTCCCTTTGCCACATCTGTGCCAACAATGTTACCATCTGACTTTCTAATTTTTATCAGTCTGATGGGTGTAAGATGAGTCTCATTGTGGTTTTAATTTATATCCCTCTGACTGCTTGCGATGTTGGGGATCTCTTCATGAGCATGTAGGTAATTTGGGTTTCCCCTTCTGTGAATCGCCTATTCGTATTCTTTGTTAATTCATCTTTTTTTCTTGTTGACTTGCAGGAATTGCCTAATTATTCTAGATATTAATCCCTTGTCAGTTTTAAGTGTTGTAATTATCTTCTCCCAGTCTGTCTCCCATCTGTTATCTTTATCTACAGTGTCCTTCATTGAACAGAAATTCTTAATTTTTATGTAGCTAAATCCGTTTTCCCATTTTAGTTTGGACTTTTTTGGGTACTGCTCAAGAAATCATTTCCCACTCCAAAATCACCAAGGTGTTTTTCAACAATTTCTTAATACTTTAGAATCTATTGTATACCTAGGTGTTTAATACATTCAAAATTTTATCAATCTCCATTTTTCTCCATTTGCTAAGCCACTTAAACCACACAAAATGTTTAAGAAAAAAATCTGTCGTTCCTCCATTGATTTATTATGACAATCTATTACATATAAGGACATCATATAATTTATAATCCAAACTGAGAGAAATTTGAGAGTAAAAGGTGTTATGATGATAATTTTGCTAGACCAATAGGCGTAAATTAGGGCTTTCCCAGACTAATTCAAATAGTTACCTTAATTTTGTAACATATTTTATATGGGACTATCTATGGCCCTTTAATCTATTACATTATTTTATATGTTTGTTATAAGCCACACTGTTTTCTTTTATTATTATCTGGTACTATAGGGTATGGCAAATATTCCTTTTTGCTCTTCTATTCTGAAACTGTCCTTCACTTATGGACTTCTGTTTTTCCGAACATATTTTAGACCCACTATTTCAAGTTCCTCTCCAAAAGTACTTATTAGAATTCCATGCACTATTTATTGAATTGAGGAAAATTTGATGTCTTTAAAATGTTAACTCATCCCATCCATGAATATGGTTTACCTCGACATTTACTCAGACCTTCTTGTATGTCTTTTAGTACAAATAATAATTTCTCCAAAATCATCTTGTATGATTTTTATTAGATTAATGTATTTCTGTTTTAAACTTTTATTGGTCTCCTGTGAAATGACAAATGTATTTTATTATTTCTGGTGAGAATTCTGTTGATTGTTATAAGATCATCTTTTATCCAGAACTAGGGTTCTGTACCAAACAGTGTAAAAGATTGTTAGTTTTGATAAATGGGTATGTCTTCTGAAACATTTTTCTCTTTCAAATATTTATTCTTCATTGTGTTTCTTGTTTTATAAAATTGGTTATATTCTTTAGCATTAAAGTAAACCAGTGGTGGTGACACAAATCTTTCTTGTCTTATATGAAATATACCTAAAACTTCTTCCTTAAATAAGATGTTTGCTGTACATTTCTCATATATAGACTTTAACTAGTTAATCAGATTCTCTTCTATGTATAACTTTGTAAAAAAAATTATATTATCAGAGATGACTGCATGGCTCAGTCTGTTAAGCATCTGCCTTTGGCCCAGATCATGATCTCAGGATCCTGGGATTGAACCTCACATTGGGCTCCCTCCCGAGAAGTGAAGTCTGCTTCTCCCTCTCTCCCCACTGCTTGTGCCTCTCACAGGCCCTCTCCCTCTTTCTCAAATAAATAAATAAAATATTTTTAAAAATTGTATTATAAGTAGGAACTGAATTCTATTCCATAATCTTCTATCTCTATTAAATTAAGCATGTGGTCAATTTCCTTATAAATCAATATATTGATTTTAAAAAGAATTGGGAGGGAGACAAACCATAAAAGACTCTTAATCTCACAAAACAAACTGAGGGTTACTGGGGGGAGGGAGAATAGGAGTAAGGGTGGCTGCGTTATGGACATTGGGGAAGGTCTGAGCTATGGTGAGGGCTATGAATGTGAAAGCCTGATGACACACAGACCTGTACCTGTGGCAAATAATACATTATAAGTTAATTTCTTTTAAAAAAAGTAATGTTGTAATTTGTTGGGGTACCTTGGTGGCTCCATCAGTTAAGCATCTGATCTTATTTCAGCTCAGGTCATGATCTCAAGGTTCCTGAGATTGAGCTCTGGAGTGGGCTCTGTACTCAGCAGATGATTCTCTGAGGATTGAAGGTTCCCTCCTTCTCCCTCTGCTCCTCCCCCTGCTGACACATGATCTCTTTCTCTTTCTCTCTCTCAAATGAATAAATTTAAAAAAAAAAAAAAAGGATTGTTGTAATTTGTGATTTAATAATTACTCTAGGACTTTCATATCTGTTTATAAATAAAATTGACCTATAATTTTCTTTACAAATAACATTTTTATATGCCAAAAAAAATTAATGTTAAACTAGACTTACTAAATGATTTAATGATTTAGGCAACTCGGCTTCTTTTATTCTTCCAAGGCCTAGGATAATCTGTAAAAGAAGATTACTTATTTATTAATTTTTTAAGAAATCACTTACAAATTATTTGAGCCTGAGATTTTGGTAAAGGGTAGAGGTTGAAAGGAGGACTTTTCAATAATCATTTCAGTTTCTATTATGTTCTTTAAAATTGATTTTTTTAATTTTACATTTCCTATTTCTTCTGCTAATTATGGTTTAAAAATTATTTTTATCTGTTCCACCTAGGTTTATCAGTTAATAGATCCTTAATAATATTCACTGTTTTCTAGTCTCCATTATTATATTATTATAAGTCACACCTATGATTATAATTATACATCATTCATTACATCTATAGTAATAGCTTTTATTTTTCATTCTGTATTTTGTGAATATTCATCTTTTTTTTCTTTTTTTATCAGTTTTACCAGGATTACTAGTTACCTATATATCTTATTCATCATTCTGAAGAGCCCAAATCTATTTGTTTATACTCAACTATATATTGTTATTGTTCTTTATTTCATTAATTTTATCTCAACTTTATAATTTTCTTCTTCCTCATTTGTTTGGGATAATGTTATGTTATCACTGTTTTTCTTCTTTAGTGGAAAACTACCTTAATTTTTATTCCTACAGATGTATTTTAAGTGCAAAATTTTTATCTAAGTGTTGTTCACATTTTTTTATGTCTCTGATTCCTTTTATCTATTTGAACAAACAGTTTTCAAGGACCCCAGCTCCAGATATTAATTTACCTTTATTCTACCAGTGTTTTGTCAGTTGTCACTTTATACATTTTGAACATACATTGGTATGTTGGAAGCAAATATGTTTACGATTGTTATATATTCTTGATCTGTTGTTCATGTTATCAGTTTATTACATGTATCTTTTCTCCTGATCATAATTGTTTTCCACTTCTAATTTGTTCAACTTTGAAATTGCTATTCTTACTTACTATCAGATCATGTCTAGTATCTTCTTTATGCCTTTATTTTTAATCTTTCTATGTACTTTTTTAAAACAAAAAGGGTAGCTTGTACTGATCACATAAAGGTGGATATTGTTTTTAATCCCATCTGAAAGAGTCTGTTTGGAGTTGGTGACTATAATCCATTTTTATTTATTATAACTACTACTGTGTTAGAACTTACTTCCAAATAGTTCTTTTGTTTTCTGTTTAGAAAATTTGTCCAATTATTTTCCTTCCAATATACCTTTAGTTGGATATATCAGTTTTTCTGGTTGCTCAAAAATTATGCATTCTATTTTTAATATTCTGGGGTTATTCTTAAAGTATCAAGATATATAACTATATTTTTAAAATAAGCATTTAAAAAGTGAATCAATATCTTATGTAGTTTCTTTAACTGGGCAGGAAATTTAACATGGTCTCATGTATCTTTTATCTCCCTCTGTACCTCCCCACATCTTGTTGGTATCATTGGTAATATAGAGCATAGATTGTTCTATACCTTTTTTATTTTATTTAGAGGGATAATGACTTTATTAAGTTACTTGCTTAGTTATCTCCAATATCCATGATCCCTTTTTTCTGCAGTGACAGAGCCCCTGGCTTTTAGTTCAGCACAAAATCATCCAAAATCAAGACAACACTTCCCAGACTTTTTGTCATGTGACCATGTAATAAAGTTCTGGGTGAGAAAAGATGTGTGCAATTTCTGGAACACATACTTAAAAAGTAAGGACATGACCTTTATTTTCCTCTTCTTTCAACCACCTATTTGAAATATATATGTGATTCTGAAACATTTTGGCCATCAGTGAAAGAAATGCCCTTAAGAAGTTAAGATTAACAAGATATAAACATCCAGGATTTTTTGGCAACTTGGGACAACAAAACTCTCCCACCGACCCTGGGCCACTTACCACTTAATTCTTACTTGAGAGAGATAACTTATCCCTTGTATATTGTTTTCTATGACTCCTGTAACTAATGATCACAACCTTAGTGGGGTCAATAAATCTATTATGATTCAGTTTACGATGTCAGAAGTTCTAAATTCAAGGTTCAGACAGCACTGCATTTCTTCTGGAAGTCCTAGGGATAGATCTGTTTCCCTGCCTTTTCCAGCATCTTGAAGTCACCTGCCTTCCTTGGGCTATGGCCCCTTCCTTGCATCACTCCAATCACTCCTTCACTCATTATGTCTCCTTCTTATAAGGATCCTTATAATTACATTGCATGCACATAATCCATGGTCCTCTCCTTATGTTAACATCTGTAACTTAATCACATCGGCAAACTCTCTTTTACTATGTAATGTAACATATTCATGAATTTTAAGATTAGGCTGGGGGCATCTTTGGAAAGGTCATTATTCTACCTATAACATCTTATTTAAATGACTGTTACTTTGGTCAGTTTTACGCATAGCTAGACCTAAATTCTTATATTACCTTATTTCACAAATTCTATTTGTTTCTTCCTGTTAGTGCTTACTTTTATTATTTTATTGCTTCTTTTCTTGTTGAGGCACTGCTTTCAAGGGTGCTTCCAAAGAGTTCTTTGTTTGGGAAACCCTTTTTTTTTTTTTTAGATTTTATTTATTTATTTGACAGAGATCACAAATAGGCAGAGAGGCAGGCAGAGAGAGGGGGGGGAAGCAGGCTCCCCACTGAGCAGAGAGCCCGATGCAAGGCTCGATCCCAGGACTCTGGGATCACAACCTGAGCTGAAGGCAGAGGATTAACCCACTGAGCCACCCAGGTGCCCCTGAGAAACTCTTTTTAATATGTCATATGCACCCTCTACCTCCTACTTCTTAAAGAAGGGATGCCTAAAGTTTGCTTTCTTAGTCTCAATCACCCCTCCACAGAGCCAATCATCACTGGTATTATTAAGGAAACCTGCCTTGTACATATTTATATTTCAAAGGCCTAAAACAGTATCTAGAACACAGTATTCACTCAGTAAAAGTTTGCTGAAAGAAGCACTGACTTGATCTTTATGCAACAGTACAGCAAAAAGGGGAAAGTCAACAACATAAGGAATATGGCAAGAAAGACATAGAGAAAATGTTCATCTGCCACTCAGTCTTGCATGTCTTGACTTCCAGATATATCCATGTCTATATATAAAGTGGGCTTGATATAAATGTATAAACATATATAATATCAACCATGCATATATCAAATATATGTGTGTCACATATTCTGTAAGGTAGATAGGCATTCTCTTTTCAACTTGACAGGATTTTTCAGTGTTCCTCTTCACTTTTGATTGATAACTTTCTTCAGCAGCTGGTAGTGCTGTGCTGACATTGATGACAAGATCCTTCTAATACTATGGTTAAAGGCACAGACACTGGAGCCACCCAGTCTGGGTTTTAGGTACTGATTTTGTTTTTTAGAAGTGTGTGATCTTAAACAAATTACTCAACATTTCTGTACCTTAGATTCTTCATCTGTAAAATGAGGTGGTGATAATAGAAACTAATTCATAGGATTGAGGAGTGGATTAAGTGAGACTCATGTGTGGAATATGAGAAACAGCACAAAGGATCATAGGGGAAGGGAAGGAAAATTGAATGGGAAAGAATTAGAGAGAAAGAGAAACCATGAGAGACTCTGAACTATAAGTAACAAATAGGATTGCTGGAGGGGACAGGAGTGGGGGGTGAGGTAATTAGGTAACAGGCATTAAGGAGGGCATGTGATATGACAAGCATGGCATGTTATATGCAACTGATGAATTATTGAACTCTACACCTGAAACTAATGATGTACTATATGTTGGCTAATTGAATTTAAATTAAAAAAATTTAAAAATACATAAACATAAAGTACTTACATAGTTTCTAGCAAATAATAAGCTCTGTACATGCTAGCTATTTTTTAAATGGCTTTTATGAAACCTTCAATCAAGATTAAATGAATGAATTAAATCTTCTTATACATCACTGTACAGTTTTTATGAGCAGCACCAAAATGAAATCCATTTCATCTCAAGAGACATAGTCATAGATGGTGATCTGCCATTAAGCCTTCTACATGCTTATAGAAGTGGTCCAGCCCACTTCCGGGGGTGAAGTAAGTGGGGTGGGATAAAGGCAGGATTATAGTAACATTTCCAGTTCTTCTCTTGACTTCTTCCCCTGCAAAAGGATTGCTGGTAAATAATTTTTAGTAAATTTAATTGGGAATAATAGCTGGAAGGAGAGACTGAATTTGGTTTAACTCAAAGCCAGATTATCCAACCCAGATATATTAGGAATAATTTTTTTAAAAAACTGATATGTTGATTCCAAGTCCAGTGACTGTTCAAAACTTACATAAGGAAAGGGTATGAGTGACACATCACAGATAATGTTGCCAGATAGAAGATGCCCACTTACATGAGAATTTAAATTTAACTGGGTGTTAATTTGAATTTGAATTTAAATTTAACTGGATGTTCACTTTGCTTTGTTTTATTTTTGCTTTTGTGTTGAGCTAATCTGACAATGCTATAGGAAACCCTAATCATCTTACCAAATTCCCTCATTTTATGGTAGGTAAACTGAGAAATAAATGATGAAATAAAATCTCCTACATCTAGTGACTGAGATCCAGGACTTAAACTCAGACCTCCCGACTTCTTTAATGAAGCACAGAGAATGTCAGGTGTATTCGGGTAAAAAAAAAAAAAAAAAAAAACAAGTGAAAGGGAAGGAAACATCTCTGGTTTCTACCCCCTGACCCAGTTACATAAAAATATCTCCTAAATTTGTAATCCACCTTTCAAGCCACTTTTGAAGCCCTATACTACATTATCTTTTCATTGTTGTTCCTAAAATCATTAACCCATTAATTAAGATCGCGTGGGTTTGCTCTGGAAAAGCTGATTGAATTGCTTTTGTCTGCTCTACAATAAACGACAACACAGAGGCAGGTTGGCATTAATTACGTGAAAGCCCTATTCATCTCTATTGATGTTAGTTCACATGGAATGTTTTATAACATCAACATTTTATACTGTTTATTCCCTGTTCTTTTTTATCAGAAGCAGCACCATCATAAAACATTGCACCTTTAAATGAACCACATTTCCACGTGCCTGTTTTCAGCTATGGAAATCACATCTCACACATAAACCGATTCTTTTTTTTCCTCTTTGAACAAATCTAAATTTCAATAAAAAGGTATTATTTTTTCTGGTTTCCTTTATGCAGGGAGCGGACATTATCATATTAACAATTTTAGGATAGAAAAACAGGCTCCATTTTCACTGAACCTCTTCCCAAACTGTTCAATTTACCTAAACTCTCAAATGCAACTCACTACATCTCTTTGTTTTTTCACTGAAAACAGTTATTCAGTTCCTTCTTCAGTAGGAAACGCACCATGATTAAGAACAGGGAGAAATTTAAATTAGTCTCCCTTCCCCCTCCATTCCAAGACACTCCATGTTTTCCTTAAAATGCTTATCATAATCAGCACTGCCAGCAAGTTATTTATGCATGTGTCTGCATTGTCTGCTGGAATGGGAGCTTCCTGTGGGCAGGGGCTTGTTGAACCCTAACTAGTATAGTAATAATTTAGCATATCTCCATTTGCAGAGACAAATGATAATGATAACTACCCTTCTTGAGCTTACCACTCTTCAGGCAATGTGCGTGGCAACTTACCTTCAGCGCCTCACTGTTGGTTGCAACCCTCTCAGAAATTCCTGGGTGAAACCAGGCCCCATATACAGAGGGCCTGGAGAGACCAAAGAAAGAGGCAGGACACTCTAGGTTGCTGGGTGGCAGTTTTAACAAGCAAAGGGATCTTACATATGAAGCTAGTTTGAGGCAGAAGCAAAATGAGTGGGTTTCCACATTTACCCACCAAATCTTAGAAGTTCATATAGCCATGTCAGTGGGGTCCCATCAAATATATCATGCAGATGTTTCCAACATTTGGAATGGGACAAGGAAGTGGAACCCACATTCCAAGGTGAAGAGAGGGGGTAAGGAGAGTCGAGGTGCCCAAGTCCATTCCAGTGATAAACTGGCAGTCACACCTTTTCAATGACCTTCCCTAGCACTCACAATAATACTAAATTGTAATAAATATTAGCACACCTCATTTACAGGTACCTTCCCAGAGGCTTGAGGACATGGGTAATTAAAAAACACCTAGAGGGGCACCTGGGTGGCTCAGTTGGTTAAGCAGCTGCCTTCAGTCCAGGTCATGATCCTGGAGTTCTGGGATCGAGTCCCAAGTTAGGCTCCCTGCTCTGTGGGGAGTCTGCTTCTCCCTCTGTCCCTTACCAACCCCCCATGCGCTTGCTCGCTCGCTCGCTCTCTCTCTCTCAAATAAATTAAAAAACAAAACAAAAAACTAGAAAATGCTGCAGTGGGAATTTAAATCTAGATCTGCACTAGATGCCCCTTGTTTTCTCAGCCATTAGCTATAATGTGAAGAAGACCTCAGATGTGACAGACCAGGATCCTAATCCTTCCCCATTTCTCACTTAATACCAAAGAATTAATAAGCAATGCATCCTATTCCAAGGGCAGCTGAAAGTGACCCTGAGCACCTAGAGAGAAGATCATTAAGTGACACCATTGGTCATCTTCTAAGGCTTGATTATCCGGTTCATCACTGTTTTCCCCACCTTTGCACAGTGACCAAGGTGAAGAATGCTTAAGTGTCTACCTCAAGTGCCAGTATTTTGTGGCAAGTAGGGCACTGGAAAGAGGGTCAGGGACCTGGAAGCCTAGTCCTGACACTGATTTACCAGAGTTTCTTCATCTGTCAAGTCATGAGGTTAAACTACATAATCAAAGTTTCCTTCTAGCTATTATCTTCCTATAAACCACTGGGGTGTGAGTTTCCTGAAAAACCCAGCATCTGGCACCTAGTAAGTTCTCAATAATAAAGACTCTGACGACATAATGAAAAAATGAATGAACAACAAATATATGGCCCTTACTTCAGTTCCCAGGAATCCTAAACAAGGCTTCCCTTCACTTCAAGGCATGAGAGAGGATGCAAGCTCACTGTTTGCAATGCTAGTGCTTTCGAGCCTTCTAACACACTTCCATCTGGCCCTGATTTTCCATTTTCCCAATTTGGAACAACTTTTCCCATTCATTGGAATCACTTCCTTTCTTATGTTTACAAAACAGATGATTTGGGGATTTTACATAATTCATCCTAAACACAGACTAACTCAAACTGAGTCCAAGTACCACCCACTAACAGCGTGGAATATTGCATTAAATGTAAAAAAACACCATTCTGTGTGCCTTTAAGAACTTAGTGAGGAACTTCAACCTGACAATATTTTTAATCATAGTAATGTTGCCCTTGTGGGGTTCTCCTGAGTGCACCACGGCATGAGTTTATATTCCTAGGCAGAGTTTATAGTGTTTTGGTTCATTATAGTCTGGTTGTTGAAATGAATGCAGAAATATGAGATTTTTAGCATAGTTCCGACTTTCTATTTACATACCTTACTTAGTCCAGATGTAAACTTTTAGAACAGCTGTATCCCTTAGATGCAAAAGATTTATTGGTTGGTTAAGTGCATTCTGAATCCTGCTGGGGTATATTTTGGATTTCTTTTGGCAGGATCAGTGGAGACAGAGTGGGGTAGGCAGAGTAAAAATCTAATTGCTTGCAAAAGTAGGTCTGAGATATAGGTGTAGGGAAAAATTACAGGAGTCATTAAGTAAAACACTTATTTTAAAGTTGGTCAAGGAAAAAAGAAAGCGATTTGGGATTTTTGTTTCATGATTTTCCACCTTTACTATACAAGCAAACAGTTCAGTAGCCTTATACACCAGGTACCTTTTTAAGTACCTTACGTATATGGACATGTGTAAAATTCTTAACACTTCTATTAGCCCTATATCACTTACAAAGAAACAACTGCTTAGAGAAGTAAAGTCATTTGCCTAAAGTAATCCAGTTATGTAAGAGGCATAAATCAGATTTGAAACAAGACAGCCTGGCTTTGGAGTCAATGCTCTTAACAACCACACACCATATCAAGCTGTTCTTGAAGTGCCCTTAATTACTTCAATGGTCTTCTAACTGGCCTACTCACTTCCCATCTTCTATGCCCCCCCTCCAAGCTGTTCTTCACCAGTATCATCTGCTTATAGTGCAGTTTTGACCCATGTCATTCCCCAGCTCAAAATTCTTCAGTGGCTCACAGCTACTCTCAGCTAAATCAAGTGACACAGCCTCACCCCAGTACTCCAAGGCTCTACAACTTTGTCCCAACCTCTCTTTTCAACCTACATCCAAAATCTTTCCCTCAAAAATATTATGTTCTGATTAAACTTAAACCCAGACTGCTGTTCCAAAAAAAAAAAAAATGGTTTTGTTTATTTTATACATATATATATATATATGGTCCTGTCCACCAGTGCATTGAAAACCTTCCCAAAACCAAGGCTAATATAAACCTCACCTTCTCCTTCAATATGCAAAAATCATGTACTCTGTTATAGACTGAGTTATGTCCCTCCAAAATTGCTAATTTGAAGCCCTAACCATGCAGTATGACTATATGTGAAGATAGCACCTCTATGGAGGTAATTAAAATTAAATGAAGGCCTAAGAGTTTTTCTAAACTCAGTGTGTCTGGTGTCCTTACCGAAGAGGAAGAAACACCAGAGATACACGTACAAAGGAAAAGTCATGTGAGGACACAGCAAGAAGGCAGCCATTTGCAAACCAGGAAGAGAGAGGCCTTACCAGAAGCCAATCCTGTTGGTACCTTGATCTTAGACTTCCATCTTCCTCAACTGTACAAAAATAAATTTCAGCTGTTTTAGCCATCCAGCCTGAGGAATTGTGTATGGCAGCCTGAGCAAAGTAATACTCTCCTTCATTCCTTAGGGTAAGAATTATTAATCTTGTGCTCAATGACTGGATTTGAGCCTATTGAGTTTAATAATGCACTATTATGGGATTTTAAAAATTGGGGGAAAAAAACCTCTGGGAAAAAATCACTATTAATGAGAATACAATCACTTCTTTTTTTTTTTTTTTAAAGATTTTATTTATTTATTTTACAGAGAGAGATCACAAGTTGATAGAGAGGCAGGCAGAGAGAGAAAGGGAAGCAGGCTCCCCGCTGAGCAGAGAGCCCGATGTGGGACTCAATCCCAGGACCCTGAGATCATGACCTGAGCCAAAGGCAGCAGCTTAACCCACTGAGCCACCCAGGTGCCCGAGAATACAATCACTTCTGAGGAAAAACAACATCTCTCTATATTTAAATATCACTCATGGTTATTGCACTTTTTCTGGTTCATTATACAGTACAGTTATTTTTTTAATTGTAGATGTTTTGACTGATTTGATAGTGTTTTCTTAGATATTTGAAAGACAATATCCTTTCACATTCTAGAGAACATTCCAGAAAGCAAGCACAGTCTTGATTATGCTATATCTCTTCCCTCCCACAGTCAGTAATTACTCTCTGTTCTTACTCGTATTTAAGAAAAGATGTCAACCATCAGAGTGTGTACAGTTAGTCACACCACAGTTTAGTTTGACACACTGTCCACATTTCTTCAGCATCCCTGAGAAGGTCCATCAGCAAACCAGTTGACAATTATTGCACTTGGGCAGTGACCATCTGAGAGTCATAGAACAACACCATAAGCAAATATTAGAAAAAAATACTAAATTTATTTCTGTTGCCAAAGGACTTTGTATTGATAAATAAACAGAAACAATGGACCAGAAATTGTTGGTAATTGGCAGAAAAGATTACAAAGTGATTTTAGTTTAGTTTTTTTTTAATGCTTTTCTTCATTTCCAAATTTTCTCTGGTGATTAAGTATACTTTTAGAATCAAAGAGGTAAAAAAGAAAGAAATTCTCACTGAACAGAATCTCCATCCAGTCCCCCAGGTCCCTCCTTACTGAGTCTCTATAGATCTACCTTTCCTAATTACCTAATTACCACTATTCTTGTCCTGCTCCTTGGTCATCATTTACATTCATTAGACCAATGTCCATTCCCTCAGGTCAGTCAAATAAATTAACCATATTAATATGAGCTAATGTCTTAATAGGGTTAAGTGCTCTATAACTCTAGTTATCATATTTGAATTTCAGTCATACTTTCAGAAAACACTCCCAAAATGTGGACTCCTTAACCCTGGAACTAGCCAGTGGTCCATGAAAGTGTGAGTAGGGTTACCAGCCTTTCAGTCACTAACCAAAATGTGGTCACTGATTCAGTAGCCCTACTTATACTGGAGTAAATAATTTAGTCCTGTGGTAGCAAATGGACAACCACAGCACCGTGCCAAATTGCCAAGCCTTAGTTTATTCTCTTACCTTTCTCTTAACCACCTTGGTTGATCCATTCACTCTCAATCTGGACAAGTTAAGAGGCCTTGAGAGAGAAAATAAAGTATTTAGATATCTAAGCCTTACTCTGTTGGAACATAATATAACATAATATATTTGAAGAGGAAGAGCTCTTCAAATAAAGAGACATTTTATTTTGTTATGTTTCTCTTAGCACATCTTAAGTTCCAAATGGACTTGCCCCATGACTGTTCCCTTTTCCATCCCCATTTGATGTTTCCCAGGGTCCATAAACTCTGCAATCCATTGTACATGGATATAATCTCTGACTGAAAATAAGAATGCCATTACTTTAGAGCCTCCCAGGCATCCTTCCACCCCACAAAAGACAGTAAAAAATCTTGCTTTGGAAGGAAGAAAGCATAGCATACTAATTAATTTCTCATTGAGACATTCCACTAATTAGTTAAAATAAAATAGTGCCAGGGCTTGGGTTAGAACTATATTTCAGAAACTCAGGCCAGCGTTATTTCCACTACATTAATGATTCTCAACCTTGGCTGCACAATGAAATCACCTATAAAGCTTTAATAATTACTGATGTCCAGTCACACCCCAAGAGATTTTGATTTAATTGTTCTGATGGCCTACGTATCCAGAGCTTTAAAACATCCCCAGGTGGTTCTAATATGCAGCCAAGCTTGCAAACCATTGATCACAGTGTGCTGCCTCTCCTAGTGACTAATGGACAGCCAGCTAGGACACATGGACAGTGAATAAAGTAGATGGTACCTACATTGTTCACCCCAGCTTCCCCTCTGTGCCCCCTCTCCCTACTCACGTATGTGTAGCTATGTGCTTAGCATAAAGAGTTGCTTATTTAACTGATAGATGCTGTCTCTGTCTAGAGCAGGTTTCTTTAAACATTTTCCTGAAGAGCCAGATAGTAAATATTTTAGACTTTCCAAGTCATAGTTTCTGTAGCATCATCCGCTGTATCATTGTAGCAAGAAAGCCATAGAAAATATGTAAGTAATGAACACGGTTGTATTCCCATAAAACCATATTTGTGAAAACAGGCACCCAATCCTCAGCCTATAGTTTGTTGATCCTTTATTTAGATTCTCTAAGGCATATAAAGCAATTACTTTTTTTTTTTTTTAACTGAGACTACAGTAACTCTGATGCCAGTGACCTTAGAATTCCATTGTCATCACTGGAGTGTATTTGCCTGCCTGAAGGAAAGACTTCCTGCAGAATAGTTCTCCTTTGCCTTTTCCTGCTGTTGAATAGAACTACTTTTTCAGGGTGGAAGCCACGGTGTTCCCCAAAAGTCCATATCCACATATGTTCAGTACTTCCATGATATCCCAACAGGGAGGTCTCTCCCTCTGGACACCTCCAGCTCCTTCTTGTACATATATTGATTACATCACTTGTCACTTTTCACACTATTATTTTGCACATTCTATCTCTTGTTCTAGATCATAAGCAACTGAAGGATAGTTACTTTAACTAACACTACTACTTATTATTGTGATTATTATCATTTGCATACATAGGGTGCTTTGCAGCTCAGGCTCATTTTCACTTTCATTAGACCCTTTAATTAAACCCTCCCCTTCTCTCCCCCTGCCCAGGAGACAAATGGAGTCGTTAGTGTTAAGAAATGCCTGGGTGTTAAGATGAGAAAACTAAGACTCAACGAGATTACTGAGCATTAAGAAGCAAAGTCTACACTTGAATCCAGATCTTGTGATTGCAAGGTGTGTTTAATGCAGGAAATTACATATGGATTCAGAGAGCTGTATTCAAATTGATTTGGTAGTGGCTATGAAAATAAAAAAACAACAAAATACTAGCATTTATTGTAAATGTCAAGGCCAAAGAGCATCAGATTAAACAGTCTGTAAAGAAAGCTCAATGACATTAGTGTGGCCAATGTCAACACCCTCGCTGATGAGGCCTGATAGAGAGAAAAAGGCATGTGTTCAACTTGCTTCCATGATGCATTGGATACTGCCAATAAAATTGGGATCATCTAAACTGAATCTAGTCAGCTAATTCTAAACATAAATATTTTTAAAAATAAAAAAAGAAGTTTAATTAATAGTTTTGTAATCTTGAACAACTCATTCAATGTCTCAGAATTTTTGTTTTTTAAACTACAAAAATATGGATACCAGTAATATACTTACCTCTAAGAGTTATTTTGGGAATTAGCGACAATTTGATTAATATTTCTGGTATGACTAAGTGGTCAATACTGACAACTACCATCACTACTAATATCAATACTATTATAATTAACCCTGCTACTATTAATACCACTGATTATCCAGAATTCTTTTCATTCTGTACATGCTTCCATTCATTGTTGTATGTTATATTATATTTAATACACTGCCTTTAATCTGACAGATGCTTAATTAATACTGAATGAATTTAATCAATTAGTTTACTAGTGATTGGTTATATGTACCAATATTTATAAGCTCCTTCCACTATAAACCTTTTAAATCTCCCCAAAAGCAAATGACTCCCTTTTAAAAAGACAATATATAAAAGTAATTTCCTTCTAAACTCAAAGAATGTCCTTTGGCAAGCATACATTCCCAGAAACACTTTACTTAACCACCTGAAATAAGGGAACATAACCCCCAGCTGATTTTCTTATAGAATCATTAATACTTAAAAGTTAACAAAAGCAAAGCTGTCAGCAGAATTTTCTGGATTAGTAGATGTTTGACTTTGGCTGAATCATCAGTAAAAATGATCATTTTCTCTTGACTTACAATCTTTCTTGGATGACATGCCAAAACACTCCTGTAGACCTCTGGATAGGGTCAAAAGTTCAGAGATACCTCATTCAAGCACCCCAGTCACCTCTAATCTGCTCCACTGAGAATTCAGTGAATTGATTAATTAAGACATACTGAACCCCCACTATGTATCATGTACTTTACTGGACACTGAGGTGGTGAAAGAAGCAAAAGACATTATCTATGAGTTCAAGCAGTTTATGATCTGATGAGTAAGAACCAATGTACAATTCTGAAACAGACTCTGTAAAGTATGCACTGGGGTGTTGTCTTAAAATTCCAGAGAGAGAGAAGTATGGGCCAGGATAGGAATAGAAAATTTCCAAAGGCAAATTTCCAACTCCAGACTTCTAGTGGTACATGGAGCAGAGAGGAGCAAGATGGCAGAAGAGTAGGAGACCTAAATTTCATTAGGTCACAAGAATTCAGCTAGATAGTTATCAAACCATTCTGGACATCTACAAACTCAACAGGAGATTGAAGAGAAGAAGAGCAGCAATTCTAAGAACAGAAAAGCGACCACTTTCTGGAAGGTGGAATGTGCTGAGAAGTGAATCCAAGGTGATATATGGGAAGATAGACCACAGGGGAGGAGCCGGATCCTGGCAAGTGGTGAAGCAGTGGAGCACAAAATCAGAACTTTTAGAAGTCTGCTTCACTGAGGGATGTCACTCCAGAGGTTAAGCAGGGAGTGGAGCCCTCACAGGGAGAGTGTGGCCTCAGGACCCGTGGGGTCACAGAAAGAGCAGGTATGCCTGAGTGTGGCAGAGTTCCCAGGTATCGAAGAGGGGAAGCCAACTACAGAGACAGAGCTGAGGAGGGGGCTCTCATTTCGGGGTTATCTTAAATCATGATCCAAGGCATAGTCGGGCCACTGCTCTTCAAGGAGAGACCCCACAGATGCCAGAAGCAGGGAGACTCACCCTCCTCCTCTGGGAGGAGCAGCAGAGGAGTGAGGAGCAGGAATCTGCTGGGTTTGGAGACTCCAAATGGCACCATGACCCAGAGACAGAAATGCTCAGTCACAGGCCAGGTGAGCACAGACTGTGGCCAGAGACCAGGGAGATGGAAGGGATTGACTGCTTTTCTCTGAGGGTGTACTGAGGAGTGGGGCCCGAGCTCTCGGCCCCTACGAGCCAGAGATTGAGAGGCTGCCATTTTCATACTCCTCCTCCAAAACTGTACAGAAAGCATTCAGAGAACAAAATTACCAAGAGTGAACCGGAGCAGATTACTTAGCCTGGCCTCAGGCAAGGGCAGTGCAATTCCGCCTCTAGCAAAGACATTTGAGAATCACTGCAACAGGCCCTTCCCACAGATCAGCAAGAACATCCAGGCAAGACCAAGTTCACCTATCAATGAGAACTGTGGAACTCCAGAGCTAGGGGAATGCAGCACATAGAATTCATGACTTTTTTCCCATGATTCTTTAGTCTTTCAAAGTTAAAATTTTTAAATTTTGTTTCTTATTTTATTTTATTATTTTTTCTCTTTCCTATTTTAACCTCTTTTAACTACTTTATCTTATCAATACCTTTTTAAAAATATTTTTAAATTTTCATTGTTATAGTCATATTCTATCTCTTCATTGTATTTAACCTTATTTTTGTATACATGTAAGTTTTTCTTTCTTTAAAATTCTGGGGTATTGTTTCCTCTAACATATCAAAATATACCCTAAATGTATGATGTGGCTTTGTTCTAGTCTCTAGCCTAATCACATTCTCTTTTTTTTTTTTCAACCAACTTCTTATCAATTCTTTGTTTAAAATCTTTTTTAATTTTATTTTAATACTCATATTCCATCCCGTCATCGTGTTTACCCTTATTTGTGTGTGTGTGTGTGTGTGTGTGTGTATATATATTTTTTTCCTTTCTTTTTCCTTTCTTTAAAATTTTGGGAGGTAGTCTCTTCTAACAGACCAAAATATACCCCAAATCAAGTGTGTGGCTCTGTTTTATCCACAAATCTATATGTATATAGATAGATGATAGATAGATAGATAGATAGATTTTTTTTTTTCCTCCTTTCTTCTCTCCCCAGTTTTGGGTCTCTTCTGATTTGGTTAGTGTATATTTTTCTGGGGTTGTTACTGATACTTTTAGTATTTTGTTCTCTCATTCATCTATTCTTATCTGGATAAAATGACAAGGCAGAAAAACTCACCTCAAAAAAAAGAGCAAGAGGCAGTACCAATGGGTAGGGACCTAATCAATACAGACATTAGTAAGATGTCAGAACTAGAGTTCAGAATGATAATTATCAAGATGCTAGCTGATCTTGGAAAAAAGCATAGAATATATTAGAGAATACCTTTCTGTGGAAATAAAAGAAATAAAATCTAACCAATTTGAAAACAAAAAGCTATTAATGAGGTGCAATAAAAAATGGAGATTCTAACCGCTAGGATAAATGAGGCAGAAGAGAGAATAAATGATATAGAAGACCAAATGATGGAGAATAAAGAAGCTGAGAAAAAGAGAGATAAACAACTACTGGACCATGATGAGAGAATTAAAGAGATATGTTATACCATAAGATGAAACAATATTAGAATAATTGGGATCCCAGAAGAAGAAAGAGAGAGGGGCAGACGGTATATTGGAGCAAGTTATAGCAGAGAACTTCCCTAATTTGGGGAAGGAAACAAATATCAAAATCCAGGTGGCACAGAGAAGCCCCCCTCAAAATCAATAAAAATAGGTCAACACCCCATCATCAACTTACAAATCTCAGTGACAAAGAGAATATTCTGAAAGCAGCTCAGGAGAAGAGGTCTGTAACATACAATGGTAGAAATATTAGTTTGGCAGCAGACCTCTCCACAGAGAGCTGGCAGGCCAGAAATGACAGGCAGGAAATATTCAGAGCACTAAGTGAGAAAAATATGCAGCCAAGAATACTATATGCAGCTAGGCTGTCTGTCACTGAAAATAAAAAGGGAGGTAAAAAGCTTCCAAGACAAACACACTTCTAGTGGTACATGAACCTGTGAAGAGCACTGGCATCTGGTCAGGCGTTCAAGGAGGTAATGGCTGGAAGAAGAGGAAGAGGATTTACCATCCAGCTCAAAAGAAGATCTGAAGAGCAAATTCCTGAAGATTTCTGCTCTAGGCTATAAGTCAGGGATCCATACGATTCTGTGACTCTTTCCTCCTCTAAGTCTTTGGGGTCTGCACTGTTCAGCCAGCAGATGAGTGCCAAGAGAGTAAGAATCACATGAAGAAGGTTTTTATGGACAAACCTGAAAAGGGGCACATAACTTCTGTTTTTTCATTAGTCAAAACTCAGTCATGTGGTCACCTTGAACCACAAGAAAGACAAGAAAAATGTAGTCTACCTGTATGCTCAGGAGGAAGAAAATACATTGATATTAAAGAGCACTAGCCATGTATTCCATAGGGTGCCATTCTGGCCATCAAACTTCTAGTTCATTCTTCTTCAACATATTGAACATACTTACATTCTCCCAAAGAACACAACACAGAGTCCTATCTAGTAACTGCACCAAACTCAAAAGTCTGAATCCACTAAATTCAGCATATCTGATTCAATCCTTTCTGTCGAACCTGGATATATCTCCTTATGGTCTAGTAACCTTGGAGCTACATGGAATATGTAATTGTGTAATAATTGAAGGATTACCAAAATAATAATACTCATTCAGAAAAAGGAAGGATGGGAGATACACAGAAGTGATTGTCCATAGCAATTCTTAAATCTCCCCTGGAAAGGCAGTTGAAGAGCTTTTAAAATGGGAGTGGGGAAGATTAGTTGACTGGGTATTGATGCTGCCATTGGGAGAAGATCTCCTGTCCATTTGTTGCTATTGCAACTGGCTCCTCCTTGGGAAGTACTTCTTTACCCACTATCTTCTGTGGCCGTATCTTAAGTGAATGTTTGTGCTTTTTTGGAGCAGTCCAAATTTCACAGCCAGTGTCTTATTGATGCAAATATGAGGAACTGAAGAAAACATAAAAGCATTATCAGTCCTGAGTCACAGTTTTTTTGATGTGACAATGCATTAGAAAATGTGGTAGATTTATGATATATTTCCTTCTTGTCAGTTTCTCATGCAAATACACACAAAGTCTCTCCTACATAGAGGAGAACATGAATATTGGTGAGCATTACTGGTTTCTGCTAAAATTACCCATTGTGCAAAAAGGGGGAGAAATACGTATATGCATTTATATTTGCTTGTCATTTTAAAAATAAACCGTAAAAGGATAAACACAGTAAGGAAGGGAAAACAGAGTGAATAGAGACAGGGGTGGGAGCCAGATTTTCTGTTTATATTTGTTAACATTGTTTGGATTTTTGAACCACATAAATGTATTACCATTTACAAAAAATAGCAACTTTTAAAATGAATGTAAAGAAAACCTGGTGCTCACATACATCCAAACAGTCTGTCTTCCTTCATCTTTTCAGTAGCATCAATTCTCTCTGTGGGCTTCACTGTCATGTTTACTTATACCAATTTTACAAAGCAGATAGAATCAGGGAAAGAACCACATGGTAAGATTCACTCCTAAATCCTCAGCCCAAGAGCATAACTCTCTCTAGCTCCGCAGAGGGGGCATGGCAAGAATTGGGCACATAGCTATAAGTGTCCCTAAAAGAAGATTACAGCAATGATTACTCAGAAGAAGATATTGAGCCATGGCATTCTTCGGCATTGGCATACATATAAACAGTCTTTTTTTTAAAGGTCACATTTAGGTAAGTAGAAAGAAAGAGAAAGGAATTTCCAGACCAGACTACAAGAGAGAACTGTGATACTAACCCACCCAAGAATGAAATTTAATCTGTAGTCCATACTCAGCCACCAAAAATGAAGCAGGAAACTAGGTAACACAAAGTGCCTTTGAAGCCAGTCAATATACAAGGCATAGTTCTACAAGTGTGTTCTAGAGTGATCAGCTACAATAGGTGCCTCCATATATTAAAGGGCAGTTTTAAAGAAGAGGGAAGGAAATTGGTCCACTTGGTCCCAGAAAACAGAAAAAGAAGTCTGATGAAAGTTCCAGAGTTATATTTTTTCTTAAATTAAGAAAGTTTTAAGACAGTTTTCTAGAGATGGGATGTACCACTTTACCACACTTTACCACATTGAAGAAGGAGTGCCACAGAAACACAGGGTCAACTGGCTTGAGGTATTGTTGGGGCATTTGGGACAGGTGGTTTCTGAAGCTCCTGTGATTCAGTGCCTTGTGGATGACTCTGGCACTCTCTCTATTATTCTCTCCTTTCTGTGCCACTGCTTGAACACCATGCCTGGGGTGTGGACCAAGTAGTAGTTATAGTCAAACACAGTTATCATCTCTGAAACCACAGCTGCAAGTAGCAATGGTATGTGGGAAAAAATATATTTTTTTGCCTTTAACACACCAAGGAATAGGCTGTAGAGTGTGTATTACAGAACTCCATGCAAAAGATTCAAAGCCATTAAAAATTATTATTATTATTATTATTATTATTATTATTATCTTTTTAATATATTAATATATTTTTTTGCCTTTAACACACCAAGGAATAGGCTGTAGAGTGTGTATTACAGAACTCCATGCAAAAGATTCAAAGCCATTAAAAATAATAATTATTATTATTATCTTTTTAATGGCTTTGAATAATAATAATTATTATTATTATTATTGAATCCTTTCATAGGTATGTTTGAGGATTTTTTTAAGTATTAAATCATTTAATCCTTTTGGAGGAGGTAGCCTTTGAGCAAATGCTTAAAAAATAAACAAGACATTGACATGTCAATATAGTGAGCAGATGGAATATAATGACTGAGTTCAAGTCATAGGTGAAGCCTGTGTCATTTCATAACAAAGTCTCAATCATATCCTTAAATTCTCTATGGTACTGGAGAATTTTGGTTCAGTACTCATCAGATGAAGAATGATGTCTGCAGACACAAAAGATGTCAGAAAATTCAGAAAATTCCTTAGGGTAATCATTTATCAACATGTAGCTCCAGGGAGAATGGAGTAAACAGGTTTTTTTTTAAGTTACAGAGTTTGGAGAGATTTGGAGAGCTGGGTATTAAATATTCTGCTCTATATCAGGATCTGTTAAACCTTCAGGGATAGACTGAAATGTTTTTGTTGTGGTGGTTGAGCATGAAGATAAATAGATTGAGCCAACCAGATTGGCAAGTCTCTTCACAGTTCAACAGCTCATATCTAAGAATCACAAATAATTCCAAATCACAAACCCCTAAGAAAGATTTTGGATTCTAATAGCAAAGGAGAATGGTAAAGAAAGGGGATCATAGCCAGAGAATCCTCATTCCAAGTCCAAGTTTTGCAATAAGTGTTGATAACACTTGGACACAATCTCTAATCCTCCAATTTGGCAAGGCTCTTTTGATGGATGTGAAGAGGCACTGCTTTGATTCCCCCCTTCAAGGAAGGTCTGGTTGACCCCGTTGCTGGAACTGCTATTACAGAATGCCTTCAGTTGTCAACCCTCCAAGGATTGCCTCAGGTGTAGAGCTTCTTTGCCCAAGGTGATACCTTCCTGGTATGGCTCATATCCAAAAGAGGGAGGCTGGACTAGAAAGTCCTGGTTATTGTAATCAAATTGGGACAGCCCTGATGGATCATTATAGCTCCAGAGTTTCTTGTGGTGTTGGTTTAAGTGACCAGAAACTGAGTTTGCCTATGACAGCTCCACTTCTCCCCCTGCCCTCTCCTGCATATGCCCCTTTCTTTCCACAGGTGTTGATTCTAAGGACATTCCCTAGCAAATATTCTGTGTACTAAATCTCTCTGGCAGGGTCAGATGGAACTGGAACTTTCCACAGATCACTAATCACTGAGCTAGGGCTTAACTGAATCATCTGTCAACAAAACAAAGGTTAAATTTGCATAGAATGACCTTAAAAAATTGGTTTACCTCTTTGGGCATTAGCTTTCCATCTACAAAATGGGAGCACTGCATATAAGGCTCTTCTATATCTATAAGCCCATATCATATGGAATCTGCACAGTGGCCAGGCAGAACAAGAAAGCACTATCTACACAGGGTGAATCCAGAAACTGAAAAATTCAACCTGATTAAAATGTTATTTTCCAACCCTTAGATGCCTACTGTGTCATATTTCTGCCCCATGATTTAGACTTTAAATCTGTCAATAGCTGAAATATAAGGAAGCACTTGTGAAGTTTAGATATATCAATTCTTTTCACAAGAACAGGCTTGGAGGAAGGAAAGTAACAAGGGGAGAAAAAAAGAAGTCTGGTCTCTGCAGAGGAGTAAAGGTTTAAATTGTAGAAACAAATTGTCCTGAATCAAACATATTTGTATTGGGAACAGCGTTGGGTACATGAGGGAGTGTACCTAATGTTTAATGCTCTTCAATCTAAACTCATCCTTTTTTCTCATAACCACTACTGATTATGCTGAGAAGTATTATAGAGCAAGCACTAAAATCCAAATGGCCTACTTCTGAGTCAAAGTCTGCAACAACTAGCTGTCCCACTCAGGACAATCTAGGCGTTCTGAAATAAATTCCTCTTCTGTAAGATGGGCATTTTAGACATTTCTTTGCTTCTCAGTAGGGATACTGGGAAGATGAAATGACATGTGCATATAAAAATACCTTGTTAAGTAAAAAAGCATCACACACATGCAATATATTTTTGTCATTTCTTTATTTCCAGTTGTCACAGTCAGAAAGTCTCCCTGGTCATTGAACTCATCTTAACTTCAGCAGCTTTCAAGAAAACAAAAGTCAAATTTCCTCAAGGAAAAGAGTATTCTGGGAAGATAGTGGGGTGGTGGGAAACATTAGGAAATGTTCTGTTTACCTAGAAAACAATTGTATGGGCAGAATTTATCTGATTTAACTATTTTGGAACTCTGGAGTCTATTGAAGGTTTTCAACTTCCAGAGTAAGTCTTGGAAAGCAAAGAACAGCTCATTTCATTCAATTTCAACTCTTAGATAGTAGCAGCTACCACCCCCTACCCTCAAGCCCCATGGCAGGCAGCTATGAATACATTCCAAGAGCAGATTCTACTAAAAGCCAGACAAAAAGGGCTCTGTCCTACAAATATCTGAGATCTATGCTTCTGATCACAGTCATGCAAAGAGGTGGGTGACCTTATTCTTACACTTCCTCCCATTGCTGGAGGCCCCTCCTCTCTGGCTGAAATGAATTTCAGGGGACTTAAAAGGTTCTTTTTCTTCCTCCCTTCATTTTTCTCTTTTTCCTCTTTTGGAGACTAGACATTAAAGATGGGGACATTGAAAAACAACTGCAAACACAGGGAAAGTTAAAAAGTATATTCCCAAGGAAAAGCACAGACTCAGAAAAAGCCTGAAGAGACCTATGTTTACATCTCTTCTAATCTTTGGCATAGAAAGAGTCTGCCTTGGGGTGCCTGGGTGGCTCAGTGGGTTAAGCCTCTGTCTTCGGCTCATGTCATAATACCAGGGTCCTGGGATTGAGCCCCACATCAGGCTCTTTGCTCAGCAGGGGTCCTGCTTCCCCCGCCCCGCCTACCTTGATGGCTACTTGTGATCTCTCTCTATATATCAAATAAGTAAATAAAAATCTTTAAAAAAATAGTCTGCCTCAAAACAAAACAAAACAAAAAAATTAACTAGCAAACCCATGGAGAAAGGTAGAATCTAATTTCCAGAACTAACGCATCATTAAATTTGAATATTCAATCTTTAATATAAAATCACAAGGTATATAAAGAAAAAGAAAAATAAGGCACATTCAAAGGAAGAATAATCAATAGAAACTATCTTTAGAAAAGGACTTGATGGAGAATCTATTAGACAAAGACTTTAAAACAACTTTTTTTTTAAGATTTTATTTATTTATTTGATAGACAGAGATGACAAGTAGGCAGAGAGGTAGGCAGATAGGCAGGCAGAGGGACAGGCAGAGAGACAGGAGGAAGCTGGCTCTCCACGGAGCAGAGAACCCAATGCAGGGCTCGATCCCAGGACCCTGGGATCATGACCTGAGCCGAAGGCAGAGGCTTTAACCCACTGAGCCCCCCAGATGCCCCTAACTTTCTCATAGATGCTCAAAGAGCTAAAAAATAATGTGAAGAAGACAAGAAAAATGGGGTATGAACAAAATGGAAATATCATTAAAGAGATTTTATAAAAACTTAGAAAGAAACCAAAAAGAAATTCTAAAGTAAAAAGTATAATAACTGAAATGAAAATTTCACTGAAAGGATTCAAAGACAGATTTGAGCAGATAAAAGAAAGAATCAGCAAACTTAAAGATAAGATCATTGACAGTATTCAGTCTAAAGAACAAAAGGAAAAAGATTAAGGAAAAGTGATTAGGGTCAAAAAGACATATGGGACACCAAGGGACAGACATACACATTTGGGAGTCTCAGAATAAGAAATGACAATAAAATGGGGAGCATCACGTTACCTGATTTCAAGCTTTACTACAAAGCTGTGATCACCAAGACAGCATGGTACTGGCATAAAAACAGACACATAGACCAGTGGAACAGAGTAGAGAGCCCAGGTATGGACCCTCAACTCTATGGTCAAATAATCTTCGACAAAACAGGAAAAAATATACAGTGGAAAAAAGACAGTCTCTTCAATAAATGGTGCTGGGAAAACTAGGCAGCTATATGTAGAAGAATGAAACTCGACCATTCTCTTACACTGTACACAAAGATAAGCTCAAAATGGATAAAAGGCTTCAGTGTGAGACAGGAATCCATCAGAATCCTAGAGGAGAACATAGGCAGTAATCTCTTCGATATCAGCCACAGCAACTTCTTTCAAGATATGTCTCCAAAGGCAAAGGAAACAAAAGCGAAGATGAACTTTTCGGACTTCATCAAAATCAAAAGCTTCTGCACAGCAAAGGAAACAGTCAAGAAAACAAAGAGGCAACCCACGGAATGGGAGAAGATATTTGCCAATGACAGTACAAACAAAAGGTTGATATCCAGGATCTATAATGAACTCCTCAAACTCAACACACACAAAACAGACAAGCATATCAAAAAATGGGCAGAAGATATGAACAGAGACTTCTCCAATGAAGACATACAAATGGCTATTAGACACATGAAAAAATGTTCATCATCACTAGCCATCAGGGAGATTCAAATTAAAACCACATTGAGATATCACCTTACACAAGTTAGAATGGCCAAAATTAGTAAGACAGGAAACAACATGTGTTGGAGGGGATGTGGAGAAAGGGGAACACTCTTCCACTGTTGGTGGGAATGCAAGTTGGTGCAGCCTCTTTGGAGAACTTAAGTTCTCCAGTTCTTGGAGTTCTTTGGAGTGTGGAGATTCCTCAAGAAATTAAAAATAGAACTTCCCTATGACCCTGCAATTGCACTCCTGGGTATTTACCCCAAAGATACAGATTTCATGAAAAGAAGGGCCGTCTGTACCCCAATGTTTATAGCAGCAATGGCCATGGTCGCCAAACTGTGGAAAGAACCAAGATGCCCTTCAACGGACGAATAGATAAGGAAGATGTGGTCCATATACACTATGGAGTATTATGCCTCCATCAGAAAGGATGAATACCCAACTTTTGTAGCAACATGAATGGGACTGGAATAAATTATGCTGAGTGAACTAAGTCAAGCAGAGAGAGTCAATTATCATATGGTCTCACTTATTTGTGGAGCATAACAAATAGCATGGAGGACATGGGGAGTTAGAGAGGAGAAGGGAGTTGGGGGAAATTGGAAGGGGAGGTGAACCATGAGAGACTATATGGACTCTGAAAAACAATCTGAGGGGTTTGAAGAAGCGGGGGGGGGGAGGTTGGGGTACCAGGTGGTGGGTATTATAGAGGGCATGGATTGCATGGAGCACTAGGTGTGGTGCAAAAATAATGAATACTGTTATGCTGAAAATAAATTAAAAAAAAAAAAGAAATGACAATAGGAATATTTGAAGAAATAATGCTTAAAAACTTCCCAAAGCTGATGAAAGTCTTGAATATAAACATCTCAGAAGCTCAAGAAACTGCAGGGAAGATAAACCCAAAGAGATCCACACTGAGATACATTATAATCAACTATTTGAAAGACAAAGACAAAGAATCCTGAAAGCTGCAAGAAAGAAGACACTTGTCATGTATAAAGGATTCTCAATAAATAATCAGCAGACTTTTCATCAGAAACCTTGGAAGGCAGAAGACAGTGAACATACATATTCAAAGTCCTAAAAAGAAAAACTGTTAATCAAGAATCTTAAACCATCAAAACTGCCCTTCAAAAGTGAGGGAGAAATTAAGATAGTCCCAAGTGAACAAGAGCTTAGAGAGTTCATTACCATGACAAATGCTCTGTAAGAAATTCTCAAGAGAGTCCTGTGAGATGAAATGAAAGGACACTAGATAATAACTATTAGCCATATGAAGAAAGATCTCAGTGAAGGTAAATATATGGGCAGTTATAAAAGCTAGTATTATTGTAACAATGGTTTGCAACCCTTTTTGTTTTCTACATGATTAAAGAGACTCATAGTTTTTAAAAAGTATTAGTCTAAAACTTAGTGTTATTATAAATTGGGTGCAAAATTGCACATTATCTTTTCTACAAAATTTAAGAGACTAAAGAATTTTTAAAAATCATTAGTTATATTTTTGGGCATGCGATGTATAAGAATATAAATTCATGACATCAATAACTTACCAAAAGTGGTGGGGACAGAACTGTAAAGGAGCAGAGTTTTTGCATATTACTGAAGTTAAACTGCTATAAATTCAAATAAGAATGCTATAACTTTAAGATGTTACCTTTAATCTCCATGATAACCCCAAAGTGAATGGCTATTGAATATATACAAAAGAAAATAAGAAATAAATTTAAACATTTTATTACAAAATAAAAAACACCAAAAAAGAAAGTATGCAATAAATGGGGGGCAAAATATGTATAAGGCAAATAGAAAACAAACAGCAAGTGACAGAAATCAGTTTTTCCTGACAGTAATTACTTTAAATGTAAATGGATTCAATTTTCCAATCAAAAGACAGAGATTGCCAGAATGGATTAAAACTCATGTTGCAACTATATTTCATTTATAAGACACTCCATTTAGATCCAAAGACAAAAATAAGTTGAAAGTAAAAGGATGAAAAAATGTAACAAAAAATGGAAAATTGAACAATACTACATAAGACTAAAATATCTGAGGTGAAATAGACATTAAAACAAACCCAAAAAATGAGACAAAGTATTGATAATAAAAGATTCAATAGAACAAAAAGATATAACTATTAAAAAAAATTATACATTTAGTGACAAATCATTGAAATATATAAATCAAAACTGACAAAATTGAAAGGAAAAATGAGCAGATCTATAGTAAGAGTTGAAGACATTAATCCCCCACTTTCAATAATGGGTAGAACACTCAGACATAAGTAAGAAAATACAAGACTTAATACAGTGAACTGAATATTTCTAACATATTTACAGAACATTCTACCCTACATCAATAGCATACACATTCTTATCAAAGGCAAAAAGGGACATTTTGTGGAATAAACCATATGTTAGGCCACAAGTAAAATCTTAATAGATGTATCTGTAATGATAGAGATACTATACAAAAATTTTACACCAACTACAACAAGATGAATATGAAGTTAGAAAGTAATAACAGAAGTAAAACTGAAAAATGGACAAATTTTTGGATATTAAACAACAAGCTCTTAAAACACCCAAAAGATCAAAAGAGAAATCACAATGGAAATTAGAAAATATCTAGAGAGAAAGGGCACCTGAGGCACCTGGGTGGCTCAGTTGGTTAAGCATCTGCCTTCAGCTAAGGTCATGATCCCAGGGTCTTGGGATCAAGCCCTGAATAGGGCTTCCTGCTCAGCAGAAAGCCTTCATCTTTTCCCTCTCCCTCTGCCTGTGCTCTCTCTCTCCCTCTCTCTCTCTGTCAAATAAATTAATTTTTTAAAGGAAAAAAAATACTTAGAGATGAATGAAAATGAAAACACAAACATACCAAAGCTTGTAGAACATAATGAAAGCTAAGGGGAAATTTTATAGCTGCAAACTATAAGCAATTTATATAAACTAAAAAAAAGAAAGAAAGAAAGAAAAGAAAAGAAGAAAAATCTGAAATCAAAAACCTAACCTTGCAACCTAAATTTGGTTGAATTTAGAATTTAGAAGAAGGAAGGAAATAATAAAGATTAGAACAAAGACCACAAAATAGAAATTTTTTTTAAATAGCAGAAAATTAATGAAATCAAAGATTGATTCTTTGAAAAGATTAGCCAAATTGACAAGCTTAGCTAGCTAAACTAAGAATAAAGAGAAAAAAAAATCAACTTGCTAAAATCAGAAATGAAAATAGGGACATTACTACCAAACTTATAGAAATAAAAAGAACTATTCCTAGGTATCTTGTAGTTTAGGTGCAGTTGTAAATGGGATTGATTCCTTAATTTATCTTCCCTTGGTCTCATTGTTAATGTAGAGAAATGCAACTGATTTCTGTGCATTGTATTTGCTGTATGAGTTCTGGCAATTCTGGGGTAGAGTCTTTGGGTTTTCCATATAAAGTAACATGGCATCTGTGAAGACTGAGAATTTGACTTTTCCCTTGCCAATTTTAATGTCTTTTGTTTTGTCATCTGATTACTAGTATTATGTTGAACAATAGTGATAAGAGCAGACATCCCTGTCGTGTTTCTGACCTTAGGGGGAAGGCACTCAGTTTTTCCCCATTGAGAGTGATATTCATTATGGGCTTTTCATAGATGGCTTTTATGATATTGAGGTATGTTCCCTCTAACCCTACACTGTGGAGAGTTTTAATCAGGAAATGATGCTGTATTTTCTCAATGCTTTTTCTGCATCAGTTGAGGGGATCATATGGTTCTTATCCTTTATTTTATTAATGTGATGTATAATGTTGATTTGTTTGCGAATGTTGAACAACCTTGCAGCCCAGGAATAAATCCCATTTGGTCGTGGTGAATAACCCTTTCAATGTACCATTGGATCCTACTGGCTAGTATCTTGCTGACTATTTTTTACATCGATGAGGATGGAACTTGAGGGTATTGTGCTAAGTGAAATAAGTCAGTCGGAGAAAGACAATTATCATAAGGTTTCATTTATATGTGGAATATAAAAAACAATGCAGAAGATCATAAAGAAGGGTGGAAAAACTGAATACGAAGAAATCAGAGAGGAGACAAACCATGGGAGACTTAACTATAGGAAACAAACTGAGGATGGCCTAAGGGGAGGTGGATGGGGGAATGGGGTAACTGGGTGATTGACATTAAGGAGAATATGTGATGTGATGAGCACTGGGTGTTATATGCAACTGATGAATTGTTGAACACTACATCTGAAACTATTGAATTTAAAATAAAAAAGAATTATAAAAGGGTACTATGAACTATTGTATGCTTTAAAAATTTGATAACTTGATTGAAATGCACAAATTCTAGAAACACCAAATTTATCAAGACTGAATTATGAAAAATTAAAAAATCTGAAAAGATCTATAACTAGTAAGAAGACTGAATCAGTAATCAAAAATCTCTCAACAAGGGAAAGCCCTAGACCTAGGGGCTTCACTGATGAATAGAGAAAGAATATATTTCATCATAATAAAAAGCCATTTGTGGAAAGCCCGTGGTGATCATATTCAATTGTGAAACACTGAATGCTTTTCCTCTAAGACCAACAATAAAGTAAGGATGTTCATTTTCACCATTTCTATTTACCATAGAACTGGAAGTTCTAGCCAGAGAAAATTAGGCAAGAAAAGAAAATAAAAAGAAATGAAGAAGTAAAATTATTTCTGTTTGCCAAAGATATGAACTTAGATGTAGAAATTCTTAACAATTCTATGAAAAACAAATGAATACAATCAAAAAGAAAAAGAAACAAACAAAACCCATTAGAATTAATAAAAGCATTCAGCAAAGTAACAGGATAAAAAGTCAACACACAAAAGTCAGTTGTTTTCCTATATGCTAATAGTGAAAAATCTGGAAAAGAAATTATAAAGACAAGGTGTTTAAAAATAGTATCAAGAAGAACAAAATTCTTGGGAAATAACTTAACCAAAAAGGTAAAAGTTTTATACAATAAAAACTACAAAATATTTCTGAAAGAAATTTAGACATAAATAAATGGAAAGACACCTCATTAATGATCTGTAATACTTAATATTATTAAGATGTCAATAGTACCCAAAGCAATCTACAAAGTCAAAGCAATATCTAGCAAAATTCCAATTAACTTTTTATACAGAAATAGAAAAGCCCATCTTAAAATTCTCTAAAGACCCCCAAATAGCCAAAGCAATCTTGAGAAATAAGAACAAAACTGGAGGATTCGTATTTCTGATTTTAAAACAATACAAAGAGAAAGTAAACAATACAGTACGATAGTGACATAAAGATCAACATGTAGACGAATGGAATAGAGTAGAGAGACTGGAAATAAACTCTTATGTTTATGGTCAAATGATTTTTAACAAAGGTGCTGAAAGCATTTAATGGGGAAGGACAGTCCTTTCAACAATTGGTTCTGGATATCCAAATGCAAAAGAGTGAAATTGGACCTTGTACCTAATGCCATAGACAAAAATTAACCCAAAATGGATCAAATACTTAAATGTAAGACTTAAAACTGTAAGAACTCCCAGAAAAGAATACAGCAAAGACTTCATGACATTGGATTTGGTAATTTTTGAATCCAACACCAATATCACAGACAACAACAACAACAACAAAAATAGACAAATTGGACTTCATGAAAATTTTTTTTAATTATGCTTCAAAGGATGATGGCCACAGTTAAAAAGCAACCACAGAATGGGAGAAAATACTTGTAAATTACATATCTGATAGAGAACTAATATTCAGAACATAGAGAGAACTTCTAAAACTTAACAATAAAAAAGCAACAACCCAATTCAAAAATGGGCAAAGGACTAAAACACTTCTGCAAAACAGATAGACACATGACCAATAAGCAGACGAAAAATGCCCAATATCTCAAATCATAAGGAAATGCAAGTCAAAACTGCAATGAGTCATTACAATGGCTACCATGAAAAGAACAAAAGCAGCAAGTATTGGGGAGGTTGTGGAGAAAATGGAATCTTTGTGCATCATTTTTTGGAAGAGTATAATGATATAGCTGCTGTGGAAAACAGAATGGCATTTTCTTAAAAAGTTAAAAATAGAGGGGTACCTGGGTGGCTCAGTGGGTTAAAGCCTCTGCCTTCAGCTCAGATCGTGGTCCCTGGGTCCTGGGATTGAGCCCCACATCAGGCTCTCTGTTCAGCGGGGAGCCTGCTTCCTCCTCTCTCTCTCTCTCTCTGCCTGCCTCTCTGCCTACTTGTAATCTCTGTCAATTAAATAAAATCTTTAAAAAAAATTTAAAAATAGAATTAACATACAATCCAGCAATTCCACTTCTGGATATATACCTAAAAGAGTTGAAAACAGGGTCTCAAGGAGATATATATTCATTGCAGCATTATTCACAAAAGCTAAAATTTGGAAGCAACCCAAGTGTCCTTCAGCAGATGAATATACAAGAAAATGTGGCATACACATACAATGAAATATTACTCTGTTTTTAAAATAAAGGAAATTCTGAAATATGCTATAACATGGATGAAACTTGAATAATACTATACCAGGAGAAATAAATCAGTCAGAGAAAAATACTGTATGATTCTAATTTACTTAGAGAGCTAAACCTATAGAAATGGATAGTAGAATGTTATCCAAGGTCTGAGTGGCTGGGAGAAGGGAAAATTATTGCTTATTGAGTACAGGGTTTTAGCTTTATAAGACATAAAGGGTTATAGAGATAGATGCTCCTGAATGTTTTACATCATAAATGCACTTAATACCACTAAAGTGTACACTTGAAAATGATTAAAATGATAAATTTTATGTAATATATGTTTTATTACAATCTAAAAAAATAAATAGACTACCAGGGAAGATGACAGAGTAGGACCCTGAGCTCCCCTCATCCCACGGATACAACTAGGTAACACTCACATCAGTGTAAATAACCAGAAAAATGACCCAAAGACTGGTAGAACAAACTCTCCACAGCTAAATGTAGAGAAGCGGCCACATCAAAGAGGATAGGAAGGGTGGAGACAAAGTTGGGAGCTAAACTGACCGCAGGGCTCTCCAAAGGAGGGAGGGACACCTCCGGTGCAGAAAGGAGAAAGAAACTGACCCTCACACCAGGGAGCCCACACAGGAAGACAAATTCCCATAACATATGTCTTTGAAAACTAGGCAGACCAAATATCATGAGTTCTTACAATCAGTGAGGCTTAACACCTAGAATTTTAAAAATCAGTGGACTCAACTATGGGAGAGCCAGAAGGCTAAAGTCCCTGCCCTTAAAGAGACAGCACAAAAAACAGTCTTATAGAGATATATCATAGAAGCAGCATTTGAAAAATGCCTGGAGTATGCAGGAGGTGCATTTACTTACTAATCTCAAAGCATGTACTGGATGAACAGGGATCATTGGGAGACTTCTCCAAGAACAAAAGAGCTGGCAGGAACCATTCCCCTCCCCTGCCCCACAGCCTAGCCATATGAGAACAAGCATAGCACCAACACTTGCTACTCAACTTCCTAAGAGTGCACCCTAACCTGCATTTTCCTGTGGGTATTCCCCCTCCACCCATGCCTTGGATCCAGAGATCCTTCCACAGCAGACCCATGTTAACCTGACTGACACTGAAGGCCTACCTCTGTGTTTTCCTTTGGACCTGCCCTCTCCAATACGCCCTTTGTCACAGCTTACCTCAAGTGGTACAATAAGCCGGATAATATGCAAACAGTTCCAGTGGGGACCAGCAGCAAAAGTGACTCCAGCCCCAGAGGAAAGGGGAGGATAACCATACACAGTGGTTTGACTGCAGCCCCATCAGTGGGCTAGGCACAGACATCTGGTCTGACTACAGGCTCCACCCACCAATCTTCTCTCAGGAGACAACACAGGGACAGTACCCTGAAGTTCTGTATTACCACATCTCTGGCAAATGCCTGGTCTGACTCAACTTAAGCCTAAGATGGCCCCAGACTTACATTCACAACACAGAGACCAAATCCTACCCACAACAGGCAGAGAGCCACTGCAGAATACTGGACGGAAGGCAGAAGTGGCTCAGCCATAACATCAAGGTGTATGCAACACATCATTGAAAACCCCCCTGAAGAACCAGGTTCTGGTGAACAGGGGACACTGCCCTGCAGGGCATTACAGGACCTCTTCTTCATAAGGTCATTACTTTCAAGAGCAGGAGACATAGCTGACTTTCCTAACACATAGAAACACTGAGAGTTAGACAAAATGAGGAGTCAGAGGAATATATGGGATAAATGAAAGAAGAGAACAAAACCACACCAACAGAGCTAAATGAAACAGAGATAAGTAATATGCCTAATAAAGAATTTCAAATAATGGTCATAAAGATACTCACTGGACTTGAGAAAAGAGTGGAGGACCTCAATGAGACCCTTAACAAAGAGATGGGGAACATAAAAAAGAACCTGCCAGAGAAGAAGAACTCAAGAACTAAAATTAAAAATACACTAGATGGAATGAATAGTAGACTATAGGGAGCAGAAGAACGGATCAGTGACCTGGAATATAGAGTAATGGAAAACAATCAAGCTAAGTAGGAGAAAGATAATAGTAATTAAAAAATGAAAGTATACTTAGGGAACTCAGTGACACCATTAAGCATAATAACATTCATATTATAGGAATCCCCAAAGAAAAAGAGAGAAAAGGGGGCAGAATATTTTTTTGAAGAAATAATAGCTAAAACTTCCCAAATCTGGAGACAAAAACAGAAATTCAGACCCAGGATTCACAGAGAGTCCCCAACAAAATCAACCCTAGGAGGTCCACACCAAGACACATAATAATTAAAATGGCAGAAAGTAGTGATGAAGAAAGAATATTAAAAGCAGCAAGAGAGGTCACTTATTATGATGAGCACTGGGTGTTATACATAACTAATGAATCATTGAACATTACATCAAAAACTAATGATGTTTTTTTTTTTCTGCTGTATATTTTTTCCTGCTTTGGTGAAGATTATTTTACCAGAGAGTTGAGGGTCCATATCTGGGCTCTCTACTCTGTTCCACCATGCTGTCTCGGTGATCACAACTTTGTAGTAAAGCTTGAAATCAGGCAACAAGATGCCCCCAGTTTTGGTTTTCTTTTTCAACATTTCCAAAGCAATTCGGGGTCTCTTCTAGTTCCATGCAAATTTTAGGATTGTTTGTTCCAGCTCTGAAAAATTCCAGTGGAATTTTGAATGGGATGGCACTGAAAGTATAGAGTGCTCTAGGCAGTATAGACATTTTAAGAATGTTTATTCCTCTGATCCATGAGCATGGAATGCTCTTCCATCTTTTTGTGTCTTCTTTAATTTCTTTCATGAGTGTTCTGTAGTTCCTCGAGTACAGATCCTTTACCTCTTTGGTTAGGTTTATTCCCAGGTATCTTATGGTTCTTAGTGCTATAGTAAATGTAATTGATTCTCTAATTTCCCTTTCTATATTTTCACTGTTAGTGTATAAGAAAGCAATTGATTTCTGTACATTTATTTTGTATCCTGCCACATTACTGAATTGCTGTATGAGTTCTAGTAGTTTGGGGATGGGGTCTCTTCAATAAATGATGCTAGGATAATTGGACAGCTATGTTTAGAAGAATGAAACTCGACCATTCTCTTCACCATGCACAAAGATAAACTTGAAATGGATAAAAGACCTGAACGTGAGGCAGGAATCTAGCAAAATCCTAGAGGAGAACATAGGCAATAACCTCTTCGACATTGCCCACTGAAACTTCTTTCAAGAATGTCCCCATAGGGGCACCTGGGTGGCTCAGTGGGTTAAGCCGCTGCCTTTGGCTCAGGTCATGATCTCAGGGTCCTGGGATCGAGTCCCGCATCGGGCTCTCTGCTCAGCAGGGAGCCTGCTTCCTTCTCTCTCTCTCTGCCTGCCTCTCAGTGTACTTGTAATTTCTCTCTGTCAAATAAATAAATAAAATCTTTAAAAAAAAAAAAAAAAAAGAATGTCCCCAAAGACAAAGGAAACAAAAGTGAAAATGAACTTTTGGGACTTCATCAAGACCAAAAGCTTCAGAGGAGGAGTCAAAAATAGTGGAGGAGTAGCAGGCTCAGATGACATCAGGTCGCAGGAGTTCAGTTAGACAGTTATCAAACCATTCTGAACACCTACAAGTCCAACAGGAGATTGAAGAGAAGAAAAGCAGCAATTCTAGAAACAGAAAATCGACCACTTTCTGAAAGGTAGGATGTGTGGAGGAGTGAATCTGAAGTGATGGGAAGATAGACAGCAGGGGGAGGGGCCGGTTCCTGGCAAGTGGCAGAGGAAAAGAGCACAAAATCAGAACTTTTAAAAGTCTGCTCCACTGAGGGACATCACTCCAGAGGCTAATCGAAGATGGAGCCCTCATGGGGACACTGTGGTCTCGGGTCCCTTGGGGTCAAAGAAGGATTGGTGGTGTCTGAGTGCAGGAAAGCTCGCAAGTATTAGAGTGGGGAAGATGGCTACAGAGACGGGGCTGAGGAGTGAGCTCTCAGCTCAGGATTAACTTAAAATGTGATCTGTGGCACAATCAGACCACTGCTCTTTGAGCAGGGACCCCAAGTGGCAGATCCGGGAGCCTCACCTTCCTTCTCTGGAGACAGGAATCTGCTCGGTTTGGAGATTGCAAATGGGGTTGTGTGCCAGAGACAGAAATGCTCAGTCACAGGCCAAGTGAGCTCAGAGTGTGGCCAGAGACCAGGGAGATGGGAGTGATTGAGCACTTTTCTCCAAGAGCGCACTGATGAGTGGGTCCCTGAGCTCTCAACTCCTCTGGGCCAAAGATTGAGAGGCATCCATTTTCATTCCCGTCCTCCAGAGCTCTACAGAAAGTGCTGAGGGAACAAAACCTCTGGAGATTGAACCCGAGCAGATTACTTAGCCAGGCTCCTGGTGAGGGCAGAGCAATTCCACCTTGGGCAAAGACATTTGAGAATCACTACAACAGGCCCCTCCCCCAGAAGGTCAGCAAGAACGTCCAGCCAAGACCAAGCTCACTGATCAAGGAGAACAGTGGAATTCCAGAGGAGGAGAAAGCAAAACATGGAATTCATGGCTTTCTCCCCATGATTCTTTAGTCTTGCAAAGTTAATTAAATTTTTTAAATTTTTTTTCTTATTCTAATTTTTTAAACTTTTACTCTTTTCTCTTTAAATGTCTTTTAACTAGTTTATCGTAGCAATAACTTTATTTTTAAAAAATCTTTTGAACCTTTATTATTATAGTCATATTTTATCCTTCTTTGTATCTAACTTTATATATATATATGTATAAAGTCATATATATATATATATATATATATATATATATGGTTTCTTCTAAAAACTTTTGGGATACAACTTCTTCTAATAAATCAAAATATACCCTAAATCTAGCACAGGGCTTTGTTCTAGTCTCCAGCCTGAGCAAATTCTCTCCACTTTCTTTTTCTTTCTTTTCCCAAGCAACTTATCATATCAACTCCTTTTTTAGAATTTTTTTTTAATTTTCATCTTTATAGTCATATTCCATCCCTTCATCATTTTTACCCTTATTTTTGTATATATATTTAAGTTTTCTTTCTTTAAAATTTTGGGAGGCAGTGTCTTCCTTTTTTTTTTAAGAGTTTATATATTTATTTGACAGACAGAGATCATAAGTAGGCAGAACAGGCAGGCAGAGAGAGAGGGAGGGAAGCAGGCTCCCTGTTGAGTAGAGAGCCTGATGCAAGGCTCGATTCCAGGACTCTGGGATCATGATCTGAGTCAATGGCAGAGGCTTTAACCCACTGAGCCACCCAGGTGCCCCAAGGCAGTGTCTTCAAACAGGCCAAAATACACCCAAAATCAAGTGAGTGGCTTTTTTCTATTCACCAGTCTAATATATATATATTTTTTAATTTGAACTTTTTCTTACCCCACGATTTGTGGGTTTCTTCTGATTTGGTTAATGCACATTATTCTGGGGTCTTTGCCACCCTTTTAGTATTCTAGTCTCTCCTTCATATATTCTTATCTGGATAAAATGACAAAGGGGAAAACCTCACCACAAAAAAAAAAAAAAAAAAAAAAAGAGAGAGAGAGAGAGAGGCAGTACCAAAGGCTAGAGACCTAATCAATATGGACATTGGTAACATGTCAGATCTAGAGTTCAGAATGACAATTCTCAAAGTGGTAGCTGGGCTCGAAAAAGGCATGGAAGATATTAAAGAAATGCTGTCTAGAGAAATAAAAGCCCTTTCTGGAGAAATAAAAGAACTAAAATCTAACCAAGCTGGAATCAAAAAAGCTATTAATGAGGTGCAATAAAAAATAGACTCTTACTGCTAAGATAAATGAAGGAGAGAGAGAATTAGTAATATAGAAGGCCAAATGATGGAGAATAAAGAAGCAGAGCAAAAGAGAGACAAACAACTACTGGACCATGAGAGGAGAATTTGGGAGATAAGTGATATCATAAGATGAAACAATATTAGAATAATTGGGATTCTATAAGAAAGATCAGGCGCGTTCAGGGTGGTATGGCCGTAAACTGGGATTCTATAAGAAGAAGAAAGAGAGAGGGGGGCAGAAGGTATATTGGAGCAAATTATTATAGAGAATTTCCCTAATATGGAAAAGGCAACAAACATCAAAACCCAGGAGGCACAGAGAACCCCCTTAAAATCAATAAGAATAGGTACAGACCCCATCATCTAGTAGTAAAACTTACAAGTCTTAGTGACAAAGAAAATCCCCCAAGGACCCGGGACAAAAAGTTTGTAACATACAATGGTAAAAATATTAGATTGGCAGCAGACATATCCACAGAGACCTGGCAGGCCAGAAAGAACAGGCATGATATATCCAGAGCACTAAATGAGAAAAACATGCAGCCAAGAATACTATATCCAGGTAGGCTATCATTAAAAATAGAAGGAGAGATAAAAAGTTTCCAGGACAAACAAAAACCAAAAAAATTTGTAAACACCAAACCAACACTACAGGAAATTTTGAAAGGAGTCCTCTAAGCAAAGAGAGAGCTTAAAAGTAGTAGACCAGAAAGGAACAGAGACAATAGACAGTACCAGTCACCTTACAGTCAATACAATGGTACTAAATTCATATCTCTCAATAGTTACCCTGAAAGTTAATGGGCTAAATGCCCCAATCAAAAGACACAGGATATCAGAATGGATAAAAAAAAAACAAAACCCATCTATATGTTGCCCACAAGAAACTCATTTCAGACTCGAAGACACCTCCAGATTTAAAGTGAGGGGGTGGAAAACAATTTACCATGTTAATGGACATCAAAAGAAAGCGGAGGTGGCAATCCTTATATTGGGTAAATTAGATTTTAAGCCAAAAACTATAATAAGAGATGAGGAAGGTCACTATATCATACTCAAAGGGTCTGTCCAATAAGAAGATATAACAATTTTAAATATCTATGCCCTTAACATGAGAGCAGCCAACTATGTAGGCCAATTAATAACAAAATCAAAGAAACACATCAACAACAACACAATAATAGTAGGTGACTTTAACACCCCCCTCACTGAAATGGACAGATCATCTAAGCAAAAGATCAACAAGGAAATAAAGGCCTTAAATAACACACTGGACCAGATGGACATCACAGATATATACAGAACATTCTATCCCAAAGCAACATAATACACATTCTTCTCTAAGTGCACATGAAATATTCTCCAGAATAGATAACATCCTGGGTCATAAATCAGGTTTCAACTGGTACCAAAAAATTGGGATCATTCACTGCATATTTTCAGACCACAATGCTCTGAAGCTAGAACTCAATCACAAGAGGAAATTTCGAAAGAACCCAAATACATGGAGGCTAAAGAGCATCCTACTAAAAAGTGAATGGGTCAACCAGGAAATTAAAGAAGAATTTTTAAAAATCCATAGAAACAAATGATAATGAAAACACAACTGTTCAAAATCTGTGGGACACAGCAAAAGCAGTCCATAGAGGAAAATATAGTGAAACATCGCTATATATAGTGATACAAGGCTTTCTCAACAAACAAGAAAGGTCCCAAATACACAACCTAACCCTACACCTAAAGGAGCTGGAGAAAGAACAGCAACAACAACAAAAATCCTAAACCCAGCAGGAGAAGAGAAATAATCAAGATCAGAGCAAAAATCAATGAAATAGAAACCAAAAAAACAATAGGACAAATCAACAAAATGAGGAGCTGGTTCTTTGAAAGAATTAATAAGATTAATTAAACCCTTGGCCAGACTTATCAAAAAGAAAAGAGAAAGGACCCAAATAAATAAAATCATGAATGAAAGAGGAGAGATCACAACCAACACCAAAGAAATACAAACAGTTATAAGAACGTATTATAAGCAAATATATGCCACCAAGTTTGACAATCTGGAAGAAATGGATGCATTCCTAGAGATGTATAAACTACCAAAACTGAACCACGAAGAAATAGAAAACCTGAACAGACCCATAACCAGTAAGGAAATTGAAACAGTCATCAAAAATTTCCTAACAAACAAGAGCCCAGGGTCAGATGGCTTCCCAGGGGAATTCTACCAAACATTTAAAGAACAATTAATACCTATTCTGAAACTGTTCCAAAAAATAGAAATGGAAGGAAAACTCCCAAACTCATTTTATGAGGCCAGCATTACCTTGATCCCAAAACCAGACAAAGACACCATCAAAAAAGAGAATTAAAGACCAATATCCTTGATAAACACAAATGTGAAAATTCTCACCAAAATACTATCCAATAGGATCCAATAGTAAATTAAAAGGATTATTCACCATGATCAGGTGGGATTTACTCCAGGACTGCAAGGTTGGTTCAACATCCACAAATCAAGCAATGTGATACAACACATTAATAAAAGAAAGAACAAGAACCATATGTTACTCTCATTAGATGCTGAAAAAAGCATTTGACAAAGTATAGCATCCTTTCTTGATCAAAACTCTTCAAAGTGTAGGGATAGAGGATATTTACCTCAATATCATCAAAGCCATCAATGAAAAACCCACAGCGAACATCATTCTCAATGGAGAAAAACTGAGAGCTTTTCCACTAAGGTCAGGAACACAGCAGGCATGTCCATTACCACCACTGCTATTCGACATAGTACTAGAAGTCCTAGCCTCAACAATCAGACAACAAAAAAGAAATTAAAGGCATCCAAATCGGCAAAGTAGAAGTCAAACTCTCACTCTTTGTGGATGATATGGTACTTTATGTGGGAAACCCAAAAGACTCTACTCCAAATCTGCTAGAACTTACACAGGAATTCAGTAAAGTGTCAGGATATAAAATCAATGCACAGAAATCAGTTGCATTTCCATACACCAACAACAAGACAGAAGAAAGAAATTAAGGAGTCAATCCCATTTACAACTGCACCCAAAACCTTAAGATACCTAGGAATAAATCGAAACAAAGAGGCAAAGAATCTGTACTCAGAAAACTATAAAGTACTCATGAAAGAAATTGAGGGAGACAGAAAGAAATGGAAAAATGTTTTATGCTCATGGATTGGAAGAATAAATATTATGAAAATGTCTATGCTACCGAAAGTAATCTACACATTTAATGCAATCCCTATCAAAATACCATCTATTTTTTTGCAAAGAAATGTAACAAATAATCCTAAAATATATATGGAACCAGAAAAGACCTTGAATAGTCAGAAGAATGTTGAAAAAGAAAGCCAAAGTTGGTGGCATCACAATTCCAGACTTCAAACTCTATTACAAAGCTGTCATCATCAAGACAGTATGGTAGTGGCACAAAAACAGACACATAGGTCAGTGGAACAGAATAGAGAGCCCAGAAATCAACCCTCAACTCTATGGTCAACTAATCTTTGACAAAGCAGGAAAGAAGATCCAGTGGAAAAAAAGACAGTCTCTTCAATAAATGGTGTTGGGAAAATTGGACAGCCACATGCAGAAAAATGAAATTGGACCATTTCCTTACACCACACACAAAAAAAAATAGACTGAAAATGGATGAAGGACCTCAATGTGAGAAAGAAATCCATCAGAATCCTTGAGGAGAACACAAGCAGCAACCTCTTCAACCTCAGCCACAGCAACTTCTTCCTAGGAACATCGCCAAAAGCAAGGGAAGCAAGGGCAAAAATGAACAATTGGGAATTCAACAAGATCAAAAGCTTTTGCATAGCAAAGGAAACAGTCAACAAGAATAAAAGACAACTGAAAGAATGGGAGAAGATATTTGCAAATGACATATCAGATAAAGGGCTAGTATCCAACATCTATAAAGAACTTATCAAACTGAACACCCAAAGAACAAATAATCCAATCAAGAAACAGGCAGAGGACATGAACAGACATTTCTGCAAAGAAGACATCCAGATGGCCAACAGACACATGAAAAAGTGCTCCACATCACTCCACACCAGGGAAATACAAATGAAAACCACAATGAGATACGACCTCACACTGTCAGAGTGGCTAAAATTAATAATCCAGGAAATGACAGTTGCTAGCAAAGATGTGGAGAAAGGGGAACCCTCCTGCACTGTTGGTGGGAATGCAAGCTGGTGCAACCACTCTGGAAAACAATATGGAGGTTCTTCAAAAAGTTGAAAATAGAGCTACCCTGCAACACACCACTGGGTATTTACCCTAAAGATACAAATGTAGTGATCCGAAGGGGCATGTGCACCTGAATGTTTATAGCAGCAATGTTCACAATACCCAAACTATGGAAAGAACCTAGATGTCCATCAACAGATGAATGGATAAAGAAGAGGTGGTATATATATACAATGGAATACTATGCAGCCATCAAAAGAAATGAATTTTCAATGACATGGATGGAGCTAGAGGGTATTATGCTGAACAAAATAAGTCTATCAGAGAAAGACAATTATCATATGATCTCCCTGATATGAAGAATTTGAGAGGCAACATGAGGGTTTGGGGGGGTAGGGAAGGAAAAAATGAAACAAGATGTAATCGGGAGGGAGAAGAAACCATAAGAGACTCTTAATCTCACAAAGCAGAGGGATACTGTGGGGAGAGGGGGAGGGTGACGTGGTTGGGTTATGGACATTGGGGAGGGTATGTGCTATGGTGAGTGATGTGAATTATGCAAACCTGGTGATTCATAGACCTATACCCCTGGGGCTAATACTACATTATATGTTAATAAAAAAATTTTAATATAAAGCTTCTACACAGCAAAGGAAACAGTCAACAAAACAAAGAGGCAACCCACGGAATGGGAGAAGATATTTGCAAATGACACTATAGACAAAGGGCTGATATCCAAGATCTATAAAGGACTCCTCAAACTTAACACACAAAAAACAGATAATCACATCAAAAAATGGGCAGAAGACATGAACAGACAAAGATTGTGGTGCAAAAATTAATACTGTTATGCTGAAAATTTAAAATTAAAAAAAAAAAAAAGAAGAAGAAGAAGATATGGTCCAGGGGTGCCTGGGTGGCTCAGTGGGTTAAGCTGGTGCCTTCAGCTCAGGTCATGATCTCAGGGTCCTGGGATCGAGCAGGAAGCCTGCTTCCCTCTCTCTCTTTCTGCCTACTTATGATATCTCTCTGTCAAATAAATAAATAAAATCTTTAAAAAGAAGAAGGAGGAGGAGGAGGAAGAGGGGGAGGGAGAGGAGAAGAAGAAGGAGAAGATATGATCCATATATACAATGGAGTATTATGCCTCCATCAGAAAGGATGAATACCCAACTATTGTATCAACATGGACAGGAAGAGATTATGCTGAGTGAAATAAGTCAAGCAGAGAGAGTCAATTATCATACGATTTCACTTAGTTATGGAACATAAGAAATAACACAGAGGACACTGGGAGATGGAGAGGAGAAGGGAGTTGGGGGAAATCAGAGGGGGAGACAACCCATGAGAGACTATGGACTCTGAGAAACAAACTGAGGGTTTGGGAAGGGAGCTGGTGGGGGTTTGGTGGTGGGTATTATGAAGGGTACATATTGCATGGAGCATTGGGTGTGGTGCATAAGCAATGAATTTTGGAACACTGAACAAAATTAAATTAAATTAAATTTTAAAAAACTAATGATGTATTATACAGTGGCTAATTGAGCATAATAAAAATAAAAAATAGGTTAAAAATAAAAGAAGAAAAAGAAAAGCAGCAAGAGAAAAGAAAACTGTTATGAACAAGGGAAACTCCCAGAAAGTTATCAGCTGATATTTCAGCAGAAACTTTGAACGCCAGAAAAGAGTAGAATGATATATACAAAATGCAGAAAGGAAAGAACCTGCAACCAAGAATACTGTACCCAACAAAGTTATAGTTCAGAATAGAAGGAGATATAAAGAGTTTCTCAGGCAAACAAAAGTTAAAGGAATTCATCACCACTAAACCAGCCCTACAAGAAATGTTAGAGGAGACTCTTTGAGTGGAAAGGAAATACCATAAGCAAGAGTAAGAAAAGTAGCAAGCACAAAAGCAGTAAAATTAAGTATATGTATAAAAATCAGGGAATTCACAAGGTAAAAGATGTAAAATATGACACCATATATCTAAAATGTCTGTGGGGAGGTTGGGGGTAAAGAATGGGCTCAAGCTTAAGCAACCATCAACTTAATACAGACTGGTATGTGCAGAAGATGTTATATACAAACTTAATTGTAACCACAAATCAGAAACCAGTAATAGATATGCAAAAAATAAAGAGCAAATAAAAAAAAGAAAAAAGAAAAAAGACACAAACCAAAAAACAAACTCTTAACTATTAAACAAACAAACAAAACCCAATAACCCTGCTGGCTGACTGAAGAGAGGAGGGTGGGTGATTGTGTGAAATAGGGGAAGAAGATTAAAGAGTACACTTATCATGACGAGCACTGAGTAATGTATAGAATTGTTGAACCACTATATGGTACACCTGAAATTAATATAACACTCTATGTTAATTATATTGGAATAAAAATGATAATTAAAATTAACATAAAAAGTAAATACATAATAATAATGAAAAAGACAAAAAGTTGTCCGCAGAAGGAAAAAAGTTCTTCTTATCCTTCTCATTCCCTTATCCCTTCTTTTGGTTTCTTTGTTCTGTTTTGGTTTTGGTTTTGTGGTTTGTCTTTCTAGCTTATATGTTGCAACTCAAAAGTTACTGAACTTGAGGAACACCTGAATAAATAAATATACGTTCTTTTTTTTTTTTTAAAGATTTTATTTATTTGACAGAGAGAGATCACAAGTAGGCAGAGAGGCAGGCAGAGAGAGAGAGAGGGAAGCAGGCTTCCTGCTGAGCAAAGAGCTCAATGCGGGACTCGATCTCAGGACCGTGAGATTATGACCTGAGCCGAAGGCAGTGGCTTAACCCACTGAGCCACCCAGGCGCCCTGAATATACGTTCTTGATTGGGGAAATTTGATGTATTATGTTGCTAACATTCTCCAAAATTCATCTTGAAATTTAACAACGTTCCACTCCAAACTTGAATGTCTTTTCGAAATGAGACTATGTTGAGAGACTTACAAATCTAGATAATAAATGAATTTAAGAGCTACAATTCTTTAAATAGTGGTATAGAACCACAGAGAGCGGTAAATAGAATAGAGGGAAAAGCTCAAAAACAGAGCTGAATGTATATGACTATAATTTTTTTTAAAGATTTTTTCATTTATTTGTTTGACAGATAGAGATCACAGGTAGGCAGAGAGAGAGAGAGAGAGAAGAGGAAGCAGGTTCCCTGATGAGCAGAGAGCCCGATGTGGGACTCGATCCCAGGACCCTGGGACCATGACGTGAGCTGAAGGCAGAGGCTTTAACCCACTGAGCCACCCAGGTGCCCCTATGACAATAATTTTTTACATTAAAACAGGGCATGTGCATTCCATTTTTTTTAATTACTCATGTGTATATTTAGATATAAATTTCTGTAAGTATATCTCAATATTTTTAGGGAAAATATTTTAAATTGGAGAATAAGAAATTCAATAGTCAAGTAAAGTATATCAAGCAAAATAACTATTTTGAAAAACAAAACCCATATATTAAACTTCTATCATATGCTAAAAAAATTTTAGTTGAATTAACCTTTAAAAACATGGTTGATAGCTTTCTGCCTGTGGACGCCGCCGAGTAAGCATCGTTAAAGTCTCCCCTCCCACCGCCGTCATGTCTAAGTCAGAGTCTCCCAAAGAGCCTGAACAGCTGCGGAAGCTCTTCATCGGAGGTCTGAGCTTTGAAACAACCGATGAGAGTCTGAGGAGCCATTTTGAGCAATGGGGAACACTTACGGACTGTGTGGTAATGAGAGATCCGAACACCAAGCGCTCCAGAGGCTTTGGGTTTGTCACCTATGCCACTGTGGAGGAGGTGGATGCAGCCATGAATGCAAGGCCACACAAGGTGGATGGAAGAGTTGTGGAACCAAAGAGGGCTGTCTCAAGAGAAGATTCTCAAAGACCTGGTGCCCACTTAACTGTGAAAAAGATTTTTGTTGGTGGCATTAAAGAAGACACTGAAGAACATCATCTAAGAGATTATTTCGAACAGTATGGGAAAATCGAAGTGATTGAGATCATGACTGACCGAGGCAGTGGCAAAAAGAGAGGTTTTGCTTTTGTAACATTTGATGACCATGATTCTGTAGACAAGATTGTCATTCAAAAATACCATACTGTGAATGGCCACAACTGTGAAGTAAGGAAAGCACTCTCTAAGCAAGAGATGGCTAGTGCTTCATCCAGCCAAAGAGGTCGAAGTGGTTCTGGAAACTTTGGTGGTGGTCGTGGAGGTGGTTTTGGTGGGAATGACAACTTTGGTCGCGGAGGAAACTTCAGTGGTCGAAGTGGCTTTGGTGGCAGTCGAGGTGGTGGTGGATATGGTGGCAGTGGGGATGGCTATAACGGATTTGGTAATGATGGAAGCAACTTTGGAGGTGGTGGAAGCTATAATGATTTTGGCAATTACAACAATCAATCCTCAAATTTTGGACCCATGAAAGGAGGCAATTTTGGAGGCAGAAGCTCTGGCCCTTATGGTGGTGGAGGCCAATACTTCGCCAAACCACGAAACCAAGGTGGCTATGGTGGTTCCAGCAGCAGCAGCAGCTATGGCAGTGGCAGAAGGTTTTAATTACTGCCAGGAAACAAAGCTTAGCAGGAGAGGAGAGCCAGAGAAGTGACAGGGAAGCTACAGGTTACAACAGATTTGTGAACTCAGCCAAGCACAGTGGTGGCAGGGCCTAGCTGCTACAAAAAAGACATGTTTTAGACAATACTCATGTGTATGGGCAAAAAAACTCGAGGACTGTATTTGTGACTAATTGTATAACAGGTTATTTTAGTTTCTGTTCTGTGGAAAGTGTAAAGCATTCCAACAAAGGGTTTTAATGTAGATTTTTTTTTTTTTTGCACCCATGCTGTTGATTGCTAAATGTAATAGTCTGATCATGACGCTGAATAAATGTGTCTTTAAAAAAAAAAAAAAAAAAACATGGTTGATATTTATAGGATATCAGTATGGGAATGGAAGATATAGAATATGTACACACTGAATTCAACAACCAACTGACTAACCTCTATTGAAGCATATGTAGCAGGTAAAAAGCTATTACAAATTGAAATAAAAATGCCAAATACTCCAATATAAAAATAATCAATGGTTAACTTTACCATTAAGCTTTAAGTCCATTCAATAATTACTTAATTATTAGGGACATGTTGTTTTCTTCCATCAATCTGGTAAGTGTGTTTTCTTTTTTTTATGACGCTATCAAAGTTTGTCTAGAGTATGAAAAAAATACATGTCTAGTGGGAATCTAAATTGGTACAACTTTTGGCAATAAGCAGCTAAAGCCATAAATCCTGCATCTTAAATCTCCCACATGATTTGAACCAGCAAATCCAACAATAGAAATGTCTCCTAAATAAAGAATCATGAGAGTGGAAAAATATTTCTGTATGTGAAAATTGTCCAGTATGGAACCATAGCTAACTGAGACTATTAGAAAGAATCCAAATGTCTGACAGAGGGAAAGATCAATTATGTAAACTATAATACATCACATAATGGAATATCATGCAGCTGTTAAAAGTATTTAAATAGAATCACTATCATTTCTTACCAGATATTTTTGTAAGTGCTTTACATGTGTTAGCTTATTTAATCCTCATAAAACTGTGTGAGCTCTGCATCCCTTATTATCCTCCATAAGAAAACTGAGGCAAACACGTTAACTTAACCTATATCCATGATAAGTGGCAGGATGGAATAAAACAAAGTCAAGCCATGAGGCTCCATGGCTACTGCCCCTAACCACTACGCACGTGCCCATATTGTGGTGGAGGAATACTTAATACCATTTGGAAATGCTCTGCTCAGTTCAGCAATGTATGACTTTTTCTGTAGCTCTTACAGGCTACATGATGTCATGAGTATATGATCAATGAATTATGTTCAGACACCAACAGCCACTTGCTGCCCACACCAAAAGTGCAGGACACATCTTTAATTCTTTTTTCCACACCCCCACCAACCCCCATTCAATAGCAAATCCTATAATCTCTAAATCCAAAATGGGTCTTAAATATGACCACTTCCTCCATCCCATCCTAGAACCATCCAGCTTTTACATTTATTTGAACAATCTCAATACCTCCCTAATTTGGTCTCACTACCCCTACTCCAACTGTTAAGATCTTACCCACAGAGAAGTCTAAAAGATATATACCTTCAATATGATTCAGACCACATCGCTCTCTTACTAAAAATCATCTAAAGTTGCCCCTTGAACAACAAGGGAGTTAGAGGCACTCACTCCCCAGTAGTCAAAAAGTTCTGTGTGATTTTCACTCCACCAAAACTTAACTACTAATATCCTACTGTTGACCACCGACCTTACCAATAACATAAAGTCAATTAACACACCTTCTGTATATGTGTTGTATACTGTATCATAATAAAGTAGCTAGAGAAAAGAAAATCATAAAGAAGAGAAAATGCATTTATAGTAGTGTACTATAAAAAATCTGCATATAAGTGGACCATGTAGTTCACACCTGTGTTGTAAGTGACAACTGTAGTGTCTTCACCCAAATTCTTTGTCATGGCCTTCCAAGCCCTAGCATGCTCTGGTTCCTTCTTTCCAATACCACATAATAATAATAACATTTTTGTTTCCTATGTTCCAGCCATGCTCCTCTAGATGTTTTTCAAACAAGCCAGCTGGAAGTCTCTATAGTCACTCTTCTTTCCCTACATCTTCTCACTGTTGGCTCCTTCTCATTTTCCAGTTACAGCTCACATCCTACCTCCTCATAAACCCAGTTTAAAATATACCCCATTACGGTTTATCCTATCACACTATTTGATTTTATTCACACCCAAACTATGTTCCTTTTTTACTCACAGGTTTATTTGTTTATTTTTTACTTCCATAAGTACATAAATTCCATAGCAGCAAAAATAAGATTGTTGTTTTTTTTAATTACTAAGCCCCCAGCACCTAAGATAGTGCCCAGCATGTGGTAAAAACCCTACACATCTTTAATTGGACAAGTGAGTGAATGGGTAAATGAATATGAATTTTTAAATGTGCCCCGAACTGTTCTTACTCATAACACTTCTGGCACCAAATTTATGGTTTGGTTTTGTTTTTCACATGCTAACAAGTTATGATGCCAACTGGATGATCTACAACTCAGTTCAATTCTTAGTCAGACTCCACAGGTTTAAATGTTCAGTCTTATAAGACTGTCCCCACTTCAGATGCCAGGCATAAATATCAGATCCTCTGATTATCCATACTTCTGTCTGACTTGGCTACAAGTTTGAGGATTCTCCTAGCCCACTCTCTCCATTCCCCATGACATTTGATAATTTGCCAGAACAACTTACAGAACTTGGGAAAATGCTTTACTTATTATTACCAGCTCATTGTGAAGGCTAAGACTTAGGAACAGTCAGATAGAAGAAATACACAGGACAAAGTACTGGGCAGGGGTCCGTGGATGATGGGGAGACAGGTAAGCAAAGCTCCATGGCTTTACTAGGCACACTGCTCTCCCAACACCTTGATGTGTTCATGCCAACCTTGCTAGCCTTCTACAGAGGGCTTCTACCTCTGAAGTTTATTGTTGGAATATTTTTATAGAGCTATATCTCCAGCTCTGCCCCACCCCTTCCTGGAGGTTCCTGAATGGGGCTGAGAGTTCTGATCCTCTGTTCACTAGGTCTTTCTCTTGACCAGCTCCATCCTTAGTGCATCTTTCCCCACCCTCACTCAGAAAATTCCAAGCTTTTAGGCACTCTGTGCAGGAACCAAGACAAAGACCAAATATATTTTTATACTATATCACAGTCTCTAGGAATAAACTTAAATCCTGGTATGTAGAAGAGTCTATATCTAGGATAAAGACAAATTGGGGAAGAAGAAAAATCATAGACCTTAAACCAGAAATCCAGAAATCAAGGGTTGAAGGAGTGGGAGGGAAGGAGATGGGAGAGAGGGGTGTGGCATAAGGAATATCACAAATGAACAGCAAAGGAGGAAGTCTCTCTCTTTATAGTTGGTGATATAGGCATCGAGGTGCATCAGAGATACCTACTGGATTGTAATGTTCAACCATGCCTTCCCTGGAGATATTCCCAGGAGCTAGAGAGGTAAGGACTCTTGTTGTGCTAGTTCGTTGAGGCTGAAGGGTAGGTATCTTAGTGAGCTAGTTGTGTAAGATCTAGGGTGACCAACTCATTCTAATTTACTTGTGCTATCCCACTTTTAAAACTGAAATTCCCGGGGCACCTGGGTGGCTCAGTGGGTTAAAGCCTCTGCCTTTGGCTCAGGTCATGATCCCAGAGTCCTGGGATGGAGCCCCGCGTCTGGCTCTCTGCTCCGCGGGGAGCCTGCTTCCCTTCCTCTCTCTCTGCCTGCCTCTCTGCCTACTTGTGATCTCTGTCTGTCAAATAAATAAATAAAATATTAAAAAAAAAAAAACTGAAATTCCCATGTCCTGGAAACCTCTTCAGGCCCTGGCAAACTAGGATAATCAGTAACTCTAAAAGATCAGAGCTTTGCACTCTATAAGCAAAACTTCATATTTTTCTTACCTTTGACATTATTCCCCTACAACTTCCCTCAGAGTTTGATACATTTTAAAGTCCCAGTACATTTTAGTTTTCTGCACTATACAGAAATTAAGAATGTTTAAAGGAAATCATATGATGGGGGCCATGTGATTACAGTGAGATAGCCTCAGGGGAAAGTGGCATATATGGGAACAGAATTGATGCTTCTTAGCCTAGAGGTTCTTATACCTGTGCCAACTCTTGACAATATTTTCTACAGGGGGGAAAAACTGAATGGAGAGAGGGAGGAAAACAAAAATGATGTGAATGAAGGAGTGCACCATACTGGCACTGATGGAGCTCAGTTCCTTTGTTTTTCCAGTAATGAAGATAGAATTTATGTCAATTCACCAGTCCTCTCCCACTAAGTCACTCTTGTGGTCACATTGCCCATAACTAAAAGATATCAACAAGACCACCTTCTCATAGTTTAGGAATAAGTTTCACTAGAAAATGTATTTGATGAATTTCAACACATTTTCCAGAGCAAAATATATAAAGAAATAGGAAGTAGATTCGAATAGATGCATATGCCATTTTGATTTCTGATCCCTTGTATGGGACAGATTCATCTCTAATGACAGGCAACCCATGTACACTTTCAATCTTAAGTGTCACATCTTTTGGACTGAGAAGATTTAACAAAATTGTGACTTAGACAGTTTCTCCTCCACTGTTCACTCTGGTCTTTCTTTCTACTAGCTTCTATTAGGTAAAGGTTGGAGTTTATGGTTTAGTTTTTCAGTTTTGTATTTTTCTATTAACCATCTTTTGTATTTTCATTCTAATTACCTGTCTATTTCTTTAACTTTATTTCCCAACTATTTTTCAGTCATTTTTATCACCATATTTTTTGTTTTTATTTTTTTATTACCATATTTTTAAAATTTCTCAAAAGCTTTGTTTTGTTCTCTGGTATTTCTATTTGTTTTTTTTTTTCTTTTCTTTAAATGTATGAGACTTCTTTTTGTTATTTCCAGGGTGTTCTATTTTCCCTTATCTCTCTGAGGAAATTATTTATAATATTTTAATTGGTTTCTTCCAATATGTCTCTTTTTTTCAAGCTCCTTTTTATTTGTTATTTTATTTATTTATTCAGTCTGTTTTGTGAGAGACTTTTCTCAAATATCTTTCTTTTTTTCTTAGAATTGTCTGTTTCCTTTGCCAGTCTTTCTATTACTGAAATTTTGTTTTTACTATAGCACTCTTTATATAGAAAGGAGTTTAGCTTTATAGTTAAGTGTAGCAACAATTTTCCTGCTAATTAATTATTTGTCTTATTTGAGCATCTATGTAGAAAATTTAAATTTTGTATGATTAAGCTTAGTCATTATTTATTTCAGTTTATACTGCTATTCCATCCAAGACTAATTTTGGTATGATAAGGAAGTAAAGGGGCCCCGGGGTGGCTCTGTCAGTTAAGTGTCCGACTCTTCATTTTCATTCTGGTCATGATCTCAGCCCTCCAACAGGATCTGTGTTCACTAGGGTGTCTGAAGATTCTACCCCCATGCATTCATTCTCTCTCTCTCTCTCAAATAATTAGATAATAAATTAAAAATAAAATTATCTTTTAAAAAGCGAAGACTCTACTTCATTTTTTCCCCCCAAATAACTAGGTACTTGTTCCAACATTATTTACTGAAAGACTCACTGATGCAAAATGCCATTGATATTAGTTCGGATTATATCTAGCTAAATATCTTAGAAACCTGATCAAAGTGATTGAATCCCGTAATTCTTTTCCTCCACATTTAACCAGATATCTGAAGATAAAAAGTCCTGGACTGAGTTTTGTAAGGCCATTAACACCCAAGTCTCTAGTCTTCGCTCCATATATATTTTATTCTCATGGTTGCCTCATGTAATATAAACCCGCTCCATTTTTTTGCATAAAATCAACATATTCAGGAAGAAAGAAAGAAAGAAAGAAAGAAAGAAAGAAAGAAAGAAAGAAAGGAAGGAAGGAAGGAAGAAAGAAAGAAGGAAGGAAGGAAGAAAAGAAAAAAAGAAAGAAGGGGGGAGAAGGAGACTAAAGAAAAAGAGAAGTATATTATGGACCCTATGAGTATCTTACGGATGATATTTCCTGTAAGAGAGATTAGTAAATAATTTCTTTTAAAGTTCTACATATTGCTGCACTAAATAATTATTAGGCTTCCATTAAAAAGAAAAGGAGAGGGACATCTGGGTGGCTCAGCTGGTTAAGCATCTGTCTTTGACTCAGGTCATGCTCCTAGGGTCCTGGGATGGAGCCCCACATCAGTCTCCCTGCTCAGTGAGGAGCCTGCTTCTCCACTCTCTCTCCCAAATAAATAAATAAAATATTTTTAAAAAGAGAGAGAGAGAGAAAAGGAGAATGGATTTGGATAGCAGCTAACAGTGTTGGGTGCTAAATTGTTACATGTGGACCTGATAAATCACCTAGTACATTTGTGTATAAAATAATAATGCAGAATATTTTATAAAACTATTAGATCATATGGAGATTAATTATCTATGTATACTTGAAAGTGAAGAAAATTAATAAATAAGGCAATTATTAACTTTGAGAAAAACAAAGAATTGTACTAAAAGAAAAACAAGCATGATTACTATTTATTTCAAAAATAAACCCTGCTTTTATAATCATAATAATATAAACACAGAAGTCTTTCTGACTTCAGAAGAGAAGAAAAACTATTTTAGGCATGGCCTTAAAGTTTCTATTTTTCCGGGGGACCTGGGTGGCTCAGTGGGTTAAAGCCTCTGCCTTCAGTTCAGGTCATGATCCCAGGATCCTGAGATCGAGCCCCGCATGGGGCTCTCTGCTCAGAGGGGAGCCTGCTTCCTCCTCTCTCTCTCTGCCTGCCTCTCTGCCTACTCGTGATCTCTGTCTGTCAAATGAATAAATAAAATCTTTAAAAAAAAAAAAAGTTTCCATTTTTCCATCCTTGCTCATCTCCTGGGCTCCTGGTTACATGCATCAAGGACTCCCCAGAGGAGACTAAAAACAAAAGGAATACCACAGTCCCTCTGGGTTGAAGTGGACTTTACATCAATTAGGACCATTCTCCAGTTTAATTTTTCTCTATAATATCCCTCACAAGTGGTTACGTGGCTCCTGCTCAAACGTCTTCACTGATGGGAGCTCGCTATTCCTTCCAGACAGTTCATTCAATTCCTGGACAGCTGTAATCATTGCCAAATCATTCCCTATAATCAGGTTAAGGTCAGTGTACTCTAACTTTGCTGTATTCATCCTTCTCTACTCCCTAAAGTCCTACAGAATTCTTCTTTCACAGGAAAGTAATCAGCTATTTGAATACTGGGGTCAAGATACCTACTCCCAATCCTCCCCATGCAGAATCCTTCTCCACGTCCTCCAACCATTTTTAAATCATACGGTTTTACATTCCAGTGACAAGTTGGATACCTTCTTTTGGATGCACTTCATCTGGTTAATGTCCCTCTTAAAATATTGCACCAGAAGAGAAAATATGATTGCCAGATTAAGTGGGAAGAAATATGAAAAACAAAGTTCCTGAATTTTACTTTATATTAGGAAGCATCATATAAGCTTCCATTTGGGGACCTTTTGGCCAAAGATAAGAAATAAGGTAAGAGATGTCTGTGCTTACAAAAACTCATGGAAAATTTTATATTCCATTCCCTAGGCCTTTACCAAATACTTTTGTCCCAGTTCACTATCCACAATACAGAAAAAGTTCTAAAGTCTGGTCATGTAAAAATGGGGTCTGGGTGAGCCATCTTATCTTTCAGAAATCAAAGAAGAATTGTAAACTAAGATTCTTTTAACAATCTTGAATATCAAATAACTCTAGGATGAGATTTTTTTTTTTTTCCCAATACCTCGCCCTACCCACAAGGAGAACATGTCCCAATTTACTGGAGTCAAACAGCCAGGTTCTGTTTCTGATCTGCAGTCTCTGTCAGTATTCTTGTCTTCATATCTACTACTTCCTCTTCTTTATACTCATTTAGAATACACTAATGGAAGTAGCCTGCCACGTGGCTTTCCTCTTTGCCACTTTTTCTCAGGAAATGTGATTAAAGAACTTGGAGTGGGCTGCTTTACGCACACATATTCAGACAGTCTCTTAGCAATAAATGGCTGTCGCTTCTATTATCTGTCTGGCTTTGAGTTCTATTATCTGTTGTGAATTGGTGCAGGGCTCTGTAAAACAGTATTTAGGCAGCCTCATTACTCCCTTCCACACCTTCTGCTCTATCTGAGAGTGCTGCTGCTGTGATTGCTGGGTAATGTTTGCCATTAGACAAGGCACATAAAAGAATCAAGCTATGACTAATTCACTTGATGGCTGTGTGCCCTGTGTCATGCTCATTAACACCTCTCAACTCCGTTATTAGAGAGAATCACAGAGCAGATCTCAGCAAGCTCACATTTATAGTATAGGATGCTTTATTTTTCCATCTAAGCCACATCCTTATCACTGCCTTGTTCTGATCACCCTCGCTTTATACCCCAAGCCCACCCTACCCTGCCACACTAAACTCGGTCTTTTACTAAATAAATAGATTTTCATGGGAGTCAGTTGGCAAGAAGGCCTTTAGACTGTTTGAAAATGGGGGTTTATGCCCTCTAATGATTCATCCACTCACCTTCCCTCTGAAAAATCATCAGAGATGCTTCTGGTAGAGATCCAAAGAAAAATGATAACAACATAAGATACTAAAGTGTACCCAGTTTTTGTAAGCATTATTTGGTGTGAGGTTTACAACAACCCTTTGTGACAGGCTGCATAAATAATACTCTATCATTAGCTTCAACACTAGATTCTCTAACTCAGAAGAAGTGTTATACAGAAGCAAGTCATCTACAATGTCAGGCAAAATAGAAAGAAATAGCATTATTTATGTTTGACTTTCCCAAGCCTAGTGATCAAAGTAATGGCAGAGCAGAGAGACAGAGAGAGAGAGAATGTTTTCCTTAGTACTAACAGTGTTCTGTTCCAAGACTATGGGCATCATACTTAGCTGCCTGAATCATCGTTAACTCCAACTGTAAGTTCACATGTAACCATCACTATCATTCACTGATATCTAGGTATCCTTTACTTCTGAGTACACAGAAGACTGTACGAATCTTCCTCTTGAACTTCAGCATAGCCATGTGATTTGATTTGACCATGAAGTGACAAGTGCAGTTTCCATGTGGAAGTAATTTACTTGCAGATGCTTGAAACCATAGCTTGGCTTTTCCTTTGCCATAAGAATTATAGAAGTATGTATCCATATGGAAGTACCATAAGATCTAAGCAGCCTAAGATACCGAGTTAGCACATCGTGGGCAGATGCCCTGGAGAAACTTTCAGTAGAATTTGAGCACTAGGTAAAATTTTGTTATGCTAAATTGCTAAGATGTTGGAGTTGTTACCATTGCACATCTTAGTCTATAGTGACTGATGTAGTCTTCATTTGTTCTAGCTGTCTCATAAAATTAAGCCATTTGTGGAAATGAAAAATAAATGCTGCAAGGCCAAATGAAAAAGAAAAAAAAAGTAACGAACTTAATGCCAAAAGTCCAATTCTTTCTAAGACATGAACTCTCTCAGGTACCATATAATGACTACCAAGGTTTTTCACTGCACAAGGGCAAACATGAGGTAAGGACAAGTGAAGTCTGAAATCTAATTCACACTTTGTTCACCAAGCTGTGCATCTTGGTTCAGAGCTGTGCCCAACAGCAGGGTACCTCTTTCCAAATCACACAAAAGTACTCTATATGAAAGCTGAATCCCTGAACTAAGATTTCACTTACTCTTTGGATAACCTATGAAACATTACTCAAATGATCTAAAGCTTCCATTATTTTTTTCATATTTAAAATATGAACAAAAATCTTTACCAGTTTGGTTGTTAGGAAATTTAAACTGAACAAGATATGTAAAGGCATATATATAGTGTCCACAACATAGAACAGTAACACTCAAACCAAAAATAATAAACTTTGATTGTTGAAAGATTACATCAGAAAAAAGTAGAGTCAATGTTTGTGAGTGGACAAATGACCACTCTTCAAAATAAGTGGTTTGGGAAGCTTTAAAAATGTGAGTTAGATTGCAGTTGGTCCAGTGATCTGACAATACATATGTCCAAGTGACAGAAACCTGGTTTGAACCAGTTTAATAAAAAAGAAAGTGGAAGGTAATTGGTTCCCAAAAACTAAACAAGATTTGAGTAAGCAAGTGATGAGAAGAGGAGAGATGAAGCTCAACTTTGTAACAACTAGAATCAGGGAATTGAACATGACCACACCCTTCTTTTTCTGTGTCTTTTTCTTTTTTGCTCTTTTTCTCTATGTGTCACAGTTCTTTTCTTTCATTGCAAATGGGGTGTTCCAAAGAAGAGGAAACTGAGCTGCCAAATTTCTTGAAGTTCCAACCAGAAGACAACAACTAATACTTTCTCTCAATTACATTTCAAAAAAATTTAGAAGTAATTCTGATTATCTCATCTGATCAGGGACCTATACTCAGACCAATAAACTGTTTCCAGGAAACAAAACACTGATTATTCCAACTTGAGTAATATGCCATTTTTGGACCAATAAAATATGACCAAGAATGGAATCAAGGTCATGGAAAGTCATGGTAGTCCCAATTAAAACCAGTTGGTTTGAATGGGGGGAAAAAAACAATTCCTAAAAGAAATGAAGCATGTAGATTAGAGAATACTATAGATATCTTTTTCAGATAATATTTCAAGGTGAATCAGTTGGGGAAAGTGAGGATAACAAAAACAAGTTCAATATTATGATGGGAAAAGGAGAACCAATTATCTCTGACATGGGTCCAGTGGCAGAATTTAGCAATGTATTTCTATTTGAGTAATTTTCCAGAAAGACAGATTGCCTGAGGCAGCTGGATGTTTTCCCATCCATTACCTCTCGTATTACAGGACACCATTCACTCATCAGGAGACTTAGATAAATCAGAAGTCATTTGACTATATTTTCTGGAATCCCCCCTTTTTAATGTGAATATACATTAGTATTTACCAATAAAAAAACTCACAAGACATTTTGGTAGGCATAAGTGATTTGGAAGATAAAGGCGGCCAAATGGGTGGCCAAGAGTAGGTTATTAACCAAGATAGTTGATTAAGAATTTTCTGAGACTCAAGAATTGCAGCAATTTCCTGGTGAAAATTTTGTTAACCACTTACTATAATTTCAAGCTGTTTCTCTGATATTTTGATTCTACCCTTCTTAATCTTTCCTATCTCAGTTAATCCTTAATTCCTATATTAAGATAGTATTATCTATTCTTTATAGAATTCAGTATCTCATATATTCTATATCCTACATAGAATTCAATATTCTATATATTTTATATTCTATATAAAAATATTGTTCCTGTATTACTTAGAATGACTGTTTTCCTTCCCTAACAAATGCTGGTACAAGTAGAGATCTAGTGAGATACAAGTAAAGAGATTATAGACTGATTGACTATAAGGTACCTTCAAAGATCAAAAGTCAGGGTGAATTTGATGAAGAAAAATAACAAAAAAAGAAAGAGAACCAGGGAATTTATTGCCCAATGAAATAAAACAGGAAATCTCAGGGTCTAACATGAGAAGTCATACTTCCCCCATAAAATATCTAAGATTATTTTTTTCTTATGCTACAAAGAACAAGCAGGACAGTTGGTAATTAATTATAAGATCAAATAATATATCAATGTTAATTTCCTAACTTGGATAATTGTACCAAGGTTATTTTAAAGAATATTGGTTTTAACACACTGAAGTTGTCATGTTTTGCAACTTACTCTCAAATGGTTGAAAGAAACTGGATAAAAATTTTAAAAAAAGAAAAATAGAAAAGAAAACTGAAATTTTCAATTCTACCTAATGAAGAGCCACCTGTTGTGTGTCAATGGAGGTCAAGTTGGGAACCTACTACATAACAGTAACCACTATGTAACAGTAATTACTACATAACCACTACATAACAGTAACAACACCCTGCCTTCTCGCCCCAACCCCTGTCAAAATGGATTCAGAGAAAGTAAGCTTAAATGAAGGGTTTTAATAAAATCTGATTTTTCATAACATAGACCCAAAATATCCAGGTTTTAATTTAAAAAATCGTGCCAAATACCAGAAGACCTCAAATTGAATGAAAGAAGACAATCATCGTTGCCAAGACTGAGATGACAGTAATGTTAGAATGACCTGACAAATACTGTAAAGCAGCTATCATAAAAAGGCTTTAATGAGCAATTATGCACACAGATGAAACAGGTGCCAAAGATTCTTCACAGAAGCTCTCAGTGAGGAATAGAAAATCCAAAAAAGAACCAAGTTGAAATTGTAGAACTAAAAAATACAATGACTTAGCTTCAAAAAACACAATGCATGGATTCAAAGGTAAGATGGAGGAGACAGATTAATTAGTGAATGTTAAGGACAATAGAAATTACCCAACCCAAACGACAGAGGAAAACAGACTGAGAAAAAATGAGCAAAACCTCAAGGACTGTGGGAATATAAAAAAAGATATAACGTTTGTGTCTTTGGAGTTCTGGAAGAAAAGGAAAGGATAGGAATAAAAAATTATTTGAAGAAATAGTGCCTGAAATTTTCCCGAATTTGTCTCCCCAAAATTAACAAACCCAAAAACAACACATAAACCTCCAGATTCAAGAAGCTGAGAAAATCCCAAAGAGATAAACCCCCAAAGAAATTCATACCAAGACATATCAAAGTCTTAAAAACAAAAGACAAAGAAAAAAATATTAAAGCAGAAAAAAAATAAAAATAAAGCCACACTTATATGAAAAACACCAATCAAACTTCAGTTGGATTTCCCAGTAGAAATACAGTGGATAGAAGAAAAATGCACATTTTTCAATTACTTTAATGAAAGAAGTATCAACCCAGAATCCTACATCCAGTGAAAATATCTTTCAGCAGGGAAAGGAAAATCAAGGCATTTTTCAGAAACAGGAAAATAAAAGAATTTGTCATCAGAAAACCTACCACAACAAAATGGCTAAGGGAGTCCTCTGAACAGAGAAAAAAGTGATAAAAGAAAAAATCTTAGAAGAAAGTATCTGGTAAGCAAAAATATGTACCAATAAAAATAGACTTTCCTTCTCTTGAGTTTTCTAAATTATTTTGCACAATTGAAGCAAAAGTTATAATGTTGTTTGATATGGATCTAAGTGCATATGGATCTAAGAGAAAATATTTAGGAAAGCTATATTTTAAATTGGGGAAGGTTAAAAAATACAAAGACAGATAAAATTTATATATTTCATTCAGATTGGTAAAATGACACCAGTGAAGAGTGATGTTATGTATATATAATGTAAAATGTAGAGCAACCACTAAAACAACTATAGAAAGAGATAAGATTTTTTTAAAAAATACTATAGAAAAATGATAATGGAATTCTACAGAAAGTTCAATTAACCCAGAGAACAAGAGGAAAAAAAGAAAACAGAAACAAACAAACAAACAAAAACACCAGAATAAAAGCAAAGCAAAAAATAAAATTGCAAATGTAACTCTAAGATATCAATAATTATAAAAAAACGTAAAGGGTGCAAATGCACTAATTAAAGATAACAATAGAGGAGAAAAGAATAATAGAGTGGTAGAAATCACTGTACCTGATATATAGCTTAATCGTACCTACACTAATCGATACAATTTGATATTTATGGAAGAACAGACACATAGATCAGTAAAGCCGGATAAATAACTAAGAAATAGATTCACAAAAATATTCCCAACTGATTTTTGACTTGGGTGCGGAAACAATTCAATGGGAGAAGGCCGTCCTTTTAAACAAATGGTGCTGGGCTAATTAGACATGTACAAACCAAAAAATTTTTAGAAATAAAAATAAGCTTCTTTTTAATCCCCACATCTTAAACAAAAATCAACTCAAATGGATCATGGACTGAAATGGAAAATAGAAAACTACCAAACTTTTAAAAATAGGAAAAAGTCTTTGGTATCCTGGGATAAGCGAGAATTCTTATTGATGCTAAAGCATGATCCATAACAGGAAACAAATCATAAAATGCACTTCCTCAAAGTTAAATTTTGATGTAAAGAGATTCTATTAGGGGATGAGAGAACAAGCAGTAGCCTGGAAGAATATCTTCACAAACCACATACACAACAAATGACTATTACCTAGAATATATAAAAACTCTCAAAACTCAACAGTAAAAACAACCAACCAAGCAATTGAAGATGTCCACCCTCATTTGCATTAGAAAAATGCAAATTCATACCATAATGAGATATCACTACATGCCTATCAGAATGGCTGAAATAAAAATTTAAAAAAAAAATAGTGACAACACCATATGCTGGAGAGGATTCAGAGAAACTGGATCACTCACACATTGCTGGGATACAAAATGGTACAGACACTTTGGGAAATAGTTTGACTATTTCTTTAAAAATGAAACATGTTGGGGCACCAAGGTGTCTAGTTTGCTTAATTCTCTGTCTATGGGTCAGGTCATGATCTCAGGGTCCTGGGATGGAGTCCCCCATCAGGCTTCCAACTCAGTGGGGAATCTGTTTCTTCCTCTTGCTCTGCACCCCTCCACCCCACTTGTGTGTGTGCCCTATCTCTCTCTCTCTCTTTCTTTCTTTCTCTGTGTGACTCAAATAAAATAAATAGAATCTTTAAAAAAGAAGAAAGAAAGAAAGAAAGAAAGAAAGAAAGAAAGAAAGAAAGAAAGAAAGAAAGAAAGAAACATGTAATTACCATATGAACCAGCAATTGTACTCCTGGGCATTCATCCCAAAGAAATGAAGACTTGTAATCATTCAAAACCTTATATACAAATGTTTATGACACTGTATTAGTTTGCTAGGGCTGCACTAACAAAGCACCACAAACTGGGTGGCTTTAACAAGAGAAATTGTTTGTCTTACAGTTTGGGAGGCCAGAAGTCCAAGATCGAAGTGTTAGAAGATTGTTTCCTTCTGAGGGCTGTAAGAGAGACTTTGTTCCACGCCTCTTGCCTGGCTTCTGGTAGTTGTGTGCAATTCTTGGTCCTCCTTGACTTGCTGAAACCTCGCCCCAATCTCTGACTTCATTTTCACATGGCGTTCCCCCTCTGTGCATGCCTGCCTCCAAATTTCTGCTTTCACAAGAACTCCAGTCACCCTGAAACAGGGCCCATCTTAATGACCTCATTTTAAACTTGACTACCCCTGTAAAGACCCAATCTCTAAATATAGTCATATTCTGAGGTCCTGAGAGCTAGTACTTCAACACAGAAATTCTGGGGATACACAATTCAGTTCACAATAAGTACCTCTACTTGCGATATCCCATTCCTGGAAACAACCAGGATATCTTCCAATAGGTAAATAATTAAACAAAGTTTGGTTCATGTATACCATAGAATATTACTCAGTAATGAAAAGAAAAAAATACCGTTGATACATACAATGACCTGGATGACTCCTTAGGAAATTATGCTAAATGAAAAAAAAATTCCCAAAAAGCTACTTACACACTGTGTGCTTCCATTTATATAACATTCTTCAAAGATCAAATTTTAGAAACAGAGAACTATCTCCAGAATTAGTGGCTGCCACAGATTAAGGAGGGGATGGGGCAGGAGAGGTGTGGGCATAGCTAAAGGAGGATCAAGAGGGACCCCTGTGGTGATGGAATGTTCTGTATCTTGATATATGCAAGTCAATATTCCATTTGTGATATTGTATGGGCAAAGGGTACACATGATCTCTCTGTGTTAGTTCTTACAACTCCATGCCAATTTAATGTGATAAATAAAATGTTTTTTAAAAGTTCATGTTGGTTTTCCCACATTATTATAATCAAATGTGATTAAAAATAGAAACCTTAGAAAATAAAAAATAATATGTGGAGAAACATTTTTAAATCACTCATAATCCAGCATAAGGTTGGACTGCTGTTTCTAAAAAGTAATGAATTATGATACATATATAACCTCCATGAAATCTGGGTGAGATCAGTCTGCCCCTCAAAGTGTAGATAAGACTGAGTTAAACATATACTTACTCTCATGTCCTTTTCAGTGTCTGTAAGAATCAAAACTGTTTCCCCAGATTTTTGTTCGTGCTTGGTGGTAGAAGTAGAAATTGATTCAAGCTCAAGGATACCTGCTTCTGAAGTCCTGCTTTGGCTGAATCAGTTCCATGTGTGAATCATCTGCCAAATCTGTTCATGACATTTTCAGTGCTGCAACCCAGCCCCTTTCCTAAAGCTCTACTTTTGTGAGATAGGTGTGTGCTTAGTTGGTTTTACTGATGATCAGAGAAAGATGGCCAAGGAAAGGACTACAACACACCAACAAAAATATGTTCAAGCTGAACACCAGACTTCTTTTTTCTAGGAAGTCTTTGCTTCACCCACAAATGGGTATTATCACTGCCACTTTTCTCCTGAGGTCTTCAGGCTTTGTGCTACCTTCTAACATTCTGTCTTTTTCCTCTTACCTCCTGACCACTCTCCCCCAATTCCCAAATCCCTGTTCATCATTTATTGAAAGGAGTTTAGCCTTCTCTTTTGTCGCCTTGGTTCTTGGTAGCTCAGAATTTCTCACTTTCTTACTAAGCAGCTTGTCAAGAATTTTTGGAGCCCAAGATATTTTCTTCCTTAAGAAAAACCCTTGTACCATTTGTTAAGGAAACCCATTTATTTCCCTTACCATGCAGGGGGTACTAAAGTGTATGTGCTCAGTAAATACTGGCTAGCCCTGTGTCAAGGGACAGCTAGAGACAGAGGTGCTCAGTTATCCTGATCTTGGGTTCCTCTGAATCATTCCTAACATTGGCCTCTTCAAAATTGGTTCTTTTTTCGGGAAAGGAAGGTATTGCAACAATAATTACATAAAAAAATAATGATGCTAATAAGTAAGGATATCTATGACATTCTTCCTTCTTTCTTAGTAACCAAACCTCAATATTTCCTGAACAGTAATGTGCCAAATTCAGAAGAACTAGTCATGATGGGTACTATGGGCTGAGTGGTATTCCCCCAGAACTCAGACTATATTGAATTCCTAATCCATGTTAACCCAGACTGTATCTACATTCGGAGAGAGAATCTTTAAAGAGGTAATCCAGTTAAAATGAAGTCATTAGGGGGCGCCTGGGTGGCTCAGTGGGTTAAAGCCCCTGCCTTCAGCTCAGGTCATGATCCCAGGGTCCTGGGATCGAGCCCCGCATCGGGCTCTCTGCTCAGCGGGGTGCCTGCTTCCTCCTCTCTCTCTCTCTGCCTGCCTCTCTGCCTACTTATGATCTCTGCCAAATAAATAAATAAATCTTTTTAAAAAAAAAATGAAGTCATTAGGATGGTCCCTAATCCATTATGACTGATGTCCTTAGGAGAAGAGGAGATGAACACATAAATACACATAGAGAAATGACCGTGTGAAGACACAGGTAGAAGAAAGTCATTTATAAACCAAGAAGAAAAACTTCAGACAAAAACATCCCTGCTGACACTGATCGTAGATATCTAGCCTCCAGAACCATGAGAAAATAAATTCCTGTTGGGTACGTTAGCCAGTCTGTGGTACTTTGTTATGGTAGCGCTAGGAAATTAATACAGTGGGTCAAAGTTAGTCATGGAAATTTGTTTTTATTTTGCATATGGCCCAGCTATAGAGAATTAGATATAACAGGAAGTCTTTTAGGTCTTTCAACAAAGCTCTGATGTTGTGTTTTAGATATCATTCTAGGAAAACATGATGTTTGGAATGGTAATGTCCATCTTGAAAACATGGAAGGAAGAAAAAGGATATTCCCCAAGTATTGATCTTAAACTTTGACATTGATGAGTTGCTTATCTAACCCAGAACTGCTAATCTCTGGACATGTTGCTTTTTCATTTTTGTTAATAAATCTGAATCATTTGAACTAGTTTTGACAGATACTCTCTTATTTGCAGCCAAAAGCATCAAAACTGTCACATTTCCAAACATTGCATGAATTGTTTTCATATGAAGTCAGTCCAATCCTTTGTCTGAGATCTGGAAAACTCAATCATAGAGGTAATATTAGTGTATCAATCAGAAGAACGAATTTCATCACATCAGAAAATACAGGGAAATGGAATAGAGGTACATAAGGAAAATACAATGAAACTGTATCTAAAGTCATTTGGTAGAAAGTATTCCCTTCCTCGCCTCGTCATATTAATTTCTTATTCCAGCATCGTCTACTTACACTGTGCTTGGTGCTTGGTGCCATTTCCCCTGAAAGAGTTATTAGGCTTATTTATACTTTTTCCTGACTCTGGTTCAAGATTGTTTATTGTGTATATGGAGACTAAATGTTTTAGCCAGACCCATTTGGCTGACACATAGAACCAAAGGAGTGAGGTCAAACCTGGCCTGGTGCCTTTGGCTATAAAAGCAGCCAGACACTGCCCTTTTTCACTTTCTGCCCCACGCCAGGCTAGGGGGTCCACTGTTAACCAGAAAAACCACTGCTCATATCATATACGTGAAGCTACAACATCGCACGGCCCCATGATTTGGGAGCCGGGGGAAACTATGCAAAGCGAGTCCCTGCCCCAGAAAGCAACCCACAGGCACAGGCTGCTTTCCAGAAGGCAGTCCAGTGTGTGAAAGCATGCTGGCACCATGAAGACACGGTCAACGGCCACTCTCCTGTGAACCACCTTGCTGCGTCCCAGGTGGGACAACATCTGACACCATCGGTGGCAAGTTCAATCCTCCTTCTGAACCCAGCAATTCATCGCTGGCGTCAGGAGGGAAAAGCAAAATAAGCGTTGGGTTTTTGTTTTTGTGTGTATGTGAGTGATGGCGGCCAAGGAATCATTATTTTCCTTCAAGGTGCCCAATAACTGAAAAGCCACTTTGGAGGGTGCCAACGCTCCCATCTCCGTATTGTTGTTGTCCCGCCGAGGGGTGGGTAGGGGCTGGCAGTCAGACAGAGCTTTAATTGGCCTCCTCCTGGAAGGGAAAGAGCCAAACGTTTGCGGGAGGCTTACTTGAGCCGGTTTCAGAGTAATAAAAAGTGCATCTTTGATACACAGAGAGTTTATGTTCTTCATAAAAATGCTAATTGCAATCTTCGCAGAAAGCAGTGGCAAGAATGCTTTTCCCCTTAGGCTTTTCAATAGGAAAAGAGCTGCGCTATGTGGGTGACCTTGTGTTCCTTAACTAGGGACAAGGCTTAAGTCCTCCCTAAGGTCTTTCAAAACCCACTTTAAGGATTCCACCACTGCGAGTCTGGGAGCATCAAACTCTTTTCATGGAAAACTGGAAAGCAATCTATTTGTTTCTTTTGAAAAAAAAAAATCTCTTAATACAAATACACAGGGGGAGCTTAGAATATTTTTCCTTCAGTGAGTATGTTTTTCCAAGGTCAATTTGGAGGTTCTTCCTATTTGGCTGAGAAAAACTAGGGCCCCGGTAAACGCATCCACGCTCCTTCTGTGGCTTGGAAAACTTCCCCACCTACAGATGCTACAAGAAGTTGCTGATGTTTTTCCAGGGCCCCACTGTTTGCTTCTCTTGCTACAGAGAAAGAAGACAGGGTGATGAGTGAGGTTTTATTTGTCCTGTAGGATGACTCATTCAGCAAGAGTTTCTGACCCCAGAATTCTCCTCCTTCTTTGCTCTATCCATCCCCACTCCCCAAACCCCTTTTATTTTTTGGTCCTTGGACAGTTTTCCATTTACTCTCTCCTGCTACCTTCTCCCTCAAATCTCAAAAAAAATAATAAGTTTTTTTTTTTCCCAAGTCAAACTTCCCACAATTGCATTCAATTTACTCTGGGAACTCATTTAAAGGGCAGGAGTTTTGAAATATGATCAACAAAATAATCAGTTCTGGGTTACATTAAATAACATCCTTCCAGACTGACCTAAGACTTAAGAGGGAAACCAGTTGCCTGCGATCTCTCTCGCCATGAATGGGACTCTGTGTCTCAAAAACTTTGTGTTGAATATTTCCCGAAATGATGTCTGCCTTTCCAACAGGGAGAGAGCAAAGTCTTTCTCAGAAAGCAGTCTCATCTTTGGCCCAGCTGCAGGCAAGCGTTGTTCAACAAATAGCCTAGGGCTCGTCTGGTGCTCACACTGTCTCCACAGCAGATGTCCTACGGTCTCAGGAAGGCTGGTCTTTTTTCAAAATGAGGTGAAGTGAGGGAGACACTCAATAGTAGGGAAGCAAAACATCATAAACTAACTGGACCAAAACTTCAGAGCATCTAACCAATTTTCATTGCATCCATGCAAATCCAGGAGACCAAGTATCAAAACATGTGTTCATAAGCTCTGATTTCTAGCATCTCTATCATTTCTTCTAATTTATTATAGCATGTATGAGATGCTGTTCTTTCAACTTTGTCCTTCCCCATCTGTAAACCAGACCAGAGAAAGAAGGAACACAGAGCAATGATTTCTGATAAGGATGCTACTGCCTACCTGTCTAATACCACTTAATCCCAGGTCACATAATAAATAGTCCTATGGAAACTATCTGTTCTACCTCTTTAAATCTGGCACAGTCCAACACTGACCAAGGATGCAGAGTTACCAGCAGTTTCTGTGGATGGCAGCTTACAGGAAGCAGTCTCTACCCCCAGAGACTGGGGGGATCAGGCCAGGAGGGCCAGGAGGGATCAGCCAAATCGAAGATGGTATATCATTGAAAGCAGGGGTTTCAAGTCAAGGAAGGTGTGCTGCAAACACCAAATTTAGATCAAGGCTAGAGTCACAGAACCAAGAGTTCACAGCCAGATTAATCAGTATCAAGTGCTAGAGTGATGAGGGAACAGGTACCTAAGGGTGGAAGGCGGAGTGGGGAAAAAAGCTGGTGAACGTGTTACACTTCAGTGAGGAGTGAAAAGATCTTGCTAGAAATGTTGGTATCTGCATTGAGGAAGGTGTCTTCAACTAGCCCAGTGAAGAGCCGCTGGCTGCAGTGATGTGAAAAGAGGGTAACACAGGAAGGAGGGACCATGATGGCCACACAGCAATCAGCACCGAGAAGCACAATATGATAAAAATGAACGAATAAGTGGCCCAAAATGAGTAGGGAATAGCAAAGGGCATTGATGGCATTTGAGAGGGAAACTGACACAATCCGGGAAATATGACCACAGTATGTTGCAGGGCCTTGGGGGAGAAGGAAGGCAGAGAGACCTGTGACGTCCCGTTTTCCTTCTGAACATTCCGTTTTAGAATTTAAAATTTTTAATGTTCTTTTTAATGCCTCTTCCCCTGAGAGAGGAGAGCAGGTACAGATCCCCAACACTAGTGTCCCCAACACCTGCTAGTTGTCTAGCATGCAGGAAGCATCTAAACAATGTGTGTGTTGAAGAAACAAGCATCTAGAGAAATGAATATAAAGCTTAAAGAAACCTAAGGTAATGACAGGAGAGACAGAAGCAGAGAAACCCATGCAAGGCTCAAGAGGTGTTAAAACCAACAGCACTCCAGAACTAATGAGAGTTGGGAAAGAGGGAGAGGGAGTAGTCAAAGATTGCAGATTTAGGAGCTAAGTGTCCAAGAGAAGGATGCTGCTTGGGGTGGGGTGGCAGGGTGCGGGGGGGGGGGGGCACCTTCCCAGGAGCCAGAGTGGGACCAGGTCCAGATGGAGATGCAGGTGGCTTTGGTCCTGCTGACTTAGGGTAGTGATGGTTATCGCACTGAAATGTCCAGAGGAGCTGAAAAATACAGAAGTAGGGCCCACAAAAGAGGTCAAAGCTGAAGAGAGAGGCTTGATTTTACCTGCGAAAAAGCGTCAGTTAAAGCTGTGGGCAAGGATGAACTTGTCCAAGAAGGCAGGCAGAGAAGAGAAAGCGAACAAAGACAGAGCCTTAGGGAGGGTGGCAAGACGAGCCAGTGTCTGAAGTTTATGAACCACGTCTTGATCTCCTGATTCAGTTATCTGATCTCTGGTTCACCCAGCCAGCCCGGAAAACACCACATATCCTTGCCCTGCCCAGGGAGAGAAGGGCTCGAAATGCCTGCTGCATTCCAGCCATTAACTACAATCTCCAGTTCCTGCATCAACCATTAACAGCTAGAAGCCTCTCTGAGATTGCCACTCGAGGCTGTACAGTTGCAAACTTACTTTTCCCTCTGATGTTGTTTACTTTCTGATGCTGTTATTAAAATGAGAGGATTCTTTTTTTAATGAGCTAGAAGGGAATCCACTTAACCAAATTGTTCGTAAAAGGAATAAAACACATCAAGACTCTTTGGTTTGCACCAATCCACCAATATAGGATCCTGCAAGAACCTTCTTATGTAAATATTTACAAGGAGAGTAAAAAAGGAAAGTGGTTTGGGGAGCCACCAGATGGAATAATACAAGAACAAACTTGAATACAGTCAAAATGGGCTGCAGCAACAACTGGGCACCATCTCAGGAATTTACTATTGCCTGGGGGGTGAGGGAGGAAGAATACAGAACGAAAAGGAAAAGCAGCTCAGCAGAGTGTCTCCTGAGCCTCGTCTTAGCTAATCTCTGAAAACTTGGTTTTTTGTTTTTATTAAGATCTTTAAAAACTAATGGGAATAAACTTCTTAATACTAATATTTAGGGATTAACTCATTAGCCATCACGCTCCTATAACCAACCTCTTCCCTCTCCCAAAGTCTTTCAGAAGATGTCGTTTTCGGTGCTTGGTGGCTGGTAGGCAGGAGTGGGTTGTCTTCCTCCTGGGTTGCCTCCCTTTGGGTTGCCTGCCGTCCCTTTGCATTTCATTTATAAGGCTGTGGGGTTCATGCTGCTCCCCATGAGCTCATGATGCTTTCCCAGTTTCCATTGCTCCACCTGCCTTGTGGAGCCCAATGACAAAGAAAAGATCATCAAAAGATAAATCAATTCTATAATGTCTTTGTAACTGTTTTCCTGCCCTTGCCCACCTCCAGCCCGGAGAACATTTGAAGCAAACTTGACTCACAATGCATTTTGCAAATAAACCACAAAACAACACGATTGTAAAAATGTTAGCTGCAAAAGTAATAAATAAGGAAATAAATAGGTGTGGAACCACAGAGGCTTGTCTGGCTCCTCGGTCCTCTGACCACAGGGCCCTCTGCTGTCTGTCCTCACTAGTGGGGAGGCCAGGAAAATGGGAAAACACTTGGTCCTTGCCCACAGGTCTCTTAGGTAGAAGTTACACAGAGATGGGTTTGTTTCTTTCTTTGTGAGGTAGACAGTTCGATGGGAAAGCTATGCATCAAAAAATTACCAGAACATGGAAGATGGGGGCTTCGTGCCACCATTGTTTCAGAGTCACCAAACACTTCTGAGCGCACGATAGGAGACAGGCTCCATGTCAGGATGTACTCATGTGACATCCCTTCAGTAACCCGAGGAGTAGATACGAGTAGTCCCAATATGCAGATAAGGAAAACTGACACCCATCAAGAGGGAAGTAGAAGTCAGACTAGAACATTTCACAGGTGTTATGAAATCTCCATAATGATTGTAGTGAATGAGGGAGCAGAGGAGAAATGTGTGTGATGATTGGCCCTCCTTTCAATCCTGACTGTTGGGATGTCCTCATTTACAAAGATTCTGGGACTTAAACATGAAAGTCTAAACACAAGGCTTGCCAAGTATTTTTGTTTTTTGTTTTTAACTTACTTTTAATTGGAAATCCCGGTAGCCCAAAACTTTTCGGCACCCGTGGTAGAGACCTGTGTGGCTGTAGGATTCTGCCAAGGGCATGACCAATCCAGTTCAATCAAAGATAAAATGGATGCTGAAAGCTGGGCCTGAAACCAGACAATAGAGGGACAACGTTAAATTTGGGCCCAGAATCCAGTATTCAGCAATATTTTATGCCCTGGGATAGGACTTAAATATTAGGGAGGGAAAAGAGAGCCACTGCTGTTTAACAGTTACAGACAGTATGCCAGGCATTTTATTCAGAGCCTCTGCATCAGCCAACCTTAAAGGACCCTATTCACATGATGATCTTATGAATGGTGCTCCCCCTCCGCCCCGCCCCGCCACAGTGTTGTGCAGGACACATGACCTGCCCAGGATTTCAACGTACCCTTTCTTCAAGGAGACACCAAAACAAACAAAAAACAAACATGAAATCCAAGAAAAACACAGCCCCAAATAAGTAACAGCCCCAAATAAGTAACAATCAAATGAGGGAGATAGGTGTGTATGCCAGTGATAATTAGAGGTAAGAGTAGTTGTAAGTGCAGTTACAGGCTGAGAATGGAACCACCATTCAGTTGGCCAATTTCCCATCAAGTAGTGTCTTTGATTTTCACAACTCCATGAATAAGGATTATTATCCCCTTTTTCCATGTGGGAAAACAGAGGTTCAAAGAAGAAAGGTGATTTTTCTAAAATCTCTGTCTCTTCGGTAGAAAGCCAAGCTCAGTACCCAAGTCCCTAGGCCTTGCCCTAGAGCTCCTCCCCGTCCTCACCACCATGTTGGAAATGCCATAGAAGAGTGACCCAAAGTAGCTCAGGATGCCAGTGTCAGGGGAAGCTGCTGAAAGCCACAGTCCGGAAAGAAGGAAAAGAAATCTTAGGAACACAGGAGGCACAGAGAAAATAAGCAGCCTGGAAGTAGGGTGCATGACAAAAAATGACCCATAGCACTGTTGGGTTTATTAAAATTCAAATCGAATGATTCCTTCTATAGGATAGTATATGCTAAATGCCAAAGGTTTATGGTTTTAATATAAATTTTATTGGAACTTAGTTGGCATGGAACTCTTTCTAAAATTGACTATGCATTTGTCTATATTCTAAAACAAATCATAAAAAATGTAATTTAACCTTATGGTTGGGGAGAGAGGACTACGGGCTGTCACTTTCTTCACTGAACTCTAATGTACAATGACATTCTAGTAGAGGATTCTAAATTTAAAGGACTGCTTGACTCAATTCAGGCTGCAGTGATTTTTTTTTTCCATACTTGTGGATTTGTGGTCCTGTTTTGTTTTGTTTTTCTCTCTCCTCTCGTCTTATCAAGCCATCAGCTTGATACATCTCTCTATCTCCAGTAGCCTGCCCATGCTGGCCATTTCTTCCACTTTTAATTAGCTAGGTTTGGTCTCATGTATTTGTAAGCAACTAAGTTTATAGGCAGTTTTTAAAATTAAAACTCATCAATCTCTGGATGAAGGACTGTAGCTCATCGGCAAACCATGTAAATATTGGTGCATTGAGCTTGAGTCCTTCATGTGGCTGGATCCATGTCCCCTGCTAATTCATCAGGTTTACTTGTATTCGTTCAATGAGTGGTCTTTAAGACCTAACATAACTAAAACTGCCCAAAGTAACCAGCTAAAACTAACTTCTGCCTCTGAACTTCCAAATCAGCACGTGTGCCTTTGGGGGATGGGGTGGTCATCACTGCCTACCTTTGGTTTATTGTCAGAGGGGCTTCTCCTTTTATTAAAAACTGAAAGACAGGATTTGCATTTTACTTGTCTTAATATCTTCTCCCCCAACCAGGTCTCTGTCCATAATTAAGATATAAATATTTCCTTAAGGGAATTTGTTCTAGTAGAAAAGACAAATGGGAGGAGGAAGAAAGCAGAAAAAGTTGAAAGAGAATGAAGATGGCGATGGATGTGGAGGGAGGAAAGGAAGAGAAAAAAAGAAGTAGAAGACCCTCTAATGCCTTAGCTTAGTCTATTTTGCCAAACAAAGGATCAGCCGCACAAAGTGAGGAGCCATTTCTGGCATTTCCTGAGTCTCTCACTGGTTTCCATCCAGTGACTGTCTGCAAATGTGGACAGATGCCACCAGAGCTAGGACCGAGGGACTGAACACAAGTACCCAGATGAACCTCCAAGCCATGCCCACTAGAAAGGACACCAAGGGCCAGGAGGCCGTGCTGCCTGGAGGCTCGTGGGAGGAGGGAGCAGCCCAGCTGGCAGGAGACGCTGTGGGTTCTGCCCTTTCCTGCCTCCCAGCAGCCTGGCTCCAGAGCACCAAGCGAGCGTGTCCTAAGGTGAACTCATCAGAGGCCCTCCTGCTTTGAGACAGGTATTCAAATGAGTGAATGTTTTATTTTAAAAGACTTTGTTTAAAAATATGGTCTCAGAACTTTCTCTGTTCCTCTTGCCCTCATACTCACCAATGCCAGTATAAGAAAACTAGGCCAGTTTGAAATCAACAAAATCAAAGCAATTTAACTTTGGTTGGGTGCCCAATATATACCCTATGAATATCCCTGCTTTGGAACTTTCCACACCCTGTCTCCTTTAAATGAGTTGTTGAATGAATTGTGATGCCTCCAGTGACGTGCATTTTGATTCACCGCAGTCCCTTCCCATGCGTGTGGCATTACCACACAGCACATCAGCCCTCTTCAGCTCTCTTGGCCTTGATGGATAAGGCTGTGGTGGATGCAACAGAGTATCTCTGTCGTTTTGGCCTTTCGGGCACCCATTTTCTCCTATTCTAACAACAGGGCTCCGCTCTTCCTTTAGAGAACCACTCCTCCATCATGTGGTATTTATATGAGGAACTGACCTTGCTCCTCTCAGCAATGTTTTTGGGGTAGACCCAAGCTTGCTCAATGAGCACATCGAACCTCACTGGCCACAGTCCCTGAATTAGAGAGGGGTACATGCCCCTGTCAGTCCACTGAGAGTGGATTGTGGATGTTTTGTCAAAATTACTTGACAAAAGTCAAGTAATGACTTGGAGGAAACCCAATTTTTGGTTAAGGCTTTTCAACTGATATGACGTAAACATTCAGCAGCTGGGAAACACCAACAGAAGCCTGAGAAAGAAGCCAACACAGAAAAAAGCACAGCTGATAAGAGAAGCATTGGGGCGCCTGGATGGCTCAGTTGGTTCGGATCCTAGGGTCCTGGGACAGAGTCCCACATTGGGCTCCCTGCTCAGTGGGGAGTCTGCATCTCTCTCTCTCTACTTCTTCCCCTGCTCCTGTTTCTCTGTCTCTCTCCTATAAATAAATAAAATTGAAAAAGAAGAAGAAGAAGAGAAGGAGGAGGAGGAGGAGGGTGAGGAAGAGAAGAAGGAGAAGGAGAGGGGGAGGAAGAAGGAGAAGAAGAGAAACATGGTTCTGTTGGAATTATTCAGTTTTGTACCCCGTATGTGATCTATTACTTAGTCTACTTTGTGTTGGGTTTCTGGTAGTTGTAATCAAGAAAGTCCTGGTTAGTACAGGTGCAGATACAAATGTAATATAAGATTCCTACCTTCATAATTCTTTCTACTTTGCAAAGTAGCATCAAATGCTCATTTAAATCAAATCTCATTTACATATCAGCAAAGATTCAAAAGATGCCCATTATCATGCTCCCTATTTAATCCATGAGAAAATGAAGGTGAACTAACTAAGTTATGCTCTGGTTGCTGGTAGGTTCCAGAGCTGGAACTGGTATCCTATGTTCCTGCCTTAAGTCCAGGGGCACCCATCCTTGTTCCGGGGAGTTTACAATTGAGAACAGAAGACAAGCTGAGCCTGTGGGTAAAGTTGTTGAACAACGCAAAGCCAGACAGTCCATGCAATGGCGAAATATACCTAATGAGGCAGCATTTGTTTGTCCGTAAAATTGATGGTCCTTAGAGTAAATGGTTTGTTTGTCCAGAGGCGCGAGAGTGCTGAGGCTTGGCAGTATTAGCAGGATGTATGGAGGAAAAAGGATGGCACCGTTGTTAAACTTCCCTAAAGGAGTTTAAGGCACTTTGGGATATTAGATTCAGAGAGCCTTTTAAAAACCTTCTAGTCCAGTCCCATCGTGAAAGAAAGAAAGAAAGGAAAGAAGGAAGAGGACTAGTAAGAGAAAGAAGAAAGGGCCTTGTTATTTATTATTGGCCATTCATTCATTATCTACTCATTTCCCAGCTCCACTTATGGCCAATATCACCCATGCTCACATTAATGTTGCAAGTTGTTATTATCCGTGTTTTCCTGATTTGAAAGTGAAATTCAAATTTCTTCCCTTGGTTCTTCTGTGCAAGCTGCGCTTTTATCTCAGAAGGCCTTCCTTTTCTTATCTGAATGATGAGCACCACTTTATCTTCTATGAAATCTCTGAAGACTCCTCCCCCAGGGACTTTTCAGCCCTGCACCATTCACTGTCCCCTCCCCACATTCAAACCCAGCCAGCCATATCAAAGCACCACACTTCCCTAGAATTAGAGGGCTTTGCTCACATCTCTTCCCCCTCTACCAGACTACCAGCTTCCTGAGGTTAGATACCACATTTTGCTCATCTTTGTATACTCAGGGCCTCTTCTAAAAGCTGGCACCAGAGCTGATGGGAGGAGACAACGAAAGAGAGGAGAGGAAATGGAGGACGTAGACTTAGCCATGGGGAAGTGCCCACTGTAGCAAGGCTGTGAAAGAACTGGAGACCAGGATGGAAGCATCAGAGAAGAACCAGAGTAATGGTGGGTCTCCAGAAACACTGGAGGAAAGACTGCCAATAGCATGCAACGTGTGGCAGAGAGAGAGCAGAGAACGGGACTGGAGAAAAAGTCGGGGAATGGAGAGCCATGCTGGTTTTGCAACCTGCTGGTAATTCCTCAGAGGAAATTATCAGGGGTTTCAGATTTATCAAGAGAAATGCTTTTCTCTTCAGGCAATCTGGAGGATCTATGAAGTTGAGTAATGGTGTAATTACACTTCTATGTCTGCTTTTGCCTAAGTGACCTGGGTTGAAAGACCTCCAGGGCTTCTGGTTTCCATTTTCAGAGCAGGGACTGGTTGTGGCAGCTTCGCTCTCCTAGGGGAAAACCCAGCACAATGATAGTGAGGCACATTTCATACGCCAAGAAAACTGGGATTCAAAACCAAAGTACAACCTGAACTACTAAGGTTCCCAAGGGTTTAGTTACACTGTCAGGTGAGAGATTCTTATCAGATTAGTGTAAGAAATCCAGGCTACGCCCCTAATTTTGGTTATTGCACTCAGGAAGACGAACCAGGCCCTTCCACATAAAACTGTCCATGGCTACCATCAGAAACCCAGTCCTGGGTGGGTTAGCCTTGGGTCTCTTCCCAGAGGGAGAAAAGAACCATGTAGACTTAATTTCAGCAGTTCTATTCATCAGATGTTTGACGGTTGGGCAAGAAATTTCCCCACCCTGAACCTCAATGTTCTTATCTGTGAAGTGGGTAGTATAATAATACCTTCCCCACAGTGTTGGTGTGGGAATCCAATAAGACACTGGTCTTAAAAATTATTTGTCAGCTCTGAAGTGCTGTACCAATACTGCAGGTTCCCAGCATGAATAGAAATGCTCTTGTTACCAATGGAAATCAAGGGTGGAAATAGCCCCAAAGTCTGAAACCATCAGCCCGCAGAACGCAATTCATTTCCTTCTTTTTCTGACCTTTAGAATTTATTAATCTCAGCACACCCCTCTACTCAGATAAGGACTTTCTTTTTTTTTTTTTTTTTCTTTCCCTACCCATTTACTGAATACCTGTCACATGCTACATTTTGGGCAGAGGAGATATGAAGGGAGGAATAAGAGCATTTATAGTAATGAATATCCAGAATTCCTTGAGCCCTTTCTACATTCCAGGTTTTAAGTCAAGCGTTTGACGTGTACTAACTCATTTCATCTTTTAATGTCCCTAAGATAATATTTACTATCTTCATGTCACAGATGAGAAAACTAAGATCTGAAGAGGTTCAGTAATCTGCCCAAAGTCACACAGTGGGTAAATGGCAAAGCCAGGGCCAGAAGAAGGACTGGTCTAGGTACTGGTCCCTAAATCCTATACATTTACTGTAGTGCCGACTGTCTTAGTGGACAGGATCTTTATAGCCCCAAAGCTCACAGTCTGACAGAGGATGCAGACAGGTCAAGAGTCAGAGACAATATCTGCCTCCACAGGGGAGCACCTGGGAAGAACAACCCCTCTCTGAGAACAGATCTATCAATTTGCTTATCAGTGCCCGGAGCCAAGGTCGGTTTCATTGGCAATACTGAATATTGTCCTCTGAAATATTTACAGCCTTTTATATCTAATCATAATACTACACCCCCCCCTTCATGTTTCTGCAGGGTTTTATGACCTGTTTACGAGGTATTTTACATTCATGATCTCATTTGATCCTCCCAACAGTGATGAGAGGTGGGTGGGCCTGGGACAATTATTCCCATTTTACACATGAGGAGACTGAGGCCCTGAGAGAGGAAGGTGCTGGTCCCAAGTCATCCACTTAGCAATGGCAGACCAGGGATTTCAAACCAGGTCAGCAGACTGGGGTCCAGGCTTCACTAATATCTGTCCTTGAGAAAACGTCATCTAGTGTCTTGGCCTAGAAGCTTTGACAAACAGAATTACCCCTTTGGACCAATCTGCAGAAGTTAAAGTTCTGCTTCCACTTCATTCATTCATTCATATTTAAAAATAAAGCCACTTTGTATTTATAGACTGTCTTTTGTTACTTGTTTGTAAACACTTCTCAGCTCAGAGTTTAGAGAATTTTGTACTCTTAGGATTAATTAGCCATTGACTTTGATCCTCTCTGACCTTGTCTAATGTCAGGATCTAATGTGATCATTTTAAACCCCTGCTGTTCACAGTGCATATCACTTTGGGAGGCCTGGTGCTTGCAGAGCATAGGGGTAATCAGATATGCCCTGTACTGATTTCCTGGGACCAAGGAGAGCCCTCCAAGCAGATTTTTCCATGGGTCTGAGCTTAAGATGTGAAATTGATTTCCAAGCATCAAGAAAAAGAGTCTTCAGAGACTTTGAACACATTTTTACTTTACATACCTTAGTACAACCAATATCCTTTTAAATGCCAGAATGTGTTTTTTGTTGTTGTTGTTGTTGTTGTTTTCACTTTCTCTGTCTCTTCCACTTTTCCCTCTTGACCAAAAGGCACCCAGCCACAGAGCCAGAGGAAACATGCAGGCAGTTACTTTTATAGTCTTTGACACTTGATCAAGGACAAAAATCATTACAACCGACTCTTAGGAGTCTCAGTGGTTATGAAGGATAAGAAGGTTAAAGTCTATGCTGAAGTTTGAGAAGTATTCGTTTAAATTTAAGGGCCCTTCCCTTCTAAATTTTAGCCAGAGTGGTTCAAACAACAAACTATCCTTGATTCTGAGTATGTCGGAGAGTTGCTGGGAATAAACAAACTGAACTGTGGATTCCTGTTGCGGGAAGGCCCAGGTTGAAATATGTTGTGATCTTACTTATTCAGCTCAAACTTTGAATATGGACTCTGCAATGTATTAATATCGGTACAGCAACAGCAGAACAGAATCCCATGCAACCAGTAAAATCCTGGGCATGTGATGATCGATCATCCCCAGGACGAGAGGCTATAAAAGGGACAGACCAAGCAGACTGCGATTGAATGCATATCCTAAAGCCTCGAGGACACCAAAGCAGGCCTTGGACATCATAACCATGTAAAAGAGAGCTACTAAAACCCCAGCACGCTCCTCCAAAGTCATCCTTTGAAAAGCGTAGCTCCGATCATGATACTCTATAGTTTAGAATTCATCCCTTTCCGTCTAGCTCCTTCAGTGGCCCATGTTCCTCCCTGGCCCCACATCTTTGCACAAATCTGCCTGGAATGCCTCCCTTGGACTGTTTCTCTCCGGAGAATTCCTACATCCTGATCTCTGGCGAGCTCACATGCCTCCTCCTCTGAGAAATCTCCCCTGACTACCGTAGAATTACTTGCTTCTTTCTCCGTGCTCCCTTAGCACTTGGGACACACCCCTGGGGTGGCATTAAACATGTTGCACTGCAATTATTTATGTCTTTTTTCTTTGCTACATTAGACTCAAATGAGACCTTATATAGTCTCAGTGCCTTACACAGTGACTGACACATACAGAGCAGACACTTAGACGTTGGATGGAAGAAAGGAAAGAGAAAAAAAGAAGAGAGTCAGGGAAGAAAGAAAGAAGAAGGGACAGGAAAGGGAAGATGGGGTGGGGAGGGAAAGAAAGGACACAGGAAGAAATGGAAGAAAGAAAAATGACACTCTCTTTCCTCAACTGATAATACTGTGAAGTAGGAATAATCCCTCCTCCCACTCCCCAGACATGGAGAATCCATATTTATTTCATGTCTCTCAATTAAGTGGCTCATTTGGATCTAATAAGACATTTATTGACTCTTGGTTTTTCTATTGATTCTGAAAAGGCCCCCAGAAAGGTTTAATAAGTATAGAAAAGATAAATAAGTGTACAGGTAATAAACTCTGGATTACATAAGCAAACATTACTTAATTACATTCCTATTAATACACTGACTCTATAATGAATTTTTGAGGCATTTAATTACTAATTTGACAAGATAATCTAGGGGTAGTTAATGATTATACCAGTAAATTGTTTTTAAAAATCACTGACAATTATTAAGTCTCGTAACAGACATCAAATTAACTTGCTAGAGCTGTCTGGTTAAATAGACAGCGGTTAATTATGAGGTACTTTCACATTGCTTCAAATCTTAATATGTAAGCCGTTTTAATTGTGTAACATCAAAATTGTTGTGTAAGGGAACTGTTTACCCATGGGGAATATTCATATTCTGTGCAGTGTGACCACGGGACAAGTAGGAGCATGATCTGTGATGCTTGGCCTGGTTTGTCCCACTTTTCATCTTGGAACAACAAAAAAGAACTCCCTAAAAGAGACAAATGGTTGTCATCCACAGTCAGGCCTGGGAGGCCATTCCAACTCTTTCTCAGAGGGAGGTACAGAAAAATGGTCAGGTGATAAAGATCTAGGATGATGATGGTAGTATTTGCCACTTCATGGTAGTACCTGGCCCACCAATTGTGGGCCAGACAGTGCACCAATTGCTTTATAAAGACTATCTCTTTTAATGGTCAAAAGATAGCAAATCCACCAATATGCAGGTTTCCCTTGGAATGCTTAGTAGGAGAGGCAGAGTAAGAAATCACACACACCAGGCCACTGAGATGACTCATCTCAGCTTAAAATGGCAGCCAAAGGCTGCTGGCCACATGTCTGGAACCAGACAGAAGGCAATGGTCCCAGTGTTGAAGGTATAAACCCAACTGAATACCATTTACTTTTCAGGGGTCGAGCGTATCTCTTTTTCATCTCTTCCCTCACCCAGAATCTGTGGTTCCAAAAGACCTCTATCTGCCCTGCTGGCTGGGACACTTTGATTCAATGACCAGTGGACAGGTGACATTTTACAAGGTACCTTTATTCTGATCCTCACAGTTCCAGATTTGACATTCTTGCCTGAGACTCTCTTACTCTCTATATTTTATCATCATTTTTTTTATATGTGATTTACCTGTTGCCATCAAAACTCAGGTATCTTGGGTCCTACTCTTCTGGGTTAGCTCTCACAATGCTTAGTGCAGTGATTGCCAGCACAAACTCAACATTCAGAAGACTATTTGCTTTTTTTTTTTTTTTTTTTTTTTTAGAGAGAGAGAGAGAGTGCATGTGTGTGCTCCAGCGGCTGGCAGGGGAGGACCTAAGGGACAGGGAGAGAGAGAATCTTAACTAGGCTCCACACCCAAGCATGAAGCCCAATGTGGGGCTTGATCTCACCACACTAAGATCATGACCTGTGCAGAAATCAAGAGTCAGATGCTCAACCAACTGAGCCACCTAGAAGAGTATTTCTTGAGTTGAATTGAATTAAGCTGAACAGGATTGGATTTGATGGAAAGGGGTTGCATTGGATTGTATTGCACTGGACTGGACTATATTGAATGAAATCTTGAATCCTTGAATGAAAAAGGAGAATAGATCACAAAACTCAAGTTTCTTCACTTTTAGGCTAAGGTGATTTCCAAGATAACAAAGCTGCATCAGAGCAGAGCATGGATTCTGTGACCAAACTACAAGTCCTAGGTAAACCTCAGAACCACCACTTATGTCTGTGATATAGGCTAAGTTCCTCAAACTCCTTGTGCCCCTAGAATAAAGCTAGGATACCAGTAGTACCTACTTTAAAGGACTGCTGTGGAGAGTACATTCAATTAATTAATTCTTGTAAAGTCCTTGGAGTAACGCCTGGCACACAGAACACATGTAAGTGTTCTTAAGTTTTTAAAATAAAAATATGTTCATAGCAACAATGGCCACAGTCGCCAAACTGTGGGAAGAACCAAGATGCCCTTCAATGGAAGAATGGATAAAGAAGATGTGGTCCATATATACTATGGAGTATTATGCCTCCATCAGAAAGGATGGATACCCAACTTTTGTATCAACATGGACGGGACTGGAAGAGATTATGCTGAGTGAAATTAGTCAAGCAGAGAGAGTCAGTTATCATATGGTTTCACTTATTTGTGGAGCAAAGGAATAACAGAGAGGACATTGGGAGATGGAGAGGAGAAGGGTGTTGGGGGAAGTAGGAGGGGGAGACAAACAATGAGAGACTGTGGACTCTGAGAAACAAATTGAGGGTTTTCAAGGGGAGAGGGGTAGGAGGTTGGGTGAGCCTGGTGGTGGGTATTATGGAGGGCACGTATTGCATGGAGCACTGGGCATGGTGCATAAACAATGAATTCTGGAACACTGAAAAGAAATTTAAAAAATAAAAATTTAAAAAATAAAAATAATTTTAGAAAATAAAATCACTGCTTTGCGCTATATTCCATTATATTCCACATTTACAAAGCTTTTTTTTCTGTATGGCAAATTAAATCACATATCCACAGCAACAATTCATCCCCATCTGGCCTAAAACCACATGCAGATCAAGAAGTCAAGGGGGACGAAAGTGGTTATAGACTTGAACTCAGTTCTGTCTTATTAAAGAAAGATTTTCCTTTTGGGAGGTACGGTCATCTGATGGTATCCCTGACAGTTTTCATACGTAGTTTTAACTACAGTGTATGCTATTGGTCGCCTGATAGGCAAAAGTTATGTAAAGTCATAGTATCCTCCATATTATCAGAAAAGCCTTTTTCTTGCCCAATACTCACCCCTGCAAGGGATTCCAGCCTGGATTAAGATGAAAGTTTTATGATGTGGTATGATAGAAAGAGCCGCAGTGAGGAATTTGGGAAACTTGAATTTGGGCCCTGTTCAACCACTAACTCTGGTGATATTAATAACTAACATTTATTGAGAGCTCTCTCTGGGCTGGGCCCTGGATTGTTATCATTTAAACCTAACAACAGCCCATGGGCATAGATATGTTTGTCATTGCATTTTGCAGAGGAGAAAACTGAGGTATGGTGGATAAGTAACTCATTCAGGTCAAACTGCTGGTAAGTGTGATGATAAGTCTGATTTGTAGATTGAGGGGATGGGACCACTATGACCTCAAAGGCACATTCCAACTCAGTCCATCTATAATTGAGTGCACTCTTGCCTAATCCTCCCTCCTCTGGGGGTAATTCTGTGGTTCTGGGCAACTCTATGTCAAACCTCAGACATCACAAGGCCTCTCAAGATACCAAGGTTGAAAAACTAGTGAATCGTTGCATAATGTGGGGTTTTCTAATCATTGAAAGAACCCCAAGTGAAAAATTGGCAAAAGATTAAAAACTCCAAGTCTCCTCCAGTTTACCCTTTTCATATATACATTTATTAAGTTTGTAATCATGGGGTTCATTTCATTTTGCACCCTTCTTTTTTCACTGAATTTACTCTCATAAACATTTTGTCAATAATTATTACTAAAATTCTTCATAATTACCCTTCTCGTGACTACATAGAAAACCAGCAACAACTACAACAATCAGTGAACTACAGGTTCACTGATGACCTGTTGTTGAACTTTAAGTAGTTTTAGGTGTATTTACTATTATATATAAACCTGCAATAAATGTCTTTGCACAGTTCACTTTGTATCTCAGTCACTGTTTCTAGAACATGCATTCCCCAGAAGGCAAAGCTAAGGCAAAGGGCAGGTCCGTGTTTGTGGCTCACACACTCTGAAAAAGGGAGAGTGTAATATTCATGGTTGACCACAAATGGCCCTGTACTGTTGAAATCTTAAGACATTGAACAGTGCCTCTGGTTCCAGATTTTGAGTAAATGTGACTGTTTTGCTAAGGTGAACAAACATTAGTTTAATAGAGGTTTCGAATGCTGAAGTTTTGGCGCCTGGATTCTGAGACAAAGCTTACTTACTGGGGGGAAAAGGCGGAGAAGGTCTGTGAGGAGTGCCTACAAGAAACTGACTTATAGAATAAAAAAAAAAAAAAAAAAAAAGATCTTAAGGGGGAGCCTGGGTGGCTCAGTGGGTTAAGCTGCTGCCTTCAGCTCGGGTCACGATCTCAGGGTCCTGGGATCGAGCCCCACATTGGGCTCTTCGCTCAGCGGGGAGCCTGCTTCTCTCTCTCTGCCTGCCTCTCTGCCTGCTTGTGATCTCTGTCTGTCAAATAAATAAATAAAATCTTCTAAAAAAAAAAAAGAGAGAGAGAGAGATCTTAAGGGAATTTTACCCTCAAGAGAATAACACTGGAGAGACACAGTAAACCAGTTCTCTTGTATCTCACTGTGCTATTTTCATCTTAATACTAAAGAAACACAGTCACCAGTGTCAACTAATCAGAAAAGTTGGCTAAACATGGGGTTCATATGAATGCACGTATTTTAAGTTAAGGCACTCATTTGCCATTCAACAGGCAAAATCCCCTCTTCAAGCATGCATGTCCCAAATCCCAATTTCCATTGCATGTGTTTTTTTCCCTCATTTTGCTGCTTTAATAAAGGAAGACTTTAAAACTTGCAGAATTCTTCCAGATATTGAATTTTTGTCCTCCTTTCACAGTTGCCTGGTCCACAAATGCATTTTAGAGTATTTTTCAGTAACTCATCTCCTTTGAGCCTTTCCAAAGCAATTAATTTCGTTTTCATGGAAATAAATCTCTTTATTTTCACACTCAGACTTGATCTGCTTGCATAATATTTAAGTTACATAATTATATGAAGTATTACAACTGACATAAATAGGTTTGGGGTGGGGGAATTCAACCAATATTTGGTAAGCATGCAGCTCAACTGGTGGGAGGAAATGGGTACCAGGACACTGGAGAGAAGGATGGCATCCATGAGTATTTAGTGTGCTTGAGGGCATCACTCAGAATCTTTGCAAAGTGAATGAAGGACTTCTGTCAGTTAGGTGGGAGTTACATGTACGGAATAACCAGTTGATCCACAACCTGGAAGAGAAGAAGAGAATGTGAACTGAGTTCGTATACCCGGAATGCAGAACCCATAAACGTGGGTTTATGTTATCTGCTGTCCCAACGTCATCAACAAGATGGGAAGACATTAGTCTCACTCTGAGGAATTAGAGCTAAGTGTCAGAGACTGTGTCCTTCACTTTCTTGGACACCTCAGCCCACTATTTTTTTAAGTCCTTTCTTAAAGTTTATTTTTTTGTTATTAGCAAAGAATGTATTATTTGTCTGAGAGGGACAGGTCTGTGTTTCATCAGTCTTTCACAACACACAGCACTCACCACAACACATACACTCCCCAGTGTCCTTCACCCAGTTACCCCAGCCCCAGCCCCCTCCCCTCCAGCAACCTTCAGTCTGTTTCAGCAACCTTCAGTCTGTTTCCTGAGATTAAGAGTCTCTTTTTTTTTTTTTATTTAAAGATTTTTATTTATTTATTTATTTGACAGAGAGAAATTACAAGTAGTCGGAGAGGCAGGCAGAGAGAGAGAGAGAGGAGGAAGCAGGCTCCCTGCTGAGCAGAGAGCCCGATGCGGGACTCGATCCCAGGACCCTGAGATCATGACCTGAGCCGAAGGCAGTGGCTTAACCCACTGAGCCACCCAGGCGCCCCGAGATTAAGAGTCTCTTATGGTTTGTCTCCCTCTCTGGTTTCATCATTTCATTTTTTCCTCTCTTCCTCTATAGATCCTCTGCCTTGTTTCTTAAATCCATATATCAGTGAGATCATATGAGAATTGTCTCTCTCTGATTTATTTATTTCACTTAGCATAATACCCTCTAGTTCTAGCCATATGATTGCAAATAGCAAGGTTTCAATTTTGATAGCTGCATAATATTTTGGTGTGTGTGTGTGTGTGTGTGTGTGTGTCACATTTTCTTTATTCATTCAACTGCTGATGGGCATCAGGCTCTTTCCATAGTGTGGCTATTGTGGACAATGCTGCTATGAACATTGGGGTGCACGTGCCCCTTCAGATCACTACATTTGTATATTTGGGATAAATACCCAGTAGTGCAATTACTGGGTCGTAGGGTAGCTCTATTTTCAACTTTTTGAGGAACCTCCATACAGTTTTCCAGGATGGCTCCACCAGCTTGCATTCCCACCAACAATGTAAGAAGGTTCCCCTTTCTCCACATCCTTGCCAACATCTGTCATTTCCTGACTTGTTAATTTTAGCCATTCTGACTAGCATGAGATGGTATCTCATTGTAGTTTTGATTTGTATTTCCCTGATGCTGAGTGATGTTGAGCACTTTTTCATGCATCTGTTGGCCATTTGGATGTTTTCTTTGCAGAAAATCATTCCACTATTTTAACTTAGTGATATTTATACCTTTGGAGGTGGTCCTAGACCCTCCTGATGAAATTGAAGGAGGTTCTGCTAAGGAGTTGCATTGGCAACCTCATGCAACTTCAGAAAGTTCATGGATCTTCTCATGAATCCTGATCCTACAGGATTCTGTCCATCCTAGATTAGGGATTTCTATTCTAAAGGGGAGGAGTGTTTTGTTAATGGTAATAGTTCCATCACTTTGCTAGGAATTCTGAACCAAGATACAATATAAGGTTGAAGCCTTAAAGATTTGAGCAGGATAAGCCCTTATAGATCACATGGTCTCCCCATTTTAATACACTGAGGCTCAGAGATGGCTCCAGTTTATCTAAGGTCATCTGCACCCATAACATGGTACTCAAACAGATTATCTGTTATGATCTATTGGATTAGGAAAATAACTTCTTTTTAATGGCCAGTGAACAGGGCCATGAGCATACTTGGAGCCTAAATATCTAGCCAGGCTCCAGCTTCCAGATTCACCAAAGGTCAAAGACTGGGAGATGAAGGAATTGGAACCTGAACCTACAAAGCTAGCAAAAGCTGGGTTCCACTTCAAGTTTTACTACAAAGTCACTGATGTTGAGAAATCATTTCTATTCATTTGGTCTAAGATTTCTTGTTTATGAAATTAGATCATTTGACTAGGAAATTTTAAGGTTCGTTTCCAATTTTAAAAACAAAGTCTGGTAGTCCTCATTTTCTTGGCTTTTTTTTCCTCTTGGGTACAACCCAGAGATAGTGACCACTAGGGGTCAGACTTGCAAGAAGGAACCAAAATCTTGGCTACCCTTCAACCCCCCAACCTTCCCCCAACTGAAAGGAAACAAGAGATCCTCTAGCCTGGCAAGTAGTGCCACATTTAAAGTCTTTCAACATGTGAGACTGTATTGCATTTTTAAATATTTCTAAGAAACACGTTTCACAACCCTCTCTTCCAAGAAAGTCTTGATTATATTTAACGACCAGCTCTCAATTCTAATCTATCTCTTATTGCAGAGTCCCAGTGAAGACTGGTAGTCATTGGCTATTTTCCTCTGGGGAAGATATACATTCTTCTTAGCAAGTGTCAGTTCATGACTCAGTTTCCATATCTTTAAAATGGGGTCTAGGATTAGATTCCCTTTTCCAATAAATAGCACTTAAGTACATGGAACCTTGGATAGGAAACAAAGGAATGTACCAGACCTCAAGGAGCTTTGGTGATCTCTAAGACCTATTAAATGAGATCACCTGTCATGTTCTTAAGTAAGACCTCATTTTGCATTTTTCAAAATAACGGAGTCACAATAATGTCCTTTGAAACCTCTTAATGGATTTGCGGCTATAGGATTCTAGGACTACTGATTGTGAGTCTTCTTTCAGAATGTCTCTCGCTATACCTTTTTCCCTTCTCAAAACCCATATTTTATGTCTTGGGTGTATGTTTTTGTCGAATATTCTTCTCACCCAGAGCTTGTCATCTCCACTAACTGTCCAGGCTCTGTCTATTCAGTAGCATGGAGAAAACTCTGGCAGAGAGGAAGCCTGAAGTTCCTTGGCACCAGACCCTCAGCCCTCTTCCCATCCCACAGGGAGCTTAGTTTAGCCGGTTTTTTTAAAATACTTTTATGTATTTTTAAGTACATAAAAATAATTTTAAAATATTTTTAAAGTACTAAATATTTTTAATTAATAATTTTATAATGATTATGTAATTATGTAGTGATTACATAATAACTAATTTAATTAGTATTTTAAAATATTAACTATTTTTATTTACATGAAAATACATAAAATACTGTCTATATTTTAAAATCTCTATAAAGCAGAAATTTAATCAATATAAAAGTATATACATCCACGAACAAAATTCCCCCATTTCCTCCTTTTGCCCCAATTGCATATCTTGGAGGTAAAGGCTACACACATTTTGGGATTATCTTTCCAGATTTGTTTCTTTCTGTATACACACATAAGATTTTTGTTTTTACCAACTCAGCATTCTCAAGGAGGTATGTAAAACTACTCACTAAAGATAGCAGCCTAGTGAAAATGAACAAACTGCCAATACATACGGTAATAAGAATGAGTATCAAAAATAGTATGTTGAGTGAAAAAAGACTTACACAGACAAGTACATTCTATATATCGTTCCATTTATATGAAGTTCTAGAACAGGCCAAATAGAATCCGTGATGAAAAAAAGAATCAGAATAGAGTTTCCCTCTATTTGGGGAAAACAGGGATTGCCCGGGAAGAGACATGACAGAACTTTACAAGGTGACGCTAATGTGTTTTATATCTGAGTAGGAACTTGGGATTCACAGATGCAGGCATTTGTCAAAACTCAGTGAATGCATAGTTAAGACCGCATTTCATTCCATATAAATATATTTGAAAAGAAAAATAGCAAACAAATATTGAACTCCAGCTAATGATATTCATGCTGAAGAATTGAAGGAGAAGTGTCTGTAAATTATTTTGAAATACATTAAAATATGGGTTAGTGGATGGATAAAAGAATGGATAAATGGACAGATAAATGATAAAACAAGTTCAGTAAAATGTTAATGGTAGACTCTAGAAAGTGAGTATACAAGTGTTATACAATCATTTTATCTTTGACATAGATTTAAAATCTTTTCACAATAAAATGGAAAACATGCTTTGAAAAGCTTTAAACACATATAAATACAACAGATTACTACTGATAATAACAATGTCATCGCATTTTTGAGCCCTCAGGAAACAGCATAAAGCAGGACGCCTAATCCTCTCCCCTCGATCGTCACCAATTAGTAGCTACATCATTCATATGGGCTCCAGGAAGATGATAAAAACCTCAGGAAATAACTGTAACAGATACAGTATGTTGGAGACTCCTGCATACCGTAGAGTCCAAATACATCGCGTCATTAAACACTTTCACTTTGAAAAATAAGTACTAGTATCCATATTTTAAGAAAAAGCGAGAATACAAAGGCTCGGAGTTAAGCTACTAACTCAAAATCACACAGCCAGAGAATGGCTGGGTCAGGGTCAACACTAGGTCTTACATAATCACGAAGCCCACATTCTGCTCCCTAGAAGGCGAGGTCTCTCATACAGCCCCTCCTGGCCTCGGCCTCCTAGGTAGTAAGGTCAACCTTGCATGAAGGAATGCAGGGGTTGAGGAGAAAAGGGCCCTCAAAGTTGTCATGGAGCAGTAGCTGCCTTAGCCACCTTGATTGCTGTGGCAGTGAGCTCAAGTTAGTTCCAGAATCCCTTGGCATCTCTTGGTATGGGCTTCAACATGAAGGGGCAAACTCCAGGCTTTGAGGAGGGAGCTGAAGGCAATAAACTAGGCCAGCAATAAAAGGCAAATGTGTTCTGATGTGTTAGATCAAAACCTGGGAACCTCATGAGCTCCACCCAACACCCCTCCCCCCCCATAACAGCTGCAAATGTTTGTCTTATTTCTCTAACATCTGGTTCACCCATGTGTAAACAGAATGAAGGCTCAGAGGGAGGAAAGGACCTGAGAATGCCCCATTTCTCAGCCTTGAGGATACAGTGAAATGGGATAGAGCCCAAGTTAGGACACTCTTTAATTTCACTGAGATTCGGGCAGCAGTTTCCAAAACCACTTTAGGGTCCCTCACCTTTGAGTCCTTTTTCTAGCCATTGTAGGAAAGTTGTGTTGGGGAGCAGTGAGAGCTTCACACTGAGAATTAGATGACCCAGATTTCAATTTGGCCTCCTCCACCAACTGCCTGTGCACCTGTGAGGAAATTTGTCTTCCTAGGTCTCATTTTACCATCTGGGTTACAAAGGGTGGCGTCCTCTGTAAGGTTTCATCCAGCATTAACCGTCAATTTTTTGGCACAATTTCAGTGGTTACCATATTACTGTCTCTGTTTATTTAATAAGTACATTCCTTGCCGCTGTGTCTCCCATTGCCTACAGGGCACTTGAAAGGTTATCAGCCTCCAGCACTTGTTTATGTCAAGTAAGTTTCACCTTGATTTTCTCCTAAAAAATATGTTAGGACTAACTTCAATGCTAAAGATAGCATTCAATCTATCAATTATTGCTCCTGTTTAAAAAACTAATTAAGTAGGGTCTTTGGCCTTGTTCAAAATTATAAGCAGATTAAGTATTTGCCGAACCTGATTTTAATGTGAAATGTATGACTTTGATATTCAAATACACTTTTAAAGATTTCAGTACATTTTCATTTTCTAAAAACTAGATCAAGGTAAGGTTCTTATTTAAAATAAGCATGTTATTAGCCTTGATATATGAATGCAAACAAAATAATGCATTATGAATTTACAAATATACTTTGAATGCTGAGGTAAAGAATGTTGACGTAGCTTAGTAGGCAATGAATGGCTGATGAACGTTTTTAACCTAGGAAACAATACTAACTGAGATTAGAAATCGCTGCTCCGAGAAATCGCTCTTTGTAACCCACCCATTAGGCCTCAAGAAGGTCGAATTCATATTTTATGCCCACTTTCCCCTCTGTAAACCCCCTCTCTTCATCTCTTCAAAGATGATCTTTTGGGTTTAATTGCCACCATGAACTCTTTCCACAAATACTAATCAGTACGATGAGGCAAAAGACAGAAACTGAATACAGGAAATCAGAAACGTAGAAGCTAAGAGAATGTCATGGAACGGATCCATCTTGTTTTGAGCTTGTTTGTTTCTATGGCGGTGGCTCAGAGCGTCCCTGAGTGGGAAGGCGAGAGAACCTCATGGAATGGAACCATCTTATTTTGAGTTTGTGTTTAAGTAGGGGCGGCTCAGAGCTTCCCTGAGTGGGAACCTCTCTCTCAAGGAAACCCCAATCTTTCTTTTCATCCTTTCAGAGTTCTGTTGGCCCCGCTTCCAAGATGGTTGAGACTGTTGGGTCCTGCTCCAATCCAGCAGAGGGCGCTCTTGGAGTACAATTGGTGATGGTCATGGGAAACTGGGAGGACAATCTCAACCTCCTTCACCAGAGGGCTGGCTTCCTATTATCTGAGCCTACTGCTCTGACCCGAAAGACTGATATTTGGCCCTTCTTGCCTTGCTTTATAGAATTCTACTCCAGTCCAGTTCAACTCTACTGAAGATCTTGTTTTCCAGTCCTACCTCTCTTCCCACTAAAGAAAAAAAGGGACTAACTGATCCTCAAGAGATAAGAAATGAGTTAAGAAATATTTTACCCAGGCAGTTGCACAGAAAACCTGCTGAGAACTGAGAAATCAGGAGAAGGTTAACCAGGTGAGGTGTATGTCAGAGACAATCAAACCAGCATAAGCAAGATCACCAATCTACCTCTCCTTACATTCGACAAGGGAATTCATGAATTTTTTTTTTAAAAAAGTGGTTGCAGATAACATGGAGAGAGCCCAATAATGACACAAAATGAACTTTGAACTAAGAATGGGGAGCAGAAATCCACAAAGATTTTTGAGCCCAAGAATGATGTAATCAAAGCTTAGCAACTGGGCTGCCTAGCAAAAAATTTACCCATTGAAACCTAGAGACAAAGCTCCAGCTCTTACCAAAAAAATAAGCACTAAGGGACAGTGCATATCTGGGCTCCAGGCCTGGCTCTGAGATTTCGTGGCTCTGTGTCTTGGGCCAAGTCCCTTGGGCAAGTCTTTTTGCCTCGGTTTCCTCATCTGTCAAGTGAGGGAGTTGAACTACACAATCTGCCAGATTCATTTCTCATTCTATATCCTGAGTCTATGGGTTGCTAATATCTTAGAATTATAATTTGAGTTTTCTTTAGGGAATTTGTGTAAGGAAGGTTAAGGGTAACTCTGTTCAATCATTATTCAAAGAACACATACATCCTTCATCAGGAAGAACAGATTGAATCCAAAAGTTCCAACCACAACCCATCCCCCATTCATTTATGCCCTTCAACCACCAGCACTCGGGATGTGGGTGTGAGGGCATTGGTTTCTTCATTGGTTTGTGGGCTCCGAGGTGGATCATGGAGTTTGATCAGTCAACTCAGTCAACTCTGAGTTTCAGCAAATAGAACATGAGCACTAGAAGCATCCTCAGAGCTCAACTGCACTCTATATCATTTAATAAATGTTGAGACACACATTTCAAAGCAATACAGTAATTGGTAGAATAAATCTGGATTATGGTATCCTTATAGGCTAATTGTAACTTCCACCATATAAACTCCACACTCACTAATCCCATTACTCCACTAGGACTGTTTAAATTTTCTTCTTCCAATTATCATCTTGTCTTCACACTGCTTACAGATAATCACAATCCCGTCAAACCCTCTCACACAAAACTACAACTCAGACATGGAAGCACTAAGTCGAGTGATACTATGAAATTTGGACATTTTGCTTCAACTATAATTAGGAGGGTTTCTGTGGGTTCACTAATCAATCATAAGTGGGCTTATTTCTCCACTTCAAACACTAACTGAGGTCCAACTGAAACCTTTTTATTCATTCATTTATATAACCCTACTTGGAAAAATATTTAAGGAAGATTACAGTAAAAAGTGTAAGTACTGTTTTAAACCCACCCACAAATATTATGCTGAGCTAAGTAAGTCAATCAGAGAAAGATAATTATCATATGATCTCTCTGATATGAGGAATTTGAGAGGCAAGATGGAGGGTTTGGGGGGTAGGGAAGGAAAAAGTAAACAAGATGGGATCGGGAGGGAGACAGGCCATAAAAGACTCTTAATCTCATGAAACAAACTGAAGGTTGCTGGGGGTGGGGGGTAGGGAGAAGGTGGTTGGGTTATGGACATTGGGGAGGGTATGTGCTATGGTGAGTGCTGTGAAATGTGTTAAGCCTGATGATTCACAGACGTGTACCCCAGGCAAATAATACATTATATGTTAATAAAAATAATTTTAAAAAATAAAAAATAAACCTACCCACAAAACAAGAACATAAAAGCGATTATTCTTGAGCCCTAAAGTTGTTATTATAACCCCAAAATGACCAAAAACAGTTTTTAATGATGTCGTTCTGTACTATATGACTTCACTGAGGGATTTGCTATGTGGGTCTTCACATAAGAGCTATCAAATAACTTAACAGACAATATGCCAATAGCACCTTCATAATAAAGAATCTTCTTTTTTTTTTTTTTATCTATTTGACAGAGAGAGATCACAAGTAGGCAGAGAGGCAGGTAAAGAGAGAGGAGGAAGCAGGCTCCCCGCTGAGCAGAGAGCCCGATGTGGGACTCGATCCCAGGACCCTGAGATCATGACCTGAGCCGAAGGCAGCGGCTTAACCCACTGAGCCACCCAGGCGCCCCTAAAGAATCTTCTTCATGCCAATCTTACAGCAGACCTTGGGAAATGCCAAATATATACTGTCGGGTTATACTGCCAAGGCAGAGTTCTGACGCCCCAAGCCATGTAGTCGTGGATGGTGTGAGGCTTCCTGGGAACCTAATACAGGATAGGGGGAGAGCTGAAGCATCTTGAAGAACAGCTGGTTAGCAGGAACCTCAGTGCAGTCTCCTCAGATATCAGCTGTCTCAGCCGGACCAGGAAGTAGAGAGTAGACAAGTCTAGACAGAGCCTGCTGACCAGGCCTGAAGTTCAGATGTGCCGTGTTGGGGCCTAAAGAAAGGTCTCCAGGCTCTGGACACACAAGGAGTCTTTCAGGCCTGAGAGGCTGAGACTAGTCAGGCTTCCTCCCTGAAGAACGAGCCTGTCAGACCTGGCTTTGTGTCTACCGAGCAGTCACTCCATGCCCACTTCTTCCGCCCATCCCCACACATGCGCCCACACACACACAGAGGCAAGCTGGCTCTTCGTGGTCTTTACTGTGGAATCACAGCATGCTAGAGCGATTCAGGGCCATTTTACCCATTTATTTTACAAAGATGGAAACTGAAGCTCAGACGGAGGGGAGCCCCCACTTGCTTAGGGACAAACTGGGATATAACAGAGGCCAGCTCCAGAGTCTATCCCTCCACCTAACAGATGCGTCTCACCAAAACACAAGATAGGTATTGCCATGGTCCTGCTCAGTCGCCTCCATTGATCTCCCACGGCCCCCAGGAGAGAATACGAGTGTCCCACCGAGCATCAGAGCCCTGCTGATAATGGTCCTGTTTGCTTTTTTGTGCTGGCTCCCTGTCCCCTTTCTTGACCGCTAGCTGGTGTGCTCCTCATCTGCCCCTTGCTCCCACTCAGGTTGGGTTCATTCCAACTCCTGTCATAAGACTGATTCTTTCTAGTTTCTGAGAGGCTGTTCTCGGTGAATGGAAGTGTTCCAGAAACTAAAGCAGAACCATAAAATAGCCTCACACTTATAAACACATACTTATAGCACATTCTTACTTTTAATAATATTTTTACATAATAACCAAAGCCTCTTCCAGCCTCAGCCCCCTCTTATGTGGTAGGAACGGCAAATACACCCATTTTATAGGGGAGACAAAGGAAGTGAGACCCAATGCCAAGAAAGGGCATATGATTCATCCTCCAGAAACTAGTGAGTCAGAGGAGAAGTAGAAAGAAGACCCAGGCTTCCTGACACTGGGGCTCCATTCACAAGGCCAGGCATCTTGCCTGCTCTTCTTTCCAGATGCTTGATATTTCAGAAAATAAGTCAACAAATACCCCCAAGAGGTTTACTTTTGAGAAAAATTGTGATGAAGCTTAACTACTTAGTTTATAACAAAGCAGCTCTAAGCTTTCCAGGTTGTGACCTCCTCCTAAGACAACCACATTACTATCTGAAGGTAATGCTGAAGAGTTGAACTGTGGAAGATATTGGACAAGACCAAAAATCCAGTTGAGGTTAAAAGTGAGCACGTCATCCCAGCAGACCAGATGACCATCTCCGAAGTTTAATAGCTACTTCTAACCTCCAGTGGTGGTCCTACTGTTTAGGGACTCAGAGGAACAGGAAGAGTTTCAGTGAGCAACTTCATATAGAGTCAGAGCATTTGGAAATGGAAGGCGTGTCAAAAAGACAATGGTACTGGGTGCTTATAGAGTTCTTCCCCAGGAAAGAGAAAGAAGAACACTTGGGAATATGCCTCCAGGCTGGAGAAAAAAGGTAGGGCCAAGAACCGCCACTCTCCCCCACCCCCCACTCCCCCACCCAGGACCTGGGTAGAGAAATAACTCTGACATGCTCTTTGTGGCAACCCACCACATTACTGAGTCTTATTAATGGGCCAGGTACTAGAATAGAGCCCCTCAGTAAGGTGACCATATATCATCCAAACCAGAGCACTTAAGGGAGAAAAGGGAGCTATTAAGAATGATTCCAGCAAAATAGCCATAAACTCGGAAGGTGGAGCAGGGTATATGGTTCAGAGTTGAGGTCAACAAAAAAGGATCCCTATCCATGGAGAAATCTCCCCTCCTGAAGAAGGATACAATAATCACATCAGTGCCGTGACCCAGAGCTAGCTGCTTATACTGAGACCTTATGGAAGACCCCAAGAAGAGTTGAAGGAGAAAGAGAACACAACACCTCTAGAGATGAGAATTGGTTTTGATGGATGCAAAAGATTTGAATGTGTGGCAATGAGAAGCCAAAGAGCCTTCCAGGTATTTAAAAATAAATAAATAAATAAAAAAGGCAGCCTGAACCAATGCAGTGGGGTGGAGAGGGCAGGGGACCAGGGGCCTCTAGGAAGCGTGGTGAGGAGCAGAGTAGATCTGATGTGGCTGCAGAGGGAGGTATAGTAAGACCAGGGAGGGATGAGGCAGGAAGAGTGTGGAGGCCCTGTTAGACTTGGTTCTAGTTTTGTGGATATCACCAGGGAGCATAAGCGGGGTGGCACGTATCAGCGTCCACGGTCTCGGACATCAGTTGAGACGACCCGGACGTCCAGACACATCGCATAAGCTACTGCTGGTCTCTCCAGGCCGACTATCCTCCCTCCAACAAGTGAGGCAGTCTGATCATTTGAGGAACTGCGGGACCTCTTCTAGTTTCAGTACCAAGCACTTTCTCTCTCCATCCAGCTGCTAGAGAAGTGGGTTTGGACATTCGGGGGGAAGTGTCTGTTTGGCAATCCTGAGGGCTAGACAGCTTGGGGGGGTGGAATTTAGGGGCTATCCCCTGGTAAATATTCAAACTTTTGAAGTTCCTGGTGAGACCACTTCACATTCCTAATTTCCAGGAGAGCACACTCAAGTCCAGAGGAAGTCTGGACCTCGGGGCTTTCTGAAGGATAGAAGTCAAGGTAGTCCGGGAGACTATCTGTGACACAGAGCAGAGCTCTGCAGTTGGTAAGAGACTTTCCAATGTGGGCTCCACATTTCGTGAGATAGGTCAGGAAGGTGTTATTACTGTGAACGAGTGGCATATAAAGGAATTAGGGTGCAGACACATGGGTGACTCATCCAAGGTCACAGAGCAAGTGAAGGAGGGCCGCTACTGGAGCCAGGCCATGTAGGCAAGCACCAACCCCACAGCCTGCTCTCAGAAGGGGGACAAGGGAGCAAAACCGGAGGGGAAGGAGGCATAGAAGGCAGAGCCAGTGGGAGGGAAGGAAGAAGTTAGAAGGGAGACAATTACAGTAGAAGCTTGGCAAAACCCTTCCATCTAGTTGCGGGGACCAGAGATGGGCCTAGTACCTTCTCACTCTCCTTTTTCCTTCCGTACCCAAGAAAGTCAGGCCGAGGCTGTGCGGTAGGGAAGGGCTGCAGGCGTGTTCCTGGGCCTGCCCCATGTATACAGGGACGAAGCAGCAGGGGCGGCCAAGGGCCCGGGCCAGGAGGAGGGGCCGGGCCTGCCTTTGGTGCCTAGAAATCAAAGCAGCCAACCTTGGGCTTTTTCTTCCCCTCACACTGAGGCACTTTTATTGGCGAGATGAAGGGAGGCAGAGCGGGCCTACAATCCTCGCTTAGCTTTTGGAGGTTAATGACCCAGTTAGCAGCTCTTGGCTGCGTTTCCGACATTTTGCAGACATCAAGCCCCGCGTCTCTGCCAAGTACATTCTGTTCCCTGGAGCTCATCCAATGCATCTCAGATTACTATGTAATGCGACAAAGAGGGAGAGGTGGCTGGGAGGGGCAGCGGGAGCGGGCGGGCTGAGCGGCCAGAGGGGCGAGGGAGGGGTAAGGGGATGCCACCCTAAATATAGCTGCCCTCCTAGAGATGGAGGGCCAAGGTGCCTATTACTGCACTAGAGTGATCCCCAAGGAAGGGCACGGAGGCCTTGGGGTCCGGGAAAGAACTGAAGGAATCCTGCGGCGAGCGCACCCTGGGGGGCGGGGGGCCTCCCAGAGCCTCCGGGTGGGCGGGGAGAACGGGGGAGGGGGACAGGGGAGGGGGAGGAGCTACGAGATAGGCCCCGCCCCCAAAGCCCTTCCCGCAGTTCCAGAGCTGCTGCAGCCCGCGCGCTAATTATAGACGTGAATGGAAAGCGGCAGCTTGTGAATGATCGCGTTGCTCGTGCTGCCTTTGGAGGCTGAGGAGCAGGTGCTGCCCTGCTAGATACAAAGTGATTCATTTAAAAGCCCTCTGTCCCGCGAGCACACTCACCGACGACAGGAATCCTCTAGTTCTCCCCTTCCACTGCCCAGAAGTGGATTCCACTATTGGTTTTAAGAGTCCTGGATCTGGGGATCCGGACGGAGAGAGGCTGGAGTTCCCCATCTCTTTCCCCCCATCTTTACAAATCTCCCCGTGGGTGAGAAGAACCCCCACGCCTTTTCAAGCTGTTGGGAAGTAGTATCTTGTTTTACAGATGGAGAAATTGAGGCTGGGATAGAAGCAGGGATGTGCCCCCCCCACCACGCATGCACACATCCTGGGGCGCATGGTGAGTCAGTGTGAGCTATTTGCCTTACCAAGTGGGAACCTGAAGCAGATTTCACTTCAGTGACATTCATTTCCAGGCATGGATCTTTGGCATAGGATCATCCCCTTCCCTATCCTGCCTCAGCTCCTCTACTTCCCCGCCCCCCACCCCGCCACTGCCACCAGGAAAACTTGCTAATGCTAGCTGATTCTCATTGGGAGGTTTAAGTTCAGGGCCTGGAAACTGGGTGAAGTGAAAACTATGCCCATTTTCCTGTCGGTTATGTGTGAGTCAATCTGATGTGCCCTCCATCAGCATAATCCTGTCATGAGGAACTCCAGAGGAGGCAAAATGCAGCCTTTTCTTCCTCCTCAGCATCTCACATGCACCCAGTGCTCAGATGCCACATGATCTCATGAACATCACCACAGAACCCAGGCCAGGCAAGCACAGCAAAAAGTCTCATCACTATTTTACCGAGGGTTTGGAAGGTGGAGGAGACTTGCTCTCGGTCATCTGCTTGTAGTAGCCAGCTTGAGAGCCAAACCCAGGACTCCAACCCGCACGCTGCGCTGTGCCCAGTTCTCAGGCTGTGGTCTGCAACAGGGGGCAGGGATCCATCTCGTCCTAAAGAGAGGTTGCGCTAAGAAGTCTGGTGATCTCCCACTTGGCTGCTGGCCTTCTCTCCTCAGAGGCTCCCACGCCCCCTTCCTCCATCCTAAGCCACAGTAGACAACTAGGCGTGAACAGCTGCCTTCTTTGGGACTGGAAGTCTCCAAACCCCTCACTGCTCTAGACTTCAAAGAACAAGGCCAATCCCACTCATCTGCTGGACCTATTTACGTTCTCCTACCTCAGCTGATCCCCCTGGGCCTAGCTCTTTCCCTGTGTTCCCCTCAAGATGTCTACCTGGGAGCATCAAATACTACACTGAAAAAAGAAGGAATAGATGTGAAGGATATTTTAATTATTCTTTTATTTGTCTCTTTGAAGCAAGGAGTGTATCTGAGTCTTGTATGTCAACCAGACATACAAGGGTGCAGCCGACTGCACTAGCATAGCAGACACACAGAAATGTTGAAGAATCATAAAGCTTTCACATAGCTGAGGAAATGTGCATATACCGAGGCTGGCCATTGTCACGTCTCTCTGACAACACAGATGTTTGGTCAGAATCTGCACTTTGCACTTGCAGGATGAGGCTCTGCCCTGATCAGTTGTGCAATATTGGCAGGTTGCTTAATCCCTCTGGGTCTCCCTTTTCTCATCTGCAAAATGGACATAATTATACCTCACAGAGTCAATGGTAAGTGGTATTGGCAGTGCTGGGCCAGGAAAGGAGGAAAATGGGTTCAAATGTGAATGGTAGTCTCTGTGGTCACTACTTAGTTTGGAAACCAAATCTGGCTATGGAACGTGGGTAAGCTTTTTAACCTCCACATGCCTCCACTTTCTCATGTATAAGGCAAGGATACTAAGCATACCTATCTTATAGTGTTGTGTGAATTAAATGAGTTAGGAGGTGTAGAGGGCTAAAAATAGTGCCTGGCACAGAGTAAGCATTCAGTACAGATGACTGTTGTTTTTATTGGAATTAAGTGAGAATTGAATGGTGTAATGTGTGCGGAGTTCCTAGCATAATGCCTAGCAGAGGGTCAGCACTCAGGAAATAATTTATTTCCTCATCTGTAGAATGGGATTATGATAGTTTCTCTTACACAGGTTGTTCTGAGGATTATTTTAGATAAACGTAGATGGACACTCTCTGTAAAACTATATAGGACATGTTTTGTTATTAACTTTAATGTTGGGGTGTTGATTCAACCACGGTGTTCTAACTGTGCCTGGTCCTGTTTGAGATAGAGATAAATAATATCTGCGCCATCAAGGTGTGGCTAGGGAGGTCAGGCCCGGGCTGGATATACAAATGATTCTAGAACATCAGGCAGAGGGTGATGTTGTAAACCAAATGCCTGGACCATCAGAGAAGGGGAAGCAGAGGAGGAGACCAGGCAGTAGAGTCCCAGGGAGCCCCAGGGGCCCTGTGAGCCCTACTGATGACATGGAGGGCTGGTGATTCATGGTCAAACTGCAAAATCTCAGATAGTGGAAGTGGAGACAGAGAGGAGGGAGGTTTCTCCAGGGCCAGAACTGGAGAGGCAGACACTGGGGATTTCCACAGCTCCTCTGCCAGCACCTCTCAGCTTCCATCACTGCATGTGTCCCTTTGTTCTTCACACTGACATATAAGCTCCAGAAAAGATGGGAATGAAGTATTTCTTCCTTGTCCCTAAGGCCTGCCAGGGAATTTTTTAAAAAATTCTATTTTTAGAAAATAGAAAGGGCTGGGAAGAAAGTTAAAAGAAGAAACCTGGTGGGGCGCCTGGTTGGCTCAGTGGTTTAAGTCTCTGCCTTCAGCTCAGGTCATGATTTTGGGGTCCTGGGATCAAGCCCCACCTCAGGCTCTTGGCTCAGCAGGGAGCCTGCTTCCCCCTCTCTCTCTGCCTGCCTCTCTGTCTGCTTGTGACTTCTGTCTGATTTTAAATAAAATCTTAAAAAAAAAAAAAAAGAAACCTGGGGATGAAATAAATTTCCACCTGTAGCCCTCCATCTCTTATTTAGTTTCTTTAGCTAGCCGTCTGCTATTTTTCCAGAAAAGAAATCCAATTCGTTTCGGCTGTTAAGGGTATAGAACAAGCAGCTAGCTGATAGAAGCTTTGCCTACTCTCCTTCCTCACCATCCTTAAAATAATTTGTCATTGCCTTTCTTCATCTGCCTTGGGTAGACCATTTGCTCCTGGATTTCTTGATCAAAGGCACAGAGCACTTAAATTCAACTCTTTTGTGTCATAAATTAGAAAACAAAGGAAAGAGAGTCAGGAAATGAAATGTCCAAGGTCTCCCAGCTCATTTGTCATGGAGAACAGGACCCAAGACTTCTGATTTCAAATTTGCTCTTTCCAAACGTCATGACACTCCCTTTAATGGAGTAATGTTCATATTATAACATTGAATATTCCCATGTCCCTGAGAAGAGGGTAGCTCTGAGAGAGGCAGACCCAGGTTTGAATCCCACTTCTACTGTACACTAGCTGTGTAACTGGAATCAAGAAGCCAGATCTTGTACAGTAACAGCAGCCATCACCATAAGCATCTATTTTGTGCTAAACTCAGAAAAGTTGAGAAACTGGCCCAAGACGGTATAAGTGGTGGACCCAGAGTTTGAACCCAGTCTATCATATTCTAAATCCCATAATTTTCTACTATAGCATACTGTTTCTCTATACCTCAGCTTCCTCACCTACAAAACATGGGATTATTTTTAAGAATAAATGAGAGAAGAAGAACCTAGCTTGGTTCTTGACATGCGGTAGACACTCTACTATTATTTTGAACATTGCATTCTGAATATTGTTATACCCCAGGTCTTACAATTTTGATTATATTGCTCAAAAATGGTAGCAACTATCAGTCATCATCACCATACTCAACAGCCTCTACCATCCCAGCCTTAGCTTCCCCTGGTGTGTCCTTTCAAGGTGTTGTGTTCCAAACATGGAAGATTTAGACTAAATCTGCCTGTCAGTGCTGGAATGCTGAGCAGACAGCTCAGGTCTAGCAATGGTAGCTACATCCACTCATAGGCTAGGGGAGCAGAAGGCAACAGGATATCCACATGCAATAGCCTGACAGATTTTCCTACCTAGGGGCTGGAGTACAGGGATTGAGAGTGGGCAGTGTCTAAGACAGAGACACCATGGCTTCCAAAAGTCCAAATCACAGGAGTCCAAGCCACCACTTCTGGCAAAAGCCAAATAAGACTTTATCTAGGAGGGAATAAAGCTGGTTAGGAAGGTCACCAGAAAAAGAACATAAAAGCCAGGATTAAAGTAAAATCCAGTCGAAAGGCATAGTGATTAAAATCGACCTAGCTCTTCTGAACATGACAGATGAGTCTTTTTTTTCCTCCCCTGATTATAAAAATAAATAACCCTGCAATTCCCCTGGCCATAAATTATAGATACACTTGCTTAGAGTGAAGACACCAAAACATTCATGGGAAGGATACCCATCAAATTCCGAATAGTGGTGGGAGCTTTAACCATGTGCATTACATTTGATTTCTTTGAACAAAAAAATAAATATGGCAAAATGCTAGCATCTGTTTTCTGATGGTAAGTACATGACATTCGTTACATCTTTTCTGTATGATTACATGTTTAATAATTTAAAACATAATTAAATATATGTTTAAATTAAGTGTATAATATTAACATGTGACCATTACAGAAAATCTGGAGATTTTATGAGTCATAACATAGAAACATAATGAGTTTTTAGTGTTCTGATGTTAGCTATTTAAAAGTCAGGATGTGGTATTTCTCAGGTTTAACAGGTCTCACTCTGGTGAGAATTCATGTAAGACCACTGTGGTAGATTTACATACTGACAGTCCACATATGTATGTTGGGAGGAAGATTTCAGGATCCTTCACATCATACTATCTGGCCAACCATTCCAGAAATGCTCAACTATTAACTTCTGACCTGGCTGAACAGAAAGTCCCATTTTAAGATAAAAATCAGGATCTCATGCTCTCAATACAGAAAGAAAATCTAAAAGAGTTGTTACAAATTTCACAAACTAAAATTCATGGATGGAAACCCAGCAAGGATAAAGAGCAGAACACCACCATCAACCATGGGATCTAACTGACATTTATAGAATATTCTGCCCAACAAGAGTGGGATTCACAGTCTTTTCAAGGGCACATGGAACATTCACCAAGATAGACCATATCCTGGGTCATAAACCTTATGGATGTCTCCCATGAAGCAGAGAACCTTCAGACCCTCACTCCAAAAAAAGTCTCATTTTACCTAAAATTGACAGACCATCTGGAGTCTCTGACCATAGCACGGCCGAAGAGAAAGCAGAATTGCTTCACGGTGGGCAATACTCATCAGTAATAGCTGCCTGCCAAACCATTCCGAAGGAGACAAAGTACCTATAAAATAGAGACTCAAGGGCCCAAAGCAAGCAGTCTGGATCCATCTAGTTCAGGTGCAAACTGTAACAAGCCCAGAAATGCCCAGAAATGAAGCAGTCTGCACTAGCATACTTAATGGTTTAGTAGAAAGAGCATGGGAGTCAGCTGATGAAGGTTTGGGCATGGCTCTGCCACTAACCCACAAAAGGCTGTGGGCCTGTCTCTTTCACTTCCTCTTTCTGGGAACTAGCTTCCTCTTGGGCAAAATGGAGTCACTAGAACCTACAACGAGACCTCCAAGATGATTTCCACTTCTACCTCTCTGTGGCTATTTTTGTGCTCATTCTAATTCCTCTGGGTTCTTCAAGGAAAGGATGAATAATTCTTGGTGATTTTTGTGTTCGAAGTCAGGGGAGAGTGTGAGACCTCAGAGGGCATATTTGCTTACATGACCTAGCTTATCCCACACCTACTCCCCCCGTCAATCCTGGATCTGCTCAGAAGTATCCCGAAGGGTTCCACAAGGACATATTTACAAACAGCTTCCAAAAAGCGGTAAAATGGCAAAACAAGCGTTGCAAGAGAAATTCTGTATACCAGACAATTTAATTCTGAACAATGGACCACATGAGGGTGTATAAATAACTAATTACGCTGGACAACATGAACAGCTTTTTTGGATGATTGCAAAATTGGGGAGGAAGGAAATGTGATGGGTATTTATATATTTGGGCTTCAGTCAAAGATTTCATATTCACTCTTAAGCAATTTGACTTACAAAATTAGCTCAGACTAGAACACGGTCAAACGACTCAAAATTGGCAGAGTCTGCTCTCAAAGGAGGATGGTTTGTGTCTAAGCATCCAGGGGACTGAAATGGAGGATGGGTGTGCCCTCTAGTCTCCGTAGGGTGTTGGGTTAGAGGTGCCTTGGTCTCTGCGATGACCTAGAAAAGTAGAGACAGTTTGGGAGCATTTGGAGAAAGTGTTTCAATGCAAAGTCAAGCTCATCTTGTTATCATACAAGCACATATTCCTGGGGACTTGATTCCACATTTTCCCCAAGTCCCTACTGTGTGACTGGTACGATGCCAAGTCTTGGAGAGGTAGATCCTGGGTCTCTGGAAGAGGCAGGGCATACCTTGCTCACCCCTGTATATCTGGTACTGACCTCTGCCTCTGGTACCTACCTACTGGTTGTACCAACACAGTAGGTGAGCAGAGATACTTATTGGATAAGTGAATTGTTGAATGAAATGAGTAACACACAGTCCTTACCCAGACAGAATCTTCAGACCAGTGAAGGACAGAAAACTGTGTAGTTTTCTCTAACACAGAGCAGGTATTAATACATGTGATCACCGAGGCTCTGTGAGCACAGAAGAGATACAGCAGTCAATTCTGACCTTTGCAATTGGCAAAGCTCTTTCCTCCTTGCTGTAGGGCCCTCACACACCCATTTTTTTTTTATTGCTACTCTCTGCCTAAATCCTATTTATCTTCATAACATCCCTTCCAGAGAAGTCTTCCCTGACTCCACAGTTGCTAAGTAATACTCCCTCTCTTTTGCATCATTCTGCCTCAGGGCACCAATGTGCCCTGTGTTCTATGTATTCAAAACACATAGAACAGCTCATTGTTTATATTTTTATATGTGTGTTTATTTGTGTGAAGTCTACTCGGGCAAGACTAAAAGCAGCAGTGTGTGTGTTTTTCACAGGTATCTCACCAACACCTAGTACGGTGCCTCGTGCTCAGGAACGCAGAGGACATTTTTTAAGTTGTTCATGGGATACACACAGAACTCTCCACAAAGGATGCAGAATTTGACCAGGACCTTGAAAAAAGTTCTGACAAAGAGAAATGTAGGAGAAGAGAATTCCGGGAGGATGGAACAGCATAACCAGAAGCAAGGAAGAGGAAAGGTACAGACAGGAGACACTGACGTGGTCACGAGGAGCAGACCAGTGTTTGCCACAGGTGACGGGCTAAGGAATAGCAGTGGGAACCATCAGGGGTTTTTAAGAAAGAGAAATAAAATGACCAGAGCTGGAACTTACAAAGCTGGCTCAAGAAGCTCTATACGAAGACTGACTGATCAAAAGAGAAACTGGAGAGAAAGAGATTATTAAGAGGCTGCTAGTGACCCATGAAAAAAATGAAGGCAGTCTGACTGGGGCAGCCCTAGTAAGAGTGAAAAGATCAAAGATACGGTAGCATGTGAGTGAATGGAATTATATGTGTGGAGAAAGAGAAGGAGAATTCAACAATAACCCTCAAGTTCCCACCTGGGAGAGTGGGGGGGAGGGGAGGGAGCTATGAGCAAAGATTGCGCACACAACAGAGCAAGGAGGAGTGTGGGAATGAGCAAAGTAAGAGAACTTCATGTGGACCTCTGATGTCTGAGGTGTTGAGGAGCCATTAATGGTAACTACCAAGCAGAAAGAAAGAGATCAGGACTAAGATGTCCTGGCAACACCTGCCAGGAGTGTAGACTAGAGTTGGTGAGCCTTAGATGAGAACTTCCTGGAACACATCCATTTTTCCTGCACAAAATCTCAGCCTGAGCCTCAGACAGTGAGCCCAGAAAAGGGGTTCCAGAATCTGCCAGGGTGCCAGCACCCTGTTTCCACCTTCTTTGCTGGATGTTGGACAGCAGAGGCACACCCTGCTAGTCATTCAGTTGTTGGCACACAAGTAACCATTGCTCTTGGATCCTGGAAATTAGCCTTTCTACTTTGAAAATCTTCTTGATACTCTCTCCTTCCACTGTGCTCTCCCAACTAGTGCCTACAGCCTGAGCTTACCCTGCCTTAACTCTTTCCGATCTTAACACTCCAGGTATCCAAAGCTGAATTCTTCCTGGCCACAATGCACCCTGTGTCCTCATCAAGGATATGATGGACTTAGGGAAGAAACAAGAACACACACAGAGCTAGGAAAAAAAAAAAATTATCTCCTGATGGTAGAAACCTTAGCTTTGACTGACAGTAAGATTATGCTCCTAAGTGTTTCCAAACTTAAATAATGAGGAAAATCAGCCAAATGTCAGACTCATATGAAAGAATTTCTGAAGGTGAAGAGTACCACATGGGTATTTGGTCATGACAGTTGACAGAGAGAACATTGTTTCTCACCAGTCATCCACAGTCAGGCATGGAGAGGGGTGAGGCCAGACTGATGAAACAAGCTCAGCTCTCAAGGAGTTTTTCCTTGAAGGAGAAGGACAAAGGCAGGATGTTAACTCTACCAGCTGCTTCCTTCAGGGGGCCTGCTGTGGCAGAAGTAGCCCCTCACAGATCCGCCAAGAATGAAGCTTTTAAAATTACTACTTACAAGGACATAGGGTCAGAAGTTTCTAGAATTACTTTCCACTTAAGTCAAAGAAGCTCAGGGAAGAAGGGAGTTCCACTATCAGATGTGAGTGATTTTGAACCCTAGCCCACACTCTGACCCTCTGGAGATACCTTTGGAGGTTAAGGAGTGCCTAGTGACTGAGGGTTGACACAAGGCCATTTGTTCTTTTTAATATCCCAAAGTGCCTAGCTTGAGCCTTTCTGCAGGAGCAAGAATATTAATGCTGTGTGAATAGCCCTGGGACAGGACCACAGCACTATCCTCCACCTCTCTAAACAATGCCTATCTTTTGTTTCAAAATTGTATATTTTGGTTTTGGTATGGATATTTTTTCCTTATTGCCAGAGGCAGCAAAACTTGGATGAGAAAAGTCTGGAGTTCAAAACCTGCTCCTCTGACCTCTTGGTTTCCCCGGGCCCCAGTTTCATCAAATGTCCAAACGAGGGAATGACAGTTGCTTGGGTATTCTCAGGTTGTTATGAGGAGTAGGTCATATGCGCAAAGAGGAAAAGGCTTTGTACTCTTGAGCTCTCCACACGTCAGAGATTAGCATCTGACTAAACCCATCAGGTAGATTTTCTTCTACCTCAATTTCTGCTCTATTTTCCTTGAGGTTCATGAAGTGTGTTAAGAGGCTGTCACTGGCCATTGTGGGCTTCCTGCTCTCCGCCTGTGTCAACAGGAGAACTATGGAGCACAAGGCCTGTGAGCACCTCCAGTCTGTGAGAGCAACTTGGACTGTATATGTTAGAGCACATAAGATAGTCAAGGAAAGCAAAATTCTTCCCACCACCGGTTCTTCTTCTTCTTTTTTTTTTTTTGGTTAAAGATTTTTATCTATTTATTTGATAGACAGAGAGAGATCACAAGTAGGCAGAGAGGCAGGCAGAGAGAGAGGGGAAAGCAGGCTCCCCGCTGAGCAGAGAGCCCGATGTGGGGCTCGATCCCAGGACCCTGAGATCATGACCTGAGCCGAAGGCAGAGGCTTAAACCACTGAACCACCCAGGCGCCCCCGACCGCCGGTTCTTCTTAACAAAGCACAGCCAAGCTGGTCTGGGAAAACTGGAGCAACCAACCTTGCCTGGAATGTTCTCTAAATAAAGAGTTCATTCTGATGGATGGGAATTTGGGGCCAGATCATCCCAAGTTCCAGTCCCAGTGGGCCACTCCCTGGCTGGGTGACCCCAACAAGGTCACCTACCATAGCAATATAATGTGGCTAATAACACCAACCTATGAAAAGGGCTCTCAAGAGGAAATCCAATGAAGTAATAATTGTGCAAGTGTCTGTCATGCAGCAAGCCCCTTGTCATGGGTTTCCTTCCTTCATCATAGGGGCAGAGAGGAGAAGTGATGATAACAGTAGTAACAGTAGCGATTTTATTCAGCGTTTGTCACAGAAGGCGCCTGCTCTTGCAGCTTTAATTCTACTGGCTCATTTAGCCTTCACAACAACTATTTACATCTTCACGTCACAGGTGGGTAAGTTTAAAGCTCTGTATGGTTAAGGACCCACCGGATGTCACGCAGTTCACGGAGCGGATCAGGAAACGATGGTGGCAGCCGGCCTCTCGATGTACTCCACTTACCCACGAGGCTTCAGTGCCTCCCGTGATTGTGGATATTAACCCACAAGGGTCCCTTTAACTTTGTTCTGAGATGTGATACATAGGCTTTTATCTTCTTCTTAATACAGAATCTCTTTCTAGAAAATAGATATTTTAATGAGTTTTTTTTTTTTAAATATCGAAAATATGCTTTCCTGTCATTTGTAATGAGTCAGCTTCTAACAAGCTTGTTAACTGGAAGTTATTTTTTTCTCCACCTAAACTACCTTTGCAGAGTTCACACGCAGTTATTTATGGTTTAAGGGCATCATATGTGTAAACCAAAGTATGTTTATTAAGGTTAGAATTAACAGTGATTGAGTTGATTTCACTGATTGGGTAATTGGGGAAATGAACAGGTAATTGGGTATTTACAGAAGAAGGTCAGGAGCAGTTCCTGGAAGGGGCTAGTCAGTCAGAGCCATTCCAGACCATTTGCTCAGCCTTGCCTCCCTACCAAACCACCCAACTTTAGGGCAGGGAAGGAAAGCACCATGTGAACACTTGCTTACGGCTGGTTCATTCTTCTCACAAAAACTGTACTCTGGTCTGATCTACCCTGACTCTTCTCAAGGCACTGTGTCTGCAGAATGAAACCAAACCTCAGTGAAGCCTCAAGGGTCCTCCACCCTGGTCTGACTCCAGACCACTTCTGCTACCACGCTTCAGACCCTGCTCTTCCCCAATCACTCCCTCCCCGGGGCCTTTGCATAAGCCAGTCCCTTCCCCTTTCACTCTGCCAGTATGCCAGCAAGTTTTCAAGGCCTTTCAAACCACATTTTCCCCACATGTATGTCCCAGATACTCCCCAATTCAGAATTAGCCTTTTTTTTTTTTTTTTTTTGCTTTAGTTTCCCACTGTGTAGAATTATACTGCTATTTTAGAACCAAGTACTGATCATCTTGTGCGTGTGTGTGCGTCTGCTCCTTTCACCAAAAGTGAGCCCCTATTTGGCAGGGTGAAGGTGACTTTCATCTGGGAATGCCCCCGCAGTCCATCAACAATTCCTGGTGAGAGCAAACTTTCAGTCAAGTTTGGCTTACTTGAGTTGAGCTTCGAGCATAGCAGAATAGAATCATCTCAAGATTGTGCTCTGAATGGAGAGCCCACACCAAAAACTAAACCAGCCAATGAACTTTTCCTACAGTGACTCTAAGACAGCACAAGCCATCATTCTCTGCGAGTCAGAGGGAAAACTCAGATTTAAGCATCTGAAGTTTTACTTAACTGAAGGCATCATTCCACCAGAAAGTATGATTGTGATTTCTCTTACTATTCAGAGTATGAATAAGAATCATTATAGTGATCAATTAGTGGCAGGGACCATTGATTTTTAGAAAGGAGAATTAATAATGCATCATGGATCGTAGTTGGAGACTCTCAGGCATCCTTTGCATACGCCCTGATAATAAAAATTTACTCAGTAGCACTTTACAGTTGGTATGTCAATGTGATTTCATTCTCATACTGATACAGAAAAGCTGGACTCGTCACCAATTTGCAGAACAGAAAATGGAGGACAAGGCAGGCAAAGAGACAAAAAATTGTGCGGTGCCAGAGTTGGGTCTCAGACTCAGGACCCCTGCCTGTATCCTGGGTTCTCTTCTCCCGGGCACAGTGCTACAGACTGAATGTCTGTGTCATGTGTTGGAACCTAATCCACACTACAATGGTCTTTGGAGGTGAGTCTTTGGGAGGTGATTAGGTCATGACAGTGAAACCCTCATGAATAAGATTAGTGCCTTTATGGGGGAAAAATAAGCGGGGCCACAGAAAGATCCCTCATGTCTTTTGCCCTGTGAGGACGTAGCTCTCTGCAAACCAGGAAGTGAGTCCTCATCAGACAAAGAAACTGCCACTGCGTTGATCTTAGACTTCCCAGTCTCCAGAGCTGGGAGAAATAAATGTACGTTGTTTCAGCCACTCAGTCGATGTCTGTTACAGCAGCCCGAACCAACTAAGACACGCTGCCCTGCCCAGGGTCTCAGGAGCTTCCTCAGGATAAGGTTTGCAGATGAACAGCTTCCTCTCCAGGCCTCCGGTGTCCTTGTGGAAGGCTTGTCTGGGTCTGTATCACTCAAGCCACAGTTCATGAAGTACAAGTTAGGTGCCTCAGCTCACTCCAGAGTATCTCAGGTTCCAGAACAGTCCAGAGTGTTTCGGTGATCTCTGGTGACATTTCAGAGACTTACCTTCATTTTATTTTATTTTTTTTAAATTCCTGACTTTAAGAAATAACTATGCCCTGATCCTAAACCACTCCTTCACCTCACCTTCCCCTTACACAGTAAACTGCCTGATTCTTTCAAAGATCTTTTTTCAAAATGAAATCAGTGACACTTGGTGGAGGGGTTGTTCTAAATGAGCTGAGTCTTCATCTATTTTAGTAAAATATTAATTCACAGTATAAGCTCCCTGGTTGCCCAGAACAGAGCTTGGCAAACAGAAGCTGTTCAAGACATATTGACTGTTGGATAAAGTAAACAAAACAAGAAATAATATTAATAAGCGTATTACTTAGAGTCGTGGAACTAATCACAATAAAAACTAGAGCAAGGATGGTTAGAAGTCATTGTCTCTGAGTGCAGTGACTCACGGTGGGAAGAACATGAATCAGGAAACTGCTGCCTACAATTATGTGCCTTCTGGAGTATTTGATTTCAGGGCGGAGTCTGCCTAATCCGAGGGAAGCCTTTTCTCAGTGCTCCTACCTGCAAAAACGGCACCCTCCCACCTTAAAACGGAGAAGCACCCCAGCACCAAAGCCCTGTGTCCACACCTGTTTTAACCACGTGGCTCTATTACTTTAATAAAAATCCGAACATCAAATAAATTTTACAAATCGGTTTATATTCTTTGCGTCTTGTGGTCTCTGAGATGCACAAAGGACCCAAAGCCTCTATCAAGAGTCCTTTCTTCAATCCTCCTTCCTGTAGCTTAAAATTACGAAGCCAAGTGGAAGAAATGACTAAGTGGCGACAGGGGAGCCCACTGCCCTTTCACACACACAACGCTGTGTCTTTCAGGGTGATTTGCTACACCTCTCCCCACCAACTGTATCATGATCCTGTACTCAGAGTACACCAGAGCCCCAAAGCACCCCCCCCCCGCCCCATCTCATGCAGTGGGTGGAGGGGACAGCTTTCCAGGTTGATCGAACAGAAAGAGCCCAGGACATGCCCACAGAACGTCCAATTCTTCTGGCACCAAGGGTGAGTGTGAGGGCTACTGTTTTGAAAATGACACAATTTAAGCAACAGCTCAAAATAAGTATTCAAGGCTGAAATTAAAGTATAGAGACAAAGATCATGGGGAGAAGGCAGGAGATGTGTGCGCTGGGCCTGCCTATTGCTACCCAGTGGCTGGATGAGTCACTTGTCTGGACCAGAGGCTGTTCCCCCAATGACAGGAGGACAAAATCCTGCCCTACCAGCCTCATAGAGTGACTATTGGAGGAGATACTGGGCATTAAAAAGTTTGGGGGGCTCTGAGGTTCTGCATATTTTTACAAGATTTTTGTTATCATACATGGGACTGGAAAGAGACGGAGACATTGTTTTTTTTCCCCTGGCCTGGAACTTTGAGTCACAAAGCAGCTAACTCAGCAGTTTGGGGGCTGACCTAGGGGAGGATTTCTGGCCTCTCGCCTCTTGTCCCCATTGTTAAAATCAGCACAGTGCTGTAGAACAGAATCTACAGCACAGTGCTGTAGAATAGAATGCATCACATAGATGTAATCTTTAAAAGCAAACCCAGAGGGGACCACGTGCTGCCCTCTAGGCTCTCCCTGCAGAGCCCCTAGAGGAATGTCATGCTGACTCTCTGAAACCTATGTTTTCTCTCCAGGTTTAACCTTTCAGAGACAGAGGCAGAAAATTAGCACTGAGGGCCTCCTACTTCTGGGAAATCTTAGAGCATTTACCTGAATCCCACTAGCCTTGTAAAGCAGGCACTCTTATCCCCCTATATTGAAGATGAGGACTGAGGTTGAGACGGTTGACGGGAGTTATGCAAGTCTGCAGGCAATTTAAGACCTGGTCTCTGCCTGAGCTCCGTAGCTTCATGGTGACTGGATGTGGGGCCAGGAAACCAACTTGAAAGATGTCAGAACATGAGCTCCAAGTGAGGGGACATATTACAAACCATCCTCACTCCCAATAAGCATTCACTCTCCAGCGAGGTTCTAGAAACTTCCAGGATGAGCTTCTTTGACCGAATAACAACAGGACTAGTAGCCTAGAGGAAGATATTGAAAGGTTTTGCCTTCTCATATGTGTTCCTGGCTTCCCACTCTGGGATACCCTCTCAGAAGATTGTTAAACTCATGACAAAGGTCCAGGAGCTCCCTAGGGTAGGGAACCCTCTCCAGATGGCATGCCCACTTCAATCTCACCCAGGCAGAGTGGGCATGGCCTGCACAGAGCCCCAGCTAGCCATGGTCTCATCTGAGTGCCCTGTAAGTGCCTGGGGACATCTAGAGTAAGTGTTCCTGATCTCCCCAGAAGCCTCCACTTTTTACAATTATGCTCTCTGGCAGCCCCCAGGCACTCCAGCTCCAACTCTGGGCTACAGGGGTATGTGGGACTCAGGGCACCTCACAGTTCACAGACTTCTCCTGCCTTTCTGGCCACAACCTGAGGCTTCCTGATCTGGGTTTGGGGGAACTGAGGCTTTGTGGCTGTCGGAACCTTAGGCCCTTAGGCAAACTGGTTCTGGTGCAGAGCTGCAGGAAAGCACCCAGGCCTGGGCCCACCACCTGGAGCTAGATATGGTTGGGGAGAGGCTCCAGGAGGGCTAAGGGCATGGGGCGATCCACTCAGCATTGCTATGTAGGAGGTCCACTAGAAGTTACTATGTGGGCTCCTACTGTCCTCCATCTCAGAGCCTACAGAGAGGAAGCAGTTTGACTGCCCTGGCCCCTGGCAGTGGGCTGGTAGGGATCGGATTCTGACACCTGCAGTTTGAAAGGGAAGGAAGAGATCCTGTCTGGGCCTCTCTCTGCAGCCCTCAAAAGGAATATCTGAGGGGATGCCTGGATGGTTCATTTGGTGGAGCATGCAACTCTTGATCTCAGGGTCATGAGTTCAAGCCCCATATTGGGTATGGAGACTGAAGAAGAAAAAAGAAGAGAAAGGAAAGGAAAGGAAAGTAAGGGATACCTGGGGCTGGAGATGGGTAGGACCTTTTTATCAGCAGGATGGAGGCTGCAGGCAGAAGAAAGGATAGACACAGAATTTCAGGCCTCAGAATCCAAGGTGTTTTGGAGGGTACTGGACACTCAACTGAACTAGCAGGGATCAGAGAGACTTGGTGTATATTTTAGCACTGAGAAAAGAGAAGAGGATTTGGTATTGCCTGGAGCATGGTCAGACTTGGTTGGAGAACTGCAGGAGCCACTTCCTTCCCTGCAGTCCCTGGAAATGAGCTCACAGTCTCGCCTTCTGAGCTTTCTGAGATCAGTCAGGAGAAGCTGTGGATGGACAGGGTGATGTCAGATTCCTCTGGCACAAACACAGGAGTTTACAGTAGAAGGACTAGGTTGGAAGAGTGTGGTTTAAAGCTGTCCTGGCCAGACTGGGGGAGCCTGGAAGGTCCTGAGTACCCCCTTTCATTTCCATTTCCACATCCCCTCCCCCCAGGGTCTACAGAACATCCAGGCTCCTGGGCACAAGCAACTTGTCAGGAGAGCTAAGTCTAGTCAAAGAGAGAAAACTGCCAGGCCAGGTGCTAACTCAGGGAGGTTCTAGGAGGGTCCTGGGTAGCAAGTGGAGTATGACAGCATGATTGGGGACCAGCAGTGAACACAGACTCAGTAGTGACAGGGGTTGGGGGGCCTAGGAGCAGATCTACATTCCCACACCTGGGCCAGGCTTAGGAGCAGGCTGGGTCCTGTTAGGGTGGGGAACAGAAGAAAGTCAAGGGTATTAGTAAGAAGATGGATCCCATTCCAAGAGTGTATAAAGGCAGGGCCTCAGGGAGAGGAGGAGCAGGATTGGACCCAGTTGCTAAGCACAGGCAGAGAATCATAGCACCAGGGCCAAGACTAACATGACACTTCTTTCCCCAAGCTACTGACCCAGGACTCCTTAAATTCTTTTTTTTTTTTTTTTTAAGATTTTATTTATTTATTTGGCAACAGACAGAGATCACAAGTAGGCAGAGAGGCAGGCAGAGAGGTGCGGGGGGTGGGGGGAAGCAGGCTCCCCACTGAGTAGAGGGCGTGACATGGACATCCATCCCAGCACCCTGAGATCATGACCTGAGCCGAAGGCAGAGGCCCAACCCAGTGTCTCAACCCTGAGACACCCAGGCGTCCCAGGGCTCCTTAAATTCTAAACGATTTTTTTCTTCATAAAAAAATTCACCCACTACAGAACCTAGGACCAGGCTGAGTCTTCATAGGGCCTACACGAAATCTGGCATAAGTTCCTGGAAGAAAGCTAGCGAGCCAACAGGGGCCTACAGAGCCTGATCCCATCACTAAATCCCTATATGACTTTTAATAAATCCCCTCACCTCCTTGGACCTTAGTGGCCCCATGCATGAAATGAGGCTGGAGGTCCACAATTGAGGTCCGTGAAGCCAGGGTATCTAAGGATGGGCCCAGGGATCAGAGAAGAGTGAGGCTTAGAAAGAGAGACTAGAAGCCCCAACTCACCACCACCTAGAGCACTTCCATTTTTAAGTTGAACATTTTGAGTTTCCATATAGAATTTTAGGGAGGAGCTGCCAAAAAAAGAAAGAAAGAAAGAAAGAAAGAAAGAAAGAAAGAAAGAAAGAAAGAAAAGAAAAGAAAAGAAAAGAAAAGAAAAGAAAAGAAAAGAAAAGAAAAGAAAAGAAAAGAAAAGAAAAGAAAAGAAAGGTAAACAGACAAAGAGAAAAGTGGGGGGTAGTAAAGAACAGAAAAGAAAAGGAATAAAAGCAGACAGACGAGAGTGCTGAGCTAGATGGTCTCCAACAGTCTCAGTCCTGCTGGGCTCTGACTCACTAGGATGCTCTCCTGCCCACATTTTCAGGAACCACTCCTGTTCCTTACTGCTATCCTCTCAGGGAAGAATCCATACATAAACCCAGAACAAGCCAGTGGTTAAATCTCATCTTCCAGCTCTGGAGAGCGGCTGGCTCAAAGAGGAGGAAACTGGGGGGCCGATGTGGGCTAAGAGGGAGGAGGTCTGAGGGCCTGAGCTGTAAATCAGGCTCAGAGATTTGGATACCCTGCTGTGTGACCTTCAGATGCCCCTCGGGGTTCCAGAAACCCGCACACTAACACCCAGGCTGAGGGAAACATGCCAAGCTCCCAGGCTGCCCCTGGAAGCTGGGCCCACTCAGAGGAGTTATTTTGAATTTTCAGGAAAAACTGCTCAAAGCCAAACCTTCCTTCCCAAGAACAACACAGGCAGCGATTTTTTATGTGCTTGGGAGATGACAGCTTTGGGCCGGTCTAGGCCGATGCCAGGCCATGGAGACACACAGATAACATCCACGCCCAAATCAGTATGTATGGATCACAATTGTGATTTCATTTGACTCTACAGGCTTCCAAGTGTTGTCAAGTCTCGGGGATTCCTGACATTCTTTAAATGGTTTTGCTCTACCATCTCTCAACCTGACCGTACTTTGGCACTCGATATTCAGCCCACAAGGTTAGACATGCCACATGAGCTTGGAGATAGAGCAAATCCAGACTATATTGCTGGTTTCCTTGATGGGCACACACACCACCAGGAGAGAGCACTCTACTGCTCTCTCACACAAGAGGAGGAGTCATTGAAACTATTTGAAACTCATTGAGTCCAGTGGAAAGAGCACTGGACTGAAAGTCGAGAGAGAATTCCCTAGAGCTAACACCAACTGATCTTCCCTCCATGTGAGCGCTAGAAGGTCACTTCCTTTTTCCAGGCCTGTTTCCTCGCTGTGAAATGAGGAGGGGAGGGGTCCTTCATTCACTCACCTGACATTTACCATGAACCTGCTCTCTGATGAAGTGGTTCTCCATGACCAAGGTGGCAACTCAAGGAATGGCACAGAAGCCACATGAGACAAATTAACTCTGGAGATCACTAAAGCACCTGATGTCAATGTCAATTTTGACTGTAAAAGAAATGGATTAGGCACATCCTCATCCCTCTGAAAGCTCCCAGAATAATGAAGGACAGGGACATGGAAGGATAATCACTGATCAATGTGGAAATGCTTTACTAGCAGTTACCTGGCTGTCATGGGGTTTCAGAGAGGATAGCTCCACAATGTGTCCCAGGAAAGGGGACAGCTAAGTTGAATTCTAAAGGTGGCACACAAGAGAAGGGAAGAAGCAAAGGAAGGAATATGGACAGGAGTTTGGTAGGTTCAAGAGTTTCAAGTAATTCTTCTATGATGAGACACTGTGGGGTGAAAAGGGAAGAGGAAGTAAGAGATTAGGTAAATCTGATCTCCAGGAGTCTGTGTGCTTCAGGCGATGGGGTTCAGGTTTGTTTGGGTTCTTCGCCCTGAAGGCAATAGGGAAACACCAAGCTGCAGGGTGATTTAGGAATCTTGCTCTGGCTGTCTTATAGGCGATGGTCTGGAGGGAGAAAGAAATGGAAGGCAGGGAGATTGCTGCTCCAGAAGCAAGAGCAAGAGGTCATGGTGGTATAAACGGCATCAGGCATGATGGGAATGAAGAAAAGGAAGTGAAACCAAAGTATATAGGCAGGGCCATGACTAGATGAACATTTTCCATTTCTAACTTTCTAGGACTCTACAGCTAAAGAAATCTCCCTGCACACATTTCACCTCCCATTTTTACCTCCCCTCCCCCCACCGCCCCCACACTGCGAAGTCTGGCTGGCCCCTCCCACTCTGAGGCTTGGATAATAGGTGTGGCAGCGGGCCCAGAAGTTCCCGCCATCTTCTCCACCAGCATGTTCTGTTGCCTGAGCAGTTGGCCGCCGCCATGAGTGTTAATTGGAGAGACATCTGAAGTGACCAGACTGGTTACGCCGCCGCCATGATAGACACACTCCATCTGCTCTAACAAGGCGCCTCTCAGTACACACACGAGGCCAGCCCGTCTCCCTGTGCCCAGGACTTGTTAGAAGTGAGATACAGAGAAGTTAGATTCGTAGGCTTTTTAACTGAAAACTGCCTCAGGGAACATTGAGTGCGTGCCCTTTATTTTGATATGGAAAATGAGGCCTACTCTTGCCCCGGATTCCACTAGGAGCACCTGGTGTGGGTCTCCTGGCCTGTCCTCTGCCCTTTGTGGGGGTGGATAAGGAGTGAAGCTGGGGCCTGAGCTTCTAAAATCAGAAGCTGACCAGTAGAGCTTCCTGAGCAGATTTGCTCAGATGATGGACTAACTGGTCAGTAACTTTACTTTGGGGTGGAATTTTCATAGAAAATATTAATTTCTTAAAAATGTTTCAGTCTATTATCTAGCTGGAAGGGACGTTAGACATAGCCTCCTATGCCAATGGTTTTCTGACCAGTATTTGTTTTGTTTTAGTAGAAGATCCTTTTCCACAAGCTGGAGCAGAGGCTCAGAAAGGGGAGCACTTGGACGAGAGGCCAGAATAAGTGACAAGGTGTGATTAGCACCAAGCTCATGGAACCCCAAGCATATATTCCACATCGACGGTCTTATTTGGTCTTCACAACAAGCCCACTGCCACCCACTCCCTGCTCTGCACTGGGAAGGGACATGGAAGAGGAAGGCTCCAATACAAGTAGGTGTATCTGTCTTATTTTCAGCCCTAAAATGTTACAAAATAGACTCTTTTAATATTACCTGATTGTTGCGTGGTTCTTTCTAATTATTTATTCACAGTTACACATATAATCCCATGAGAACTGTGAAGAAGGTCCGTGCATATCTTTTTACAGAAGACACAGAGGAAAAGGAATAGCCACACTGTCTTGGCCCAGTGGGAGGGCCAAGAACCAGCTGTCTCAGTGTTTGCATCTCCATGCAGGGGCCCCTGTAACCAGGAGTTATCACTCATCCCAAGAGCACCCACACTCTCATCAGTTGCCTTTTGCAGACTCAGTTCCAGTGGTGAAAACAGAGAACCACTGTTGCTAAGCTGCCGGATTACACATAGCATTGCAACTTCCTTGATTGTAGTTCATCAACAAGGGAGAATGGAAGTCATTAAGGAGGCCAACCTGGGACTTGCAATTAACGAGGAGCCAAGGTATCATGAGAAACCAGCAGGAACTGGAGGGATCTGTGAAGAGCAGAGGGTCAGGACTCCATGAAGCCCCAACTTGGCGCCTTCTGCCTTCTGAGGTGCTGAGAAGGTAAATATGTCTGGTCCAGCCCTGCAACAAGCGACAAAGGCAAAGCTGCGTGGTGGGCGCTAGAGCCAGCAGGCCTGCAGTGCAGGTAAGACTGGATGTCAGGGTGCTGAGGACGTGCTCTTGGAAGAACCTGGTCGTCTATAGGCCCTAGGTATATGCTCCCGCTGGGTGGGGGAGAGAGGACCATGGCCAGGGGAGGTTCAGGCCTGGGTCATCTCCTCCCCAGTGAACACTTTCATAATAGAGAGAAATCTGGCTTAGAGTGATCCTGAGAGGGAGAAAGCAGTGGAAAATGCAGCTCCAAGTGAGACTGTGGTGCTGTATAAGGGGTTTCGTTGCATTCTCATTTAGCCGATTTTTGATCATATGGTGATTGAGACACTTGGCCGTGACAGATGCCTGATTCTTAGAAGCAGCTAACAACTCTCCCACGATAATAATGGTGATAAAAATAATAAGGATAGCAGCAATAATTATAAGTATAAATATTAGAATAACTACTATTAAGGACAGCTCACAGACGTAAACAGTTTTGATTCTTCTAGAATTCTTTACTGTTTGTTATTGCATTTGATTTTCACAAAACCTACAGGAGATAGGCAGCGCAGGAAAGACATTCACACCCATTTTACAGAAGCAGCAGCTAAGGTCCAGAAAGGAGGAGTGGGCTGTTCAAGTCATAATCTGGTGGCAGCACAGCCAGGATTCAGAGGTGGGAGAGTAGAGGAGGAAAGCTGAACAATTTGGTCCTGCCAAGTCCTAACAAAGAAGGATACTGATTCCCTTTGGAAGGTATGCTTATTGTTGTTCCTTCTGGGCAAAGTAACGTTGAAAGGCCACACTGCTGAATGGGGCATCTAGAATCTCAGAGATCCAGCTGTGCAAGGGAAATGTGACTCATAAGGAACACTTTAAAAAGGGAGATGCTGGTCTCTGGGCCTAGAGTGGACAATGTTCACAGTTGCCTGGTCCTCAACCACATGACAGAAGCCACAGAACCAATAGAGGAGAAAAAAAATAAGCCACTGCATAGACACATGTCCAGCATTGCTCTTCAAGGTCACACGGAGATCTCTTCTTTGTCCTTCCTTCCCCGGCCCCAGCGGCCCCTGCTCTGGTGGGAACTTCTGGATATCCTGAACTTGATCTCTTTCTTCTCTGCATCCATGGTGCCTAGTACATTGCTGGGCACAGAGCTGTTGTTCAATCCACGTTGAATCCATGTGTGCATAAAGGAAGGAAGAGATGAATACATCAAGAGATGACTGACTTCGAGCCTGGGGGGTACAGGGAGGACAAGCCCTGACTCAAATAACCTGCTCCTTGTGCCAAGAACTTGGTCTCTCTGTGTCTTCTCCTGTTAATATTTACCACAAATGTTTACGTCTTTGCAAACTTCAGGGAGAATAATGTGGAGTCTGAATGACGGAAGGTCAAACAGCAGCATAAACCCCGAAGTATCACTGCGAGGGGCTGCTTAATAAAACCGCACAGCTGCCTTCCTCCTCCCATCAGGCCTTGGTAGCATTACTAACCTGATAAAGAATACCAGCCACCGGAAACCATGGCCATGGATCAGTTCCAGCCCACCAGATTCACATGTACAACAATTTCAGTCTACCTCGGAGACTTCACCAAAAAGACCACTGACTTAAATACCCAAAAGAGAGCATTTAATTCAAAGGCGTAGCGGGGGTCTACATGTGCAAAGCCCTGTGTTAAGCACCTGGGGGATAGGACAATTAATCCGATTAGTTCTTGCTTTCAAGAATTTACAGTATTATGAAGCACAAGATAGTACCAGGCAAAAAAAATAAATAAATGCTAAGTAGAGCGTATTAATCTCCTATTGCAGCTTTTAACAATTCACCGCAAATTTGGTGACTTAAAAGTACATAAACTGACTATCAAACAGTTCTGGAGGTCTGACAGGCCCACAGGGCTGTATTCCTTCTGGAGGTTCTAGGGGAGAATCTCTTTCCTTACCTTTTCCAGATTCTAGAGGCTGGCTGCATTCCTTGGCTCCTGGCCTATCTCCCATCCTTTAAAGTCGGCAGTATAGCGTTTGCCCCACTGTCCCACCTCCTAGCTCCCTTTCATAAGGACCCTTGTGATTTCATTGGGGCCCCCTGGATAATCCAGTGTAATGTTCCCACTTCAAGTTTCTTTTTTTAACGATTTATTTATTTATTTATTTGACGGGGGGGGGGCGGGGTGGTGTGAGCATGCATGCAAGCAGGGGGAGGGGTGGGGAGAGAGAGATTGAGAATCCTGGAGCAGACTCCCTGCTGAGTGGGGAGCCCAAGGCAGGGCTCAATCCCAGGACTCCGACATCCTGACCTGAGCTGAAGTCAAGAGTTGGATGCTTAAGTGACTGAGCCAGCACCCTCCACCATCATCTGAAGATTCGTAATTGTATCTGCAAATTTCCTTTTACCATCTTAGGTAACATAGTTACAGGTTCTAGGGAGTAGGGCGTGGGCATCATTGGAAGCCACCAGGTAAAGGAACAGTTAGTTAGAAGCTTTGGGAGTTTACAAAGAAAACCATGGTGAATGCCATCAGGAGGCTCAGCTGGGCTTCACAAGGAGGCACCATTTGGACTGGTCCTGAAGGATAAATAGGATTTTATGGGGGGGGGGGTAGGAAATGGTGAAAAAGAATTTGGTGAAAATGGGATGAGTGTTTATGTGGGAGGGAAGCACTGGGAGGCATGGCAGAGGATACTATCTAGTCCAAACTGAAAGCTTTTGCGTTCTTCATGCATAGGGAGACCTCAAACACTTTTTAGAAATGTCCTGTCTTTCCAAAAGATTATTCTAGCAACAGCATGGACAATGTACAAGAGAGCTAAGCTGTGCACGAGAGGGCAAGGTGACGAGTATGATAGCCTAAGCCAGTAGATGACGAGTTAAGCCATTGGTAAAGGGGCTGGAAAAGAGGGCAAGATTTAGAGACACCAGAGAAGTCAATTTGTCAGGATATGAAGACTCTACGGAAGAGAAGAGAAACCTGGAAGAGATGAAGATATAAGTGCTTGAATTGATCCCCTTGTGTCGACTGTTAATTAGGTGAACCATTAGCCCAAACAGTACACGGGCAAAGGAGCAGATTTGAGGAAGGAAGGGGATACATTCAGCACAGGCTGTTGAGTCCAAGGTGTTAGGGGCTTCCAAGTACAGGTGACGGTAGGTCGGTGGAATTTCAGATTAGAACCTTAATTGAGAGATCATTGCCCTTTCTATCTGGCTGCCATCCATTTGTCTAGTATAAAGGTCACAGCAGACATGAGTGATTAAAATGAGTTCTGGGAGGGGCGCCTGGGTGGCTCAGTGGATTAAGGCCTCTGCCTCTGGCTCGGGTCATGATCCCAGGGTCCTGGGATCAACCCCCACGTTCGGCCCTCTACTCAGTGGAGAGCCTGCTTCCCTTCCTCTCTCTCTGCCTGCCTCTCTGCCTACTTGTGATCTCTGTCTGTCAAATAAATAAATAAAATATTTAAAAAAGAATGAGTTCTTGGATACCTGGATGGTTCAGTACGTTGAGCATCGACTCTTGATTTCTATTCAGTTATAATTTCAGAGTCGGGAGATTGAGCCCTGAGTCGGGCTGTGTGCTGGGCATGGAGCCTGCTAAAGATTCTCTCTCTCCCTCTCCCAATCTCCCTCTGCTCCAAGCACTTTATATCTCTACAAGGAAGGAAGGAAGGAAGAGAGGGAGGAGAAGAGAAGAAAAGAGAAGAGAGGAGAGGAAAAAGAAAAGAAAAAAGAAAAGTTCTGAGAATTCTATCTAAAGTGGCAGAAATTCCAGCTCTTCAGATTGAAGGAAGCATGACGAGAAGACCTACCGCTATCCCCAGGCAAGTGATTCCCAAACATGACATTTCCTCATGTCACAATGAGGGAGCAGTTGTGCGTGTCTCTTCAAAGGAAGAAGAACAGTGCCCCTGTATACCTGTGACTGAAGCTGGCATGTGTGGGACTCAGGCCTGTGAGCCGAAGCAGAGAAGAGAAGCTAAGAAACAGCTCTGTGGGGACGGGGTTACTTCCGTCCAGCCAAACCCTCCTACTTTGTCTCTCCATGACTTATTACTCCTCCTCCTTGCACTTAAATTGCCCTTTTCTCCTTCCCATCAAGGCTCAGCTCAAATGTCCCCTCCTCTGGGAAGCCCTCCATGGTTCACCTTCAAGGAAATAATACTCGCCCCTTACCATTGATTGTATTTCTTTTAGGATTCTTTGCCTGAAGTATCTGTTACTTTGTATTATAATCACTTATGTATTTTAAGGCTCTCTTCCCTCCCAAACCCAGAATTTTTTGAGAGTGAAGGTACTGCCTGATTTATTTCTGTGAGCATGCTAGAGCCTGACATGATGTCTTGCACACAGCCGGTTATCTATAAATTCAGGATAAATTGATAAGAATGGTTGTGCACTTACGTGGCACCCTCCTCTCTCTCCTACTTTATAATAAGTAGATGTTTTGGGACCTTCCTGTGGACAGGGACTTCTTCTTACTAAAGTCTAAGAGTACCTCCCGTGTGATTGGAGCACTGTCAATCATTGTTGAATTCAGCCATGTTGATGACTTGGGACTCACAGCAAAGAGATCTAGAATAATGAGGCCTGTTGGTATGATTGTTTTGAATCAATAGACCACAGAGCTTGAGGACAGCTCAGCCTTGCCCCAAGGCTGGGCGAGGTGAGGCATCTTAGACCCTGAAGAGAAGAGAATGGGATCCAGAAGCAAGTGGAACTTTGCAAAGTGAGCAGATGTGTGGACTGAGGATTCAGGGGGAAAACCAGCATGGTTTTCAGTGAGCACAAGACAGGACGTCTGGAGTCCTGGATGTGAGGCCTGGGTCAATTTCTGATTAGCTGTGTGAACTCGAGCAAATTGTTCCGCAACTACCTTTCCTCATCATTCAAGTTTCTACTTGAGTATCACCTTTTCTTGGAGGAAGGTCTTCCCTGACCATTCAAACTACAAACATCCCCATCAACTTCTTCTAGTTTTGTTGCAGCAACAGTAGCCTACATAAATCTGAACGCATTTGCTTAGCACTTTCTTTCTGTTTCCCTTATGAGAGCACAAACAGACCACAGCTCTGCCTGTCTGGTTCATCAATGTTTTGGTTTGCCATATTCTAGGAACTCAATATTTGTTGAGTAGTTTGACTATCTATAAGCTAGAGGTAGGTAAGATTTCTAAGGAAGTTGATTAGATGATTTCTAATAAAAATGATTTTTATTATGATTTCTAAGAAATTTCTGTCCTCCTAACTATACAATTGCACATTCAATTCTGTATACCTCTGATGATCTTGGAGATTCTGAAATGAAATATAAATTTAAGTCCCCAAAATTATTATAGCGGCTGCCTTTTGATGTAGTTGCTGAACTTATCCTGAAAAACAGTGGTTGTAAGACAAATTCTGCAGTCTGCAGTGTCTGAGTCTTCCATGCTGGTATTCAATTCTTCCCTCTGCAAATGCAAGATCAGTCCAGCTGGGCCAAAACATTGGGCTGTGAGGCCCAGGACTCTGGTCACCGAGGCAGAGAATGTTATGGTGGAAGATAGAGAAGGAGTCGTGAGATATTAACCACTTTAAGTGTTTTTGCAAAGAAATGGAGACATTGAAGCCAGAAGAGGAGGGGGCTATCCAGTTCTCCTGAATCTAAACCTTTAAATCATTGTGTTTTAACTACTCCCTGTACCATGAAGACAATGGGGCATTCAAAACTGGATTTTTGATTTTAGAAAGGGGTGGCTCTTGTCTGCATTTCCTCTGACCTGGTGGGGGAAAATCAGAATCCACAAACAGCACAGAATAAGAGCCCCTTCCTCTCAGGGAGTGGAGAAGAATACAATCCTAGGTCTCTCAGAGCACACCCCACAGCAAAGATGCTCTCAGGAGGTGGGTGGGGGCTGTGAAATTAAAGTCACAGTCCCTTGAGTGAGCGCGACAACCTGATAGGCTCCGCCCCTCGCCAAAGGATGCCTCTACCTGAGCATCTGGGCTGGAAACAAGGGAGACCCTAGGAGAGTGGTGCCAGGGAGAGAGCCGCCCCCACAGGGAAACTTAGCCCATGAGCCCCAGATCCAGGCAGCCTCCAGGGGACAAATTGCGTAGACTGATTTTCTCTAAACTCACGGAAAAAGATCACCTCGAGTCTGCCATTTTCTCCTCTGCAGAGCGTGGCGGGACAGCCATGGGGATTAAGAGGGACTTAGCTGTGACAGACGCTAGCACATTGGAACAATCTCATTTTACTTCTAAAGAAGCAGACCCCTTGACCAACAAACAAGGCAAGGGAAGGTGTTTTCTGATTCAAGGCCTGAGACCGTGTGTTCTCCCTTAGCGCTTAAGGCTCTCTATACATAATCAGCATTTTGTAGTTCCCTCAAAGTGGGCATGTTGACTACCTCACTTCACTCCACTGACAGTTCTGCGGCGGGGGGGGGGGGGGGGGGCAAACCAGGTTCTCACTCATTCAGGCACTGGGTTACTGTCAGGGCATCACTCTGCCAGGAGCCGTGATGGGGGCTGCTGGCCATGCAGGTACCAAATGTGACAGCAGGGGAAACTGAGGTTCAGGAAGCCAGTGTGGTTTGCCGAGCAGTGCAGAACGATTCTGCGGGGGCAACTGGAACTCCTGCCCGGCTCTGCTCAGTGGGCGGGTCTTTCCTTGCCTGCTCCACACCCTGCTGCCCATTTCTGCACACAGAAATTCAGACGATGATCAACGTCTCCTGTCGCTCCCTTCCTCTTCCTTTCTTCTCCTGATTTACATATTGCTAAATGATGAAATTATACAGTACATAATTCCACAGCAACTCTGCTGCTTAAAAAAAAATCGGGAATGGAGTAATTAGGCAGAAAGGATTCTCAATTAGGCAGTGGATTCTGTTTCTAAAGCAGTAAATGGGGAAGAGATATTTTTTAACTGTCTCTTGAATATATTGCCACGGAGTGATTGCTGCCTCGTAGAGCAGCAGTGCGGCTCAGAAATGGAACCCTGTGAGCCTGCCTCAGAGCAGTGTTTTGCGTCTGAATTTCCTGCCTGGTTCTAGGTCTTCGGGTTTGGGAAGGAATCTCACACTGTAGGGTCTCTGGCACCTAAGATCAGCAGTCAAGACTGCCACTTAATGCTACGTGTTTTCTCTAGTTTTCCTTGTTTTAGGGTGGATCATGGGAGAAGGAACATCCAGACGTCTTCCCAGGATCCTTGGTGCTGGGCAGCTGCAGAAAACAATGGAAGGTAGCATCACTTGGGTTTCCCAAAGGTGATCTTGAATTCCCAACCTATCACTTTCCAGTTGGGTGGCCCTGCAGAATTCTACCTCTCGGGGCTTTAGTGGGCTAATGAATATACATGACTCTAATCCCATGCAGTGACAAGGAGGATGGTGAGAGGTAATGGTAGAATCTAGCATGGGGTAGGAGTAAATGGAAGGTTCATTCCCTTCTTAAGAGGGAGTCTTTGCTATGTTCTTCCTTTGGGAGAGGGTATAGATTTGTTGAAATGACTTCTCTGTGCATGTAACTAGAACCAGTGGGTAGAAATTCAAGTCACTTATAGCTTATTAGCATAAAAATAGTCACCTTTTGTAAAGTTGTTCAACAGTAGAGCTCATCAGAGGTGAGTTTCCCATCACTGGAGATAATCAAGCAATGGTTCAATGACTATTTGGAAGAGATGTTTTAGAGTGGATCCCAGCTGCCAGCAAAAGTTGAACAGTTTGACCTCTTGGGTCTTTTCCAAAGTGAAATTCCATAATTCTAACCATGGTAATTTTCCTTCTGTAGCATGAGGAAAAGACCAAAGACACCTAATTGACATGTAAGGACTTGTGTCTGCTTCAAGGAAAATGAACCCAGATGTACTAACCTTGAAGATCCCGGCCTTTCTCCTTCTGAATTATTGCTTTGCATTGGGTTAACACCTGCAGTGCCCCATTATGCCCATATGCCATGACTTCCAGGAGACACTAAAAAGAATCATAGATTGAGTTTAGACTAAATGCAAGTGAGTGGGCCTCCTGCCCTCCTGGGTTTTTTCATATAAAATAAAATCGTAAAGGATTCTAAAACGATCCATAGTGGGCTTTGCTGGAACTTTATTTACTTGCTTGTTCCTTGGAAGATAAGTCATTTCTAGAACGTGGACACCAGTAACGAGGCCACTAACTCATTATACCAAAATCTGCATGTTCTGGGATGGACTATGGCTTTGCCACAGTGGCCAGTAAAATCTTCCAAGTGTTTATAATGCCTAAGCCTCAAAAAGCTAAATGGATTTGATGCCAGACTTTGAGTGAAAGACAAAGCTCAACCACCCATCTAAGGTCAACAAATCTCAATATTTGCTGGGAAGGCAGAGCTTATCCTGTGAGTTTTCTTGGCAAGACTCGGTCAGACTGAAATTCATCCTAAGCACATGATGGGAAAACCACTGGCAAGAATAATCCTTCCCATGGTACTTACACAGCCATTACTTCAAAACTCTATTAATTAAAAATATATCAATACCCCCATTTATCATCCAGAAGAGATGATAAAATCCACACATGTAAAAACCAAGTGTCTCAGAGATCAGCTGTGGTTAAAAAAGATCTAGTCCAAAAGGCTCAGAGAAATTAGCAATACAACTTTTTTTTCTTTTTTTTTCCTTTTTTTTCTTTCTTTCTTTCTTTCTTTTTTTCTTTTTTTTTTTTTTTTGTAGAAAGAAGAGGTAGAGTTATGAAGGTCAGAAATGTGTTGAGGAAGTCGAGACAACCCAGTTAGGAAGTGACTCATTTGGGATCACACAATGTCAGGATCCCAACTGAGACTTTTTTCTCCTTAGCTGGGAAAGCATGAAGGAACTGGTAAACATGGAAACTAAGAGGGAAAGCCCAGTCCTCAGACTCTCCTGAAGCACCGGGCCCTCCAGCTCTGAGAATGTATCATGTACTTCAAAACTGGGACCTAGCTTTCGGACACATGCTGTGGGGGAGATTGCCAGGAGTGGATCCCTTGTCATCAGATTTTGCCTGTTGACCTGCTCAGCCAGACAAGAAGAACAGGACAGTCAGGGAGGAACACCTCCATCAGAAAGGAAGAAGCACACTCCTGTAATATCAGACAATGAACAAAAGTTCTTAAAGCATTTTCTCCAACAGAAGTAATTTGTATTGATCGATAACTTTCAAAGGACGCTCCCATTCCCTATTGAGTTTGGTCTTTACAAGAGTCTAGGGAAGTAGTGGGGGCTGGGGTCATTACCTCCTCTTATCGGGGAAGAAACTGAAGCTTGGAGAGGCTAAATGATGGGGCTGTGGCCAGAGTTTGTAAAGGGTGGTTCTGGAGTGATACTCAGGCACTACTCCTTGTATAGTTCTACCCCATGACCTTCCACTCTTTTTGATATGTGGGAAATAGAAGGGAAGATGTTAGAAAATTTTCTAATCATGTGCAGAAGCTATCTCTGATGTATGGGGAAGGTTTATACCCCTCTTCATTCTACCAAACCAGAGGCAGATGTTGGGTAAAAGGAGATCGATACCCCTCAATGGTGAAAACCATATGGCTATCATGAAAACCATCCTTTCTTGCTCTTTACCCTAAATATTATTAAAGCAAAAATGGTGTAAGGATGTCAGGCAGAGGCACAGGAGAGCTGTGATTCCATGAGGCTCAACAGTTTTTAGTTTATGAGCCTCAGGCACATTCTTCCAAAAGGAAATACAAGACAGCATGTCTGATCTTCCTCGTAGATCATCTGAAGGAGCCATGATTTCTGTTCTAGTTGGAGGATATACACATGCATTCCAGAAACAATAAGAGTATATATAGATATATGAATTTCTACATACATGTGCCTGTGTAAATATGTAGAGAGATATCCATGAGAATGTTTATATGAACATTTTATATGAAAAGAAGGTAAATCGTTCTTAAATGAAGAAAACGCCTCATAGTTTGAGACAAAGTAATCAATCTACAAGTGTTTTGGGGTCAGTATGAGAAATTTTTATATATAACATTTATTGACTATTCTATACTAGGCACTATACTGAAGGTTTTTATGTATTAATGATGATAATAAGAATAATAACAAATCCCATGTTTTCCACATACCACACTCATCTGGCAGAAAGCATGGGGACATGATCTGAGTCCCCAAGCAGTCCTGCCCTGGTCCTTGTCCACACGTGTACATCTACAATTCCCTACAAAGTTCTTTCGGACTATTTCTGAGCAGCTTACGGGAGTGACTCACGTGCATTCCCATGCAGAGCATCATTTGGCATATTTCATTTTGCTCTTTCCAGTTACTTCTGTTGACTCTGGCAACAGACCACAGAAACACCCTCCATGCTGCCGCCCCAAACTGAAGGGCATGAGGCTGTCAAAGGTGCCGACACCAACTCACAGACACACCCTCAAAGCATTAGAGCTACCTTGTGCTGCCTTTCTGATGTTCCATGGGCCCCAAAGTGAAGCTGCCAAGGGCTCCTAATCCTTACAGACTTCAACAAAACCACAGAAACAGCAGGCCGACCAAGACAAAAATAGGCACATTATCTTGAGAATGGCTCTCCTCCTTTCCCCAAAGCCATTTTTTATGGACCTTTGGTAGACGCCTCCACTCTCTCTTGCCCCCCAGGAATGTTCCCTTCTAGCAGGTTTCTCAGTCGCCACCGTAAAAAGTTCACCTGCTGACCTACCCCCTAGAGCTTCCAGCTCTCTGCAGACAGACGTCCACCGCGGGAGGGACTCCGCCTCGCTGTAGGCCAACACTCCCATGTCACGGATGGCCACATTACAGACACACATATGCTCCACAGGTATTACATGGCTAAGATGGGCCATGCAGGCCACGGGAAAATATAGCTAACTATGGGGTAGATTTTTCAGCTGTGAGGTTAAAGGTGCTTCTTCTCTGATCTTGAAAAGTGCAAGAAGCATCAGCTGCTCCAAGGGCATGGAACGGGCACCAGGCTGTCCTGTATTCTTCCAAGCCTGCACACCACCAGGGGGAAATCTGTTTCCAAACACTCAGGTCAAAGGCTCGCAGGGCAGCCTGAGCCCCAGCTGCACTCAGACGCCCGTGGGGGTGAGTTCTCTGGCCTGCTCTTGCCCTTGTTTACAGGAGCGCGCTGAGGGCCTTGGCCAGACCAGCTTGCCTGGCAAGTGTCTGCAGCGTCTTGAGTGGAGGTCTTGCCCTTAGAAGATAAGGCAGAAAGTCCTGGAAAGAAGAGAACCAGAGAACAATAGATCACTTCCTAGGTCCCCTTCACAGAGGAAGACGATATTTCAAGGAAGCGGATGTTTTACATCTACACAGTTTTCCACTTAGCCTCTGACCTCTTCTACTGCCACAGTAAATCTGCTGACCACTTGGCTGTCAGCCTTCCCAACAGCATTTCTCTCCAGTGACCCTTTAGGAGAAGAAAAAGGTGCACAACGGGAGAGAGGGAGACTGTCTCAGGCAAGTCCTTTTCTTGCTTTGCTCTGTCTCTGCAAACAAAGCAAAGTTGTAACCTAACAGCAATGAGAAGATGATGGGGGGTGGGGGAGGCTGAGTAGGAGGCGGGGGGAATGTGTGCGTGCACACCTGTGGATGTGCACCCCTCTTGGAGCACTGTCTTTCTGATGATCCCTTCCTCTTGGTGCCTCACTGACACTTTAACTTGTTGCTAAGGAGTTTGTTCTGAGGTCGCAGCTATGAAAATGGTTGGTTTTCAATAGCGCATGATTTTCAAGTTGGCTTTCCGTCTTGTCGCTGGCCACCCGCTGGCTAGGTGACCTTGTGTGATCCAGGTAACTCCTTGAGTCTTGCTTGTCTGCACAGTTGAGAAAAACTTATTTACTCCACAAGCAAACATGGAGTGCCCACTCCATACCAGGCTTCTTGCTAGCTACCACGTGTGTGGGGAAAAAGGGGCAAGGAGATAAGCAAAACACAATCCTTTCTACTAAGTTCCTACTGGATGACAAAATCCCTAAAACTCTCCTCTCTTGGCTTGTGGGATGCCACCTTCTGTGTCTGGGATTGGGGCTCCCCCAGTGCTGCCCACGTACCTTCTATGGCACACCCTTAAACACTTTCCTCATGCCATTCTTTAGATTCTTGTTACCCTGAACTATGGTGTTCACATGCTGTTTGGAGTCCCCTACATTTTTCTGTTTAATACTCCTGGAGAGCCATTTCTCACACCTTTCTAGCATTACCACAGTCACAATTTTATCTTCATTTTAATCCTCGAACTAATGGTTGTCTTCTCCGCTTGACTGAAACTTCCATATAGACAAGCCTCACGTCTGCTCTCCCAGCACACTACCTGGTGCAGAGCAGGCATTAATATTGGTTACAGGAGTGAACTAATGAACCCTTGGCTTCTACTCTGCTCTTCGGTATATTCTTCATGGGCCTTATTTAGCCCAATTGCCTCATTTTACAGATGAGCAAAACTGAACTCCAGAGGGAAAAAAATTTGCTCAGCATCACACTTGGCCTAAGAGGCTGAGGCAGAATGAAACACCAGGTTTGCTGACTCCAGGGGAAGAATCCAGGCTCTTTCCATGCTGTTCTTTTCCTAATGGAGGGTAAGAGAAATGCCTCAGACATTACCAGTCTGTGACGACTCAAGGAAATTAGTTTCCCTTAAGATGTCTCCCAGCTCTAGTTGGGAGTCCCCAGGGAAGATACCCACATGGACCCACAAAGCACAGTATCAGCAATAGCCACAACTCACCGGCTCTTACCTTAGGCCTCTCTTCCCACTTGTCCATAACCGGATTCCTGCAGAATCAACTTGGGAGACCCACTGCTTCCATCCACCATCAGGAGAATATCAAGCTTGGTCTCGACTGTTTCCAGTCTGCGAATACAAGACTATCACTGATTTCTTGAAGAAGGAAGGAAAGCATCTTGTCCCTCCCCCATGCCTTATGTACTGTTGTCTGTGCTCGGTCTCATGAAAGTATGTGCAAATCCTCCAGATCAAGCAGCCTCTAAGACTTCTCTCCTCTAGAGCCACAAATCTGCCCGAGGAATAGCTAGGGACAGCAGGTACCATTGGTACTCTAAATCATCTTCCCCAACACAAGCCCCCAGCCAAGTCTGTGCAGGGACACTGGTGGGGACCGACACTGGGGGAGTGGGATGCAGGCTCATGCTACCTACACAGGGTCTGGGCTCAGCAGTCAGAAATGTAACTTTTCATGAGTACCTGTGCTGAGGCAGCACACACACTTACACATTCAAACAGCAAGGCTGATGACCATGGTTCTCTGTAAAAGAGGCACATTTGCTAATTTCAAAACGTCCCAGGTAAAACTGCCTATTTTCTGGGGCTTCCTTTATATCGTTTTGCATCTCTCACAGAATGTAGCTCGCTGGGTTTCTCGTGGAAGGCCCCCATAATACATATGTTTTATGTTTATAGCACACCCTAGAAACTAAGTCAATTGTTTTGATGCCGTGGACTTTGTCCAAATGATCACTTGGCTAAAAATCTTATGCCAGTTCCAAGGATGGTAAAATGGAACAAAGACTTACATGGCCTTCATGTTTCCCTACTCTCTCCTCCATTCCTTCGTTTATTCACTCTTTAGGATTTGGGCTAGGATCTGGGGCTACCAACATAGATAAGACCCAAACCTTGGCTTCAGGATGCATGCATGGACCAGCTGCAGTGGACCCATGCAAGCAGAAACAATCTCACATGCAGCATAACATGTGCTCTAAAAAGACCAGCCACTGGGGCTTCTGGGGAAGAAATGCTTAGGATCCAGAAATCCGAGGAGCACAAGTCAACTCCAGCAAGATCTGAAATAAAGAGGGAAATGCCAAAACAGGAAATGGAATATAATATTGGACAAATAAGGCCAGGAAACAGAGTGGGGAAGCAGATGGCTAAATAAGACCAGACATCAGGCAAGATCACCAAACGGTATGTATTTGGGTGGAAACAGAAGCAAGCCAGGAGAGAGAGTGTACATAAGTATCAGAGCAGCTAAAAACATAGGTAGGCCCCGGGCAAGTAGAACTGACATAGCCAGCAAAACAGAATGGGCAGCTCAGACCCTCCCCCGGGCCTGTTGGACCTCGTGGGGCCCTTTGCTGAGTGGAATTTGATGTGGGACCCCAACTTTACAATGTGCTGTTTTTTGGGGGGTAACTCTAAGTAACTTGATCAAGGTCATGTCAAAGAGTATTTCGGGCTATAAATAGGGCCCTGGACTCCCTCCACAAATTCTCTTTGTTGTCTGAGGACTCCCAGCCTTGCAGAAGACAAGGCACAGAGAGCTCCACTCAGAACTGCGGATGTGGTGGGGAAGTGGAAACCAAGCCGACATTTGGTGTGTTGTAGCATTCCCAGCTCTGGTTTAACACAAGCGATGTGTTTCGCTCACAAACTGGCACTGAGAGCTCATTTACATTTAAATAAGAGGCTTGTTAATGCCAGCAGGAGGACGCTGTCAATGCCAAGCCTGGCTCAGGATTCCTGCCAAGGAGTTTCTAAGAGCATCGCTCTAGGAAACTCCCCCAGAAGAGAAGCAAGCATGCCTTCTCATTAAGACAATTCCACCACAGTGACATTTGCCTCAGAGTGGCAAGCCTTTGGCTGGGCTGGAAGCAGGTTGTTGAGTCTTAGAAAGTTATCAGTTGCCAAGACAGTTGTTTAGTTCAGTTAGGCGCCGCACACATTCAGAGACCAATGGCACAAGGTGGGGTGGTCAGCTGGGCAGCAGGCTCATTCCTGACCTCTGGCTTTTCCAGTCATGCTGGGAGGGTTGGGTGTTACTAAGAAGCACTTGCAGAAGCTCGTCTTACAACATGAAGGAAGAGAGGGTCCACCCTATTGTTGGACAACTCCTAATATTGGAAGATTCTTCCTGGCATGAACAGGGAATACTTCTGTTGCAAAAATAGTGTACTCAGAATGCTTACAGATGCCAAGCAGGGAACATAGAGGAGTGAGGCAGGCTGTTCATGAAACCCTCAAAAATGTTTGGGGTTCTGCTATCCTGGAGTGTATCTGTCTAGTCTAAAGGGGATTATACTACTTAGCAAAAGCCGATCTTGGGTTTTATAGGCATGGATCTTGTCCTATATAGTTTAAAGACTGATGGAGAAGTCAAATAATTTGACAAGAATTCCAACACGGTTAATAGATATTATCAGGGGAAAGTAAAAAGTACCATAGGAGCACATGGGAGTGATAGGGTTACATAAACCAGAGTTCAAAGGTCATAAAGGGCTTGATGTTTAAGTTCCATCTGAAGGATGAGCAGAAGTTACCCAGGGAAAAATGGGTGGAGAGAAAGGGGAGAACAGGTCCAAAGGCAAGATAGATAGCAAAGTAGAAATGAGAACTTAAATTTCCTATGGTGGGGATTTAAAGTTCAAGGTAGGGAAAGGATAGAGAGGTAAGTAGGGATTAGAATTCCAAGGACTTCCAAGCCACTGAAAGAGTTTGGACATTAAGTTAAGATGGGTGAGTTAAACGGAAGAGTAACAGGGTCGGCGCTGATGCAGGCTGAGTTTTCTACAGATTCAACACCACGCCCCTCCCTCCCCACAGTAGATAAAGACCAGCTCAGGACTTGGAGTCCAAAAGCTGTGGGCTCTGGTTCCAGCTCCACTCCCGGGTGACCCTGAGCAAGCCTTATTCAGCTCTCCTGTGAGACGGGAAGAACATATACCCATGTGGGTGAAATAATGGGGAAAATAGGACTGCTGTACCGTGCTAGTGCTATGGTAAACAGTAATCGTTAAAACTTAGGAGGGCTGCTTGACAATATGTATCAGAAGCCTTAGGAATGTGCATTCTCTCGGATTGAGCAATTCGGTTTCTAATATTTAGCTTAAAGAAAAAATTAAGTATTTTTTGGCAAATATTTAACTATAGTAGTATTCAATGTAGTGTTGTTTATAAGAGCCAAAAAAAAAGTATAATTAAGGTCTGTGCTGACTGGTTATTCCTTAAATTTTTATCCTGTTGAGTTAAATTTGGTCTTTAATATTTAAACAAAATTGGCTCAGGCACCGATCCCATGTACAGGGAAAACCCTGTGGCCCCGATCCCAATATCTCTTGATACTCTTATTCTCCTACTTGCCTCTGCCTCCAAGTTCTGTCGAATTCTCCGTCTCCACTCTATATTTTACATAGGCCTATGCTGTCCTTTTAGTTCAATGTACCACTTTGTGCGATATAATCTAGCCCAAGTGCCGTTTACAGCTCTGGGTACCTTAGCCATAGGCAAGAAGTGTGGTCAAATATTCCTAAGAGCTTGAAAGTGGGGAGGTTGATGCCGGGGAGACCACCACCTTTCTCAGCACCACCCTCCCTCATTCTAAGCCTCTTTCTATCTGTTCTACTCTTTGTTGTCCAGGAGCCCTCATTCTTGCCTTCCTTGTCTACCCACCCCTAAGCTCTTTCCTTTCCCGTATATTTTTCAAATTCATCGGGCTCTCTACTTTCAACTTGTATGCCATCCTAACTAGAGAGTGGACTCCATGCAGGGTCTTACTCATTAACAGCATGAAAGAGTCTTTTTTGTTTTGAGAGAGAGGGAGGGGGAGGGGAAGGGGATGAGGGAGAGAACCTTAGGCAGGCTCCACACTCAGCAGAGCCGGACATAGAGCTCAATCCCATGACCCTGAGATCATGGCCTGAGCCCAAATCGAGTCAGATGCTCAACCAATTGAGCCAACCAGGTACCCCAGCATGGATAAGTCCTAAGATTTCTGTCCTTCTCACATTTTCCCAGTGGTTTCTATAAGTAGAAGGACAGAGCATAAGAATCCGTTTCCCAGCTCAAATGGATTATGTCAAACTCTTCCCATTTTAGAAAGAAAAAGAGCCACAATAATTTTGATTTGTTTTTGTTTTAATACTCTTACTACCCTTGGGGATAATCTGATTGTCCCCAAATTGAGGATGAAATAAACCAATGCACAACCACGCAATGGAGCCCGTGAAGAGGTTATGATGACGTAGAACAGCTACCAACACGTTGAGAAACTATGTTTAAGTGAAAATGAAAATAGGAAACAATATACATGCTATAACTCCATTAAAAATAGGAATTTACTAGCAGGTATGCAAGAAAGAAGACTGGAAAACTGTGTTCCTAGTAATCTTTAGAGCAGAGATTCTTAATGGGAGTGATTTCACCACTAGGGGGCATATGGCAATGTCTCCTGACATTTTTGGTTGTTCCAATGGCGGGGAGGTGGGGGAATGAATGGTGGTCTAATGGCATCTAATAGGTAGAAGCCAGGGATGCTATTAAACATCCTACAATACACAGGACAGCCCTCGCAACAAGGGATTATTCAACTAAAAATGTCAGTAGTGCCGATGTTGAAAAATGCTTCTCTAGATGATGAGCTTAACAGAATATTAGAACTTTCTTTTTTGCTTATTTGTATTTTCTACTTTTTCTACAGTGAGCCTATAGTCCACATGTAGTTGTTGGTTTTTATTTCTTAAAGCACATTAAATGAATATCTCTGAAAAAGAGCTGCATCAAATAAATGCCTTCATTTTTCCTATGAGACAAGACATGGGAAAGCACTTGGCACAGTGCCTCTGGTTTCTTGACCATAACAGCGCCTTTCTCCAAATCCATACCTTTAAATCGGGACCAAGGGTCAGGAGCCTTGATACCCCAGACACAGAAGATGACTGTCTCCCCCATCCTGCTTCTAGTCATTCTCCCTCTGATGGCCCAGGCCTTTGGGCAGTGTCATCTCACAGCCAACCCAGTGAACTTGCTCTTCCCTGAAACTTCTTTATTTTTGTCACATGTGGTCCCCTGAGGCATCTCACCAGAACCAGAGGTGGAGCAGGGATTTGGCCAGAGGAGACAGGCTTAAGTTCCATGCACACCCATGGTCCAGGCTACTAATCCTCCATTCACTGAGCTGTGTCTTGGGGATGCAGTTGGTTGCCTTGGAGAACCTTTGCAAAGGAATGGTTCTTGTGGTAATCAAAGTGTGTTCACTTGGAAGTTTAATCACTTGAAAAAGCACTTTATTGCCCCCACAGACTCCTCTGCTGTGAACATTAGAACTAATTAGCAGTTGAAATAGTGATGATTTAGCAGAGCTTCTGCATTTGATGGCTGTGGTTTCAGGGCCACCAATCGCAGTTGAAAAGAAAAAAGCAATCATCTCTGCCATGTAATGAATCCTTCTTCCCAATTCCCAGGGAACTAAAAGGCCCTGTGGGGACTGGCTTTTCATCTGACCCTAAAATTGGTAGAAACTCAGAGGTTATAGAAATGACTCACAACCTGGGAAAAGTGACCAAAACCTTGGCAGTGGTTTTTCAGAGAGGGGAGAGTTTCTTCATTGCCCCTGGCCGGCAGGCTTTCTCTGGAATGTAGCATGGGTCAGTCACTCCTTTCTGCCGCCAGACTGGCTGCGAGAGAGGAGAAGCTGAGGCTGTAACTGTTCAGAACAAAGGCTGAACCTAATGGGGTCTATATCCAGAGAAGCTGGGTAAGGCAGGGGCTGCCATTTTCTAAGATTTTGGAAGAGAAGAAGCAGCAGAGGAAACACGGGGATTCTGTTGGGTCTGAAAGCCTTCTGTTAAACAATATATGCTGTCATCTGCTACTGATGAGGGAGGAGGGGCTCTCTGACCTTTCACAGGTATATTTAATGGGTGTCCTTCTTCTCTCTCTCCTGTCTTTGAAGATATTCCCAGAGCTTCGGTTCTGCTCATTTATCCATTTTCTCCCTGAGAGAAGTCATTACCAATCCTGTCTCTAGTGATCTAGTCCACATGGAACAAGGCTCTGAAATCTCTTTACTGTCTGCAAACATAACTTGTTTCCCAGAAGGCAGAACTATGAGGAATAGTCTACAGGGAGGCAGAAGCAACTGTTGGCAGCCCAAAGGTGTGAGGACTTGTTTTGGAAGGGACGGCGCTCCCGAAGAAAGAGTGTTTACATCATGCTTGAACAGCTTGGCGAGGATGTCATGGTGACACTGCAGATCTCAGGAAGGGCAGGGAAAGGGTTGGCTCCTCACTAGATGACCTGGACAAGGTCTTTTCTAATGTGGATTTTGATATTCTTGCTTTTGTGAATAACACAGAACAGCTAAAACAAAAACAATAAAATTCAAGAACAACAACAAAAAACATTGCTAAACTTAAGGGAACTCTTGAGAGGTTTTCTTTCTTTTTTTTTTTTTCCCCCTTCCATTTTTTTTTCCCCTCTCTCAAGTGGTTATGATGTGCAGGAAGTCATTCTGTCCAGACAGCAACGTATAACAACGGCCTGGAACTTTTCCATTCTACTGAGTCAAAAAAAAAAAAGTGCCAGAGGAAGTAATATTAGTCAGTACTTAGTCACACTTGAAAACAATGGGATAGTTTAGGTTGGCTTGACTTCACACATTTGCATCTGGTTATGGCCCAAGAAGAAGCCCTTTCAGTTGGCAGATTTTGTCCAGTGTTTGAAGGGATTCGGGTCCTCCTTCGCCTCTGTATTACAGTAAAGACTACAAAATGGTTCCTCACAGCCCTTGAGGGGAAGAAGTTTCACATAAAAATTTAGGATTTGAGAAGGGAAAAAAATGGAGTGGAAAATCTCAGCAGCATGAAAGAACAAGTCTATACGGGTTCATCTTCCTCTCCTCCTGGAAAAGTGTAATTGCCTTCCTCTTACTCAGCAGCCAGCTCTCTCACTCTCCATTTCCCTTGTGGACAAATCTAGACAGAGAGTACATCTTAACCCTTACCATCCCGCGCACCAGCCCTTCCATTCATTCATTCATTCATTCATTCATTCATGTATTCAATGTCTACTTAATACACATTTATTCAAGGCTTGTTACCTACTTGGCTCAGTGTATATATAGAGGAACAGAACACAACTCCCAATAGGCGGGGTTTTAGTCTGGGATAGAAGTTTGACTGAAAGAAAAATAAACTTTAGTTTAATATAAGATATATCCCAGTATATGTCTGCTCTAATTCGTATGGGCTTACGTATAGAAGAGTTAGAACCACCATGCTGGATGTCAAGGAAAGAATATTTCCTGGAGTGGGTAACGTGGGGGGCTGGACCTTGGAGAATGAGTAGTGTCAAAGGGAAACAAAGCTAGACATTCGTTCCAGTGGAGAAAACACTTGATTCTGTAACTACTGACAGGAGGGGAAAGGGCTAAACTCCACTTCCATTTGTGCAGAGGCTGTTGGGCATTTTAAAGGGAGCAGAAGGTACTAAGGATGGGAGTAGTCAGAGGCTCAACTGGAATCAAGGAAGTGAAAAATTACAAAAAGCCATCAAGAGAGTTGGTCAGTAGGACTGTGATTAGCCCAGCTGTGTCTGCTAGCTGGCAATCATGAAGTCAGGATTCTATCCTCCCGGAGACTGGCAGACAAAAGCCCTATCCTTTCTGATGATTGTGTGTCAAAGCAGTGGCTTTCAGTTCCTTGAGAAAGATATTCCTGGGCTTCAGGAGAAACCTGTGTGTGTTTGTGTGTGTGTGTGTGTGTGTGCGTGCGCGCACGTGCATACGTGCGCATATGTCCCTGAAAAGGACAGAGGATAGACTTATAACTGTAAGCTTTTTAAAGTCAATGTTCTAAGAAAGAGGGGTCAGAGGCCTATTGTCAGGGTTGGTCAAAGCCCAGTGCAGGCCTTTGGCTGGAGTCCTGTTGTATTTCTCAGTGGGTGCCAGCCAAGAAGAGGAAGGGGTAGTCTAATCTCAAAGAAGGGACTACAAAAGCTTGGAGAAGTGAGAAGGCATGGTTAGTTTAGAAATGTTGTCTGGTTTAATGGCGGGTATGTTGGGGGGAAGGAGTGGGAGCAGATAAATCTGAAAAGGTAACTTACAGAGTCTGAAGGGTCATGCCAAGGGGTTTGTGTTGTATTCTGGGGCAAGGAAGAGATCGTCAAGATTACAGGTGAGCGAGGTGACCCATTTGTAGATTAGAGATGAGGGGGCCATCGTGGAGGATGGTTTAGAGGGACGGTGAGGTGATAGGTTCAGAAAGACTGAAACAGGGAGAAAACTGTGGACTCTGAAATGATTTCTTAAAGGAATGGAAGCCTGGATTGTGACAGGGCAGACAAGGTGAGGGAGATGGCTTTAAGAGGATGGGGCAGGACTGTGGAGATATTAAGATGCGCAAATGAGAGGGGGATTTGGGGACCAAATTGAGGTTTGGGTTCTGCATGACTCCAAGAACATGGCAGACTTTGTTGACATGACTGTAGTGTGTTTGTTTCTTCCTTCTTCCTATTTACTGGACTCATGCCCTTAATAAGAGAGTTGAGAGGAAGACCCTTCCACCTGAATTCAGGAATCGTGTTTGGGATGCTTCACGCAGAGTTCTCTACCATTGTTACTTTTATCTCATCATAGGAAAGTAATGAATAGTTTACTTACTTCCTGAGCATAACAGCCAAGGCAGAAAGAGGTGAAATGCTTTGGTTTCAACATGAATCTAAGGTGGAGTTGAAACAGGACCAATTTAATTCCACTGGATAATCATTCAGTTAGGATCTGTGATGTGCCAGGCTGTGCTGGATATTTTGGGAGCCCCTAAATTAGTAAGACTTTTCCCTTCTCAGAAACAAAAACAAAAACACAACAAAAACCAACAAACAACCCATAGTTGTTTGGGTATGCGGATATGGACACAACCGAGGGAGGGTGGTATGCTAGTTTGCACTGTAAAGGGAACTTGGAAGAGGGACTAGTCAGTTTCAATAAAGTAAGTAGTGGAGACTTGATGGTAGAAGTCTTTGTAGGAGATGTCAGGGCAAGTATGGGAAGGGAAGTATCCTGTAATTGCATGGCCTGCACTGAGAGCTTTGCTCTAGGTTCCATTTTCCATTCATCCTCATCTACATTCAACTAAAGAAGTGGGTTCTAGGATTTTGTATAAAAAGTGCTGAGAGGAGACTTCTCTTAGCCCCTTTCCGAAGGCAGCCTTAATCTCAGATGCATCAGTCACTAGGATGTATTAGGCACTTGACTCTGTATTGGAGTAGAAAGGGGAGTTACCAGGAAGCACTTCTTCCCTTCCTTTCTCTTTTAACGATTGTATTATGAACTGTTAAGACGCACAGAGAGCACATGGTATAATGTATCATGAACATGGTATAATGTATAATGTGTCCATGAACCCACAAGCCAACTACAGAAATCTAGTATTAATAACACACTGAAGTTCCCTATGTCTTTCACCAATCACATCTTCCTCCTTTTATCTTGTTCCCCAGTATGTATATAGGAATATGGATATAGAGATCCTTAGCATGATTAGTTTTGCTTAATTTTTTGACAAATGATAGAAATATATCTATCCTTTAAAACCATTTCTTCTAATGGTTTTCTAATATTATATTTTTGAGCACTGACCATATCAAGTTACTCAGCCTAGAGCATACTCACTAATGGTCAGTTATACAGTGCCCCATTGCAGGAATATGCTATGATTTACTGACCAATTAGCCTCAGATGGACTTTGTGTTATCTTTAGCTTTTCTCATTAATAAACCGTACCGCTCTTTGTATCTTCGTACTTACCTCTGGGATATGTGGGCAGAAGTGGAATTGTTGGTCATAGGATTTGTACATCTTAATCTTTATTAGATAATGCTAAATTGCTTTCCTTTTTTTTTTTTTAAGATTTTATTTATTTGAGAGAGAGAGAAAGAGAATAAGCAAGGGGCAGGAGCAGAGAGAGAGGGAGAGACAGGCTTCCCCACCAAGTAGGGAGCCTGTTGTGTGGTGTCCAGGACCCTGAGATCATGACCTAAGCCAAAGGCAGATGCTTAACCGACTAAGCCCAGGGACCTACTAAATTGCTTTCCAATATGATTTTAACAGCTTCTACTCCCACCAGTATTGCATATAAATAACCATTACTCCACATTATCTCCAATACTTGACATTATCAGACTTTTAGATTTTTGCTGATCTGGTTGATATAAAATGGTAACTCACATTGGTTTTAATTTGCATTTCTCTAATGACTAACTTAAATGTTCTTTCATATGTCAGCTAGCCGTGTGTGTTTCCCCTTCCATGAAATATCTGTTCTTGTGCCCATTTTTCTACTACTACTCTTTTTCTTAGGAATTCTTTGTAGATTCTGGATAGTAGTAACCCTTTGTTTGTTTCGTGTCTGGCAAATAGTTTTTTTCACCTTGAGTCTGTTATGAATCTTTTGATTAACAACATTTCTTAATTTTAGTGAGGTCTAAATTATCAGTTCTTTGTAGTTTTAATGTTTTTTTTTAAATTTTGCTCAAGAAATCCTTGTAACCTGAAAGTCATAAAGATTTTTTAATAGGTCTCAAAATTTTGTCTGCATGAGGTAGGCATGGGATGTTATTTTTTTTTTGCCACATGAAAAACCAATTATCTCAGCATCTACCTTTTCCACAGTGATTTGCAGTATCATCCATGTCCCATATTAAGTAAAGCATAAATGGATGGTTTTGTTTTAGGGTTCTCAACTATGGTCCAATTGTATATTTGTTGTTTTATACAAATAGTACACTGCCTTAATGACCACAGCTTTATGTAAGGTTTTATCTGAAAAACAAAATTATCCTTGTTCTTCAAAAAAGTCTTGGGTATTTTAGAGTTTGCTTTTCCAGGGAAATTTTGTAATCAATTTATCAAAGTCAATAGAAAAATTTGGTGGAATTTAGATTAGAATTCCATTTAATCTATGGATTGGTTTAAGGAGAAAAAAAAATATATATATATATATATATAGAGAGAGAGAGAGAGAGAGAGAGATTTATTTATTTATTTATTTATTTGACAGAGATCACAAGTAGGCAGAGAGTGGGGGAAGCAGGCTCCCTGCTGAGCAGAGAGCCTGATGCAGGGCTCCATCCCAGGAGCCTGGGATCATGACCTGAGCTGAAGGCAGAGGCTTAATCCACTGAGCCACCCAGGTGCCCCGAGAATTTATATTTTTCTAATATATTCCTATCTTCGAGTACGGTCTATCTTTCCACTTCTTTAGATCTACTTTAATGTCTTTCAGTAAAATTTTATGATTTCCTCCACTAAGGTCTTCTACATTTAAAAAGATTCTTAGGTGGTTTACATTTTTTGTTAATATTTTATATGGTTTATTCAAAATACATTATCAAACTTTTTGTGGTTGTTACATAGAAATAAAATGCATTTTTTGTATATTAACATGATAGCTAGAAAACTTGTTAAACTTCTGGAGCCAATTATTTGCCCATTTTGGTTTTCCAATTTCTTATAGTTACATCATCTATGATTGGTGACGGTTTGGTTTCTTACATTCCATTTTTTATAAATTTCATTTAGGTTTCTAGTATAACTGTACTGACTAGAGTCCTCAGTACAAAACTGAATAGAAGTGGTGATAGCAATTATCTTTCTCTTATTTATAATTTAGAATAATTACTTCTAATGTCTCACTATCTGGGATAATTTGCATAGATAGTCTTTACTCAGTTAAGGAATTTCTACTCCTAGTTTGCTAAGGGTTTTTTTTTTTTAATTGTATTTTTATTTTATTATATCTTTTTTCTGCATCTATTAAGATATGTTCATAAGATTTTTCTATTTTGTTCTGTGCAAGTTGCAAAAAATATTATAAATTATATTCTAGTGTTCCACTGTCCTCATATTCCTAGGACACACCTGACTTTTGGAGGTTAAACTCTATGTCTGCCATTTTCTTTGCTCATCATCATCCCTTTTTGCATCACTGATATTCCTCCTTGGTTTATTTTATTTTGGAATTTCTCTAATTAGGGTCTGTGGACATGGAGCCCTCTGCATTTTCATTTATTTCTAATATCTTTATTTTTTCATAGAAATGGAAATTATAGATAGAGCACTTGTCCCACTTTCTTCCACATTATTGAAGTCATCAGTATGATAGCATTGGACTCAAGATCCAGCCTTGAAATTAAATTATTTTGTGACCTTAGGTAAATCCCTTCATGTCTCTGGACTTGGTGTTCTCTCATAAGATCAGAGTACAAGTGCTCTAAGAGGACTTCATCCTCTCGTAGCCTGTGACTAGGACAAACGAATGTATGTGTTGCTAGCGTTAAAATACAGAGAGTGGAAGAGAGTCAAAGAACAGAAAGTGAGAAATAGAAAAACAGGGAAAAGGAAGATAAGATTACATGTTTATGATTGTTTAGAATTTTCTGGGAAGAAATTATGTATGCCCTGAGTCCCAGTGATTTGTCTATTATTATTTGCTTATTCAAAACCAGCTTGTGTATGGCACCTTTAAAAATGGTGTCCTCTTGGGGCGCCGAGGTGTCTCAGTTGATACAGTGTCTGACTCTTGGTTTCAGCTCAGGTCATGGTCTCTCAGGGTCTTGAAATCAAGCCCTGTGTCAGGCTCTGCACTCAGTGGGGAGTCTGCTTGAGGAGGAGACTCACCCCTTTCCCCCCACAACCCCACACTCCTGAATCCCTCTCCTTACCACCCTGCAATCTCTTTCTTTCTCAAATAAAAAATAAATAAATCTTAAAAAAAAAAAAAAAAGGTGGCCGCTGAGTGCTGGCTTTCTGCATCTATGTTCTCAGATTCCACCAGCATTGGTAGGCCGACACGTGATGCCAGAGAGATGAAACCCAAGGCCAGACTGGGAAAGACAGAGATAATCTTTTCTAAATTTCATGGAGGACTTTCATGTACCCTCTAGTTCCAGTCACTCCTAAGGCTTAGTGGACAAACCAGTGGACTGGGTGTCAGGGGTACCGGGTTCCCCTGTAGGTCTGTTACCTAAAAAAAAAAAAGCTTTTAGTGAACAGTCACAATGGATTATTAACTTTATGTCTTGCATTCTTATCTGTAAAATGAAGGTAAAAATAATTCCAGATCAGTACATAAACAACGAATGCTGGAACACTGAAAATAAATAAAATAAAATTTAAAAAAAATGATAAAACGAACAGTGAAAGTTTTCAAAATACTAAATTACTCTCTCAAGTGTCTGAGTCTTTCTTTCATTTCCCCAAATGGCTCCATATCGATCAGCTCTGGTAGACTATAGAAGTCTTGAAAGCAGGAACTGCCTGAAGCATACCCGTATCCTTCAAGATGCCTAGTACAGGGCAGATTCTTAGTGTCTGACAAGTCCACACAGTACGGATGAAGAAGTGTGAAAAAGTCAGCCGGTGTTGGTGGCGGAGACCTCCCACCCCCACATCCAGAGACCCATTTGGGGGTTGGATCCAGCTTTAAAGGCAAAAAATCCTTCACTTGTAAGGTTAAGACACAGAGTGGTCAAGTAATTTTAGAATACATCCAACCTTAAGATCTTCTGTGCTGTTAGTGGAGGAGAGTGGGTGCCTTCATACTCTTGCTGGCATCGTGTTTGCTCTGAGAGGCATTCCCTTCTCAGAAGACCATCTGGAAAGCAAATGATATAAAAAATGAATCACAGTAAAAGGGGTCAGAAGAAGGAAACCAGGATTATCCACCTCAAAAAGAATTCCACACAAAGACAAGTATATGTAATAAGAAGTTTATTGGATTTCTAAATATAATAAAGGAGTTGCAGATCTTTTACAGAAAAAAAAAGGAATATCATTTTTGTATTTATTCTTATAGAGCATTGGAAAAACATAACTCAGAGGAAAAAAAGAAGGTAAATAGAAATGTTTTAATATAATTGGATAATACATAAATACAAAGAAAATACCCAAATCACTTGCTTATAACAGGTTTTATTCTCATTTTCATAAGGAATCATGTAGGTTATTTTGGATAAGTCAGTGATGGTTCACGATGTAGTGGAGAAAAGTGATTTTCTAAGAATAAAATAAGAAAGAGGAACCTATATTTTAGGAATATCATGGCTCTGTCAGTACCACATATGTGAAAAAAGGCATATTCCCTATATGTGTTCGTGTGGCTTTCCCTAAATCAGGGAATGTTATTCTGACTAGCAGCTAATCGTGGTGGGGCTAACCTTGTACTCAGTGGGACATTCTTGCTCTTGGTGGAGAGAAAACCTGGCCTCTACCTGTCTCCCCCTTCTCCTTTACCGTTTAACATTCACACAAAACTCTCTCTCTCTCACAGTCATGGTCGTCAGGTTGACACCTGGAGCAGAGCCCTATTGTCGCTTTCCCCACCATCTTGTTCCCAAGGAGAAAACCCCCGTATCCTAATACTTCTGACACCACACAGAGATTCTTCAACTCTTATCTAGCACTGACATCTGATGCTCTAAAAAATAGAAAATGACTAGTGTTGAAATTGGATAAGGTAAAAACAGAAAACGAACGTCAACAGGAAGAGTAGACATTTTTAGTGAAGAGTATCACTCTTTCTCCAGGGAGCCAACTGGTCTCATAAAACGATGACAGCTAACGCAGGGTGGTCCACACTTGAGATTATGCAACAGTAATCTGTTCCAGCCTCATCCCTGGTGTATGTAGGGGGGCTCCTTATATGGAAGGCAGAATGGTGGCTGACTGCAGTGCCATGGAAACCATCTCCTATAGCTCATTCCTCTCTACTTCCTTTTGGTGAAAAGTGGGTGGGGCAGGAGATAACTTTGTGACCAAGACAACGTCAAGAGCTTCCTTGGAGAGAGGCTAACTGGAGGCATCTCTCTTTCCCAAAGGAGAGGCGTATTCAAATGAACATGGAGCCAAATGACTTAGAAGGAAAGAGAGCGACTTGGCAAGCGTAATTTGCCAGCTGGTTGAGTCAGACGACACATTGAGAAAGATCTTTTTTGGAAGCACGTCCTCTCTTCAACCCTTTTTCCTAAAATCATGCACGGTCTCCCTCGTCCTATTTCCCCGGACCCTCTCCTGCGCCACACCTGGAGACGAGTCCCTCATTCCAGGCCGTGCCGCTGTCCCATCTATGCCTGCGACGCCCACGACAGAACTATGGAAACAAAAGCCACTCGATAACATATGCTACTATTTTTAGAAGTCAAAGTAAAGATGCTCTAAGGATCTGGCAAGGACATTTGGCCCCCTGAGCCTCCAATCCTCACAGCCAAGACTTTTCTTTCATTTTCTCTGATGTTAGCCTGAGAGATAATAGGAGGGAAAAAAAAAATGGGCTGACAGGCGAAACCCACCAATGCTTAGTTTATAAAACACACATACGACCCATATCCTAATACAGATCCTGGCTCTATTAATTCTCCTTGACACTGTTTCCTTCTGACTGAACATTCCAGTTCCGTCCGGCATCGAGTCCCTGGGAGCAGACTACAGGAAGCCTTAGCGGTGTGCCGCCATCCAGTCAGATATAAATACCAAGTGGCTGTATCAGCAAGGAATGCTCAGGGAATGTGTTTGCAGCCTGTTTCACGGTGCCACTCGAGAGGGGATATTGGAAATGAGTGACTTTCTTCTATTTGGCAAGCGTTCCTCATCTTAGCACCTACTCCTTTAGATGGTATGTTTTTGAAGGCTGCACAGTATGACTCCGGGTACCGTGTGTACATACATATGTAGGAATAACGTTTATGTTTCTCAGAATAGGCACTTTTTGAAGGCAGTAAATCTAAAAGTAAAGTTAATAGAGCCTATATTTAGTGCTCATCTTCTCACTTTGCTGATGTGTATGCTGAACAGAAGATCACAGATTTGAGTCAGTCTCGCAAAGAGGCCGGAGTCGGCAAATGGCTATATTCAGAGCTGGGGAAGTCTTGCCAACTCAACTGTAGCTGTTAAAAAGGCAGACTTGGAGAAGGTGCAATCGTTTTTCTCAAAGGTGACGGCACAGAAGGAGAAAAGCCTGTGACAAAGCCACGAAATAAAAGCTCGTGTGTGCAGCACAGAAAAATTACTATCCTCGGGCTCCGCATCTCCATGTCACGTCTCCTTCGTGGCACAGATTTGCTACTCAGAAAGTTCTTTCCCTTCTTCTTTTTTTTTTTTTTTTTTTTGGTGCGTCTTATAATTGCACATATTCCCAGTAGAGAAAGAGCCCCAAATCTGCTAAACGAATGATAAACGTGGAGTTTAAAAGACAAAACAAAACAAAAACAAAATAGTTCGCTGCACAGATAGCCCGGAAGAAGTTAATGCTACATCCAGCTGTGAAAATGCAGCATCTAAGTTTAAATTTTCACTTAAGGCACATTCAATCACAGGATAATTTTATTCACACTAACGGATCAGACAATCAAGTGTCATCTTTAATTCCGTTTGCTCTTTGATGGGTTTCCTGAAAAAGAACAAGGACAGAATTCAGATTTTTAGGGGGGAAATAGATTCTGACTTTGTTTACTAAGGAAAGAATTCTTGGATCATTTACTTATCAGCTTTCCCAAGAGAGTAAACGGGGAGTAAGAGGAAGTAAGTCTTTTAAATGTGATTCTGCAACAACTTCACTATACACACTGGTGATAAGATTCAGTTTCCAGGGTCCTGAATCTCTCTCATCAAGGATATGTCTCAATTCTGACATTTCAGTGGGGTGAGGAGACCCCCACGGTGTCTACCAGTTTCAGTGTGCTACCTAGGGAGAGAGGTCTCGGGCACTCGGGCTCATTCTGGCAATCTCTCCCTGATGCATAGATGTGCTTGGCATTCATCGAAAAACAAAGCAGAAGGGTTAGTAAAATGCAAACGTTGCCTAAATATCGACTTGCCTTTTAGGATTTGAAATGAAAATCAGGCCATTTCTATTGTTGGCATTTAACTGATCAAAATCCCGTCTCCTCTGAAGTCTGAGTCTGAAGGAATGAACCCCATTGGCAGACACATCACAACCTGGCTATGTTCTTCTCCTGCTTCTGGCTTATGGTTCCTAAGTGATCATCAGCTGTCACTCACAGAGAAAACGAGACGAGAAGGTATTGGACTTTTTCCCCCTTTTATAATTAAGTCTCTTAAGAAAGAAAAGAAAGAAGACATGCATCCAAGAAAAACCAGCTTCTCCCCTTTTTACATTTTCTAAAGCAGTTCAGAAATGGCATTAAATAATTTGGTGAGGAAAGACATCCAGACTTAATATCTACTCCCTCATGATGGAGTAAATGGAGTCAGGAGAGGAAGTGTGATTCTCTCCTCTTGGCACAGAGCTCGCAGGCACCTTCCAACGCGGGAACAGGATGCTTCAGTCAGAATGGCCCGGGAAGAGGCTTTACTCTTTTCCCCACACATAGAAATGTAAAGAGAGAATCAGGCAGGAGAGATAAACACTTTGGTTTCCACCCCCACCTCAAATCGCTTTGGCGTATTTTAAGAGATAAATGGATCCATACAAAATTTAAAGAGCTTTCTCTTTTCCTTCTTGGCAGCCACAAAAATGGGTCAGGTCTAGGAATTATTAATTTCCTGGCCTGAAAAACCCAAGTGTTTTAAAATAAGGTTTCTTTTTTGAAGGCTCGGCTTTCTTGGAAGACGTCTGTATGTGCATATGCGTGAGACTGTGTGCACGCACGTGCACGGGTGTGTGTTTTAAAGACAACGCAATTGTGTTTTCCCTACATATGGAGGACGGCATCATGTAGAAGGGAGGAAGGAGAAGTTTTATTCATAATTTTCTTTACATTATGTGAAGGGAGATCAGTGGTTGTGACTCCCTTTCTTTTTTTAAAGGGAAGATGCTTCTCCATCTTCACTACCTCACGGTCCTTTTTTTCCTGCTAAGGAGATGTCACAGGCTCCACCTGGGGGAGTTTCTACCTGGGCGGAGTCACCTAGATAATTCTGGAGAGTTCTGAAAATTCTTCTTCTAGTCACCCACTCCCAGGTGGGGGTACTCTGTCTCTCCTACAAGAACTGCTCTCCACAGCTTCTGCCAGAGCAGATCTCAACCCTCACAGGAAAACGAGGCACCTCTCCAGGCTTGGAATGTTGCCCTTTCCGCCAAGGGTACTACCCTGCTGGCCCCACTGGCCCGTTCTGTGTGTTCCAGGTGTGAAGTGTGGAAAGGGGTGCGAGGCTGTCTGCGACTTTATGTGGCCTTCATTAATCCCAGGGACTAAGTAGAGGGAGGCTGAGAGCAGCCTGATGGACGGTGGAGGGAAAAGCCTAGAAAGCTTATTAGATGAGATCATTTTACAGGTTTCCTACAGGAGATTTAACCTAGACGAAGAGAGAATACCTTGCCTTCGGTTCACAGATTTTAGCTGGAAGCCAAACAACTATAATGAGAAATGGGAGAAAAGGGAAGCGCAAGAGCACGCATCAAAAGGTGCGCCTTCCCGGGGAACGCAGCTCAAGAGAAGGAATGGGGAGTTGTTGGCCTGCCACATAGGGCAGCTTCTAGAGTATCACGGAGGCTTCTGAGTGAGCATCCGGGGAACAACGCAGTACCAAACCCCCAGAATAGGCAAACACGAATCCCAAAACCATACCGGCCTGGGCAGCCCTGTCTCTCCAATGGCAAACACCGAAGGCAGAGCTGCATTCAGTCCTGCAGCCTCTGTTCACAGACAATTCAAGGTCATGGGGTGGGTGGTTGGGAAGCTCCTGGTGCACTGACAGATGCCTTGGGCCTCAGTAACTGTGAACCAGAAGGAAGAACCCTCCGCATTGTTTTCCTCCAGCAGTCTCTGTCTCTGGGGGTCATAAATCGTAGCCCATGGGAGAGAGACCTGTCTTAGGGACCCAGTCGCCTCTGCCCTCCACTGCATTTGACATGACATGAACTTGGTTGATAGGCTGCACCTCACAGCTGCTGAGCTTTCCCCTTTGTGGAAAGTAAACCAACAGTCTCTGGGGAGATTTGCTGCCATGTGCTTCAGCGCCACAGCTGTTCTCGGTGGTGGCCTTCCCCGACCGCCATCATCACAGTGCCGGTCAGACAGAATACCTGGTCGTTCCCCACCGCATGACACAGAAGACGCGTGCAGGCGCTCAGCCATCGGAGGCCCTGCAGCACACACGTGGCTTTGCCTCCTGAGGTCTAGGATGGGTTAGGAGAACAGCTCTGGATGCCTTTGCACAGGGGGCACATTAGTCTGGGCAAAGCACACATTGTGCTCGGAGGTATTCTGTGCCCCTAGAGTGGCGGCTGAAGAGTACAGTGGACTTGCACGACCTGGCTGCGTCCCCAGATCTGCCACTTACCAGCTGCATCGCTTCTGGCAAGTCACTTAACAATTCTGAGCCTCAGCTCTCTCTTCTAGGATAGGGCTATTAATAACCTTCCTCCCAGGGCTGTTTCATGTGTGAAAGCAGTTTGTAAGCTCTCTTAGGAATTATTATTTTAGAGCTCAGAAAGCCACCCCCAGGTCCTGCCCAGGAGACTGGTGACAGGTTCTGCCAATAGGGCCCTCTAATTCTAACCTGGAGAGGAACAGGGTAACAGTCCATGGTAACCCAGGGCACCGCTGAAAGAATGTATACATTTCTACCTAAGACCGGAACATCCTATCAGCCTGTCCCCCAAGAACCATTTCCTCTGACAAAGAACAATTAGACAAAAGTAGAGTTTCAACAGAACCACTATCTTTTGCATTTGACTTCTTCCTTTTTAGAAGTGGAGATTTTTTCAACCCCTTAAGGTCCATTATCATCAGGTCAGGTAACTGGAGGGCGCTGTTCATGGGCTGGGCACTGGGGGGAAGGCATAAGCTATGTATGTACCAACTGTCAGAACCATTTGTCTTTTGAGTAAGAAAATAAAGACAACAACAAAAAAGTCATCAACTCTAAAACCTGACCCTCAGAGAAGGCTTCAGGCTCTTTTTAAGGCTCTTTAAAGGTTTTTTAATCTTTAGCTAAAAAATCAAAGTTTTTTTTTTTTTTAATGTAATGTGTTGCCAAAATGAAAACAAATATATTTGGAAGGAAAATGAAGGGAGGAACAACATTTTATTATGTGTTAAAGATGAGTTTTATGTGGCACTCAGGCAAGCATAATCTCCAAACTCGGTTCTGCTTCAGAGTCAAGGGGAGTTTGGAACAAAGTCTGATGGAGGAAATGGAAGACCCAAGAAGTTACGAACGTGTTGATACAGGTGACGCGTACGCAGAGACTGGATTACCACTTAGCAGTGACTCAGTAAAAGAGAATTTTAACACCAAGTGAAATTGATGATAGCAGGGTCTTTTCCAATTGTTGACCTAATATAATAGGAAAACAAGGCTGTCTTGCTTCTTCTCTTGCAGGTGTTCAAAAGACACATGTGTTTGCTCCAAGAGTAGAATATCTATGCTATAAAGCTTCTTGTATGTGCCGGATTGTATTGGGGCGGCTCATTCTATCTTCCAATTATAAAGATACCAGATAGAAAACAGCAATTGAATTAGCCTTCCTCCATGCCTTTCCCCCTTCCCATTGACCCTGAATATCTGGACATTTTTTCTCCTGTTAAGGAAATTCCAGAATCTTTAATACTTAAAGTATAGGGTCTTTTCTGAAGACAGTTTTGCTTTTCTAGTGTTTCTAGTACCTTAAATCTTCTTCTGCTTCATCAAGTCAATGAATCAGTTCAATATTTCTTACCAAATTTCACTCCTCCATTAAGCCCCAGTGATGCCACTGGGAAGCAGTACCCTTCTCGATGCCATCTTCCTGGGTCCCTGTTGAGCCTGTTTGATCTTACTGCAGCTGGACTGAATCAAAGCTACTTAGGGGCTGATTCTCCTACACTAATTGTTAAATTAAGATGAGTAAGGATGAGGAGGTTAGAAAGACAAAAGTAAAGAGAAATACAGACTCCTAAGGGTAGTTCCTAACTGATCTGCAGGGAAGCTGCTCACTTGGTCTAAAGTGCAACATCTCTTGGTACACATATTTGAGCACGGGAAAACGGAAGTGAATCTCGAAACCAATCAGCAAGTAAATATTGAGGTCAAACCCCTATAAAGTAACCAGAACTCTTTTTACATATTCAGTATGGGAACGTGGATCAAAAAAAAGTGTTATTACTGGGAAGACAGAGACAAAGGGCGAGGGCTAAAGAGATTTTATGAACATTAACCAAGAAGTGAGAATGACTTTGATTTTGGCTACATCAAAAAGAGTATAGGAAACAATGTCAAAGGTCTGTTTTATACACATGGAATATCTAGGGTCATCTATCTTCAACTCTCCTGAGTCTTGGTCCTTGGTGGAAATTTCCACGTTGACTACCAGTTTCCTTTGGGTGACTTCACTTCCATTTACTTTCAATCCTCAAAGAAAGTGTTTCTACCTAGGCTGACCCAAAGTGATTACTAAGTTTCACTGAGCAGCATGAAATAAAATTAAAAGCTATTTGTCCAAGTGTTCAAAGGAGAAGCAGAAGGGTGATCAGATTTGACACCATGTCAATAAATGGCAAAGAGTTGGAAGAGTTCATGATAACTAATCTCAAAGTAAAGATTTAGACATTAGCCTTGTTTTGTGAAGCCCTGGAGACAAACTTATATGCAGCACGAGGAAGAACTTTTGTAGAAAAGAGTTGCCCTAATAGTAGAATGGACTGCTGTGAACAGTACTACATACTGGCCAGGTCTAAGATATAGGATGGTGACTTGCTAGCAAAATAACAGAGGAGATTCAGGTCCTCAAAGAGCCCACAATTCTATGTTTGTTTGGAATGCCACCAACGGATGTCTGGGGTCAGCTAGAACCCTCTACACTAGTATATAACACAAGATGACATAGCGAGACCCGTCTCATTCTTGTTGAACCATTCTACTTCTGGGGCTTGAGAGTGAACTAGAAGCTACACTCAGTGCCAAGCTGACTGCATCTATTATGCGGGATGTTCAATAGGCTGCTGTTTGGGTCAGTGAGTTAAATGCCTATCACAGTTAGATGAATAAGGTTTTCTTTTGCCCCTAAGTGGATGAGTTGCTTAGAAAATTTAAAAAGGCATATTGTAAGGAAAGACTAATGCAAGTATCTTAAATTATACAAAGGAATTAGCTATAGGTTTTCTTTTCTCTCTAGTATATATAATCTTTTGCATGTAGAATATAAATTTTTGTTTGTAACAAAGGCTGGAGAGAGAGACATGTATTAGTGTGGTTCTAACCAGTAATAATCAGAAATAAACAGCAAAGCTTTTAGTAATTTTTTTGTGATTTCAAGGGGGGTAATGTTTATGAATTTCATAAAAGTGCATCTTCCATAAGACTTTTCACAAAAGAAACCACATGCATGTTGGATAACCAAAATAGTGTCTACAACTTCTTGCACAAGGGGCAGGAAAGTAAAACAGGTCAAGGGAGTAGTGTCCTTTGCAGGAAAATAAGCCATTTTATATTTCCTTTTATTTTTTTAAAGTTAATAAGATAAAGTTAGTTTTCTGTGTTTGCAACTAAAAAAGAGAAAAGTGAGTACAAGTCAGTTATAGTTTGGCTGCTTAGGTACCACATTACAGAGAGTGGATGACTGGATTTCAACAAGAGAACGACAGACCTGAACTCCTACTTCTGTCATCATGAGGTAAGTATTGGAAAGGGAAAAACACTGCATGTGTGAAAGCAGGAACTTCTAACCTTCAGAGATGCTTAGGGTACAGTGCGGTGTGTGCCCAAGAGTGTGCCAGAATATAAATCACCATCTTTTAGGCAGAGAACGAGCTGTGCCCCTGTCTTGGAGGGGGCGAAAGGACACGTGTCACAGATTTCTGCAGTCGCTACGATCATGTCAAAGGGCCAGCAGCCGCTCTCATTCCCCTTTCTTCTAACAAGGGAAAAATATATGGTTATCCGTAGTGATTTTTAAATACCCCATAAACTTGGAAATATAAATATTTTACTTGTTTAAACAACTACAATTGTTGATGTCTGAAACCCCTCTGGAAGTTCTCAGAGTCACACTTTACAAGAACTCTCTTGCCATGATTTCAGTTGTAGACGGTCCCTTTTCTTACAGCCCTCCTTCGTCTCCCGAATTCCACTCTTCTTGGAGACAGGTTAAAACAAACAAACAAACAAAAACCAAACCCCCACAAAACTCTGCTTCTGTATCAAAACAACATACCCACTGAGACTTGGCAAATTCACATATGTATTGAATTAAACATGTATTAAGTATGTTTTACTTCCCCCACATGTGACCCTCTGAGAAGGGAAAAATCAATGTCATTCCTGTGAAAACTTGCAGAAAGTGGAAGTGAGAGCAGAAACCAAAGGTGAAAATATATCCCTAGAAACATAAGCTTTTTCCAAACAGATTTTAAAAAAACGGACACAGAGGGCATACTTTTATCAATATTAGCCAGAGTTCAAAAGAATCTCAAAGCTGAATTTTAACAAAATGTTTTACTGACAGACCCAGACTTGTTCTTCTCAGGTTGCTTTTTTTTGTTTTTTATAAACATACTACAGGACTGTGAACTGTGCTCTGAGAACAACTCTGGCGCTGACCTACCCCCTGTAAAATATTGTGATTCAACTATTAGGATTTAATATTATGCTCATAGGCAAAATGTTGATATGTATAAAAATTCTGGAAAGATAATGGCTTTTCTTTGCCATGAGGAAAATTACCAAGTTTCATTAGAAATAAAATAACATGCCACACCACTTAAAAATGTTTGTTTTGGCCAAAATACTTGGCATTTTTTAAAAAAATTCCTAACCTAGTCTTAGAAAGATCAGTTTGCATATAGCTGAGAAAAGGAGGGCAGTCATAAAGAATTTGCCAAGAACTCTATGATCTGAGTCCCTGATGAAAAGTCATTAAAATCAACCTGAAAGACTCTATTATCTCATCTTGCTTTATGAATAAACACAATCTGGAAAATATGCCCTTTTAAAGGAAGGATTTATGGATGCCATGCATATTTGACAGTAGCTTCCTTCCCTTGTACATCTGTAAAGATCAGGATGCACTGATATAATTTACCTAGGAAAAGTCCAAGCACAATAAGATTAACAGGTAGGACGAAAAGCAGGAGAGAATGTAAGAAAGGAAGGCAGGAGATAAAAAAGGAGGTGGGAGAGAAAAAGGCGAGGAGGGAGAGAAGAATTCTCACCAAACCATGGAGCTTTAATCAGATAATTTTTTAAAGGTTTGAAATAGTACGTAATATGCTACCCAGACAACAGCCTCTTAAGAAGAATCTCATTCTACATATCTGTCATGTAAATAACAACCTGATATGTCCACGGTTGTACCATAATAATAACTCAGACCTCAACCTGTTCTGTCCACTATTAAATTAAGACAACAGACAAACCAAAAAGCTATGACAATTCCTAAACACGGATATGCTGAGTGGGTGGTAAAGACGCAAATGGAAATCTGTCTTCCTTATCCGACTACAACCAGAGAAAGACCAAAAACAATCACTAACAATATCCAACATCACCTCCTGGCATAAAATTGTTTTCTTAATTCAGGAATCCACAAGGTCCTTCCAAGAGACAAGGAGAAAAGAAACATTATTAGAACCCATTAAGATAAAGAGTTTACACTTCTCTGGATTTTGTTTTCCTGTCCGATGAGTGTACTTGGAAATCTGGGAGATGATTACTAACATTATGGACGCTCCAGTGAATATTCGTAATGGCGCAGAGACTCTAAAAATAAGGCACATATACATGTTGCTCTCGGACTGTCTCCCACGAAAGTGCCCCGAGAGAGCGATCTCAAGAAAGGGACTTCAGGCACATTTTGTGGAGGTATATCTTTTTCAGCCTACTGGCTTCCTACAGATGGCTAAAGCAGGGTATGGAACATGCTGTCATATTTCATTCATAACACACATGTACTGTAGCTCCAGGCAACAGATGGACAATCACTTGTTTAAACTACAAATGTGAAATACTAAGGTAGCATGGCAATATTTCTAGAAATGTCTATGAGAAAAAGAAGCCTTTCCAAGCCAAGAGGAGTGGTGAGAGGCTGGGAGGTCACATCAGTGTTTCCCTGATCTCCCTAGCAGCTGCCATAATTTCCCCGACACCCTTCAAAACGTGATGATGGAGGGATCAGGGGGCAGCCGACACAGATTTGACAAGAGAAGCCCAAACCATATCAAATAGAAATAACACTGTTATCCCCGGCTGGTTCACATTAATAGGATTTTTACTAACTAGGAAAACTGTTGGAAGTTGTGTTTTCAGAGACCGGTCTATATTCAATAAATCCTCTACTACAGCCCTCTTGTCAAAGTGCTCTCTGTCTTCCTCTGAACCCAAATAAAAACACTTGTTTAAATGTACTTAGAATTTTATAGACTTTAAACATCACCATAAACAATTTTTCAGAATCTTGCGTGGTGAGGAAACAATGATACTGATAACTCGGCTTCATGGGTCAGCAGACAGCCAATGAAGTAATCTTGATCAGAGAAGTTGCCCCTACATAAACAGTTTAGCAATGACAGGGAAAAAAAAAAACCCACGTCTTTGAGCTGCAGAGATGTCCAGCATCTCAAAGCCTCGGTGCCTTATGCTGGGACACATGACTTAGTTGTGAGTTTCAAATGCAATTTTGATTGCAAACGAGACTTCATGTTGACTCAGTGTGAGCTAGGGATCCAGACAGTAAAGGAATTTGATTTTGGAATGGTATGCAGAGCCCATGACATAGTGGGTTTCTTTTTTCCTTTTCCACGTCTCTCATCACACGGAATTACCAAATATTTGTGTTCTTGACAATTTTTTAAAGCTGTATAGTTTAACAAACTTTCTCTTATATACTTTGATTTTTCTATTATTTATGAATTTAAATAACAATCAAGACTCTACACCAAAAGACAAAATAATTATAATTGTCAGGTAATAGTGATCTTTCTGTCTCTGTTATAGGCAAAACTTAACATAACTAAAACACTAAAGAGTGATTTGGCATTAGTTTAAACCAAAGGATTAATAGAAAAGACAAGAAAGCAATATAAATCATATACTTAAGAAATCCTGGAACAAAATAACATAGGATCCTTTCCTTACTCTATCTTGTGAAAGAAAAGAAATCTGAATCTAAATATTTCTGCATATGTGTGTGCACATTCATTATTACAAAAGTATAATAAGTCTATATTAAAAAGAGATTTACTTTAAAACTCTTTGGTAAAGATACTCTGAGGTTATGTGATAAAATTGTACTATAAAGACTGAAAGCCACCAGTATTCTGGCAATGCCACAGTGATGGTCTGTGACAGCATTTTCTTATAACTCTCTCTCTCTTTAAAATGTTTTGGCTTGTAAACATTTAGTTACACAAGGACTTAAATGTAACAAACAAGTAGAATGTTATTGCATTTTTAGGGTATAAATATTTCATACATTTTCCTCTTTTGGCAAAATTCATAATAATATGATGGTGCTTCAAGAGATAAAATCCATCCCTCAATAAATTGGGCTTTGGCCTAAGCACAATTTCCCCCAAGTATTTCATAGAAAACAAATTGCTGAGGCAATTCAAGCAAATTACATTATCTCTCCAATTGTCTAATAGTTAGTGCTTTTTGAGGTCATCAGCAAGTCTGATCTTGGAGGATGGAAATTCAGAGATATAGTCACTACAGTATCTTCAAATTCACACTCTGCCCAAAATGAATCCCATTGTGTTTCCCATTAAGAAAAATATAAGGCCAATGATAAGAGTAGCAAAGTAAGGAAAAGCAAAGTTTTCCGAGAAAACTTTGCGAAGTCCCAACTTTGGTGGTCTCTTTGGATGACCAAGGCAAAAAAAGCCACACATTAACTTAGGTGAGCTAATGGCCATAGGCTTAAGAATTTCTTATTGAAAAAGAAAAAGAAAGAAAGAAAACTGAACAATCATTCCTACTAAAGTAAAATCGATGTAACTGGAATTCCTGAGGCATGGGTATAATTCAAAACAGGCACAAATACTTTTTCATTTCTGTTTTGAGTGTTAAAATTAAAAATTCAAATAAAAGTCAGACAAGAAAATCAACTTTATCACTTAATCATGAAAAAGGTATTTGTGGACTCAGGAAAGGGTGCATAAGGGAATGTTAACTATATTTGTTATATTTGATTTCTTAAACTGGGTGTTATGTATATAGGGATTCATTATATTATTATTTATATTTTGTGTATACTTAAAATACTTCATAATTTAAAAGTATATACTTGTGGAAGATTTGAAGAAACGTTTAAGAAATCTCAATCCAAAATACTCGATTAGTTTACAAAATGGCAACCTGCTGTTACAAAGATGGGCGTCTCTCTTTAAAAGAAACAAGTTAGAACCCAAAAGAAGGGTTCTCTAGTTGGCAAGCAAGCATTTCAGTGCCCAGTAAGAGTTTGAATAAAGATTCTAGGCAGAGACTCTGCATATTTTTAGCTCAGAAAGGCAGTTTTTTTTTTTTGTTTTGTTTTGTATTTTTTTTCCAGAGATTGTCTTTAAAAGTGTGGTATAAATGTCACATTCATGATATGAACACGTCTCCCGTGATATGCAATTTGAGTGGTGGTGGGATTATGAGAGTGATGAAACTGTGGTTTCACCATTTTATCAAGCTTTCCTGTCATTTTAAAGTAAACTAAACAAAACTCCACAATTTTATTTTGTGTGCTCTGATTTGTCAGGCAAAAAGGACCTGGGCCTGGGGCGGGGTGGAGGAGGAGGGGGGGAGGAAGAATAGGCACAGTTCTTTACGACTGTCTTCCCCCACAGAAAACTCAACTTTGGTAGTTGTGTTTGGATCAAAAAACAACATGGCAATATTTCTGAGATGAAAAGCGGGACAGTATTGTAAATGTAATGTTCCAGAGAAAACAAAGTTTGTCTGAATTATGAGGTCTAGGTAGCACGGAAAAGGGAAATCTTAAGACGGAATGGTGGGATAATAATAAGCTTTTCAAAATACCCCCCAAATGCTTTTTTTCCCCTGCATTCCTTTAGGAAAAAAAAAAAAAAAAGTGAACTTTGGATCTCTCTCATCAATAACTGTTTTCAAATGAGCCCTGACCACTGGTCACTACAGATTTTGAATTTCCAATCAAATTTGGTTACAAATTAAATTTGGGCTTATTTTAACCTATGTAATTTACAGCTTAAATTCTTTGTGGCCTAACATATACATGGCACACTATTTTTCCCCCCAAGGGGCATGACCGATTTAGAGTAACAGAAAGATGTACTTTTTAATACACAGAAAAAGAGTGGCTATACTTCCTGTTCACAGGCCACATGGAACTGACAGGATGGACCCTTCAAGCCTAAAAGCACCTGTGAGTTGGCCCGACTCACCCAAGAAAAACTGCGTGACAGCAAATACCACACTAAAAAAAGCCATTCAACCAGATGCAAAGTGAAACAAACATAGGGATTAAAAGTTACAGGAATGCAGAAGTGAATGGGATGGAGTATAATCCGTGCAAAAATGTGGAAGTCCTTGGGAACAAAGGCCCATCAAGGTCCTACATGATTAAATGTGAAATGTGTATTTGGTGAGAACGTAAAAAAAAAAATATATCTCATCATCTATGTGCTTCTGAAGAAAGGTTAATATTAGAGGAAGAACAGAGACCATCTCACGGCTTGATTGCCTTTCCTGTATTTCCCATATCTTTGTCTTGTGCTTCCTTCTTCTCAGTGCCCCCAACTAAGCAGCTCAGCAGGCAACTGTATTTAGAGGTCGGTGCTGGCCTTGGCGGTGAGCACCCTGATGCGGGCAGAGTTGCAGGTCTTACAGAGGATGTGTCCATCCAGAGGGTAGCAGCCTTGGTTGTCGCCTTCGGACAGGAGACCACCACAGTCCTGGAAAAATGGAAAGGATGTAAGAAACCTGGAAACTAGGAGTTTGAGGACTGCTTGCCTTAGCTTTCCGTTTGACGTCTCCATAACGCGGTCACTTCCTACCTTTCCTCTTCCTGTACCCCTCACCGGACCCCTCCGGTCCTTCCCCAGGATACAACATACCATCTGGAACTAGGCCGAATGACAGATTGGGGGCATAAACACAAAAAGGGTAAAACGAACCCCACCTCCCACCGTCTCAGGTTATGTCACAGGAAATGCACATTCAAGAAGAGGAGAACCCAAGGGTCTGGGACCTCAAGGAGTAATTTTGTTCTCTCATCCAGGCAACAAAAACAGCAAGAACAAGAGAAAATAAAACAAGAGGAGATCCCTAACTGCTAAGTCATCTTAACACTTGATCACGAATCTTGGGATCTCTCAAAAGGAATACACAGGCGCAGGGACAGAACTCCTGGGCCGTTTCTGGAGAGGGCCTGCTTCCAAGCAGAAGGGCCAGCCCTAGGCTCCGCATCCTGGCTCCAGCTGTTGCGAGAAAACAAAACTCTAACGTGTGCTGGGAGTACTGGTTTGCTGCACGTTCTGAGGGAGACAGTGTGGTGTGGGAATGTGTTGGACCGGAGCCGGCCTCTCCCGGGGGCGCCCCTTAGCTCTGCCTTGGTGTCACTGAGAAGAGTTCCTGCGTGTCCAACTCACCAAGCCTTTGGGAGGATCAAAGAGGAAACTGGATGTGAGTGTACTTTGAAACAAATGCAGGGAGCACCAGAGCTGGGAAGGATCAAAGCAATGTCCTACTGTCAATAACACCTCTGCAGCTCCATTTTGGAAAGTGACATGTAACCACCAAATGCCGGCCCTTACTTTGGGAGGACATGGAAGTTTCTTTGAAAAGAAAAATACAGGACTTCCTCTGGCCGTATGTGGCCCTCGCTCACTTCAGCAGAAACTCTTCTAAAAGGCCAGCACCATCGCACACGCCCTGCTGCTGCTGTCTGCTAAGACAGTAGGGAGGTCACTGGTGCTCCCGTCTGTATGTGGCTAACGACGGAATGCGAGCTCAGAAAGGGCAGGGCTGACAGCAGCAGCAGCAGTGGCAGCAGGAGCCAGGCTGACTCCCCAGAAGCCAGCCTTGCCCCAGTGAGCAGCCATCCCACTGCTCTAGGGGCACCCGGGACACTGTGCGTAATGGAATTAAATGAACTCTTCTCATCGCGATAAAGAAAGAAGGGAATTTCATAAATGACACGGCCATAAGCATTTAGTGAGCTGACCTCTATGGTCACCTGGGTACCGTGAAGAGCCTAGAGTCAACCACAATGTTGGCACCATCAATGCCCGGACTCTGGGAACCCAAAGGGGCCACCTGGGGTATCCAGTGCACCCTCCTCGTTTCTGTGGAGGGGGAAGTGAGGAGCAAAAGGGGACATGATTTCTCCAGTGTCATGCGGGGTCTGAGACAGGACTAGAATGATGGTCTGCCCTCTTCTAATCCAGTACTCTTCCCGGGCTATAGCATTGCTTTGTAAACAAACAAAAAACCAACTTCACAGGCCTTTAAAGCACACTTCATTTTTACTGCTCTCATTTCATTGGGAAGGAGGAAAGGCACCTTTATGCAACTCTGGGCACAAAATCCCAGGCCATTTAAGGTCAAAGCCTATTGGTATGCATAGCAAGTGTGTGGGCAGTGTTGGGAAGCTTTTCTTCTTTAAGCCTCAGTTTCTCCTTCTGTAAAATGACCTCAAAGACATCTATCAGCTTTTCACACTTATGAATCAGGTCGGTTTTAAGGCTGGAGGTGGCTGTTCCTCCGTAGTCATAAAGTCTGGCATGAAAGCTGGTAGATTACCTTTTCTCATGTTAAGGACACAGACACAGATGCAGCTTGGGCTCTAGGGCAAAACAAAGAACCCCACATCAATCAGGTGGTGGGTTTCAGCTAGAGCAATGAGTGGATCGAACACAGTCCTAGAGAGCCGGGGAGGCCCCATCCCCAGTGTCTTGGGAAGATCACCCAGCAGGATGAGATGAACCACGGGAGAGGGTGTGGTGGTAAGGCAGTTCAGGCTCTCCTTCCCAGAGGGAAGAGGGAGCTGGTAAATACCGTCCTCAGATGAGCTAGTAAAAAACAAGAAAATGGCTTCAAAGAGGGGGCTCTGCATAACTAGAACCAGGATAAGAAAACATTTTAAAATCACTTCCTGAATGCAGTGCCCTTTTGATATACAGATTATAAGGGAAGGACTTGTGTGCTTTGCTGTAGAAATGACTACATGCCCCTTGGGCAAGAAGCCTTCCTTGTCATTTTCAGCCTGGATTATGAGCCTCTTATGTGTGTACCCACAGCACCTGTGCGTACCTCTGTGGGGCCCTTCGCAGCCGCCTAGCCTGACCTGACCTGACCTGACCGCCTGTCATATATGCTCAGTCAGTGCCTGTAACTCAACCAATCTCTGTGACTTGGAACACCAAGCTCCTACTGCTTTGAGAGGAGTTAATTTTCCTCCTTTCCCCTGAGTGAGGTTGACTCTTCTGTCCCACAGAAGTATCAGAGCCATGGTTAAAGAGCAGTGTAACAATAATAATTATGGTAACAAGAATACCATTTGTCCCTAATTTAGCACTTTGTGATTTACAATGTCCTTTAATACCCAGTTTTGCATTTTAGTCACTCAGCCAAATCTGAGGAGGTTCCTAAGGATTTGAGTACTTTTCACAGGTGGGGAAATTGAGACTGAGTGGTGAGGTGACTTACCCAGTGTCGCTAGCCTTTAATGAAAGCCTAAGATCTAAAACCCAAGTCCTGTGAACACAGGCATCAGGGGGCTTTCCTGGCCTGAATAATTGCCGTATTTGTGGAAACCCAGCTCTGCTGGGCCTTTCCATGCCTGCCATGCAGTGATGGGGGTGGGGAGCTGACCACAGACCTCACAGCGGTAGCAATGAACATGGAAATCGCGATCCAGAGCCACAATCCGGACAGTCTCCTCCTGGCCTGGGGCTGGCATGATAGGCTCCTTGCACACAGAACATCGGGGGGCAAATTTCCTGTAAATGGAGACACAGGTCTGGTTAGATTCTGACCAATAGGAGAGACCCGGAAGTGAAAAAGAAAAGGAGTTAGCAAAGGGTCAGGACATCTGCTCTGTCGTCTTGTGTGACCTTGAGCAAGTCACTTTCCTTCTCTGGGTCTGCTTCCTCAGCTATAAGGGATTTAAGACTTGGTGATTTGTGGAGGTCCTTCTAAACAAGAACATTGTGATATTTGGTGAGGTGGGGAGTTAGTGCATGAAGTGCTTCTAGGAGCTCCTGGCCACTTGGTGTGTGACATGAAGTTCACTGGTGGATAGATTGCAAACACAGACCCTGGGCTAGGAAAGGGGCCTGGGACCCTTACTTGTTTCCTTTGCTTGACTTTGTCTTGCTTGACTATTTGCTTCTAGACTTGTGTACTTGCTCCCCAGGCCCTACACAAATATTCTGAGGTTGGTAATTGTGTCATTCCCACTTACTACAGCCTCTTTCTCTCAAACTGAGCTCTAGGAATTAACACAAGAAACCTCAACCACACACCTTGTCGAAACAGCAGAGTAGCCAGTCTGAATACACCAAACTTGACACCAAACTCACTATGACCAAGTTTGCACTTCCTATGTTTCAGTTGTGTTAAACTGTGGTTTAAAAAGAAAAAAAAGTTCCAAAGCCATCAAGTTCTTTATTCTTTTTTTTTTCTTTAAGATTTTATTCATTTATTTGACAGAGAGAGATCACAAGCAGGCAGAGAGGCAGGCAGAGAGAGAAGGGGGGAAGCAGGCTCCCCGCTGAGCAGAGAGCCCAATGCGGGGTTCAATCCCAAGAACCTGAGATCATGACCTGAGCTGAAGGCAGAGGCTTAACCCATTGAGCCATGCAGGTGCCCCAAGTTCTTTATTCTTTAGAGGGTCTTAACAGTTCCAAAAGGTGTAAACACTTAGACGTGTAGATACGCATACACATACATGTGCTTTTGAGACTAATTGTTGGTGAGGAATCCTAATATTTCCTGATCTCTTACTGTTCCTTAATACGATCGAAGGCCCTAAAATCTGTCTCTCATAACAGATTAAGAGGCTGCAAATACAGGCTGTGCGTTCATCTGTATCTCCTGGAAATTAGGGGTGGCATTTGGGAAGGTGTGAAATGAGACATGATTTGAAATGGCCATGGATTAAAAACTGAAGAGATGGAGGGGAAAAAAAAGGACAAACAGACTGAGCGAGCCGGTTTTTTTCATGGTAATGGTTTTGAGATTAATGACGTTAAAATTTATCTATTTGTAGCGAGACTTAAAAAGAAATAATGATAGTAATCTAATACTTTGCAGAGCACTTTATGGTTGTCAAAGCATTTTTACATACATTATACTCTATATGTACATATTAATTTTCTTGGCAGCACCCAAAAGGCATCTGTGTGGCTGCAATCTAAATAAATATGAATTAAGCAGCAGATCAATTGATTGCTATGAAAGAAAAATTAAAAGGATCATGGTACAACTGCAGCAGTAATCAGAGTTGTTATAATTGGCATTTTATGCAAGAAATTTACACCCAGTGGTAAAAAAAAAAAAAAATGCCTCGGACTACCTGATTATTTTTGGATCTGGGTCACCAGTAGTGAAATAAGCAGGCTTCTGGAATCCAGCGTGCAGAGTTTCCTTTCCCCACGCCCATCGAGACTGTAGTCTGTGAGGTCAGAAGCATATCTTGGCCCATCATTGAACTGTGAGCCTGCTCCTTTTTCCTCAGCCACAATCACTTACGTCTTTAGGAGAAACTGAATTTGCCTATTTTAGTAGTAATTGTTTGCATATCTTTGGGGACCACTGAACTGTGAGTTTCTAGCGGGCAGGTTTTGCTCCATCTCTGAATCCCAGAAACAACTCCTACGACCAGGGCAATCAACGGAATTTCAGGCACTATCTAATGAAATGAAGCGTCTGCCATATTGCTCTAGATAAAGATGTTACTTAGAGCTTCATGTTCAACCTCAAGGTCCTTCCTCTTTGGACCGGCATAAACTGTATTCTCGCTGAGTCATGATTCCTTCCTACCGATTGGCCTCATTTCCATGATGGGAAAAAACAAAGTAAAGAGACAGGAAGTGGTTTCCACAGTCCCCACAGTGTTCTTGGGCCGGCATTTTGAAGACTTTTCTAAATCCCAGGTGGTCTGTTTCAAGGCTCAGCTCACTAAGCAGACAATAATAATAATAAAACATTTGAGGAAAACAACCACTTTTGATGGTTGAAACAGCTACTATATATTGTGTGCTGATTATGTGCCAAGCCTTGTTAAGCCCTCTGTGCACTTGACCTCATTTTTTAACTGACAGCAACATTATGAAGAAGTAGCTTTTTTTTTATCATTTCTGCTTCATAGTCACAGGAGCCAAGGCTCAGAGTGGGCCGGTCTTCATCATCTTTATCCTGGCACATTTCTGGCAATCAACAAACGGGTGCTGATTAGACAAATAAGTGGATGGGTGTAATGTCTCTGATAAGAGAGCATGGATAGTGAAATAAAGGATCAACGCAATGAAAGGGTCAGCTAAATAAGCCGGCTTTTCTGAGCTCACTGTCCTGGCACTGGGAATACAGAAATAAACTAGGGCTCCAGCAGTCCTACTGGTGAGGGAGTTCTATATATTTCTGCATTTGTTCTATTAGTCGAGATGTATACATCCGGTCATATTGCAAAAATGCAATAGGTAAAGATATGTAAAACTGGGTGTGTGTATGTATATTCTTATGTATATTCTTTATTACTAACCAGGCTACGGTTAAGTATTAGGTATACCCGATTTACAAAATTCTACAGAACATAAACAGAGAGATATAAATTCATTCAGGGGGATGGGGGGGTTGAGGTCAGGGAACTGTTCTCAGAGGAGGTGGTAAATGAGCTGGGGCTTAAAAGATGGCTATTTAAGTGAAATGCAAAAGTATGTTTGGTGTCTGTAGTGTGTGTGTGTGTGTGTGTGTGTGTGTGTGTGGATGCGGGTGGATACAGTCAGTTTGCCAGGGAACTAGTTTGAGCAGTCATCTGAAATAACATATGGGAAAAGAGTGGGTAGACCTAATAGGATGGAGGACTTGGGCCAACCTTGACTGAAGGTAGTTATGCAGGGGATGGCCCATTTACAAGGCCTCAAAAATAGTATTTGGGAAGCTTATTACTCACCGTGCAGTCCAAGACCACCGGGGAGCTTGTCAGAAATGTAGAATTGTAGGTCCCACCCCAGACCTACTGAATTAGAATTTGCAGTTTAACAAGATCCCTAGGTGACTTGTAAGCACATTAACATTTGGGAAGCACTGGTTTAGAAGACAGGATGCTAAGCAGGCGAGATGAATCCCTTCTCATGGGCCTTCTGCGTCTCACAGTGACTTCCACTCCCAGGCTGCTCTAGTTACAGCCCAGCAAACCTTCCATGAGTTAGAGAAGCCCTTCCTCACTTTGTGCCCTTCTTTATTCCTGAGTTGTTCCTGCTGTCAGGAATCTCCATTTCTCACTTAAAATGCTCTTCCAATTCTGCTTCCAGAAGCCTCCCTAGATCTCAGGGCCAAGTGATCTTCTCTGACTCTGACAGCTCAAGCTTCTGCCTCTGCCTGTCTCATTGTGTCTGGCCCCTTCTGCCTGATATCACACATACTCTGTGCTTATTCTCCCCCTCCTCCTGGCAAGCTCCTTGCTGACAGGGGCTTTTCTCTCCGTGTCTGTGCATTTTCTACCCCTGCAATTTCTCTCCTTGGATCTCTCTCTCCTTTAGCACTGAGCACATAGAGGGCTCTTTGTAGACGTGGTTGAATTGAATTGAAAGATACCTCCTAAAAGCTCATAGAGTGAGACCAAGAATCAAGGCCGCCCAAAACAGTCTGCAGAAGGAGGTTGTATCCCCCAGTGTACTCTCTCGTTAGCCTGGCAATGCCTGCCCTGGGTGGGGCTTTTAGCTGCTTTGTGTTCTAGTACTTTCAAGGCTCACAAACAGAGTTCTGTAAAATGTATCTCTAATTTTCCTTTGGGAAATGGTGAAAAGATCAAAAAGCTTTCCCCGCTACATACCTGCCAATCATCCAGACAACATTATTTTTTAAAAAAATAATCTGTGTCTTAACATGCCATTGAATTGGCAGTGGAGCTGGGGGCTCAGAGACGGTTCTTCCCTTTTAGCTGCTAAGACTGCTTGTCTGGAGTGTTCAGACCCACACACGTATGTCACCAGACCCAAGTCTCTAATTATGCTCCTCACTCTTAGAAATGAAAGACAAATGGCAGAGATATAAACTTCCATTTGTCAGAATTGATTTCCTGTTTTAATTGGGGGGTGTAATAGATCAGTCTTTTCTAAGCAACAGAAACGTGTGTGCTCTGATTACATCTACCCGTCCTCCTTGGATTAGGGTACGTCTAAGAAAGGAGAGAAACCGTGACAGAAACACACTCCCCATCGGTATCTTTTCACTTCCCTTAAATAGATGCAGGTTTTTTTGTTTTTTTAAATGTGTAATTACAAGCTAAAAATATCCATAACGTGAAGTACAATTTATGCTGTGACTGCCCTTTCAAAGTGAGCCCTTACTTGTCTAATTCAGGTTGAGAATTCCTGCCTCTGGGGTTTTTTTTTTTTTTTAATTCATTCAGCCTCACGTCTTTTGGTGAGGTTTTTCAATTTCTTTGCTACTTGGAAAGTGGTCAGGAAATTCACTTTTAAAATAGAGGAGTCTCAGGTCCCCAGACTGCCTGTGGCAAGTACCTCCTGATTGTTGACAATCAACAGAGCGATGAAAATTAACCCGCAAGACTACACATCTGGAGGTCATAAAACGGAGACCCAAACTGGGGAGTCACGTGAGCTTTATCTCTGGAGAGCTTCAGACTGTCCTCAAAGACCCAGACTGCCCAGCAAGGAAGCCAGAAAGCCTCTGTGCCAGCAGCTTGTAGATCTCCACTGTGGCTTTCGTATCATTTCTAAATATATGCAACAGATCTCATCAACCAATCAGCTAACTAAGAAAGGGGCCAGATAAACAGAAGCAAAACACAAAATTGTACAATTGTCAAGAAAACCCCAGCTATGACAGAGGAAAGAGGGCCCGACGAATGAGAAAACCGAATAAGGACACATTTTTTCCAGGCCCATGAGTAAGTGGTCTTGATCTTGAGAGTCGACTTCCTAATCTTCCTCAAAGGACTCCACAGGACCACATTCATTAATGTTATTAGAAAGTGTCCTGAGGAAGAGAAGGCCTGGGTCAGGAAAGAGGTTATGGGACGGTGTGAATGTGTTGCTAATGACAGGAAAATGACCCCCAAATGTGAGGGGCTTGCCCTAGGAAGAGGGAATGAACTCTTCCGTGTCCATTGCCCTCTCCATATTACCCCCTCTCTGCAGACTGGCAAAGATACAGAGGACGGCTCTAGAGAGAACCTTGGACTGTCACACCTGGGGAGCTTTAAGACAGGCTCTGTTCTAATGAGCAGACTGAAAAGCTCCAAGGCATTCAGCAATTTGTCCACTGTAACACATCTTGCTCATGTATAGGCCAGGGAAGTCTACCTTAGGATCCTTCCTCTTTCCAATACACATATTCTGCAGCTGAGTCAACGTTCTTAGTATCAGAGCAGCACAAAGATGTGACAGATCAGCCCCAGGGCAGCCTGTAGGCAGAAACAAGGCTGGAGGACAGCTGGATTAACTGATACCCATTCCTGCATTAGGAGAGGGGGATAAACAAGCCCTTCTTAAGGTCCCACCAAATCCTGGGATTCTGCAGCTTTGACAGAAGAGAACGGATGGCCCCGACATGAGGCTGTGAGAACAGATTCCAAAGGGGACTGGCAGGCTCGAGGGAACAAAGCAGACCGCCTACTTGTGGAAGTCCTCAATGCAGTGAATGAGGCCACCAGCGTCCACGGTGAATGGGATCCCATCAAGGCTGCGGTGGCACATCACACAGGTAAAGCAGTGAGGATGATAGGCCTTCCCGGTGGCTCGCAGAATCCTCTCCATGATGGGCTTGGAGCACACGCTGCACTGCTCCAGGGTATTCTGGGGAGGGAAAGAGACAAGCCAGTGTCAGGTTGCAACTTGCAGTGTTCCATGCATGTAGTCCCTTATAGCATGACTAGCACCTTACAGACACACTGGTTCGTGTGCCTATCACAGTACCTGGAAGAAGGCAGAGTGTGTAACAAGGAAACACATGAAATAGATCGAGTGTCTTTTTTTAAATTGACGCATGGAGGTGGTGGCAAAGGATTGTGGCAGGTGGTGGCAGGGAGGTGGTTCTAGGATTTAGAATACACGTCTTCTGACTTCTCTCCCTTTTCTACCACTACTGCAGGGTTGATGGCAAATGTTCCTGTGAAGGCACAGAGAGTAAGTATTTCTGGGTTTGCTGCAGCATTTCAGTTCTGCTGTCATAGGGTGAAAGCAGCTGCAAACAGGACTAAGCAGATGGGCATGATCGTGTTCCAATAAAACTTTATTTACAAAAGCAGGCTGGAGTTAGCTCACAGCTGCAGTTTCTGGACCCCTGAACTACATAACCCAGGTTCTCCGCTGGAAGAACACATAACTATTCTGAAACCCGATTAGTCATCAAAAACCTGGCAGGGTCACCAAGGACCTTAAGATTTTAGAGTGGTCTGCCTGATGACGGACATACACAGAGCATGCCGGGTGCAGAGCCCCATCAGAGCTCATCATCAATGAGGCTACTGATTATTTTAAGCCTTGATTCAAACACCACCTCCAAGTTCAGTGTTGTGAACTCTTGATAGAAATGTTGAATCTAGAGAGGCTCCTGTTATGATAAGTGAATTAGGATAGTCAACTTCTCTGGCTTAAAAAAATATGCTGAACTTTAAAATGAAAAAAAAAAATGCTCCCACAAAAGGATACCACATATTGAGTCAGGACTCTAAAAGATTGATAAAATTTGCTATTAACTTTCTATCCTCCCCTAGAATCCCATGCTGTCTTACCAAACAACTATGTTTCCCAGGTAATATGCTATATTCCAAGTGAGATGTTTGGATTGATGGGGAGTTTACAATCCAGAATAAACCTGAGATGGGGGTCTGATGAGAAAGATGCAGAACTGGAACTGCCCTCTCACCACAAGAACCTTTAAATGCCTGTAGGCATCAGTGCTGACGTGTCCACCACAGCAACAGTCTCTGACTGGCTTCCTTGTTTGCATCTCTCCTCCTATAACACTGTAACTCCTATAACACTAGAACTCCCTATCCCCAAAATGATTTTTGGTTTCCTTTCTAAAACACAGATGTGACCAAGTCACATGGCTGCTACCAAAAACTTCTATGGCTCTACAATGTAAAAAGCCCTCATTCCTCAACTGACATCCAACCTCCGTTTCTAGGGTCAGGTTTTCCTAATGTCTCAGACTGCTCTACTCTGATTCAATCTGTGCACAGGCTAATGCCAAGTATGAACCACAGTTTGTCATTTTGCCCTTTCAAGGTACAGATCAGAAGGTAACTTGCCAGTGAAGCCTTCCTGGATGCCTTCATTTGCAATCAACACCTTCTTCCTCTACCCTTCCCAAGCACTTAATTAAAACTGCTTATAGCATTACAGTGTCCGCTGTATTAAAATTATTTGTGGGTGCCTGGATGGCTCAGTCAGTGAAGCTTTTGTCCTTGGCTCAGGTCATGATACCAGGGTCCGGGGATCGAGTTCCCCTTTGCTTCTCCCTCTGCCTGCTGCTCTCCCCTGCTTGTGCTTGCTCAGTCTCTCTCTCTGACAAATAGATAAATGAAGTCTTAAAAAAGTTATTTGCACATTTGTGCAAACTAATTTCTTTAAGGGAAGGGGCCGTGTCTTTCTTTTTAAGTTTAACATTTTAACTCCAGGGTAGTTAACATAGTGTTATATTAGTTTCAGGCGTACAATATAGTGATTCAATGATTCTATCACAGTGATTCTATATCACGCAGTGCTCATCATGATAAGGGAATTCTTTTTTTTTTTTAAGATTTTATTTATTTATTTGACAGGCAGAGATCACAATTAGGCAGAGAGGCAGGCAGAGAGAGAGAAGAAAATGGGCTCCCTGCTGAGCAGAGGGCCCGATGCAGGGCTCGATCCCAGGACCCTGGGATCATGACCTGAGCCGAAGGCAGAGGCTTAACCCACCGAGCCACCCAGGTGCCCCAATAAGTGAATTCTTAATTCCTGTCACCTATTTCACCCATCCCCCTACCCACCTCACCTCTGGTAGCCATCAGTCTGTTCTCTAGAGTTAAGGGTCTTGTTTCTTGGTTTCTTTCTTTCCCTTTGTTCATTCACTTCCTTTCTTAAATTCCACATATGGTATTTGTTATTCTTTCACTGTCTTGTGTTGCTTAGTATTATACACTCTAGCTTCATCTATGTTGTTACAAATGGCAAGATTTCATTCCTTTCCTTGTGGCTGAGTAATATTCCAGTGTGTGTGTGTACACCATATCTTCTTTATCCATTCATCTATTGGTGGACTTGGCCGTTGTAAACAATGCTGCAAAAAACATGTGGAATCATATATCCTTTCAAACTGGTATTTTTGTATTTTGGGGGGTAAAAACTCAGTAGTGTGTCACTGGATTTCAGGATAGTTCTTATTTTTAACTTTTTGAGGACCATCTCTACTATTTTCAGTAGTGGCCACACCTGTTTGCATTATAACCAATAATGCACAAGGGTCCCCTTTTCTCCAAATCTTTGCCAATGCGTGTTGTTTTTTGTGTTTTTGATTTTTAGCCAACCTGACAACAATTTAGAATTGCATTTCCCTGATGGTAAGTGATGTTGAGTATCTTTTCTGTCAGCCATCTGGATATATTCTTTGGAGCAATGTCTGTTCTTGCCTTCTGCCCATTTATTAATTGTATTAGTGTGTGTGTGTGCATTTGTGTGTGTGTTGGGTTGTATACTTTGTATATTGGATACTAACCCTTTTTTGGATATGTTCATTTGCAAATATCTTCTTATATTTAGTAGTTTGTCTTTTAGTTTTGTTGATTGTTTTCCTTCGCTGTGCAGAAGCTTTTTATTTTGATATAGTCCTAATAGCTTATTTTTGCTTTTATTTTCCTTGCCTCAGGAGACACATCTAGAAAAATATTGGTATGGCCAATATCAGAGGAATTACTGCCTATGCTCTCTTCTAGGATTTTTATGGTTTCAGGTCTCACATTTAGGTCTTTAATCAATTTTGAGTGTATTTTTGTGTATTGTGTAAAAAAGTGGAGTAGTTTCATTCTTTTGCATGTAGCAATTTTCCCAATACCATTTGAAGAGAATTTTTGAAGAGACTTTTCCCACTGCATATTCCTGCCTTTGAAGAGACTTTGAAGAGACTTTCCCATGACATGTTCCCGCCTATTTGTCAAAGATTAATTGACCGTGTACTTGTGGCTTTGTCTCTGGGCTTTCTATCCTGTTTCACTGATCTATGTGTCTATCTTTTGTGCCGTACCATACTGTTCTGATTACTACAGCTCTGTGGTATAATTTGAAATCTGGAATTGTGATAACTTCAGCTTAGTTTTTTCTTTCTCGAGATTGCTGTTGCTGTTTGGGGTATTCTGTGGTTCCATAAAATTTTAGAATTTTTTATTCTATTTCTGTGAAAAATGCTGTTAGTATTTGGATAGGGATTGTATTAAATCTGTAGATTGCTTTCGGTACTATAGACATTTTAACAATATTTGTTTTTTCAACCCATGAACATGGAATATCTTTCTATTTGTGTTATCTTGAGTTTCTTTCATCAGCGATGTAGTTTACAGAGTACAGGTTTTTTTCTCCTTGGTTAAGTTTATTATTAGGTATTTCATTATTTTTGGTGTAATTGTAAATGGGTTGCTTTCTTAATTTCTCTTTCTGTCCCTTCCTTATTAGTATCTAGAAATGCAATGGATTTCTGCATATTGATTTTGCACCCTGTGGCCTTATGGAATTTATTTTTCAGTTCCAGCAGTGTTTTGGTGGAGTCTTTAGGGTTTTCTATGTATGTAGTACCATGTCATCTGCAAGTTGTCAAGGTTTTACTTCTTCCTTACCAATTTGGATGTCTTTACTTTTTCTTGTCTGAGTGCTGTTACTAGAACTTCTAGTACTATGTTGAATAAAAGTGGTGAAAGTAGACATTGTAGTCTTGTTCCTGATCTTAGGGGAAAAATTCTCAGGTTTTCTTTTGTTTGTTTGTTTGTTTTTGTTTTTTACCATTCAGTATGATGTTAGCTGTGGGTTTTTCATCTGTGGCCTTTACTATATTGAGGTATGTCCCCTCTAAGCCAACTTTTTTGAAGGTGTTTATCATGAATGTTGTACTTTATCAAATGCTTTTTCTGCATCTATCAAAATGACAATATAGTTTTTAACCTTTTTCTTGTTCATGTGCTATATCACATTGATTGATTTGTGAATACTGAAACACCCTTGAAACCCAGGAATAAATGCCACTTGATCATAGTCATGATTTTTTTTTTTCATGTATTGTTGGATTTAATTTGCTAATGTTTTGTTGAGGATTTTTACATTTGTGTTCATCAGTGATATTGGTCTGTAGTTTCCTTTTTTTTGGGGGGGGGTGTCTTCATCTGGTTTTGGTATCAGAGTAATGCAGGCCTCGGAGACCATGTCTTAAGAATGTATTTTGCAGTCTCCTACTAACACCCAGTATCCTACCTGGAATAAAACTAGCCCTAGGATGAATGTGTGCAAAAAGAATGAATGAAGGAGTATTATTTACATCCTACCCGGGCATTACTGGACCGGTTTGACTCTCCTGACTCTGGAATCCATCCCAAAATGAATTGGTAAATTCATCACCATCTTCTCCTCAAAGCTGTGGTTGCTGGAGGTTCTGAAATTGCTTAGTATGCCTCTGGTCACAGTCTAAACTCATGGAAACTATTAACCTATTTTCCCCCCATTTTGAAGTGGTGAAATTAAAATAGCAGAAGAACATAAGATGAAAGTCTGGAGAAAATGACCCTCTGGACAATGAGGGCCCTGCTTTTTCTCTGTCCTGGTGATCTGAGCTGATGTGGCTGCAAACTGTCTCCCCAGAGCTTGTGTTTTGCTCTTTGTGGCTTTTAACCATTTTTTTTTTTTTTTTTTTTTTTTTTTTAAGGCAGCCCTGTAATGGAAGAGAACAAACCAGAGAATGTTTGACCAGCGAATGTTTTTGTTCGCACTGAGGCCTGGCTGCAAGATTTAGCCCATTTATTCAATACCAGCAGCAGCATATAAGGATGAGCCAGTTTCTAAGGAAAGACTTTATGGTCTCTGGAAGCACTGTTTAAAGGACAGGTAATCTGCATGTTTATGCTACAAAGGAAGAGCAGTGTAAAAGATACCTAAAGTGAGACAACTATAATACGCCTGCAAATCAGAAAATGAAGGTTTTAAGAATATGGCTGACTGGAAGCTTGGGCTAGCAAATGGTGGAGGAGGACATATAAAATGTCTCTAGCCAGTTTCCTTTACTGAACCTTTCTCCTTTCAGTCTCTAGCTGGTCCACTAGAAGCCATAGACACATCTTCTCTTTGAGGAAGCGTAAAGACTCTTTACCCTTATCATGTTAAGTGTAGTTATCATCTGTCATCATACAAAGTTATTACAGTACTATTGATTCTATTTCCTGGGTTGTACTTTTCATCTCCATGACTTATTTATAACTGGAAGTTTGAATCATTATGTTGTGCACATGAAACTAATATACCATTGTATATCAGCTATACTTAATACCAATAATAATAATAATTATCCAAAGGTTATGAACATAGTGATTCAAAGGGGCACATGCACCCCAATGTTTATGTCAGCAATGGCTACAATAGCCAAAATATGAAAAGAACCCAGATGTGCATTGACAGATGAATGGATAAAGAAGATGTGGTATATACATAGACACATATATGTGTATTATATACATATATATACATATATACAATGGAATATTACTCAGCCCTCAAAAAGAATGAACTCTTGCCATTTACAATGATGTGGATAGAAGTAGAAGGTATTATGCTAAGCAAAATAAATCAGTCAGAGAAAGACAAATACCACATGATTTCACTCATATGTGGAATTTCAGAAACAAAACAGAAGAATATAGGGGATGGGAAGGAAAAACAAAGTGAGATGAAATCAGAGATGGAGACAAACCGCAGAGACTCTTAACTTTAGGAAACAAACTGAGGGTTCCTGGAGGGGAGTGGGGTAAGGAGATGGGGTAACTGGGTGATGATCATTAAGGAGGGCCCGTGATGTAATGAGCACTGGTTGTTATATGCAACTGGCGAATCATTAAATTCTACCCCTGAAACAAAGAAAACACTATATGTTAACTAAATTAAATTTAAAGATTTATTTATTTATTTATTTATTTATTTATTTATTACAGAAGAAAGAGAGCGAGCAAGCAAGTGGGGGTAGGGACAGAGGGAGAGACTCTCCAGCAGACCTCCTGCTGAGCGTGGAGCTGGACGTGGGATGCTGGGCTTGAACACAAGACCTGAAAGACCATGACCTGAGCCAAAACTAAGAGTTGGACACTTAACTGACTAAACCACCTAGGTGTGCCCCCATTGAATTTAAATTAAAAAAAAAAAAAAGATGCACTCTCTAATAAATAGATAGGTAGATAGTAAAGGACTTTCACAATGTTAGAGAGGAAGGAATAAGGAATTCCTCTAGTCTAGGTCTCTGATTTCACAGGTGAAAAACAGACCCAGAGCACTAATACAGTTGGATGTGAGTCACGGAGTTCATTAGGGACAGAGGAGAGACTATTACTCCAGATTCTTCCCTCACTCAGATATGGATCTGATGAATTAATTGTGTTGCCATAGGGAGGGAAAGCTGCTAGATGAAGAATATGGACCGTTCATTAACATCCACTCTATGGGTCCTTGGGTAAATCTTTTCTTCTCCCTAGACCTCAGTTTTCTCAACTGCAAAACAATGATTAATTCTAACTACAATTGTATTGCTCTGTGATAGATCAGAATTAACAACAGCAGGGAAAGAACAACGTTTCCATTACTAGAGGTATACTAGAAACAACTGGGTGACCTCTGGTTTGAAGTTTGAAAGGAGGGTTCATGTGTTAGAAACCTGGACTGTATAAAATCTTTACTATGTCTTAACCACTTGAAATGACTAGTGGTAAAATTTCAAACATGACAGAGAAAGAGCTTTGTGTCTTATAGAAGGTTATTTTACAACCAAACCAAAAGATGCCCTCTCTGCATAAACACAAGGCTTTTCTAAAGTCAGTTAAGATGAAATGGCTAATAAATAAAACAGTTTTTAAGGAAACAGAAAAAGAAATATGTCTCCAAGCAAATAAGTGAAAGAAGCACATCTGTAAGTATGTCTACTCAATGCATCTTGTGTGTGGTGTAGGGGTGTCATGGCGGAATGGGCGGGGGTTTAGGAAGGAAGAACATACTCCAGCTTAAGAGCCATCCAGATCCATAGAGTGTTTTATGACCTGGCTCTGGATCCATCTCAGCTTCTCTCTCTAATGGACCCCACCTTCCAGCTGCCACTCCGAGTTTTTTGCCACCTCTTTAATAAGCTGTGTTCTTTCACAAGCCCAGAACAGCGCACATCCTTCTTTGCCTAAAGAATACTTATTCATTCTTCAAAGTTAAGCTCAAATGTCACCTCCTCTGCAAAACACTTCTTATTCTCCCTCTGCTGTACCCTGAGCAAAATAAGTCACTTCTACTCCCATAGGACTACATGATTCTTCTCTGATGACACCCATATAACGTACTCGGATTCATCATTCATGTCAACCTCTGCTACCAAACTGTGAGCATCCTACTCTCACTGCACAGAGCCACAGTCCTAGGTAGAGCTTCCTAGGAAATAGATTCTGAAACAGAGATTTACACATGGGAAGTTAGTGAGGAGTGTCTTTGAGATCAGCACCTGTAGGAGAGTGCAGGAAGCCCCTGAGCAGAGGAAGAAGCTGGACTGCGATGCAGTCACAGCAAAGGCATCTCATAGTTCCCTGGAGAACTCTGGAGTTAGGATGGTTCTGCACATTTGTCCTTCCTTGACGCAAGAGGGTAGGACCTTTATACCCCCTGCATCTACCAGTCAATGGATACAGGAGACTCTCGAGGAGGAGGAGTGATCTTGGGTGAAGGGGTTCCCTCCAAGTTATCAGAGAAGGAACTCCGCAACCAACGGTTAGCAGTGGGGAAGGAAAGCCTCAGTCCTGAAGAAGGATCCGAGCCATGTACTACCACATCCACACCATAACCATCCCTGCCCGGGACCTTGATATTTCCTGATGCACCGTCGGCAACTGCTGACCAGTTATGAAGCACCTTACAGCTGAAGCTGAATGGAGAGTCTAGGTTTCCTTGCTTTTTCAAAAATTCTAGGTACTGTTTGAGGTTTTTTTTTAGAGTCTTTAGAAAATGTCTTAGGCAGTTACTACAATGAAGGTATGGTTAAAGGGAGATGTGAGAGTAGCAGAAGAAAACAAGAAAGCTACCAAAAGGCACAGCTTATAAACTTTGCTCAAGTGATGGCAATACAATTGTGCTTAAAAGCAAGAAGTTAAGTGAAAATAAAAATAAAAGTCACAAACAAAATCTTGTACACGAAACTCCCAAATGTAACTGTTTTTAAATTAGAGATACAATCTGGTTGTATCTTTTCTATCCTTGGGTACTGTATAAATAACTTGTCTAATTCACAGGCAGAAGAGCTAGAAGAATCATCTGAATATAAATGAAGCATATAGGTAACAGGAGCATTAGCTACTAGTTAGATGATAGGGAAAATAGTTCTAAAATTTACATATTGCATAGGTGTGTACACATGTTCAATGGTGAGTATTTCAAATCAAGGCACATAACTATTGGAAGGTTCGGAAGACTAAAGTGTTGCCATTTAGAAATGTTAAAATTTTCATTTCATAAAATTAAAATGTGATCTTATATTCAATCTTTATTGTGTTTTTAGGTACAAAAGCAGTTTTGAAACAGAAAAGACTCTTGGAAAAAAATGAGGGTGATATCTCATTTCTAGATACACTTTTGGTCTCGTTGGGCTAAGAATAACAAGGAAAAAGAAGAGTTCAAAGATACTAGGCCTTTAGAGATGACTCTTGCCCAGGAGTTTGAACTCCCCTCTCTTGCCTGCCTTTCCCATAATCCATCACTCCAGGCAACAGTTACCAGGGAAGCACACCCAGAACAGTCCCAAATTCCTTCTGGATGAAGAACATGAAAGGATGGTGCCTGTGGGGGTTCCACACTGTGCAGTTTAAAAACCACGATTCTAGTCCAACTATCCGATTCTAGACACCAAGGCACAGAGAGGGAAACACCTAGTAGTAGATTTGGGGTTAGAAGACTGGTCTCCTAATTCTCCCTCCAGTAGCTAATCCCTGCCCCAACACACTATACCTAGTTCATATTTCAGAAGACACATTCTGTATCACAAATAAAAGGCATTCAGGCAGGTTACTTAAACGTTACCCACATACACAGAAAGAGAGGAAATATGTCAAGATCTTAACACAGTTTGTCTCTTGCCAACTTCATTGGTTCCCATAGGGTAAGACAGTAAACTCACTGTTGCATCCCCAGCATCTACAACAGTATCCTTGCATAAAATTGCTGCTCCCCAAATACTGGTGAGATGATGACTCAATACACTCTAGATATGTACTTTACATAAGATAAAAGGATTCTATTTAACGATGCAAAACAATTATCAGTAGGCAGGCTAAGACACAGGGTGCCTCACTGGCTTCCAGGGGTACCACATTTAGGGGGGTAACGGGGTCAGGGGCTTCCATAGTTCCTGAGTGGTCATCTTGGGTTAGGAGAAGCCCCATCCACCAATGCCAGTATGCTGACTGAATGCCATCCTTTCCCCCATAGGCCATGATGTAAAGAAGGTCATGAAGCACAGCAGAAGTGTTGCTGTTCTCAATGGGATAGTGGTATGGTGTAGTAAGGGGAGAAGAGGGCTATGACTCAGCACATCTCCGCGGAAATGCCAGAGTGATACTGCTGAAACTCCAAGAATTATATTCCCTACCTTAATTGTGTACTTTAATTTTTTATTTTTTTTTAAATATTCATTTATTTGACAGGCAGAGATCACAAGTAGGCAGAGAGGCAGGCAAAGAGAGAGGAAGGGAAGCAGGCTCCCCGCTGAGCAGAGAGCCCAATGTGGGGCTCGATCCCAGGACCCTGGGATCATGATCTGAGCTGAAGGCAGAGGCTTTTACCCACTGGAGCCACCCAGGAGCACCTTTAATTTTTTCTTGATGTTGATAATCAGGAAGACTTCCCAAATGATGGCAGTGTTCTGGGTTTCCCAGTAAATGAAGACATCATGTTACCTTGGTAGTTCTCCTAATAGGCTACAGTACAACACTTCCCTACGGTTCTGCCTCCCAGCGGGGCACACATTTTTTATTAAAAGGTTTTTGACTTTCCAAGTATCCTTCACCTATATGTATATCTTTTTTATTTTTTCTTTGGGTAAAGATTTATTTATTATTTTGGGGGTGGCGCACGAGCAGGAGGGGCATAGGAGAGGGAGAGAATCTCAAGCAGACTCCACGTGCAGTGTGGAGCCCAGTGTGGGGTTCAATCTCATGACTGCTGAAATCACAACCTGGGCTGAAACCAAGAGTAGGACCCTTAACTGACTGAGCCATCCAGGTGTCCCCACCTATATCTATGTTTTAATCTAATTCTGTATCTGTATCTAATATGTGCTTAGAAAAAGATTGAGAATAATAATGCTAAGACGAGTGTCATCCGATGTCTTTGACTGTGATTTTTGAATCAGAATCAACATTCCTATTCTATAGATGAGAATTCTAATTTTTTTTTTCTTTTTTTAACTTTTTATTTTTTATAAACATATATTTTTATCCCCAGGGGTACAGGTCTGTGAATCACCAGGTTTACACACTTCACAGCACTCACCAAAGCACATACCCTCCCCAATGTCCATAATCCCACCCCCTTCTCCCAACAAAGGAAACAGTTAACAAAATCAAAAGACAACTGACAGAATGGGAGAAGATATTTGCAAACGACATATCAGATAAAGGACTAGTGTCCAGAATCTATAAAGAACTTAGCAAACTCAACACCCAAAGAACAAATAATCCAATCAAGAAATGGGCAGAGGACATGAATAGACATTTCTGCAAAGAAGACATCCAGATGGCCAACAGACACATGAGAATTCTAATTTTTAAAGACAGAAAAACTCCCAAGTCAATTTATTAGATGGCATAAAACCTCTATAATGTGTTTTCTTTTGAGGTTACTACACACACACACACACAGAAGTGACAACTATGAAACATGGAGCTGGAAATTTAGTAAAAGAACTCAACCTTCTTATTTTTTGTCCATTTCTGCTAATTTTTTTGAGCACAACTCTGTGCACCCAGTGCCAGTATTACCTCAGCTTTCCTATCAATCCCCTTTAAAGAAACTTCTTGTATGATTTTCTGATGAGCAGAGCAGCCAGCCTTCCCACTTAATTTAGCATTGCAGAAAGCCTAAAGAGGGGAACAAAATGTTCAGCATCCTGGCAGGTACAGAAGCAGAGAGAACAAAGATACCATCCCTGCCCTCAGAGGTTCCCAATGTAGTGGGAGGAGCAGACACTTCTATAAATAACTGACTAGAGGCAAAGGGCAGAACACATTGCTATTATGGAGGAATGAGTAATGTGTGATGGAAACACAGAGGAGAGAGTAATTACTTCTGAGTGGTGAAGGAAAAGGCAGCATGATGGTGGTGGGTGATGCTGGGAACCCATCTGGGTGGGATTTGAGTTGGCTCTTGAAAAAAAAAAAAAAAAGGCCATTATAACACTCTTTGGAATTAAAGTTGTGTTACAAGGAAAGTCTTCATTATCTAAGTCCCAGGTCTGCCTCCACGGAAATGAAATTCATTTCCCAGGAAGAGTTTGTGACAGACCCAGTGTATTGAGCAGCACTGGTGAAGGAAAACTCAACCCTGTCAGAGACCAAAATCTGTGTCAGACTAACATCAATAAAGGACATGCAGGACTATTCATTTAGAATTTAGAAAATAAATTCTTACAAAGTTGCCTGTGTGTATTTGGACTAAATAAACTGGATTTAAAATTAAGAAGTATGTCCTCACACCACAAGAAAAAGGGCTGACAGAAAGGACAAAAAGATCAGAACAATTAAGTCACTTTACTCAGTTTTGCCCTGAGCCACAAGTCACATCTCCACAAAGTAAATAAAGCCCCGTTGCTTATTCTGAAGCACTCACTTTGGGATGATGATATGAGCTTTAGGAAATTAAAAAAAAAAAGTCCCATTAAAGGACATTTAGTTTATCTATACCTCAAGGCCTAGAGATGTGGTATTTTACCTTCAGCTCTTGTAGTACGCTAGCTTTCCCTAAACACTTGGCTTGAATGTCTCATAACCCTGGAGGCGTAGGATGAAGGCAGAGGGGGCGGAGCCCTGATGAGTGTGCCAGACCTTCATGCCAGGAGCAAAATTAAAAGATCACACGGCACTCCTTGGAGACTATTGTGAGAGGGGGGTAAAAAAGAACAGAATTCCTTTCCTTCCCAGCCAAGTCAGATCACAGATTTGCCTTTACAGCACCTTCAAGGTACAGTCTGTTGGGACTTGTCATCTCAGGAACCAGAACAGAGAGTCAGAACACAGAGTCTGTCATATGCAGTGCGAGAAGTGGTGAAGATTTGAGAAACCTGGGCTGGGAAGACCAGGCAGTGGTCCTGACCTTGTTGGCCTTCTGTTTCCTCCTCTACTAAGAGGGAAAGTGTCTACAGTGCGGTTCTGGGAGCACCAAGTGAGATCCATGTATGAAAGGAAGTGTCCAGTGCCTGCTATATTCTAATGAGTTTTGTGTTCATCCTCCTTACAGATTCTAAGGCATGCTTTGATCACTTAGCTGAATTACCATATCTAAGCACTACATTTCAATTTTTTTTCTAACTTGTCCTTCACCATCAATTCTTCTATACATTATAAAAGAATTTCATATCTCTACTTTAAAAATATGGATTATTTAAGGAATCCTGTGTATGACACTCTGGGACAACTCAATAATGTAATATCAAATAAGCTTCTAGATTCCTAAGAGATTGTTCCCCTGCTTCCTAGGAACTTTGTGGAAACATTATTCTTACTTCTATGTAAGCATTATTATACCTCAAACCTATACATTTCTCAGTCCTTCTTAAAAGTTAAGAGTTATTTTACACTCCCCAAACAAAAACTGACAGCTTGCCTGGGTTGAGTTTTCAAAGTTTACAAAGTATGTGTTAGAGGGTAGAATGGTAGAACTCTTGATTTGGTTATTTGCTGCATGACTATTAATGTGCTTGAATTTGAACTAACATCCTCTAAGTTCAAAGATAAAGTTGCTCATTCTTCTACTTCACACTGTCCCCTGATTTTCTCCTAAGTATCTCTATCTAGCTCATGTAATGCCAATTACACTGAATACAGTTGCAACTCTCTAGCAAACTGCTGTACCACAGCCTTTTTAAGTACATAGTTTGCTTGGGCTTGAAAAAAATTATGAAAATAATCTCATTCCACTCTCTCCCCTCAGACAGTAGGACACTGCATTCAAGGAAGCCAAATGCCTAACGTTGTAAACTAAGGAAAGAGCTGAGTTCAGGGCCCAGTTGCCCTAGTTCTGTATGGTACTCTTTTCCAGACCTCGTGGGGGAACGTTTTGGAGTACCAAAACTTCTCTTTGGTGTTCTGGCCCTTGTTAGCAATAAGAACATGAAAACTAATATTGGTTAGCTATTGACAAAATTACTTAAATCCAAATGAAAAATCATTAGCAGAGTATATGACATAACTTGAATTTTCGCCATTGTCAAAACGTGGTCATCTCACATTGGTAAGAATGGGGGCCTTCTGGCCAATGACTCGGGGGGCTAATCCTGCTCTAGGCCATGGCATGATGACTTAGGTTCACTTTTCATAATTCCTGCTACTTGCAACTTGTAAATAGAGGTTATGCATGGAACTCAGATAGGTTCCACCGAGGTAGTCAATTTCCGGAGTAACTGGAATTTCACAGTTTCTTGAACAAAACTCCATCTGAGTGTCAATTTTTCATCTATTAGAATGGGATACTGATTATTGGTCTATCTTAAAGAATCTTGGTAATTAAATGAGATAAGACATGTAAAATGCACTCTTAAGTATGTCAAGATTAACTATAGAGAACAAACTATACTGAGAGTTACCAGAACGGACATGGGTCAAGGGATGGGGGACACAGGTGATGGGGATTAAAGAGGGCACTTACCATGATGAGCACTGAGTACTGTATAGAACTGTCAGATCACAGTACTGTACACCTGAAACTAATATAACACTGCATGTTAACTCTGTTGGGATTAAAATTAAAAAAAAAATAAAGAAGAATGTAAAGAGATGTAAAGATATTGTTATAAAGTTCTTTTCTCCAGGCAAAATTACTGTTCTGTGTGAGGACTGACCAGAATTATTGGCTCTGGCTAGTCAACGGAGCCTACTTTCCATTGCTCTTACTACAGAGAGAAGACAATATGAGATGTAGACGTAGACATCCTTAATCCCACATACTGTGTTTTGGAAAATCCAGTGTGCTTTTTTTTCCTTTTTTCTTTTGTTTTCAACAGACATTTTGTGTTGTTCTATTTTTCTTTCATTTACATATGTGGGACACCTAATAAGTGCCGGAACAGGTACATATTATATATTTCGAGTGTGCATGCACAAGTCTCATGGATGGCGTAGTTTGTCACAGGCTCTTCAACTAAGCCCCTGTGAGGCGCCATCTTGACTACCCTCAATTTACAGTGGACAGGAGGCCTCCATGGGGAAAACAATTTCATTCTAGATCACAACACTAACCCGAGCACTCTTTGAAACTAGGACTGTTGAAGTAGATGTTTATGGAACCCCTGCACAATATGGTGACATATAAATGACCCCAAGGCATAGGCTGTGCCTAGTTTTGGAAGCCTAGCCACTGGCAGTGAGGCTTGTGGAAAGGATTTTCTTCTGTTGGCCTAAATTCCTATACCTTTAAGATAAGAGTCTTTATTAGGGAGACCTCTTGGTCTCCTGAAGCTCTGTGATTGGTTTGAGGACCCAAGAGAAGTTTCAGTAGGGCAGCACTCTTTGTCTTATTCACTGCTTCAGCCCCAGTTCACTGCAAAATGGCTGGCACACAGTAGAAGCTCAATAAATATTTAATTAAGGAAATGAATCAGTGGTTCGGAAGGAATATTCCAAAGAGTCATCCAATAGCACTGACTTCCATAGACCTACCCAAAATTCCATAACTATCTTCAGATGGCCTTCCATCACCACCCTATTTGTAGCCCCCTCTCCTGAGCCAGACTCTATCTCATTGCCTTTCTACTTTCTTTATACCCTTATCACTGCCTGATACCACCCCCAGCATCTAGTTGCTGACACGCTTATTGTTCATTTCCCCACAAGTCTCTTTGAGACACAACAACATTCATGGTCTTGGAGCAGTGCTGAACACACACCAACCACCTAAAATATGTTGGTTGAATGAAAGAAGTAAATGACATTAATCTATTATCTAAGGTCTCTTCCAACTCTTGGTTCTTTGAGTCAATCTCAGCAAAAGTATCTCTCTAAAAAAAAAAAATTAGTGCTACAATTTCCGCTTAAAAAACCCCATATGATCTGACGTTAATTATACAACACTGGTAGGACAATCTCTTTAACTTGCAGCATTTGTCAACTGTGGGTAACTGACCCATCTAGGGGCCAAACCTAAAACCAGGGGTTTAAGTAATGATATTTTCAGCCACATGCATACATAATAATGACTGCCTGCCTGCACAATTCAGGTCAGAATTAAATCCATTGTGAATCATCCATTAGAGTTGGGATCTGCAAGCAGAGACTAGAAATGTTCCCAATACCATTCTGCTCACGTGCTGCCTCCTTTCAGAGTTGCCTGAAACTCAGCTCTGCCAAGATGTTTATTTTCTACCTGGCTTTATGAATTGCAATTACTTCCTAAATTATAACAAGCCACAAGTGGTCTGAGCCAAACAACTGGGGTCACAGAAGGTCTATCCTTGTACTCCTGGGGATGACAGAAAAGCTTGTTTGAACCAAACTTGATCCTCTTTCAAAAGAAAGGGAAAACTTTAAGCCTCTAACTCTTGGGAGTGGCAAAGAGAACAGCCAGAGGGCCATAAGCTAACTTCGATCCTCTAGAGATCAGTTGAACAAATTTGGCAATGATTTGGCTTCTGTTGAAAACAAGCCCTTCTAATTACACTTCTGCCGATGGAAGACAAAAGACAGCACCGTCGCTTAGAAAGGCCATTAATGACATGCCAACATCATGGTTGCAACTCTGTAGTTTCCTTCAGAGCAGAGCACTGTTGACGTGAACTTCAAACGCCTGGCTCTGGAACCCATTCACGAGAACACAGCCTCCTGAAGAGCACAAAGGGAAGTCGGCGCAGTGATTTACTTCCCTTAAACTGTGTCTTGGCTGTAATATTTTCTGACACCAGAAATAAAATAATTCCATGTTTTGGTTCCTCTCTCTATCCCCAAGGAGGCCAAAGTGGTTTACATTAAGGAGGTATGAAAGGCACAGACAAGAGCACAGGGTTTTCCATTCTGTAACTCCTGAAAGACAAAGGGGACAGAAAATACAGATGTTTTCTCTTCGCTGCTGCAAAAGGGCGGGGGACTAACTCTTCCAGTGTCTCTGGAATGCAAATTTTCTTTCACAGTTTAGCAGTCTTTTTTGGATTTCAGCACAGTGAACTAACACTTTCCTGGATTCCAAGACCTCCAGAGAACCAGATGGAGGGGAGGAATTGGGAAAAAAGAACCCACGCTACTTGAAAAAGGTATGAATTTCTCACTCTGCATCCAGCCAAAAGCTCTGAAAATTAGAAGAGCGAAATCACTTTTGGTTTGTTCAAATGCATGCCATCCTAGAGTTGTTTGTGGTGGGGGAAAAAAAAAATGGAAAGTGATATGATGGTTTAGAGTCTGCGTTCAGTTTAAGCTAGGAAGCAAACTTTAACAGAGATGATATGTTTACTATCAAAGACAGGAAATAATGTAGATGGAAGAGATTGCACTAGAGGATCATTCTATAGGCGGGGCTCTAAAGCCAGTGACCACACCCCAGCGCCAGACTCTCTGGCTCGACACTGGAGACCCTTCAGGATATTGTCTCACCTCCCCTTTCCAGGTACCTATCCCGCCATTCCCCCAAGGCAGTCTTCATTCCTGTCAACCCAAGCTTTTGCTCAACCCAACTTCATGCTCCTTGTTCTTGCATGCCTATGCCTATGCCTACGCTCGTGCCCCCGCCTTGAACATTCTTCTTTACAAGTGAGATGGCTCAACATTCAGGGCCACGGGCATGTGACTGTTGCCTCCTTTATTAATCATTTCCCTCTATGTTGGTTTCTTCCCAGCACTGCTCATATCTTCATCATAGCAGGGACCCCCATACAGTGTTTTTTATGCTGTGGAAAATGCTGTCACAAAGTGCGCTTTTCAAGGACCACGACGCCAACCTATATCCCATGCCACATGCTCTTTTTCCAGTGTGACCCTGGTAGTCCACTACAGACAGGTGAAGTCTGGGAGGACATGTGTCATTCGGACATGTGCCATTTTTATCGGGATAAATACCTGGATTCCCTCAGTTTTTTATGGCACATGATTTCATCAGCTTGTCCTCCTATTCATCATTCTCTGCACAAGTTCTAGTTTGCCAGGTTGCCTTCGATGTGTGGGGCCTGGAAAGGAACACATCCCACCAAGGACTACTGCATTCCCTGTTTTGCACACTCATCTTTATACGGGTGCGGGGGAAGACTATGTTTACTTTCATGTGGTCCTATTCATTATTACTCATCTTGGGGTCACATGGTCTCCCCTCTAAGTCTCTAGTTTTTTACATGAACATCTGTTAAATTAAATGACCCTCATGTATACTTGTATAGTTAGTTCTTTAAGCTAAGAATAAGATTTGACTTTTGTCTTGCTTATACTCTGTCTTATCAGATTTGGGTCAGGGTTCCAGATAATTCAGGGTTTTCATATTAATGATCATATTTTATAAAATAAAATCCCTCCTGTCCTTTACCTCAAACCAGTAAGTTCAGTTCAGATCAACTTCAAGAGCTACGGTTTTGCTACTGTTGAAAGATGCTTGACATCAGCATGAGCATCACCTTTCCTATATCCCACCAGGCGCCAATCCTATTATTTTGCCCACTAGATATTTTTACTCCATTCATTATTCGCCATCTCTGTCATACTGTTCCAGTATCTCTCACTTAGGGGATGACGACAGCCTCCTAACAGTCCTCTCAGCCTCCCGTTCCCCCACCCCAGTCTATCACTGTTTTTTTACATGAACATCTGTTAAATTAAATGACCCCCCCATCAGTCTATCACCAGATCAACCTGCCTGCGCCACACCAGCGTACTGGACTCAGCAGTCAGCTTTACCAATGGAAGATTCCTGGGTCACCTCCAGACCTATTTAATCATTATCTCTGGTTCTGGGGCTCAGGCATCCGTAACTTCTAAAAAGTTCGATGACTGTTCCAGAGCATCCGGATCTTTCAGGGTCGGCTGGAATTTGAGTTTTTGTAAAGCACAGAAACAAATCACACATCAGAACAGACTGATTATGGGTATCTGGAGGAGATTCAAGGATTTAGATTCCTTGCAGTTATTTTCTGGGAAGTGAGGTTGCCTTCAAGTTGGAGGAACCCCAAGGGAGGAAGGAGAAAGGAGACAGGACTGACACTTGCAGGACCAGACACCTGTTCTGTACAAGGAATGGCGTGAGGCCCTTTCACGGACACTGTCCCACTTAATTCTTAAAACAATGTCAGCGTGATGATAATATCACTATTTGAGAGAAGAAAAAACTAAGGTTTAGAGTTTTTCTTTATATGCACCCGAAGTCCCAAACTAGCACACAGGAATTAAATGTGGGTTTGCCTGACCACTATTTACGAGGCCTCAGGATTAATAAACACAAACATTTAAAGAAACATATATTTTTAAAGATTTGATCACAAGTAGGTAGAGAGGCAGGTGGGGGGGAGGGAAGCAGGCTCCCCGCTCAGCAGAGAGCCCGATGCGGGGCTCGATCCCAGGACCCTGGGATCATGACCTGAGCGGAAGGCAGAGGCTTTAACTCACTGAGCCACCTAGGCTCCACAAAGAAATATTTTATTAATTTATTTGAGAGACAGAGAGAGTAACAGAGATAGTGAGAGAGAGCATGGGTGGGAGGAGAGGGAGAAGCAGGCTCCTTGTTGTCCTTAATCCCAGGACCCTGGGGTCATGACCTGAGTTGAAGGTAGATGCTTAACCCACTGAGCCACTCAGGTGCCCCAATACAAACATCTCCTAAGCAAAAGAGATACATTGTATTTTGTATGGATATACAAGTGATGAATTTGTAAAACTCAAAGCGTTCTTACAGGCTTTGATTGAAGATCACATTTCTATGAGCAAAAACTATGGTATAGTAGAAAGCGCATTTGACTAGGAGTTTGGAAACACAACACTAGTCCTGGAAATGACATTAAATTGCTGTGATGCCCCTTGATAGTTGTTTCCCTACAGCTGTTCTCCCCTTCTTTCCTTATAACCTCCAAATTTTAGCTAGGTACACAGCTGTTCAGAATATATATTACATTTTCCAGCCTCAGTGCAGCTAAGTTGGGCCATGAGACTGAGTCCTGGCCAAAGGGTTGAAGGTGGAAGGGAAGCGTCATCAGAGGGAATGGGTCTGCCCTCAGTCCACTGAAAAGCAGAAGCCGCCATGCTGACCCCGTGCTGAGCATGGCAGAGGAACACAGTGGAAGACTGGGTCCTTGCCTACCACCTTCCTGGACCCCCTACTTCCCCAGGGAGAGAGAGAAGTGAACATTCCCTTGTTCTGTCACTATTACTGTTTTGTGTCCCTCCAGCTGAACCTAGTCCTCATTAACACACTGGCTTTGTGATTCAAGTCCAGTGATTCCCTTCTCTGTGCCTCTGTTTTCTTAAGTATGTAACAAAGAGGTTGGGCTAAATAACACCAAAGGTCTATTTCAGGTCTCCTATTCTCTAGAACGAAATGGCATGACAGATGGGAAAGATTCGGAACTGCCATCAGGGTCTTGAAGAAAGATCCACGCTCCCATGTTCATGGCAGTACTGTTCACAGTAGGCAACATCTGGAAACAACCCAAGTGTCCACTGACAAAGGAATGGACAAAGAAAATGTAGTATATACCTACAATGGAATACTAAGCAGCCTTAAAAAAGAAAGAAAATTCTGCTATTCACAATAACATAGATGAACCTGGAAGACACGATGTTAGGTAGAATAAGTCAGTCACAGAAGGGTAAATACTACAAGATTCCAATTACACGAGGTATCCAAAATAGTCAAATTTGTAGAAGGAGATAATACAATCATGGTTGCCAGGAGGTGGGGGGAGCAGGGAATGAGGAGTTATTGTTCAATGAGGGTCAAGGTTCAGTTATGCTCCAAGAGTAAGTTCAGAGCTCTGCTATATAATATAATGTCTATAGTTGAGAAACTAGAGTTGTGCACTCAAAAATTTGTTAAGAGGACAGATCTCATGTTAAGTGTTCTTCCTACAACAAAACAAAACAAAGCAACAAAAGGAAACTCTGGGAAGTGTGGGATATGTCTATTATGCCCGTGATAGTGGTATGGCGGGTGTTTGCATATGTCCAAACTAATCCCATTGTACATATTAAATATGTGCCATTCTTTGTATATCCATTATACCTCCATAAAACTGTTACAAAGTAACAAATGAATTCAAAGTAAACAAATGAATAATCCAGTAATAATATTAAAACAAACACACCAAAACTTCCTTTCTCTAGTAGCTTGGAATGCTGATCTGCTAGTGAATGGTCCTTCCAAGTCTACGATTGCTCCGTCAGTATGCGTATAAACTACTGGACGAGAGGGATCCATCCTGTCTAGAATGCAGGATTGAGCAGCTCTCAAGCCCCTGCCTGTCACTGGATATTCCAATGATACTACCGTCAGCTCAGCCCCTCCTGGAAAAGCGTGAGAGAAGGTATGGGGCTTTCATGGTATCCAGAAGCCTCAACCCAGAGTTTGTTCTGCCTGTATTACTCTATGGTGGGGACACATACCATAGTTAGACTAGACTATAAATCCCCAATGATGAATTGCAATCCCCAATGATGACCATGGAATCTCATGGGGTGAAGAATGGTATCTTGTGATTTATAAACATAAATATTATGACTTATTTAATTGCTAAAACTCCCTATGAGACCAAAACTAGGGGGAAGCAGGTGAGGCACTTAGGTGGCAAGATTTAAGGAGGCACCCTCTCTCTCAGGGTCTTGCAAATGCCCAAGAATCCCCTTCAGTCTGGTTCTCAGGAGTGTTACTTCTATCATCCTAGTACTGCTCCAGCTTCACGTTTTGTATTAACTTGTCCTCCCCTAAGAAATTGCACCCAATGGGTATAACTATATTTGAAATCTACATTTTACCATTACCCATTTGTTTCACATCAGCTGAACTAAGGACTGTCTTCTGCTGTCCCCAGGGTGGAATATCACCCACAGTGATAGGATCAGTCTAGGGATTTCATGCATCCCTTTTCCTTACTTGTTTTCCTGGTTTCAAGAACGGACATTTGCCTGACAGCTCGTTAGAGTTCATGATAAAGTATATGAGACAGACAATGGAAAAAACAAACAAACATACAACTGCTTACATCATAATATCAAGCTCTAAACTTTCAGCACAATGAGGCTACTGACTTACAGGTATATTTTCAACAGGCTTATTGATATTTTCCAAAGACTTGAACTACAAAGGGCCACATTAAATACAAGACCATCTTTCCAAAGATTCCTCTTTGTCCTGCGCGTAAGATCTTATGGGATCCTATCCATTTATTATCCAAAATAAAAATCCCAGTTTTTCCTGACTTTTCTGTCTCGCACATCCCTTACTCATCGAAACAATGTGTGCACCATCTCTCGGGTTTTCAGTGTGCCTGGAAGGACAACAACAACATCAGTTCACCAACGATCTTTCTGACACTGGATTTGCTTTACTCCGTAAGCCTCACACTCAAATACAAGATCCAGAAAGACAACATCAATGAGTGGCATGCTTTGTGTAATGAACAGAACCTAATGAACAGTGGGTGGTGAAGGGACTGTGACAGACTGCAGAATGCATGCCCCAGTGGAAGGTAGAAAGAAGGTCCTTCCACATTCCAGTTGGTTGTTGCCAGGCAGAAATTGTGAAGCCTACTTTTTACCCAAAGCTGTAAACGGAGATTTTTAGTGCATTCTCCCAAACTGTCAAAGTCTGCCATTAGTTTAAAATTTTAAAAACATCTTTTGAATATCAAACAAAATACATCTGAGGGTACCTGGTCTAAAAGCTGTCAGTGTGGGACCTCTGTCCAGTGGATCACCTCTTTGATGCTGTCAGAGCATAGTTCCAAAATGAAGAAAGCATCAGATATCTGCAGTGTCTAGAAACCATGAAAAGATCCACCATTCCTAGAAGAGATTTTCAACTCCTTGGCAGCATGGTAAGAACAGGCACAACCTTGACACTCAACACTGGACACTCAACATTCCTCTTACGTACCCGACATCCCAGCCACATCAGAGTGCTACTATTTCCCTCAACATATCCTACACTTTCCCCATTGGAACCTTTCTTCCGACACTCTGCCCACTTTATCTCTGACCGGAAACTCCAGACTCTGACCATAGGTACCCTCTTCTCTGACCGCTTCCCTGAGTCAGTCCCTCTCAGGCAGATGGGTTGTTATCTCCTTCTTCATTCATAGAACATTTGCAGGTAGATTCCCGTGGCGTTTGTTACACTGTGTTCTAGTTTGTGTATATGTTTGTCTGCCCCTGCTATTTTGAGCTCCCTGAGAAAGGACCAAGTCTTACCCATCTTCGGCATCTCCTACCACAGTGTCTGGTACAAAATAGTAGGCATGCAATACGTCTTCCCTGGCTAATGGATGACTGAACAGAAGCACAAATTCGAAAAAGCTTTTAAGTGGATTTTGTTGAGGTAAACAGTGTGAATCCTTTTCTGGTTTAGGTGAAACTAGAACTTCAAAGAAGAAAGCTGGGTTTCGAACACAAAAGCAAAAGGGAATGGCCTGGATGTCTGGGCAACAACGACAGCCATTCCCCGATCTGAGGTAAGCCACAACCATAAACACTTTGTAGTCGTGGAGCATCTTTCTCGGACAAGCTCTCAAGCCCAGTGCAGATATGATCTCCTTCACCTGTGCGTGAGTTAACTTGCTCCAAGGTCACAGTCTGTCTTTGGCAGAAACAACAGACCTGAGCGCTCCCAATTCCCACGTCACTGCTCCGTGTTCCAGAGCAGAAGGTCTCCGTTAACAGTGTTGTCCTTGCCACTGGTATACGGCACATACACCAAAGGAAGTGGATGAAAGAAAGAGGCTGGGAGACCTGCTTAAGTATACTTCTCACTCATTCATCTTAGATCAAGGAGAAAAAAAAATCACAGCCACTCCACACAGTTACCGGAAGAGGGGACCAGTGCAAAAATCCCAGCTAGTAAAGTATCTCCTGCAAGTGAAAATATAGTTTACAGTGCTGATTTGTTTTTAGTGGATCACTAGTCCTCCCTCACGTTCGGAGAATTTTTAATTTCTCTCAAGGTTTTCTACCATCCTCCCCCACGCTGTCTAGGGACAGAGGGATGATTTCCAGATTCTGGCGCTGTCAGAGCCTCCGCGGCAGAATCGGGAGACACACCTCCCCGCGTGGAGGTCTCATCTCTGCAGGGCGGCACAGAACGCTCACGAAATGAACGTTCGGAGCCTGTCCCTCCTGCTCCTTCACGTCACCAGGCCAGTAAAATATGTTCTTCTGGATCGAATCACAATGTGGTCAGATACCAGCAATATAATATGTATGTTTAGACAACATATCTTCTCTGTGCTCCACTTCTGGAAAAGGGAAGTGCTGCGGGATTATATTATAATATAATATAATCACTCTGCGAGTGTGAAAGTTTACACTTTGTTTTGGAAGTTCCGAAGTCAGAGTTTAAAACATCAGGCTCGAAGACTGACGTTACGATGAGAAGAAGCTGAAGGGACAAGTCCAGAGTAATCGCATGACCATCTCTATTGGGTTCCTCCTTTGTGTGCCACGGATTTTACATGGATCATCTGAGATCCTCAAAACAACCTTGAAAAAGAGACATCATAATTCCCAATTCACAAATAAAGAACGGAAAGGCTGAAAGAGGTGAAGTGATTTTCCAAAGCTGTTCAGCTGGAACGTAGGTGGGCCAAGATGAAAAAAATTAGCCTTTCTGAGTCTCTAAGTCCACCTGCTCTTTCCCGCCCACTGGGCTGCAAAGAATATATCCAAGGAGACAGATAATAAAAATGATAGATATTTCCCAAATCCCATTTTTGCTCAGAGACGGAATTTTGCATTTCCCAGTATATATGCATAAATATAGTAATCTCTAAGCTCCCTTGGTACCCCAAATAATTATATTACTGACCTCGGAGAAGTTGGAAAAATATCCTCCTCCACCGTTCCACTTCTTTCCGTTTATTTCATGCTAGGGACAGATACTATTTCTTCAACTGAAACAACGTTTGCCCTTAAAATAAAAAATTCATAGACAGCATTTCCCGGAGGGAGAGGGATTGTGTTTCAAAGGCCTTTTTCTATAAATTGTGAAGACAAGGAGAGGAGGTATTTATAAGTTGAGTTCTACAGTAAAACAGACATTGTCCAATGAATCATATTAGCCCAGGAACAGCTAAAATATAGGTAGGCCAGCACTTTGACTATCTGGTGCCCCCCAAAAGATCACAAAACTAGTATTACAAGTCAGGAGGACCAAACTTGACTCAGTAGTTTAGAAGCTACTACAAGAGAGGTGAGGGAGACAGAAAAAGCAAATTCATAATGTGGTATGCCAAAAAGGACAAGTAAGTATAATAACCCTGATTAGCTTTGCAAAGTAATAGCATGGTAAGCACCTGACAGATGGGTAAACATTTAAGACTCAACACTTTCAGGGAAATCTTTCTTGCAGCAAATGCTTTAGACAACATATCTTCTCTGTGCTCCACTTCTGGAAAAGGGAAGTGCTGAGGGACATGGGAGAGGGGGGCACCGAAGACATTTTCTCGAATGATCTGATGCTTTGGATACCTCACCACACAGAGGCAGAAGAGTGAAATCCGGGGTTGACTGAAAAGGACAAGGTGTCCACAGCCTAGAGGAGCAATTGGAAAGGACCACAGGGTCTCCAAGATGGAGAAGCTGAAGGTTTATCCAGTCCAAACAGACCATTTTATGAATGGAGAAACTGAGGTCCAGGGATGAAGTGGTCATTCCAACTGCTGAACAGGGACAGAGCAGCTGTTTGAACCGGGTCTCTTGGCTCTCTGGCTGGTGTTTCCACTTCCCAGGGATGCCAGTGGGAACAATGGAGGAATACAAAACAAAGGTATCTCCTTCACAGTTCAGGTGGCTGTCAGGGCCCCTCGCGGCAGAAACCTGAGGCCCATGGTACTGAACAGAAGATGGGTCTGACCCAAGGATTCATTACTTATATCCCCACGTTTTTCACCTTTATAAATTCAGGGCCAAATCCCAAAAGAGGAGAATGGATAAACTAACGAGAGCTATACCTATCAGAGCAGTGGGATTCTGCTCAGTAACAACAAGGCACAGATCGCTGAGGTGCCAACACAGCAGAAGCATCTCACAAACCTGCATGTGGAAGTCAGAAAAAACATCAACTGGGTGTGATTGCATGTATTGGAATTAAAAGAACAGAGAGAATTTATGGCGAGAGAGGTCAGCAAGTAGTTGATTCTGAGGGTGGCAGGTGGGAATTCGTTGGAAAGCCTCGTGAGGGGAATCTTCTGGAGTGATGTATACAGTTGTCCAATCTCATCACCAGTTTACAGGTTACCCCCAGAGACACTCATGATCTGAGTATTTTACTGCATGTGAATCATGCCTCCATTGAAAATGAGAAAAAGGCAAGAAGAGAATAGGGAGGAACTGTAACAAGTGGTATTAGAAATAAATACATCATGTTGTATATACCAATATAAAGTAATAAAAATAAAAATAAAAATGAAGTAAATAAATAACTGAAAAGAGAGGAAAACCTTAATTTTATGGCCCATTTAACAAAGATGAATGCCCTAGCTCGGCAAGGGCCTAACTCTCTAAATGCAAACAAATGGAAATTGTGCCTTTTCTTTTTTTAAGAATGAACATCATTAGAAAGGGATGCTCTATTTCTTTGCTGCCTTAAATATCTCCTATTTATAACTTAACCTTTTTTTCATAATGAAGTCTGTGGCTCTTTCAATCAACTCTCTACACAGAAAAGTTAAAGAACACTTTCAGAGGAAGAAGCGATATTTGAAATCACCTGGTTCAAACACAATGGTAGTTGAGAAAACAGTTCAGAAAGGGCAGGGTGACTTTCTTGGGAAAGGCAGGACTAGAAATTAGTTTCCTAAGTTCTCAGGATGAGGTCTTTTCACTGTACCATGCTGTCTGAGGGCCTGGAAAGATGCCTTAAAGCTAGCCCGCCTTCCATATCCAACTTTTATAGGGCACTATAAGGAACAAATTATAGATATTGTTCTTCTCATGTGCCTTCCATGTGGAAGACGAAGCCACAAAGACTATGACTTACAAACATATTTTATCAATAGGCTGGTCTTAGTAAAGGGCCTAGAGTGCCATAGCCCCAGACCCCCCTAATTCTCCTGACACACCAGGGAGAATCTGCTGATCCCACAGCCCACAGCAACCCCTTTGCTGGGGCCTGAGAAGAAGACAAGCCAGTCCCCAAAGAGCACCATTTCCCAAGTGGTCTGGATGCCTGCCATGTCAGATTGCTTCATCGTTAGTGCAAACCGAGCCCGAGCTTGCTCTATAGGCCTGAGGGAGCCAGAAACAGGGCTGGAGGTGGAAAAGAATGTCACTGGATTTCAGAACAGGCTGGGGTGCTAGTACTGGTGCATGCAATTTCCTATTACGGGCAAATCACAACACCCTAGTCTCTCATCTGTAAAATGAGGATAGCAGTGTCCCTTTTTGGGGTTGAGAGAACAAAATGAGATGACATGATGGAAGTCCAAGTCCAACTTTCCTTGAACGCAGGGATTCACTATTATAAGAGGGGACATAATGTCTTTCTCCACGCATGGGAGTAGCAATATGGCTTCCTTCTCCAGATCCACTGTCTGGCCCTCTCAGTCTGAGAGGAAGATGTGATTGCATAGAGGTACATCACATCTTCCATTGACCCCAACTATCCCTTTAATTCACCGACACTGGTTCCCAAATAGCTCAGGGGGTGCCACAAAGATCTGAACATATCACTTCCTGTGCCCACCAATAGCCAGAAAAAGGAAGAAGGAAATCTTGAATTTTCTAGAACATGAGGTGGTAGAAAAACATGGGACCTGGGAATTACCACCTCTGTCAAGTGATAAGTTCTGTCTCTAGGCATTTGAGGAACGAGGGCTGGAATAATCCAGTCATCTTAAACTAACTAGATAGGTATTTTTTTGTTTTTGTTTTTCCCCATATCTTACCTGTAAAGCAGCAATTTCTAAATTACTTTGTGGACAGTAAACCTGAAGTTCAGAGAAGTAAAGTTTTAATCCTTAATGGGTATATGATATTTTAGTGGTGGAGCTGGGTTTTATATTCAGGCCTGTCTGATTTACTCCTACGGCTTCTCCCTGCCTCCCTCTTGCTGTTCACTCAAATAACCCTCTGAGCAGATGTGCTATCCCAGTCTTGGCTATGATTCCCACATTGACTGCTAGTCCTAGAAGTGATGTGCAAAATGTTTGCTGGAGCCTTGAGGGCCCTAATGATAGAACAAACATCAGTTATCCTTGCTGACCTCATAAGGGATCTGTGAGCTTTGAAATCTAACCTAGAGTAACAACTGATGCTTACAGAGATCTTTAGATATTTAGATAAGACTCTATTATGGCACCAGTAGAGCTATTTCCCTATTTGTATACCAGACTGTCCGCCAGTTTCAAAGTTTAGAGCAGCTTTGTGTAGCCCAAGTGCCTTTGTATAGCCAGAGTTCTCTGTTTCTTAGAGAATTTCCAGTAAAGATGGAAATCCTCTGGTGATTCTTATCAAGTTGTGAGAAGACAGAAGTGTGGGAGATACCCTCACAAATTGTGGCTTCTGTCCTTCAGTTTGTAACTTCCAAAGTCTTATGAAGACATTTTAGATTTTCAAATGGGGAATGAAAACCGCTCCTATGAAACTGAATGGCTTCCAATCCAAGCTGTACATTTCCTAGTAGCAAAGTTGTTTTGGGAGAATTCTGAGAGAAAGAGGATACCATGAAGGATGAGAGGCAGCATAAGCCAAACCTTTCTACATGCCTATGTCCAGTATTTAGGAAAAGCCTTAGGAAAGAGCATGAGTTTATAAACTTCAGAATGTGGGTGTGAATGTCCCCGATTATTTAGAAGCAAATTTATGTCACACAGTTCTTTATCCTCCTAGGATCTGTCCTTTTCCATCTATGAAATGTCGATTACAATACATCCAACAGGCACAGAATACTAAAGAGGACATTGCTTTTCATGCTAAAACAACATTAAATAATATTAGCAATAATAACAGAATGACAAAATAATACAGTGCTTCATAAGCCATAAAATGCTAAATAAATATTTGCCATCTCTGAAATTGCTATCCATTGAAACTACCTGGCCAAACAAGACTTGGAACAGGAACCACTCAAGATAATGTGTGTGTGTGTGTGTGTGTGTGTGTGTGTGTGTGTGTGTGTGTGTGTGAATAATATGACTTAGCATAGTTTAATCTCTGTTCTAAACTGGTTCCATGTTTTCCCACACTAGATAGACAGGCAGACAAGATTTCCAGGGTTCCCAAATCTCCTAAAATCATAATGCTAACAGGATGCCACACCAGGATCAGACCCAGATCTTACAAAACCGAGGCAAGGCTCTCCTCATTTCATCACTATTTCTTTATATTTCATAACTCATTCTTATTAAGTTTTTTATTTTTCTCTCAAGGTAATGACCACACTGAGAAAGGCCTTAAAGATGGAGAAGCTTCTGAAAAGGAGGAATGCAAGCACAGAAAAAGCAAATGATGGCTTGAATACATGATCACTGGCCATCAAACTTGAAATAGGTGCAATTTCAAGATTTATCACAAAGTATGAATAAGGTCAGCAAAACAGAATGGATTTCCCAGTTGGTTGAGGGTAACTACTGTTATTCTTTTCCCTGACCAAAAGCAACCCAGTTTAGCAGTGAGCACAAAGACAGAGGTCTTGTCTGTCAGTAAGAATAGCAACACTGGGAATTCAGTAAGTTATCCGGATTACTTCTGAGCGCTTGTCTGTTTTTAGAATCAGTCTAGGAACAGTCACAAAACAGAGGGAACAAAATATTGATCAAAATATTGTGAATACACACATAGTAACTTGATTAAGGCGAGTGCAAACTCGTAACTAATTCATTCACTAACTGTAAAAAAAGCAGGGTCCTCACCTGTAAGTGATAAGCATTTCCAAAGGATCTCTAAAAGCCAGGGCAACCCTGGGAGTTGAGTATTTTATGCCACATGAATACAAAGTTAGGCAACTACACTGGCCAGGAAACTCAGGAAATGATTCTTGTGGACCCAAGGCCATTTTTTGGGACAGTATGAAAAGATTAACCCTGTAACTGAAAATATTCTAATTTCTATTCATTGAGGCTTTTACTGAAAGTAACACAAACCATTCATTGAGCATTAAAAAGCAATACGAGGTTGCTGGGGTTGGGGAGTAGGGATAGGGTGCCTGGGTGATGGACATTGGAGAGGGTATGTGCTAGGGTGAGCGCTGTGAATTGTGTGATGAATCACAGACCTGAAGCAAATAATACATTATATGTTCATTAAAAATTTTTAAAAAATCAATTAAAAAAAAAGAAAGAAAACAGAGAGGGAGACAAACCATAAGAGACTCTGAACTCTAGGAAATAAACTAAGGGCTGCCAGGGGGTGGTGGGTGGGGAGATGGGGTAACTGGGTGATGGGCATTAAGGCAGACACTTGGAAGACATGAGCACTGGCTGTTATATGCAACTGATAAATCACTAAATTCTACCTCTGAAACTCATAATATGCTATATGTTAATTAAATGGAATTTAAATAAAAAATTAAAAATGGGGGAAAAAAAGCAATAAGGAATATGTACCCATGAAACGTCTTATTGAAGACCTAGACAGTGCGTCTAATAGAATTAAGCAGCTCATGGAATCAAACTGGAAGATTCATCCAAGCGTTCACTCGTGCCTTGAGCCCCTATTGTGTGCAAAACATAATTACGAGCCCTGCAGGGATAGACAGAAGAATCAGATCATGGATGCCGCCCCGTCAAGTTGCTCACACAGAAACAATACGAAAGAACTTCATACAGGATTGGAAAGCTGACAAAACTGCAAAGTCATAGAGAGCCAAATGCTTATTGTATAAGGCAAGGGCAAATATGACAGCCCTAAGACCAGCATCAATTATTGCTATAGAAAATGAACACGCAGGAATGTTTTGTGTTTGCCCTCCTCCAAGCCTGTACACTAAAGAAAATAATCTTCTATTTTATGCTTAAAGGGACAACATCAAAGAGTTTAGGGCTCAAGATGTGGGGAAACTGAAGCTTACACAAAGAGAAATCAAAACAGTAGTTTGGCAGTAGAAGCTTTTGATACATTTTCTTTATCCTCCCCCTTTCTTTCAAGAAAATTAAAATAAACATTTCCTAGAGTTTTAAAGAACCCTAACATGACCCTACAGTTCTGGACAGAAAGTAATATATGAAATTTATTTGAACTAGGAGACAAAATTGCCTGAAAGCATTTGTTCTTAATCCTGGCAGACAGGTGTTCACACAATATGCAACGAAGTCCATGTTTCCGGGGCCGTCCAGAGATGGGGGCCCCTGGGTGGCTCAGTCGGTTAAGCATTTGACTCTTGCTTTCAGCTCAGGGTTGTGAGATCGAGCCCATGTCAGGCTCTACCCTAGGTGTGGAGCCTGCTTAGGATTCTCTCTTTTCCTCTCCCTCTGCTCCTCCCCGCTGTGCCCACTTGCATGCATGCTCTGTCTCTCAAAAAAAAAGCAGAGATGTGCACAGGGAAAATATGCACATGAGTGATAATTAGAATGGGTTTTCTGGAACATACACCATTGTGCTTACCTCTGAAAACTGGGCAGAAGGCTCCCCTTGATTCAAGAACTGATACCATCTTATGGAATCTGCTCCATGAGAAAGGAGTGGATGTAGCCTCTGCTGGTATCACAGTGAATAGAGCCCCTGCCTCAAAGCTGTGGATGTCCTTTCTGGAAGCTACTACTGATGGCTGGCTAGAGCTATTTCCCGCTTGTCTCGGAGCTTACTCCCTAGAAGTATCAGGATTCTGGGAATAATCACAATATCTAACACTAGATTAAATGCGCTTCCTTGTGGGCCAAAGGATGGAACTAATTGGTATGTGTGCCTATGACACAACGAGCATAAGCAGTAAGGAAAGTATGTGGAGCCAGGCAGGAGTTAGTTCTGCTGTAAACTCTTTCCAGGACTTTCGGCAAGGCAATGCCCCCTCTCACGGTTGAGCTGCTGCATCTGTGAAACGGGAAGGCTGAAATGAGTGTATCTGTCAAGCTCTGTGAATTGTAATACTCATTCATCTCTGAACTACTGGGACACAATCCATCTATAATTTGGGAGCTGCCCACATGGATTTTCACAGATCATTCAAATCCTCTCACTTGGTGTCTCAGATACTATAGCAAGATCTAGGATTGCATTATCTGGTCCCTGGGAAAAAATGTAACCAATGAACATTCTTCCCTTTATGAAATAGACAGTTACGGAACATCGGAATTCTGTAAGACCTTGTGCTAGGCAGCGGGGTCATCATGGATTAGACAAGCAGGTTCTCTGCATTGTAAGAGCTCACCACCTAGTAGGGGAAACTGAGGAATTAAACAGATCCATTAAAATTTCAATGGTGGGCTTTATGGCTGCCTGGTGAAAAGTGCTCTAGGCTCAAAGATGAGAAAGCAGACTGAAGTCTGGTAGCGTGACACCCGAACCACTGAGATAACCAGCCAGAGGAACTGCAGGGAGCCAGGCTCAAATATTTCATGCTAGTATTCAATTAGCACTGGATCTCAACCTCAGATTAGAAAACAGATACAAAAACTAAAACCGAGTAAGTCAACAAAATCCTTAAATGAAGGAACCAAACACCAAAAACTGAAGTCAGGGATAAAAACTAGGTTTGATGAAGGATGATGACCCAAAATGCAGCATGGAGAGCACATTTCTGAGTTCCTGATGCTTGATCTCCCTGCACACATCATCATGCCAACACGAGAACAGGATGTATACAGAGATAGGTAAAAATTCAGACCATTTTTGCGGAAACAAACATAACCACGGACTTTTTTTAATGGATGTTTTAAAAGGAGTCGTCTCTCGGAACGAGGTTGGTTTTAATAATGAGATCTTGATTTTGTTTTTCCTAAAGTGGGCAAAACAAATCTGCAGTGAAATAGCAACACTTTCAGAGGTAATGTGCATGGTGCCATATAAACGTGTCTACGAACCTTGCCTGGAAAATGCAAGTATAAATGTATTTTTCTGTTCCAAATGAGCAGAGTCACAATACGTAAATTGTCCATACAAAAAGAGTTCAAAGGGCTTACTGGGACATCTACAAATAGACCGATTAAACACCTCCATAATTTCTCAGGCTCTTGGGGATTAATTGATTTCTCCCTGGTCCATGGTTGCAGGAAGGATGGTAACAAAAAGAAACAAATTTTGGGCTGACGGAGAGTGTAAGGGGCCTGGATTTGTAAGTGAAGACATTTTGTTTAGTGAAATCTTTCATCAGATAAACTGCCAAGGCTCCAACAGCCCTTCAAGAACAGGGAAACATGTTCAAACCAGTTTTGCCTGCAGACAGTGGGATGCTAATTGCCTTTACCCATATTCTCTTGAACCTTCTTGCATGCAGAAGCATAAAAGTAGCCAAGCTGTACACACTGCCTCTAGGATCCAACCCTCCACCTGTGGAAAGGAATTCAAGTTTCAACGCTGTCTCGCTGCCACAGGTTTTCTTTGGAGCCTAATTACCAACTAAGTTTGATGACAGCCTAACTGGCTCCAGGGGCTTCTTGTTCCTTCCAAACAAAACAAAAAACAAATTCCTGAAGCAAGACCTGAAATGTACCACTGGGAATCTAGAATCAGTGATGCAATTCCAAACTGGGGCTAGTCTCCTTATTTTCACATCAGCAACTTCCCTGGAGAGCCTGTCTCCATAAGTGTGCACCAGCTTCAACAAATGTTTACTGACAAATGCCCATTACTTCAATAATCATCACCATTTGCAATCATTTGTTGATTTATAGCCAATACCACTTTTGTCGACATTCTCTCACTTGATGGCCACAAACCTGTGAGTAAAAGTATACAGGGCAGGGCTCATTAACTTACTTAAGGGGTGAAAGTTTATATCTTTGCTGAGCGGTAAAATTGGGAGCAAGAGATCCTGGGTTGTGGACATGTCCCATCCGTCCCCTCCCAGTCCTTCCTTGATGAAGAAGACAGATAAGGACCGTTCACCAACTGGGATGGTCCAGGACTGAGAGAATAGGGAGCCCCCCACCAGGCTACCTGGGATCCAGGGTATATCAGAGGATCCCTCTGCGTAGTGTAGTTCCCTTTGGAGGGTGGAACTTGACAGCTTGCCAACTGGTTGACCCTGGAATGGGCTGCCCTGTGAAGTGGTTTCTCCCCATCACTGAAGATGCTTAAGCAGAACCTTTATAACTGCTGATTTAGAAAACTGTAGGAGACTCCTTTATTAGGTGGGGATTTTCTAAATGGCACTTGTTCAGAAAGCAGAGCACTGTCATGTGGTACCAGGAGGGAGTATGCCCAGCTACAGGCCCCAATCCAGGAAGGTGGGGCTGGGCTAAGGTCTGGATGTCCAATCCTAAAAGAATCCAGAATCTCTAGCTGCTGTTGGGAGAGCTGCTACCAGGGAACCACCCTCTCCCACGTGCTGGGTCTAGTCCCTAATAGAGATCTAATTCTTAATTTTGCTCTCCAGGTAGATGTCTACATAGCCCTATTCACAGTATTCCATGACCCTTTTAGTCTCTGCATTATAGCCGAATTCAAAGCTATAGGGACGCTCCCATGTGTGTGAGGAGGCACTGCTCATCTCTCTCCTCTCCCTCTCTGACGATCTGGACCAAAATTCACTATAACATGGAGCTCCTGCCTGGCACCATCTCCTGGTGCATCCT